>NC_133436.1:22358668-22958668 GCF_011762505.2 Arvicanthis niloticus | reverse complement strand
AGTGGAGACATGGGACTCTTGTAACCTTTAAGTGAGTGGGTTCCCTGTGAGAAGCCACGCTACACAAATGTTCATTAGAACAGAGAGGGCCTGTCAGGTCTCTTTCCAGAGGAAATGTATATGAGTTGAGGTCACTCCGCGCTAATCGGGCCTGTACATCATGGCTGTAAGGCCAGCAGCACATGCTCCATTAAACAAGCAGTTTATCAGAGCTCCGCCTGTCATCCCTAATGGCATGCTGGGGGAGAAATAACTTCCAACTCCTTGCTAATCCGGTGTAGGGATGCCAAGGTACAGTGTTTTACTTGATTGCATAAAATGAAGAGCTATTTTCAGCTTCTGAATCACTGTCCTGGCTCCTTCAGCAATCCTAAAGACGTATTGCAAGCCTCTCAAAATATCTTTTCTCTTCGACTTTCACTTATTTTGACATAACATTTAAAGGAATCATGGTAAGCCTCCAATACATGAAACTGTAGAGGGAAGAGGTAAAAAAAAAAAAAAAAAGAAGAAGAAGAATTTACAAATATTTACCAATTATAGTGGTCACTGTTAGAGGGACAGTGGGCCACCAGCACTTAGCAGGACTCCAGTTCCCCAGGTCACAAACGATTTTGTTTTAGTCACTTCTGAAGAGGACTTTGAAGAAAAACATAACAGTAATGGAAATTTCAAAGCTTCTAACTGATATAGGAAGAACCTTCGCTATTTCTGTGATTATTCCCCCGGGACTTGTACTGACTGTTCGGAAAACAGGATGTTTTGTTTGTTGTTCCTCATAAAGGACAACCAAGCCAGCATCAAGACTCAAAAGCCATCCAAGCTAAAGATCCATGTGAAGTCTGGGGATATTCAAAAAACCAAATGGAATTTCTACTCATGTATTTAAGTTTTTTTGCTCAACGTGAGATGACCTCAGGGGGGAAGCCAGTTTCTTGTTTTTATGGATGCCAAAAGGGAAAGACAGTTACATAAGGCCGCTCTGCACCCGTTCTACATCCGAGCTCCATGAATTCCACCCTAACTACAGCTGAGCCTTCACAGCTAAAGCTTCCTATTTGTAAAATTAGCTCAGATTAATGTGTAATAACTAGAGACTGGCTCCGTGGAGTCAGAACATGCTACATCCAATCAAGGAGGACTGATGGTTTTGATTTTTTTACGAAACCAGAAAAGACATCGTTTTAATATCTGACTGCTTAACAAACTTTACTACCTGATGAAATACAATTTGTTCCCTGTTTAAATCTCTGTAACATTCTAAGGACCCCAATAACAATTCTCTCCTGGAGTTGCTGAGATGCACAGTACTGTGATGAAACCATTCACACGAAATTGATGAATTTAACAGGACTAGATTTCAAGATGACAGGCGGCACACACCAAGTGCCATCTGTATCCAGACCTGGAATGGCCTCTCAGTGAAACTTGAGTTTTCCTCCAAATACTTTTATCTACATAAATGGAAGGATAGGTGCCCCTTCCCGGATCCTAATCCCTAGGAGAATGTAGGACACGGGAGGAAGTGTGGAACATAGCTCAGCAATCAAAAGCAACTAGTTGGCTTCTGCTTTCTCCAGCTACTTTTCAAAGTGCCTGGAAAAAAATCAAATGAAAACTGCTCGCTGCCATCATCCCATCACAGGTCTCCATTCAAGCCCATAAAGGCGAGAGAACGCTCTTCCAAAGTTCTACAGGCTACATTATACTAACAAGGCTTGACAATAATGATGATGATATGTGTGTATGTGATATATATATATATATATGTATATATATATATATAGTTTATATATGTGTGATGTATATGTGAGATATATATGTACAATATATGTGTATGTATATTACATATATCAACATATATCATGTAATATATATTTGGTACCATTTTATGTAACATAGAATATAAAATATAAAATTTAGAAAATAAACTATGAATATATAATATATAATGTAATATATAATATAAAATGTAAATTGTATGGCATGATATATGACATATGATATATGATGTATTATATATGGTGTATAATGTAAGATGTATAATTTAATATATAATCTAGAATATGGATTATAGAATATAGAATGTATAACATAATGTATAATATATATTATGATCTATGATATAAAATATAATGTATAATATATAATATGTAATGTACATTATATATAATATATTAGGCACAATTTTGATAATAACTATTCCAGTCTCTGTAACTGGCTATTTCTGTCATCTGTTAGTCTTTTACACACTGTGCTATGTCATTGAAAGGTTACAAGAATTATCTTTGACCTCAAAAAAAAAAAAAAATCACATGATCAGAAGAAGTAAGAGAAGTACAGCCTTTCAGGTTACTGTAGGACCCTAGGAAGGGTAGATGGCTCATGTCAGGAAATGTCTGAGAGAGAAGATTCTGAACACCCAGCAGCCCACAGCTGTCAGGGAGGCAGGGAGAAAACCCAGGGTGAGAGGAAGCATGTTCTGTTGGGAAACAAACTCACATTGAGGTGCCCTCAGGCACATCTGAGGTAGAAATATACAAAAGGGAACTAGCTATGCTTCTAGGTATGGAACCCAGTGGATGTGTGTACATATACAACGTGCAAAATCCAGCTGTATCCATGAGCCTGGAGCAACGGTCAGAGCAAGGGTTCTGCAAGAACCCTTCAGAAACTGCAGGCTGTAAGAGGTCCTTCTGGTGGCTGAAATTTGGTTTAAGTCATGAAGACAGGTATGTGTAAGAGGCTGAAGAAGCCGCTTGACTGGCAGCAGCCTGGGCAGAGAGCCCCTAAAACAAAGGAGGGAGAGTCAGTGATAGTGAATACAAATCCAAATCTGCTGGCTGACATCAATCGCCAGCTGACATGTGTCCATGTTGTTGAGTTTCAAAACCAGGAAGCTATTGCGATATCAACTTAGGTGGTCAAGATGATGTTGGGTTAGGAACGAACAATGTAGTAGCTGGGAAAGCCCTGGTACTTGTTTTATCGCTTTTTTCCCCCAAGATGGAAGCGATTTCAACATTTTTCAGTTTCCCATGTTGAGAAGTCTTTAATGGAAAGACCTGAGGGAAGAAAATAACAAAGTCCTAACAAGATTTTACAAGATTAAATTTTGGCCACAGTGAAGAAATAATTATGACTTGATTGTGTTAAAGTAAAACTTCAAATTCTCAACAATTAGCTAACCACTAATATTGATTTATGGACCTCGGCAAGCCTTTAATCAAAGGAATATGCTGTTCAGCCATAAAAGAAATCAGTAAGAAGTCACACAGAACTGTGGAAAGCGTACATAGAGAAGTCCAAGCGGTGGTGACTTTCTACCAGATATTTCCAAGCTGAGAAGGTCATCCACATAAGTCCCTGCTCTAAGGCAGGATTTTAAATAAATGCAATAACAACCACTTCCACTGGAAAAATCTAACCAGCGTTATTAGTATTTGAGTCAAAGAGGGGGGCCCAAACCACCTGGCTAAAGGAACTTTTCAAACATTTTCTCTAGATGTCAGTCCTAAGCCTGGTTAAAGGCAGCAGTGAAAGACCATGATGAAAGTTCTCATGCGCAGCACCTACGGGTACCTCAGCACCAAGACAGATGATGCACCGGGCCCTACCATGTTCTCATCTTGAAAGTCATTACATAACAAAGAAACTGCCACATTGAAAACATTCAACAAGAAACCAGTCCACCTGAAAAACTCATCGCCTGACCCTCTGATGGTTTGTTGTAAGCAGTGGTGGTAACTGAAAACCTTTCAATTCATGGGACTGAAAATTCAGAGGAGAGTGTGTGTGTTCCTTTCAACCTTAGAGCATTACTTACCAGCTTGCTGTCTGAGGACTACAACAAAAACAGAAGCACTTTCTTACTTCTTTTATAAGTTAGTATTTTTCTAAGTACTTTGCTCTTAAGTCTTAAGAGATGTCAGGAAAAAAGAAAATAAACACAAAACTAGACCAACAACAAGGAACAACTTCAGCAGGCCTGAAACACGTAAGACCTGGAAACAGACGCTGGCGCCTAGCCAAGAAGAGGGCCCACTTGCCTTCAGTCTGGGTGTTGACTCCCACAGATACCCCAGGTATTACCCAAAGCCCTTATGAGACACAACAGTTCACTCTGATGGTCCAGACTCTGTTACGGCCACCCTGGTTTCTATAAAGTAATGGCTTAAAATTTGATCTTCCTACTGGAAATGTTAGGTAAGTGAGACATGTAGAAATCCGAATGAAAGTGACTGGCATTTACTGACCTTGTGGGCTCCAGCACTGTCTTAAGTGATTGCTATGTTTCCCATTAATCTCTTGTAAGACAAGTAAAATTATTTCCTACCATCAACTCACTGTTGCCCATTCAAGGCCTCAGGAGTTTGAGGATCTTGTCCATGCCTATAGAGAAAGTGCTGAAGACTTTTATTGACTAATTGACTGATAAATTTATGTATTTAGAGGATTACATACTTACAAGAGTCAGTTCTCTCCTTGTACCCTGTGGGTTTCTGGAATTCAACTCAGGTTTCCAGGCTTGGCCACAAGCACCTTCACCCATCGTGTCATCTCAAAGGCCCTAAAGATTAGTCTTTTAATCCTCTGAGACATACTTAGGATCTATAACAGATGGAAAAGACAACACAACCTTGCCATGGTGTCGCATGCCTTTAATCCTAGCTCTTGGGAGGCAAAGGCAGGCAGATCTCTGTGAGTTCAAGGCCAGCCTAGTCTACAGAGTGAGTTCCAGGACAGCCAAGGCTATACAGAGAGATCCTGTCTCAAAATAAAAAAATAAAATAAAACAAAACAACAATAAAAAGAAAGAGAGAAAAGAGAGACACACAGAGAGAGAGAGAGAGAGAGACAGACAGACAGACAGACAGACAGACAGACAGACAGACAACATACCTCCAAGTCATATGCACCCCGTTTTCAAATTCAAGTTTTACTGACTCACGTGATACTGGGACTGAACCAGGAAGAGCTAAAGACACGGGTTCATGCTGAGATGGTGTAACTGCCCTGCCTCGATGACAAAAAGGACCCTGCAGGTCACCAGATCCTTCATGGTGATACAGTGCTGCCAGACTTAGAGCAAAGTTCGGTCCTCCACAGCCAGCACCAAAATCAAAATCTTTCTTACATAGCTTAGACCATTGTTTTTCTTCATTCATTGTCTTCATTGATTTTGGCTCTAAGAAGTGTCTGTTACTCTCTGGTGTCAACTATTGGTATGCTTGAGAGACTGTCTATAACCGGGACCCTCTAGATGACTTTTCGAGAGGCTGCCACTCCCCCTGTCTCTAGAAATGACCATCTATTCCTGCCGTCTTTGCTTAAGAGCGACAATTTAAAAAAAATTCACTACATGCTGCTCTTTTAAATTTTGCAGTAACATTGGAAAATGCCTGTAATTTTTCCAGCGAAAAAATAGCGCTTACTTTTCCTTTAAACACGTTCCTTGGTAGGCTGTCCACGCACGCTCCAGTGGACAGCCATGCCCAGATGAGCACCTCTACTGGGACTCAGTGGGCTTAAAAACCAAACCAAAACAAAACCAAAACAAAAAGGCATGAAGTTGGGAGGAGGGTGTGGTATTAGAGACGTCCAGGAGGAGTAGAAGGAAAGGACTGAGAAAGGATATGACCAAGCACATTGTCTATTTGTATGAAATTCTCAAAGAATAAATAAAAACACCCTATACCAATCTTCACAATAAACTGTTTTTTCCTTCTCATGTATTCACTGATTCATTCAACAAATAAACTTACAGTGCTGTGTCACATGGTTCTGATCCCCACGGATCTTCCGAACTAGTGAAAACCAACTGTGACTGGTTGAACCACATAACAAAGGGCTGTCTGAATAGTTAATAGCATGCTCTCTCAAACTCAAGACCTGAAGCCCCCACAATCGAAACTGTCCACCAGGTTTATATTTCATTTCTACAACTATCCAGTGTCCGGGGGCAGCCTGAACTCAACTTTAAAATCATCAGTAAGATGTTCTAGAAACTTCCCAAAGGAAGTAACTGGCTCAGCACTCTCACATTCTAGCTTTGATAAGTTTATCTATGTACAGTGCCCATCTTGACAACTTGAGAGGGCATAATGGGAACCATTAGACCTCAGGCCCAGGAGTAAGGGTCTCCTGGTGTGAAATGCAAGTATCCCTACCCTGACAACTGGATACAAGCATTTCATCATTTGATGTGCAAACAAGAACTGAGGTTTTGTGCTTCTCTTATAACTGAACTTTTCTTAGTTTCATCGCAAATTTGTACAGCGTAGATTGTCTGTTTTCTTTCTCTTTAAAACTGAACTTGTCCAGTTATCTTTTACAGACTTTGGTGAGCTGGGATCTCAATCCGTAGCAACTATTCTTTTCTGCTGTTGGCCGACTGTGCACTTGGTAAAGACTGACCATGGCATGACCACAAGGGATCCAAGAAATATTTACATGCTTCCTCTAGTCCTTAGGAGAGGAGCAAGACACAGCTGCCTCAGTCTGTCAGCTCTATAAGCCTGGGACTGAGAGGGAAGGTTCTGTCCCACAGGAGCAGGAACCCTGACCTCACAACCAAGAGCATCTCCCTGAAGTGTTCTGGAAAGCCTCACTTGTAATGGGTACCAGCTGGACCATGCCACCTGCTCGCCCATCTCTCATCTCCTCCTCTTTCTTGAAAAAAGTGGCATTCCCCAAGTTCACTTTTATTTCTAGTACTGGAAATCTGGATTGTGTTTCCCCTCTAGACTAATGTCACAAACGGTGATTGGCACCCTGGGCTACCCCTCCTAAAGCTTATATAACCAGATTTAGAGTTAGCCTAAGGCAAAGTAATAAGAGTGCCACGGAACCTGCCAACCTTGAATGGCATAGTTTCTTGCCAGATCTCCCAATTGAGGACTTGAGTCAATAGTATATCAAACTGTCTTTCCCAACATAGGCCACAAAAGACCAGGAAGAACTCTACAAAGTAAGCAAACAAGTAAGAATAGCAAGACTCATTGTCTAGAGGCACACACAGTGACCTGGCGCTGCACTGATGGGGACATTCTCAATGACTCCTGTCTTTGTCAGAGGCAGCAGGGTCTGTCCAGTTACTGGCAGCAGCAGGAGGCAGAAAATTGAAAGGAAGAGACAGAAGAATTAAGTGAGTCAGAAGCAAGGGCAGTCCTTGAGGAGGGAGTCCCAGCCTTTGGGAGACAGGGAGAGGGAATTCCTGCCACAAGCCAGCAGGGGAAGTCCCCTGGTTGGGATTGCTATTCACTCTGTCATAAACTAGGAATAGGAATACTTACTATTTAGAAATTTAACCCTCCCCATCCTTGCTTTCCTACTCGGCATCTTAAGTTCAAGCTCTGCGCTGCTGATAAACGTTTAGTTCAGGCTGGCAGATACACAGGCTTCAGATTTCCTGATAGCCTATGAAGGCTTACATTTTGTCTCCCAGGGGACATTGAGCAATGGCAGGGTTCCTTCTGACTGTTAAGACTGGCAAGAGAGGAGGGCTGGGCTACTGTCATCCACTGGGTGGAGGACAGGGATGTTGGGAAATATTTTGCAATGCACAAGACAGTCTCCCTACGGCAAGGAGTATCAACTCCACCATGGAGATCACACTTAGCCAGAAGAAGGCCAACCAAAACCAACATACTGTTTAGAATTATCCAAAGCGTAATAACTGATCTTTAATTAAGGATATAAAATTAAGACAGCCCAGCTCCAGTAGGCTGGCAGACTATTCATCAATCTGGAGTCACCTGGATGAAACTGAAGTTTTCTCTGGCAGGAACTTGGCACTCCTATGTACAGAGAAACCACCAGCCACAGCTGCTACTTAAGTGTGTCCGTAAACTGCAACTGTATTCCTCAGCCAGCTTCAAATGACAACCAGGAGCAGGGAGCAGGCTCCTGCAGGGCTGGCTTACAGCCAATCAGTATTAAAGCAATTAATTCTCCTCAGCAAAGGTCTTCCTGGGCTGAGAGGGTGTGGAAGGATGGGAGCAGCGATGTCTGCCCTGGCACAGGTTCCAGGAGGGTACGGGCTCCTTGGCCACTCTGCCACAAAAGGCTGCCTGACCCAGGCAGGGAATGTCAGCTCTCCCTGACCCCCTCTATCTCCAGCTGAGAGTAGGTCACCTCCAACCTCCTTTACCAAGTCTCATCCAAGGAGGAGGCCTGCTTCCTTCACACAGACAAGGAAGCATGGATGCTGCTCCGAAGAAAGAAAGAAGAAACTGAGCTGGGGAATCTTCTCTTCCTACATCTGCAAGGCATGACTGCAGAGCCACCCAACCCCTACACCCCTGCCAGACAATGAATTATCCCACCCACTCCCTCTCCTGAGGTGGAATTATCCACTCCCTCCCCCGCACTTACCCCCTCCATCCCTCACAGGCAGTGAGGTCTCCCACCCACCCGATCCACCTCTCCACCCCTGCCAGTGAGCTATCCCACCTACCCCTCCACGGCTCCACCCTACCCACCCCTCTGCCAGACTGTAAGTTATACTTCAAAAGGAGTACTTTTTGAGCAAGCTGGATAGGCCAAACCTTCTGAGAGGCGTCAGAAATGTTAACCATAAGAAATCAGAGAAAAATCTCTTCACATGCATCAGGGAAGACCCACTCTTTTTACTACATCTGCTCAATAAAGTCTCACACTTGAGAGAAAGAGCAACAACAAGATGAGTCTGTGGTCAAATGGATACAAAACTTTTGTGTTTACCGATTCTTTGGTGGGGAGCCCAGTAACGAGAATGACAGATAGGGACACTTTGCTCACACTATGCTAAGGGGGGGGGGGGGGAAATGCCATTTTCCTAAGTATTCTCCCAAGTACTTTTTTTTTTCTTTAAGAGAAAAGTTTTTACTTTTAATTATGTATGTGCATGAATGAGTATGGAGATGATGCCTGTGAGTGCAGTGCCCACTGAGGCCAGAAGAGGGCGTCAGATCCTCTGGGACTGAGTTAGAGGTGCTTTTGAGCTACACTACATAGACTCTGAGACTGGGACTCCAGTCCTCTAGCCAAGTATCACATAGGTGCTCTTAGGCCCAGTCATTTCCCGGCACCACAGCCCAAGTTCTTATATTGTGCCCCATTCATAGGCTTAAAGGTAGCTATCAAAATGGGGGAGTGCCAAAGGTACACTCTTGGGAGCGGGGAAATAATTTTAATTATATTTTTAAATATGAAAATGTACAAAAAAAATATACCACCGTGCAAGCCTGTGGAAAGTGAATGCAATAATAATCCATTTTTTTCCTTGCCATTTCAACATTATCATAATGTCGCAGGGCTTGGTTTTCCCAGCAGAAACACCAGATTTTAATATGCATTTGAAATCTGAGACTTGATAAAACATGTCTGTTGCTAGTTCTGTTGTTAGCTTTTTTCCCCCCCAGTAAGGGCTGGCACTTTTAGAAATATCTCTCATCTGCGTTTGAGTGTACTCGACAACTATTATCTCATTACTTTACCACATCCTGGGAAGGGCTGAGTGGCAGATAGCATCCGTCCACTGCCCTCCCTTTTCAATAAGCAGCAGCAGCAGCAGCAGCAGCAGCAGCAGCAGCAGCAGCAAGGGGTTAAAAAACCAAGACTTTCATATGCCCCAGATGCACTTACTGCTCCCTTTCCTAATGAGGGCTCTGGCCAAGCTGTCTCCAAGGAGAGAAAAAATATCTCCTTGGATCAGAATGGAGACGGACTTGCTGTACAGTGCCCTCGTGTTAAACCTGAGAGACAGATGCAAGAAGCTCACTCCTCTCTCGTCTCGTCATAAATGACTCGAACACTTCTGCTGATGCGCCGCAGAAATCAATAGCAGGGACGATTGCCTTTTTTGGAACTGCCTGGGCAGTCAGCTGGAGAGGGGGCATTGCTAAGCCCAGGCACATTGCCTGGATCATGCACTGAAAACAAGCTTCACAAAAAAGAAGGGTGAGTAGCTTACTTATTAAAGAGACAACTGTAAAGTCTGATACAAACAGACAAGCGTAAAGCCGTCACTATACAAACCCAATGCTTAGCTTGGCAACCAAAAAAAAAGACAAGAAGTTGAAACAGGCTGCAGTACTTCATTTCCAAAAGTCTAACACCTCCCCCACCCCGTCATCCAAAGAAGACAGGGAGAGAAACAGTCTGCAGGGAGGGTGCTGGCGGAGATGGGCTCCCCAGTGACCCGGAACCCACAGCAGGAAATGGAGGGAAGCCTCCTCCTCCACCTGTCTGACACCAACCCTGTGAAAGACTGCAGTGGAGACCATGGGGATCTCTCCTTTAGCTTTGGTTCTGAAACAATCTACACTTTCCTCAAGGCCAAAAGTAAGCTGACAATTGCCTAAATCGTTTTCCCCGTGGTCATTCTTTTTTTTTTCAGTCCACAAAGGCAAGAAAACCTCTATGACCTTGAGGATAATGAAAGCCATTTCTGACCCCAATTTTAATTTTCCACTTATCTAACTGAAACCAGACACTGAGTGCCGACAACAAAAAGTTTAAAATGCTATAACATGAAGCCTGAGCGGATGAGCAAGTCACCGAATAATATATACTAACATCTGTCAACTTAAAAAATAAAAATAAAATAAAATAATGAAGGCGGAAACTCAATCAGCTCTTTTACAACAAACAGTCCTGGTTCATTTACAACTCCTGGAAACAACTATGTGTTGGTCAAATGTTCTCATTTCATACATTCTCACGGGCTTTCAGGACTGGGGCAAATTGTTTCCCAAGCACCCTCTGGCCATAATGACCAGGTTACCACTGATAATTACGCTTGCCTGTCTATAGGTTTGTCAGCTAAAGGAATCCACAGACGCCCGTCATAATGAGAGAATTCAACCTCTGGCACAGCTGGGCTGACCACATCCCATTAGGAAAACAAGCTCTCTGCAATAACCAGTTCTGGGCATCACTGGGTAAAAAAGACTAGTTTCCTGTTTTTCCCCAAGACTTCAGAATGTGGGTATTGCTATTTTTTACCCAGCCCACACTTCGTCTCTTTAATTGCTGAAGATTAGATGCTGTAAACACCTAATCATGGGTAGTGTATATATATTGAAACTCTAGTTTAATTTCAGGTGGGGTTTGACCATTCTGAGCCAAGGCCTCACCTTTGCTGAGACAGGATTTGGGGATTAGGCACGAGCTTCCCTCAGCCTAGACTATCCCAAAAAGCTGACTTTAAGACTGGGCCTGAGCTAGGGAGGTACAGCAAGCTCTGTGCTAGGTCCTTGTAGCTGACACCAGATATGGCAGTTTGAAGGAGAAGACTATTGTTCTTACAAATGGAACTACAACTTAGGTTTACTAAACAAATCCCACAGTTAAGAGTATATTGAAGAAAAAAAAAAAAAAAAAAAAAAGCAAATATAAAATCCCAACCTAGCATCTACTTATAAGGATGGAAGCATCCTTCTCTCTCACTGGGAAATGCTATTTTCTCTTTTCAGGGACGTTTAAGGTCATGTCTGCCACGTACAAAACAGCATGGCTCTTCTGCTTGACCCCACCACTTCAGTCTCGACCCCATTCTAAAGTCACTTCCTCCCATACCCTCCACAAACATACCAGTGTGTGTGCGTGTAAGCTCATGGCTGCGTGTGTGCACCCAGCTACACTCACACACACACAGGTGGATGGGAAGGATGATCTGTATCTGCTTCCTGGGGGAGTGGGGGAGGGGTGCAGCAGAATTCGTGCATCCTTAAAGCCACCGGCACCTTAAACTGAGCCTAGGTAACAGGAAGCAATGAATGAATATTTCCTGAGCACTTGGCCTGGCCTCTGGCCTCCCACTCCTATTTACGGCCTGTGTCTCCCCTCCTCTCTTTCTCCATCCTGGTTCACCTCGATGGACACCCTCAAACTGCAGTTTGTTTGCATCTGCCTTTCTCATAGACCAAGAGTCCCAAGAGGTTGCATGCTGCAGCAGCCGCTCAATAAACACTGGATGAACTGCGACAGGAAAGACACTTTGACTGACAACTTTGGAGTCAGAAGCTACACAATCTACTTTTTAAAAATCTGGAAGAGGTAAACTCAATGAGGAACAGATCTGTGCCTATAATTCCTTGATCCAATATTGTGACTTTGAAGACGTTTTTCTTTAAAACTTTAAAAAAAATTTTTTTCTTTAAAAGTCACTGAAGACAGGGGACTCTAAGTGCAATTGAAATCTTCATTTTGAAGGAGTGAGGAAAAGCAAGAGTCCCAGTTTGCATCTTCAGAACCTGCATAAGACGTCAAGCACAATTTTGGATACCCTAGACCTGGGATGGGGGTAGAATGGAAGCAAGCCCATTTACTCTCTTAGTCTAGCCTACTTTACCAACACTGGATTCAGTGAGAAACCCCATTTCAAAACTTAAGGTAGAGAGTGTTGAGAAATGTCAACCTCTGGCCTACACACACACACACACACACACACACACACACACACACACACACTTTTATTCTGGTTCAAATACACCCTAGAGAAACTGAAAACAGTTTTCCCCTTATAAGTTACTTTAAAGGAGAAAGAGTTCTATTCCTTCAGATCTTCTGTATTTCTTTCTTTAAAATGGATAAGAAAATCGAAGTCTCAATCACACTTAAACACACCCATACTGATTCTGAGTAATGCCCACTCATGTTAATCATGATCAAGGAGAGAAACACTGAAATAGGCCCCTGGTGTGGATAAATATGTAGTACTTACTGCCCGCCTCAAGAACGTTTTAGCTGCTTGTACATATACTCCTAACATTCTATAACCTATCCGTTTCTGTAACTTCTACCACTGACAGTTAAGTAGGATCTATGCTGGTCAATTTCTGACACTTGAATAAGAGAAACAGAAGTTGTCACTTGGCATTTCATAGAAGACTTGGCTGTATTCTGAAGGAAAGTGAAACTCTGTTAAGACTCCATTTGCATGTCTGCTGACTGGCAAAGGCTATAAAGGAACCACCTACCAATTAGTTACCAATGGGGCAACCAAACTCAAGCATTCAAATGCTGAACCCAAGTCTCAGAGGACATTGGATGGGCAGATGAGCAGATAATAGCGTCTGCTTCTGTGTTTGTCAGTGAGTGAGATCACTGTCTTACATGCTACTGGGCAAGAACTCCAGGCATCCTCCTGCCTCTGTGTTCTCCGCACTTGCATTGGAGGCTCACACTACCACTCCTGGCTTGTGTGTGGCTACTAGAGATCCGATTCAGGTCCTCTTGGCAGAAGGTTACTCAACGAGCTATGTCTCCAGCTCTTGTTTTTGATATGTTCTGTTTTTAACATATATGCCCATTTCCCCCAATCAATTATTGCTAAAGTGTAATGAAGACATGATTTGAATGCTCCAAAAAGAAAAAAACAGGTATGTTTTGTGTTTCCTTCCAAGTCCTCCATTACCTGCCCTTAAAATTAGACCTGCCCCGCTCGACAGTTTCGGATCATCTGAGTTCTAAAGTTGCCAGTCCCACAGTTGTAGATTATAAATAGATACCACTTGGTGTGTGGAGCTTCTGTTTAGGAAAGGATTCCATTTCAAAGAGGGCTCCTAAGAAAGAAGGGGTGAGCAAGCAGAGCAGACAGGACAGGACCGGCAGCCTCAGTGGAGATTAGCACTCAGTCCACCCGAGAGAGAACAGATGGCCACCCAGGACAGCTGCAGAAAGACAAGAGAGCGCTCACTTTCCGACAGGATTTTAAAGAGCCAACCACAAGAAGACAGTACCTAAAGTTTCCTATTGGAACTTGAATAAAAATTTCTAAAACCTTTTAGATTCATAAAATGTGGGTGAAAGTTAAAAACAGCGCTCTCTGTTGAGGTTCAGCTCTTGCATGCTTTTGCATGTGGAACCTTTGGAGGTCCTTGCCCTGTCTCCATCTCTGACACAGACTTGACTCTCATAAGGAACAATACATGTGTCCTTCTGTGGGAGGCTTCACATTCCAGTAGCAATGACTCAAGGAATATCCACAGTCCCCAGGTCCCTAAGACATATCTGTACACACTGTCTTCACTTAAATCTCATCCCAGTGACCTTATACAGCTTGAGCCCTAGGAGAAGAGGCGTTTATGCTGCCAGAAAGGAGAGCTGTATTGAGAGACTACATGTGTGTTAACAATTTTCAAATTAAACCTGAATGATTTACCTTTGCCCCCTTCCTTGAACAGGCCACCCAGTAAGCCAGACCGGAGAAAGGGCTGTGGTTGTGGGGGCTGGAGCGGCAGTGGCCCCCCGCTGTTCTTTCTTTACTTTCTGCTAGCCTAGCTTAGTGCTGTCTTCTTCTGCCTCCTCCCCCTACTCTCTAGCTCTGCAGCCTGGAACTTAAACTTAACTTCACTCACTCTAACTAGGCCATGTCCACCTCCACCTCCACCTCCACCTCCACCTCCACCAGCCTATGGTGGGGCTTCGGAGCCTCAAGGTCTCCTCTTCTAATTCCAGGAGGAGCTCATGACTTAGCTCCGTAAATTGTGGGTTACATGGAAAAAAAAGGTTACTGAAGCTCCATGACCAAAACTGAACTCAAGATCAAATGTGTGGTAGAGCCAAGGAGTTCATGGCAATATGTGGCATCACATGGGCTCACTGCAGCCTTGGTCCTGAACACACACGACATGTACACTTTGTACTGTCTGTGTCCTTACATCATGCAATGCCAAGAAAGGCTGCCTCAAACACACAGGCTCAGACCTCACTCTATTGTCTATTATGGACTTCAGTGTTTTTACTATATATACAAAGATTGATGCTCTTACAGAAATCTGAGTTAATTATAGTAAAACAGAGAATTTTTAACATTTTCCTACCACCATTCTTCAAGATTGAAGCATCTATCTAATGAGCACTCCTTTGAATTGGGTTGTTTTAGAGTACTTGATTTTTTTTTTTCAACTGAGTTGGAGGTGCTGACTTGGGTCGTCAATAATAGTTCCAAGTTTGGTGTTGGAATTGAAATAAATGTCTAACATATTTCTTTAAATGGCTGTAAACATTTTATATGAAGTATTTTATACTAGTTACTAGGTATTTATACATATAAACATTTTATAGTATATATATATATACATGTCTATATATATATATATATATATAAATAAGTCATCAGCATTGACAATTATAAAACTAAAATATTGATCAACTCTGAAAATATTAACTATGTTCTATGTCTGAAAATATCAAATATTCAGCTAAGATTTAATTATTTATGTAAAAATAGATAAACCCACCCATCTCAAAATACAACTAATCTCGCAGATTACCCCAACAACCAGAGCGGGGGCTGTCCCTGAATCTGTTGCCTGTCTGCCTGTGGACCTGGGTCCCTTAACTGGGCCACCTGGTCTGTTCATAGCAGGAGAGGATGCACCTAGCCCTGCAGTGACTTGATGTGCATGAAGGAGGGATGATTCAAGAGGGGGCTCCCCCTTCTCAAAGGAGAAGGGGGTGGAGGAATGGGGGAGAAACTGTATGAGAAAGTACTGAAAGGAGAGGAAGTCTGATATTGGAATGTAAATTGAATTAAAAAATTATGTATGTGCAAAATTAAATTAAAAAAACAAAAAGTCAGTCTCCAGTGAATGAAGTAGTCCTCCAATAGGCTGCAAGTTTTACCAAGCCAGGAGATGTGGGCTGTCCAGGTAGCCACTTGACTCAAATCCAATTGTCCATTTTTATAAATTCATATGTAGTTAGGGTATGAGATGGGGGTTCATAAATACAATCGGAATATTACAGGAAACATCTACTGAAAATAAGAAAAAACTAATTTCACCTAAAAAAGACATTAAAAGTCATGTCACTAGTGAAGGTGATGAGTTATTAAACTGAAATTAACAGAAAAAGGAACTTTTTGAAAAGAGATTCATTACCTTTTTTCTTTTACCGCATTCAAAGTCCATACGCAATTAATATAGTAATGTTTTATAAATGCACATGAATCTACCAGCTCTTGTCTCTAACAGTTAAACCAGGTGATCTGACTTCAGGCATACTATAAATTGTAACGGCAAAGTAATTGGTTTTTTTAATGTGCATGCTTCAATGATTCATAAACAGAATGGCACAGCCGGGTACACTGAAAAGAGACTAATGAAACCAAGAGACGCCCTCTATAAAGACAGGATCACTGTTAACTGAACTGGAAGGGCTCTACTGCCTTAGGTAAGTCTGAAGTGCCACTGTGGGCTTCTTCAGAACCTTAACTATCCTTATGAGGAGGGAGCCAGACATCCCAACCACTACAAATCTTGAGCTTTTGCAAGACAACCTCCATCCTCGTGGTGAAAAGGGAACTATTGGGGAAATCAGACATTAGTAGTGGTAAACCTCTCCAGGGGTCAATTTTTAACCTGTAATGTTCTGCGATGAAGAAAACATGTACTTTTTGCCAAGGATGTGGTAGAAGTCAAATTAGACGAGAGACATGTTGTAAGTCAGACCTCCTGGCTCTGCCCCTACTGAACTGGAACAGAACTCTGGGCAAGGTATACACACATACACACTCCTGGGGAGCCAGGAGTAAAAGAGGGTTGGTAAAAGTTACTACCTCAAAAGCCAGTTCTCGAATGAAACAGGTTTCTATTAGTTAGTTTAATAACTGTAAGCCCTTCTGCCTGGCGTGCAGTAAGCGCTCAATAAACCCTTTCCTCCCTACAGTTCTTCGAAGGCACCAGGCTGTGTGAAGAGCTTTCTTTTCATCATTAAGGCAGCCCTTTGCATCATTTGACAGAACATCAAGATTTCTCTTAAACCCAAGGCTGTTAAAGTTCAGGAAGAGTAATAGTAGCCATGCCTTCCTGGCTGATATTAAAATCAACCCCCTTTCCCTTGACTGTCTTTATAGAAAACTGATAAAGAAAAGTATACACCAAGCTATGCTGTGTTGGTGGAGGTTTTTTCATTCTCCCCCAGGGTATCATGAAGAATGGGAGAGAAAAGATCCAAGAAGTTTTGTAAAGTCCAAGGTAGGGATGATCCGACCCTAGGCTGCCTAGGTTATTCTGGTAAGGATGGTCAAGCTGTTTCTACACTAGTATCTGAACATGTTCGCTAATGTAAATATCTCATGTGTGTTTGCATGCTTGCGAGTGTGTGTCCCCACATGTGATCTACGCATGTCCTGTTTGTATGGTCTGTTCATATGTATATGAGTTTGTGCACACACATGCGCACATGTAGAGGCCAAAGGTCAGCACAAGGTATCCTCGACCCTCACTTTCCACCTTAGTTTTCGAGACAGAGTCAACAAATCTGCGTCTCATCAGCTTGGCTGGGTGGCTGACAAATGGGTTCTTGGGATCTTCCTGTCTCTGCCTTCTCAGTTCTGGGATGACAGGCATGTGAAACTGTGTGGCTTTTTATGTGGGTACCAGAAATCCAAACTCAGACCCTGATGATTATGCAATAAGCAGTTTACCAACTGAGCCATCCCCCAGCCCATAAATATTCGTCATTTTTTCTAAATACATTCATTTATAAAATATTGTTAATGTTGAGAAGCGAGTATTCTTTTATAATGATGTATTTTCATCTGTCTAATTTTTTTTCTCAGCATGTTATTAAAAATCGAGGTTCACAGACCAATAGTTTGACATAAAGGCTGTAGCCAGAACTAATCAACACTATACATTCATGGTATTTCGTTATCAAAAATGCCTGACATTCACAGATATTCATCCAGGTTTTTTTCCCTGTGTCTCAGTGTTATTTATCACTATGGCATCTACTCGACTGCATGTTTGGACAAATGTAAGAAAAAAAAATTTATCTGGCTCGAGCTGCCTTCTGCAAGCCAGTTGCTATCAGCACAGATTGACTGCAACAGATCTGCTTTGAGACACAGAACCTGAACACATGATCTCTGCCTCTTCCTCCACCCACTTCACAGCGGCTCTGGTCAGTGACAGCTGCAGCTGATATGTTACTCGCTGAAGAAAGCGGCGTAAATACAGAGATTAGATGTCACAGAGCTGTGAATATTAAACATAGCTCTCCTTATAAAGTCTTCCTGAGAGAGTCAAATGAAAAACAAATAGGACATATGGGTAGAGGTATCCACATAGGTTCCTAGTCGTTTTTCTGGGTCATTAATGCCTTAATGGAGTACAAACAGCATGCAACAATGAGAAGCTGGTCTAGAGCTGCGGTTTTCAACCTTCCTGATGCTGAACCCTTTAATAGAGTTCATATTTGGTGATGTCCCAACCATAAAATTATTTAGTTGCCACTTCATACCTCTACTATTGCTACTGTTACAAATAATCGTGTAAATAAGTGATACACAGGACATTTGATATCGACACTCCCCAAGTGGTCTCAACCCACAGGTTGAAAACCTCTGCTCTGGGGGTTTTTATAACAATGAAAATCTAGGTAAGATTCCATATGCAAGTGTGCTCTAGGAGAGATCAGCTATTACTCTACCAAACAAACAAAGTTTTCAGAAATATCTATGTTGCTCATCTATATGACACAACTTCAAGCCGTCCGTCTTACCATTTTATACCTGTAACCTGGCACAGCTTTGGAAGAGAAAGGAAATGCATGCCCATAATCTAAAACTACGCAGACATCCCAAGAAAGGAAATGCATGCCCATAATCTAAAAGTACGCAGACAACCCCGACTGATACTGCTGTGTCAGTAATTTCCGTTTGAGGGAGTTACACAATGCTCAAACAATAGTCATCCAACTGGCTCAAGCAGCCTCACAGGCCTGCTGGTGACTGATGGAGGGTCAAGAGGGCAGCAGACTTCGGGTGCACAATATTCAATCCTTTATCAAAGATGGCAAGGGGCCATGAGCTCCAATATCGGAACAAATACTTCCTTTTACCATCTAGCCAGTTCCTTCCTCTGATTGGCTAGAGCCTCAGCTCCTGGGTTACAAGTCTGAAAGCATGTTTTTTTCATTAGCAAAATGTATTTTAAAAGAGCAACTGCTTCCTGGGCCAAGAGAATTGCCTGCATCCCTCCAAAAATCAATAACCAGGTGAATCTACTTGTTACCTTGTGCTAAAATGTCTACCACAACGTCTGTAAATGAATTCCAAAAACCCAGGTCTTCAGCACGAATTCGTACTCGTCAGGACCTATGTCTGCCAGAACAGCAATTCAATGACTCAGGAGACACATGAGGAATATGTACAATGTTCTAACCAGAAAAATCTTTTAACATATAGCAAACCACAGTATTGTTTCCAACTATTGGAAGTTTTGAAGAAAACAAAGCTATTATAAATTCTTTCAAATCAAGGGAATCTATATATTTTAAAAGAAAATAAACAGAACAACCAAAATGGCCGAAACTATGGTTACGTGGAGTTCTTTCTGGTAACTGGGAGTTAATTACAAAGCACTTATTCTCAACCCAAGTTGAATTTCTTTTTTAAACCTTATGTCTTAAAATATTGGCAAATATTGCTTCTATAAATACAACATTTCTTTTTGGTGAGCTTGTAAATATCTAGTCAAATTTAAATATAATGTAGAATATCTACACCAGTAGCTTTCAGTCGGTGATGGTGTCTGCCTTGTTAAGGGACACTTAGCTGTGTAGAGACATGTCTGAGATCACTAACAGGGAAGGGTAAAATTGGCTGGCCTTTATGAGCTAGCTGACAAGGTAGCAAACATCCTACATGGCCTTTCCCTACAACAGGGAATCGCTGGAATCAATTGTAAACAATGACAAAGATGAGAAACGGTGGCCTAGATCTTACTTCAAAAACGGAAATCACTGACAGCATCACGCCTTCGGGTCACCTACTACTTCTCTGCAGAAGAAGATACAGGAGGCCAACTTTTTTCTTCAATCAGTGTCATAGCTACTCACGACTGTACTGAGGTAAAAACAAATCCGATTGGGTGAAAACTGTCTAGATGCCAACTACGCACTCTAAACTCTTCAGAAAAAAATGAGGCGTTCACCTGTATTACCCCAGTCATCTCCGAGGTACCCTTGGGTATGTATCAAATAATTCTTCCACATTTAAATACAGTCTTTAATACTCTAAAAAGTCTGAAGTTCTATGGTGAACTTTCTCTGATTAGTGTCTCACCTCTTCACCTGTTTATATTTATAAATACAACATACAAGACAATGCAGTGTTTTGTTTGTTTGTTTGTTTGTTTTCTGGTTTGGAGGTTGTTAGGGGGAATGTTTTGGTTTTGTTTTTTTTTCCAGTGTCCGGGATAGTAACCAGAGACTCGAACTGTGACTCTCAGCTCCAGCCCCAGCCTGACAACTCAGCTCTTGCTGCTGCTTATTATTTTAGAACCCACAGAAAAACCAAAGAACCATCGTACCACCTCCAGCAAGTTAAGACATCCACTAAGCACACAAGTCAAAGACCCCATGAGTCGAGCTGGAGCCTCGGTGGTTCGGACATGAATCATTTACTCCCAACTTTCAGTTTACTCACACAGTTACCCCCAAAAGTGTGGCAGCCTGCAATCTTTCATAACATATGTTAAGCCACTAAGTATAGGCTCATTATCTTCACAGCAAAAATAAAAACTGACAGGAACAAGAAGGATAGCTCGGTCTATGTAGTGCTTGTCCTATAAGCCCAAGGTCCCCAACACAAGGTCCCCAATTCATTTCCCAGGAACCATGAAGGAAGAAAGTCACGTTGTGCTTATAAACACAGTGCTCAGAACGGAAAAACAAAGGATCGCTGGGGCTCACAGCCAACCAGCTTAGCCGGGTTTCTAAGTTCCAGGTAAATTTGAAGGACTCTGATTAAAAATCAAAGAAGCAAATGACACCTGAGAATAATACTGAAGACTGTCCTGCCTACACACACACACACACAGACACACACGCATGCAGACATATGTGCCCGGGTGCACACAAACATGCTCAAATACACACACACACACACACACACACACACACACACCAGAGACAACACTGACACTTTATACCCAAGTGACAATGATCTTAAGTGGCATTTCACAGAGAGTAAACACAAGTTGTCCAGAGAGGCCAGGATTGGTAAGAGACCCGACAATCCTCAAGCAGCCGTGGCCGGGCCAGGCCTTGCAGCTGTGGATTGTCACTTCAAATCTTACAGGAAGGAAGGGCCCAGAGGCCCACTCACACCCACCTGGATCTGCTACAGGACAAGATTCCCAGCCTTCCTTTCGGATTCTGCATCCAGTCTGCCACATGGCAGAGCAGGTTCTGTAAACTGGAATGAAGGAAATGCAGGCCTGAACCCAGGATGTCTCCCTCCTAGCCTCCGTGTCCAACCCACAGGCCAGCAGTCTGTGAACCAGTCACTAACCAATTCTGGTACCATCTCATATCTGCCAAGTATAGGCTGTCATGAGGAGTCAATAATATTGATGTAGCCCAAAGCATCAAGCAAGTGCTAGTGGGTCGCGGGTATATTTTGTTTTGTTTCGGGTTTCATTTCTTGTTGCTGTTTGGTTGTTGTTTCAGAAGTTTATGGTAGAGCTCCCCTTCTTTCTCTAAGCTTGCAGAGCATCTTCATTCTCACCAACCACTGGTTCTGGTTTCCCTCTCAAAGAACAGATTCCCTCCAGGATAGGGGTGGGGACACAGCTGCAATCCTATCACTTGACAAGAGGCAGGATGTTCAGGAGTTCAAGATCATTCTTGGCTACATGATATACTCAAGTGTAATCTAGGCTACATAAGATCTTGTTTCAAAAGAAAAGAGCTGAAAAAATGGATCCTCAGGAAAACTTCAGCAAACAAAACCAGAACTAGACTGAGGCACAGAGCAGCACAGGGTGCAGGAGCAGAGAACAGAGTGTTCTCTTGTCACCCACACCAAACAGCCAGTGCCCCAAGTGTCACAACAACCCTCACATGTAACAACTATCTGACCCTAGAGTTTGAAAGCTGAGTAGAGAGATTACAAATTGTCCCAGTCCTCACTTGGCTGTAAGGAAGGGGACCAAGATGAGGAGCTAGCGAGCCATCTTAATCCCACAGACTGTGCTCTACACCACAGTGAAGAATAACACCCCACTTAAAAAAAAAATAAAAGTTAGCTCAAAAGCCAAACACTGATTATCGTGAAGTGAGCCTTACAATGAGCAGTGGCCAAGCACAGCACGTTCAATAGAGACATCTCAGCACCTCCCTCCATCTCCATCACCATCCGTGCTGCCCCATTTTCTCCATCTGGACACTGGCAGTGAAATCATTTGCTTGCTGGTGCATCCTCTTTCAGGGTCAGGAGGACTGACCACGCCCTTCCCTCTGGTGTTCTCCCAATCATCGCTGAGGGGACTGACGGATGTGTTTGTAGTGGTGATGCCTTGTGTGAGAACAGGGCTAGCCATGGCTATCGGAACACGGGCTTGCTCATTAACCCCCTTATGCTCACACAAAGCTTTCACATACACTAATCTCAGTGTCATCTCGATACCAAAGAGTTTAGCATCCAGCCAGGGAGAAAGGGAGGAGGAAATCCCAGGCCAAGTGCTAGGGGAAAAGTGATGAAGTGGGCTGGTGTGGTGACACAACAGGTAACACTCTTATTGCCAAACCCAATAAATCACCCAAGTCGGATCACAGATCTGAGAAGGAGAGGGAGAAAACCAACTCTGGCAAATTATCTCCTCTGACTTCCACAAACCCACAGGAACACAAATGCATGAGCACACACACACACACACAACCACACATGATTCATTTATTTAAAAAATACAATTTAAAAAAGCAATTTTTTAAAAATCCAAAACCTTAGTCTTATTTGCTTATTTTATAACCAAAACAATGCAATTTTGTCGATTCTGAAGGACCAGAAAACAAC
Organism: Arvicanthis niloticus; assembly: GCF_011762505.2. NCBI lineage: Eukaryota > Metazoa > Chordata > Mammalia > Rodentia > Muridae > Arvicanthis > Arvicanthis niloticus. The sequence continues at coordinate 22,935,873 of NC_133436.1, read as the reverse complement.
ATATCTTATAATTCCAAACTAATTTTCAAATATTGTCCTTTAAGGAAAACAATAGAACAAAATGAAAGATGTATAAACAAAATACTATTTATGTATTTACATTACAAGTCAAACGCTAAAATTAACCTTAAGAAACATACTAAATAAAATCGAAGTTAAAAAGTCAATCTCAAAAGAAACATACCTATAAAGGCTGAGACGTGTGAGCATTCCCATCCTACCATCTGACCAATCAGCTGCATCCCGACCAGGCCTTGCTGCCGGCCACGGTATCTTTCTTTGCTTCAGTCTACCAGACTCAAAGGAACTTTGCACACAGTTCAGACTTGGGCAAAGCACTGACTGGTTAGAGGATAAAAATTAGGCTCTTCGACTCTTGGTACATAATAAATGTCTTTTCCGTTTGTTTGTTTTTTAATGCAGAGTCTCACTATATACACAGTCGGGACTGGCCTGTAACTCAGTATGCAGTTCAGTCTGGCTTGAACTCTGAGATCTGCCTGCCTCTGCCTCCTGAGTTCCGCAATGAAGGGCATTCCGGGCCATGCAACACCATGCCAGACCTAAAGAAATGTTCTTTTACCGCTAGAGTTGGAGGCACTCTAAATTGAGCTGTATTGTAGCAAAGAAGGAGGAGCACAGATTTAATGGCCCTGCAAGAAATGTTCCTCCTGAACTTAACAGTTCCCTGTCATTCAGACCCAGAGTAATTCTCAGGGAGCACTCCTCGGAAATGACTGTGGTAGCCTCTGAATCACTACCACTATGGGAGAAAACCCCAGGAAGTGGTTTGATTGTGTGGCTGGACCAGTGCGTAGGAATCAGCTGATGTCTCCCATGCTTCCAGTCCTTAATGATGGGGACACGGTGAAACCAGGAATAACCTCCCTTATCTTCAGTAGTTTGAGAAATCATTTCTAACTCAGTGAGTATATAACTTGGGAACGAGTCAGTGGTTAATTATTTACTGATGCCTTGGTAATTAATCTGCTTTTGACCAAGTTTTACCGAACCTTCATAACATAAGAAATGTCCAATGTCAGAGACAATGAGGCTTTGAAAGCACTCCCATAAAGCAACGATTTTCCCTAAACAGTTGTGACTAACCAAAAACAAACGGTAAGCCAGACAGCTGCTAGCAAGAGAAAGAAGAAATAACTAAAAAAATCACTTGCCAAAAAGAACAGTGGCAAGTGATTTCATTATAAAATAAGAATCTATGCATCTTTTTCTGCTCTAGCAAAACATTGGTATTATTGTATCTGGTGAGTGAGAAGGCAGTGAGCTCACCAGGAAGAGAGTATCAGAGTCCATCCTCATTTAAATGGCTTTCAAATCATTATTTAAAGACAAAGATTCCTATCTGAATCCTCCTACAGACTTAGTGAGTTCCACTGAACCGTTTTCAGTGTATTATTTCATGTTTTCCACCTTTTTGATTGAGCCCCCACCAATGCTGTGGTACGTCTTATAGCCTTCAGATCCCCAGTACCAGTTTAGACAGGTGTTATTTATCCAGAGACCTTTAACTAAGTCACAAGAGCAACCATAAGACATTCACACCAAGAAATGTCCCTTAGTTCCATACAAGGAATGCTTCTTGCACAGAAAGTAATTACAGGGGCAATTCTAAAGTATTACACAACACATGCATTTCCATACAGCTGGGACCCAGCAAAAGGACACTTCATGGGAAGCCGGAACAAAGTGCCAGGCCATCAATACCTGGCAGTGGACCTAACAAGTACTCCACAACTTGCCATGCTAAACCATGGAAACTTCTAGAAATCAGTTACATTTGTTCTCTTTAAATTTTTTAATGCCATTTGCTTCAAATCCAAACAAGATACTTATAAAGTATTTCTTTCTTTCTATTCTTCTAAAATAAATGGATACCCTGAAAAAAAAAAAAAGGTGGTTAGGCTGATGACATAGCTCAGTAGTGGAGCCCTCATCTGGTATGTACACGGCTCTGGGTGTAATCCACAGGAAACCACTAAATCAGAAGAAAACAGAGTTAGATGAAATGGAACATACTGGGGTAGGCTATTATTTACAATGACAGTACCTGGGTACCTTTCATGCTATCAAAATGTTTCTTTCTTAGACTTGCTTGAAATATTTCAAGAGTTATCTTGGGAAAGGGAGTGTATGGTTACTCCTAACTTGAAGTACACATTTTCCAGACATTGTGGAAGGGGAGACTTATGTTCACTGAATTAGGCCAGCCTTCATAGTACTGGGTTCTTATAACTGACCAAACAAGTCTGAAGTCTGTGACTCCTCAACTCTTGTTTTCATCCAGGCTCAGGACAATTTTCAGAAAAGTTTCTAAATAATAAATCAGCATCTATATAAAATTAATAAGTGTGGTGTTCTGTACTTCCATAATATTTCAGTGCTCACCAGGAACTGTCCTAAAGGTCTAAGGAACAAGCAGCATCCTTCTAAATCACAACGTTCTGGGGTCCTGACCAACATCAAAAAGAAAACACAACTCAGTCCCTCATCAAGCCTTAAGCAGACTTCAGGACTTCAGCTTGGAATGGGTGAACACACACCACATATATCTACCCCCTACAAACGGTTCCCCTGCACTCGGCCATTCGCTATTCAAAGAAGCAAGCTGTTCTGAGCATTAGCAGGAAGAGGATATTCAAAGTGTGTAGGCGGGACATTTTCATAGAGCATCTTCAAATTCTAACACCTGAGCAGAGTGGACCAAGCCAAAGCTCAACTCGAGCTCTGACCCCAGGTAATTGGAGAAACAATACCTGTCTCCCTTTCCACTGTCCATGAACATGTTCCATGCAGAATCAACATTTACAAGCAAAGCTTCTACCTTTTAAAGTGTGTATGAATACTTTGCTTAGTCAGTGCACCACAAGCATGCCTAGTGACTACAGAGGAAAAGAGAGGACATTGGATGCCCTAGGACTGGAGTTATAGACAGTTGTGGGCTGCTATGTGGGTGCTGGGAAGTGAACCCCAGTCCACCATATAAGCAGGAAGTGCTCTTAACCCCTGAGCCACCTCTCCAGCCTCTCAGTTACACATCTCTATAAAAAAAAACACTGTATCATCATTTATGTAAATTTCCAGACTTTTCTCCAATTCAGGCTTCCAAAAATATACCAATTCTGGTTCCTGTGTTTAAAAGTTTTGTTCCATATCAACGAGTAGATAGGCAAATGTTCTTAGTATTCTAAAATTCATGTTTGGGGAGAAAGCATGGCCTTATCATCAAATAATAGAGCATGCATAGTGTCCTCAGGGCTTCCATGGCCATCCCCAAGGGCTGTGACTGTGAGCTACAGCATGTGCATCAAAGCATCTAAGGGAATGACTAAAACATCAGCTGTCAAGAGAAAAGGAGAAGCTGAGCAAGCTGGTGGAGGCTTGTAATGCTAACTCTGTGAAGATTGAGGCAGGGGGATGAAGAGTTTGAGGTTAGTCTGACTGACTGAACAGTTAAGTTGGAGAGGGAGAAAGAAATAGCTAGGGCATGTGGCCAAGAGCGAAGAAAAGGAAGAACACTCAGGAAAAGGAGCCACAGGCCTGCAAACCTGAATAAACACGAGTCCATTTATAGGAACAAAGGTCAACTGGACTGGCCAGGGACTTGGAGATGAGGTATGTATTAAAACTGACTAGGCAAGGCATTGTCTGTCACTGAGGTAACCTGCTCAACACCTCCCTCTCAGATGAGGAGAGCAGGCTCAAGTAGGTGAGTGAGTCAACCACAAATAAGTGCCTACTCCCCACTGAGCCCTCAGCAGGGTTCTGAGATACAGATGCTAAGTACCTGCACTTCAGGAACCTGGAGGTTCATACTGGGAAGACAAGACATGCACACAAAAACATGCACGGTCAGCTCTATAAAGAACAGAGTAAAAGGTGAGCCAAGGGGTGGGAATATAATCTAGTAGAGACACTGTGGACATCAGTATAAAGCCTGCTCAAAATTAAATAAATAAATGAATGAATGAATAAATAAATAATATCACAAACGGGGTCTACCAATAGCTTAGCTATACCCCTATTTACCCAAAGGACTCCAAGGTGACATATCACGATCTCTGCACATCAATATTTACTGCTGTGCTGTTCACAACAGCCACGTTATGGAGCTGACCTCGGTACACAGCGACAAAGGAATAGATCATGAAACTGGGTATGCACAAGAGAGTATTTCCATAAAGAACAAGGTTGTCTGCAAGGAAATAGATAACTGTGTTAAGTGAATCAGGCTAGTCTTAGAAAGGGACGTAAAAACATGTTTCTGTCACATGTGATTCCTAGATTGTAAATAGATACATAAGATCACATGTATACATACACACACACTCATACACACATATCCATGCACATATAAATATATATGACATGACACTGTGTAAGGAAACAAGGGCACAATGGAGTAGAGGGGAGGTAAAGGGTGAAGAAGAGAATAGAGACAGGAGGTACTTAATGTACAGTATATCCACATGATGATGCCCTAGTGTAGCACTATGGACAATGACTATATACAATGAGAACTTTTAAGGGTGAACTGAGGATATGAGGAACCTGCTCAAACTTGAGTCACAAATGGCCAGTGTAAAGCTGCATTTCAGCTGAGATTTTAAAAAGGAGAAGCCATGCCTGAACAGATGAAAGTGAAGAGGCTTGCAAAACAGAAAAGCAATTCACTGCGGAGACCAAACACAGGAACAAACACAGGTATGGGGCAGGAAAGCAATAGGCCCTGAGAAGCAAAGACCCATCACCATGGGACTGTCGCCATGGCAACAGCCTGGATTTTCTTTGAAGGGTAAAAACAGTCTATTGGGGGAGATGGATGGATGGATGGATGGATGGATGGATGGATGGATGGATAGATAGATAGATAAATATAATAGGTATAAGTATAGAAACAATTTTATTTCTCAGGTTACTTTGGGGAATATAAAATCAAGAAAGACAGTGAACATCTTTTGAAGCAAACTTTGCCATTAAATCACAGCTTTTACTGAATATGGAACAGAAGAGACAAGCAGAAGCTCCACCATACAACATTCACTCTGTAGAAAGATCCAGAAAGACTTACTCTGGGTTATAAGAAAGGGGTAGACTCAGGAATAAATTCTCGGGCTTAGAGACAGCTCTGTCAGTAAACTGCTTGCCTTTTAAGCATGAAGAGCCATGCCTGATCTCCAGAGCCTACACAAAAATGTCAGAACGCGGTAGTGCACATTTATAATCTTAGTGCTGGGGAGACAAACAGCTAAATCACAGGAGCTGGCTGACCAGCCAGCCTGACTGGTGAGGTCTAGGCCAACGGAAGACCCTTTTTCAAAGTAGATGGATGGATGGATGGATGGATGGATGGATTGGATTGGATTGGATGGAGTTCCTAATTATACTAAAATAATTTTATTTTAGTTGTCTGGCCCCGGCATGCATGTGGACACACACACACACACACACACACACGCAGGCATTAAAGAAGAATGAATCTATAGTTATAATTGTGACTTGAGCACAGGTGGTATGTGTAATTATTCTATGTACTAGAGTGTTTTGTGGGGAGCAGAGCTGAACAGAGAGACATCAACCCTTCCCTTTTGTCTGTCCAGTTGCTCAAGTTCAGCAAGTATACAAGTTGGAAACTCACTAAAACATCTATTCCATAGAGATAACATTCTGATAGTTACCAACTTGAGGATATTTGAAACCACATGCTAACTCGGCAGCTGCTAGGAGAGTTAGGTAAATAAGGGGACTTAGTTTGGAACCCTAAGTGACTGCAATGCTTAGGGCTGGGGGAGGAAGGAGAACCACAAGCAGGTGGGAGAAAAGCCTCCTCAATGTCACAGAAGCTAAGGGAAGGGAGGGTTTCACTACGGTGGTCAGCTACTCTAAGTGTGGAGTTGAAAGGAGAAAAGAATGGCCACGGCTGGTCATCTGGTCACAATGGATGGTGACTGAGGAACAAGTGACAGTGGCATCATGCAAATGACAGGCACTGTGAAGAACAAGGCAAATACAGAGCGACAGGAATGGCCACCCAGGCCAATGCCTTCCACCTTCTTAGCGGATTCTATGAGTCTAAGTTATTCCCTACACTGTGAACAGTATAAAGCCCTCAAGGCTTCCAAGGAAGAAGGATGATTACAATGGAGAGCTGCAAGACTTGTCAAACAGTGGTAAACAAGACCCATTTAAGCTAGAAGAGGTACAGGACATAGTAAGGCTGCATTAGCTGGGGGCCAGAACAATGGACAGGCCACCAAACAGCTCTGAAAAAATCACAAGGCCAGAGAAAGTCAAAATGGTTTCAAATACCCGCAGCCATCTGAAGAGCAAGGGAGGAAGAAGGGAGAAATGCAGAAGGCTAGGCACTTCTGAAAAATTCTGTCTTAAACTATGCCACATGAGGTCTTTTATAGAGGCGCAATGCTATCTACTCAAGTGTCTTCTTGGTCTGTTTCTTATTCCTAACTATCATAGGTTATGAGCAGGTTCTATTAATAACGTTCTACTCATCTTTCAACTTACTATGTAATGTATACAGTGACAAACTCAGAAGACATATGCCTACTCTTCCAAAATGTCTTCTTTATTCCACTAATAATGCCATTATTATTCATAATAATGAGGCCCAGCAAAGAGATTATTGTGACTACCTAGATCAATATTTCTAGTTATTACTCCAGTGAGTTGGGTTTTTTTTTTTAATTTACCTAAACTTTAAATAATGTACCACTAAAAGTTCAGAACTTAAGTCCCACTTCAGGAATAGTTCCACTCGATGGTATTTGGAATTTGCATGCTACTGCCTCCCTAAAATGCCTTCCTACCAATGTCCAAATTATAACTCATTTCAAAGCATCATGAGTCATGATACATTTAGTTCCATTAGAGAAAATAAAGAGAAAAAAAATCTAGTTTGGTAGTTGAGACTCTTGGATCCAATCTCCAAATATTTATGGATCCTTTCTTTCCAACACTTGAAATTAAGTGTTGTGTTCTTCAGCCTCCTGGGGGACTATACAATTGTTCCCGTGGAAATCATCATTCCTATGTGTCAGAAAGCTGTAAGGATTACTGCACAGGCCTATAAAGGTATGAAGACGTCTCTGCCCCAGTGTTTGTCATTACTTAGACATATGTCTCGGACATGGAAACCCACCCATCTCCATTAGATGTGAACAACACACCCAAACCGCTGCCAGGTCTGGAGGTAGGAAAGTCCATGTAGATTTAGGCAGTGCAGCCCTCTTGAAGCATGTCATATAATTCCCATACACAAAGGTCCTTTCACCAAGTCTTACAGGACTAGAGAGATTACTGATACTCCAATTAATTATCAGGCAAATTTTTATCATTTAAACCTCTGAGGCAGCAAACTGACTCCGAAGAAACCCTGTGAAGATCCAAATGACTTTAGCTTTGGTGCAATGAGAAACAGAGTATGCTCTCTGATAATGTTAACACAGATGCATTGATCATTGCGCTGCTAACAAATATTCCTGATTATAATGTGTGTTTCAAACTGTCATTCTACACCCTTCCCTATGGCATATTTCCGAAAAGTACCTGTGTCTAAGTGAATAGTAACATGTGCATAGTGTCCATTAATAGCACAGCTAAGCACACAATTCTAAAACCAGTATTGAGACCTAGAGTTCCTCCAGGTAAAATGTAATTCCTGATTCCCTGGCACACCTCCCTGAAGAGTTTAGGGAGGGAAAATTGGTCCTGACCATGGCTAAAGCCTATCCGAAAGCCAACGTGCAGGCAGGTACAGCACTTCCCTTGTTCTAAACGAGAGGATGACATCAGAGAAGCATACAGTATTTTCTGTGCTCCCCTAGATGTGCTGACACGAAACAGGCTTTTCCCACTCTAAGAGAAAATCAGCTGGAGACTATGTTTTAGCTGACAGTCATAGATCACAGCTTCTGAGCGGTGACAGTGGTGACCGAGGGGACTCGGAGAGCTTTCCCTGCGGTGATGCTGGAACCAAAGGCATCCCAGCATCTCCGTATACCAGTTTTAAAAAGTCTAGGCTGAAAGACAGGGCTTCCAGGCAAGCTGAGACCACAATGCTACAAAAACCCCTTGAACTTGACCTCAGAAGACCTGATATCTATTATTGTCTCTGTCTCTCCCACACTGTGAAGCTCTAAGTATGTTATCTGACTTATTTAACTTCTGATATTCTGTCCTAGCAGCTATAAAGCGGGAGAGAGGAGACAGCAGTACCTATTCCATCTTCCAGATGGCTTTTTTTTTTAAAAAAGAATTTAACAGGACTATTTGTTGAAAGTCCTTGGTAAATCCCGAAGTCTACGAAAATGGTGATTTCTAAATTTTTATGGAGAGGCATGTCATTAATTTGTAGGCTACAAGTAGTTAGGATTGCTTTGAAGGCTATGAACCTTTGCAAATCAATCTCTTTAAAAATAGCATTTTAAGATGATCCTTACAGTAGAGTTGGGAACATACTGATTTGAATTAACTGAAGTATCCAGTAGATTTTTTTTTTAAAGAAAGTGCACAGATATTTGGCCTAAGAGATGGTAACAGATTAGAGGTAAGTAGTTCATGAACGGGTGTTACACTAACCCTCATCACCTGAGCTCTGAAGTCCTCAGCAAACAGTCTATTTAAGCCTGTCATTCTCTTAGACCCTCTTCTCCTCTGTCTCAAACTCAAAGTTCACCTGCTAACACACCACATTCCTGGACCCCCAGGAGACCAGCTGATAAAATATTTTTTTCTCATGTTAAATTCTAGTCTCTAACCCAACATCCCTGACCAACTGATCTCAACAACTCTGCATGGCTGTCATACTTGAGTATTTCAGGACACGCTCCTCAGACTTCCACAGCCTTGTTTCTCTAAGTGACCCTCCCAGGCTTTTCTCCAAAGGAGGCAGACCTCACATCCTTTCTGCTTTCCTGGGTTATATTGTAATCATAGTGAGGGCTTTGATCCCTGACTTCTAACGCACTCGGATAGCAGTTTCCATGTCTGGGTCACTTTTCTATCTAGGGATTAGCACAGAACGCCCTCAGTGTACTGTGAATAAATAAAGCCTGATAAGATTTGAGAACTCTATAAACCACCCCTCCTATGACTGACTTCTTTTTGGCTTCCACCAGTCCCCCACATCTTAGTACCTAATGAATTCTAATTTTCTTCCCAACCTCAGGATGGGACATTTCCCAGGATTCCAAGCTCAGCTTCCATATTCATTTGAGTTCTTTTCACGAGTGATGAGCTCTAACCAGCAAACAACAGAAGAATGTCAAAAAAAGTTTCCAGTAAGTGTGCACAGGCACCCAGATATAACTTCCCCACATAAAGAATTCCACAGCTTGCATCCCACTCTGAGAGGTGAGGCTTTATCCTGATCCCCAAAAAGAGACTGCAGAGAGGGAACAAAGGTCAGAGAGGAATCCAAGCGTCCCAGTGGGGACAGCCGAGCCTCAAGTGGGACTAACAGGCAAGCCTTTGCCATCAGACACAGTCACCAACTTGTCCTACATTGATGACAAAGAGGCCTCTCTTCTCAGGGAGCATGGCTGGCCTTTAAAGGTGCAGGTTCTCTGAGGCCTAGAAGCTTTAAGGCATCCTGTGCCTTTCCTTTGAGGCAGGCTTTCCACAGAAAAGAGACTGTTGCTTCAGCTATTCATCATGAATGGGAAAAGCTGTCCCACACTGGTGACATCTTGCACCACACCAGTGGTTCTTGTGCACTGACTAAATCGTTATACCTATGACTTACTAGGCTCCACCTCAAGTCTTCCCATAGTCAAATGTTATGGCAAAGCCCAAATTACCACATTTCCCCATCTCCCCTGCTCCATAGACATTTTAAATTTCCATTCCTTTCATTTCTTGAATGTGACTTTGGGTTCTAGGCACCTGCTTCAGTCACATGTGATGTAGTCACCATTTTCTCCCTCTCTCAGACTGACATTTCTTAAGGGTACACGGTTCATCTTGTATTTTCCACTTCATGTGCTTAGATCTTTTGTCATAGCAAGCACTACATCTTCCCAGCCTTCTTAAATGTATTCCCAAAAGAGAAAGGTAATTTTTTTTTTTTTTTGCTGAACTATGCCATGTGACCTTATAAATCCTTTCCTTGCACATAAACTAATTTAAATAACCGAGAAAACCAACTGGGGATATGGCCTTACCTATATCACACAGGAGTCAGGCAGTGATTCTATAGAAAATGGGGTATTTGAGGCAATTAGTTATTTAACTATCTGTAAATCTCCATGTTAGGAAATTTTAATTCGGCAATGAGGAAAAAAATATTTAGAAAAAGGCAAGTTTTACATAGTGTTCTTACAGCAAGGAAGCGGCGAGGACAACAGCCATTTGAACTGACACGTGGCAAGAATCCCCTCCATATCTGAAGAGGCCACCTCCTGTAGCCCACCAGGAACCCAAATAGAGCGATAGGGACACCAACTCACCTACAAAACTTTAAACCCCAAATTTATACTATCTACAAGAAATTCAGGGACACGGAATGGAACAGAGACTGAGGGAAATGCCAACCAATAACCAGCCCAACCAGAGACCCAGCCCATGGGCAAGCACCAATCCCTGACACTATTAATGATACTCTGTTATGCTTGCGGACAAGAGTCTAGCATGGCTGTCCTCTGAGAGGCTCCACCCAGCAGCTAACTCAGAAAGATACAAACATCCACAGTCAAACAGTGGATGGAGCTGGGAGACTCTTATGGAAGAATAGCAGGAAGGATTGAGGACTCTGAAATGGACAGGAACTCCACAGGAAGACCAACAGAGTCAACTAACCTGGACCCTTGAGGCTGTCAGAGTCTGAACCACCAACCAAAGAACATATAACAGCCAGACCTAGGCTTCCCTGCACATATGTAACAGATGTGCTGTTTGACCCTCATGTGACTCCACTGTCCCCAAAGCTGTTGCCCATATGTGGGATGTGTTCTTCTACTTGACTGCCTTGTCTGGCCTCAGTGAAAGAAGTGCCCAGCCTCAAAAAGACTTGACTTTGAGGGCTGGGGTGTACCCAGGGAGTCCCCACCTGCTCAGAGGAGAATGTGAGGGGCCATAGGTAAGGATTGTGGAAGGGGGTGACTGGGAGGGGGCAGTGGGAGGGATGTAAAGTGAATAAGTAAAAATAAATAAATAAATAAATAAATAAATAAAATAAAGACCCCCCCATAGGATGAGAGAGCACATCTCCTGCTCTTCTTACTTTTTTTTTTTTTTTTTTTTTTTAAAAACAACTGGCTATTGTCATTAAATTTCAGCAAACTTTGAAGATGAAGAACACCTTTGGTGAAATTATTTGAACTCTAGCACCCACTCTAGAACCCCACTTTCAAGTCACAGAAGAGCTAAACCCAAGGATGTTTTGAGTTATACACAATTCCTCGCTCTCCCAGTGGAATGGAATGAAATAGCATTTCCATCACAAGTGCCCACGCCCCCATCTTCTCTATCTGCCCTGTGATCCTCTCCTCTTACGTAGCTTCTGCCTTGTGAAAAGTATTTCCCAAAGCCACCACTGGACAAGAGCTCCAAACCTTGCTGGTTCAAGTGATGAGTACCTCCTGGTATATCTAATCATCAGTCACTGGGGAGGGGGGTGTCAGGGAGGAATCCCTGGCATAGGGCGATTAAGAGAGTGCACTCAGGGTCATAGATGTAGTCTTAAGCAATTACCAGCTCACTACCATTACCATGGCTGCAGGAGGATGCTGCATGCTTACTGGTGACATCAGACATAGAGGTAAGAGTTTTTCAGCTCCAAAACCCCCTAAACCCAGAAAAGACCCTATAGTGAGCCTGCCCTTTCGCCACTGTCAATAGAATGGGTAATTTCAGATACAGGGTCCATCTGTCTACAATGCTCCCTCGTCCTCATCTGTGCAATGGCTGATGGGAAGTGAAAAAACATCTTAATTCACAAAACTAAAGGATCCTCCTATTCAACTTGCTAAAGGCCCAAGAAAGTAGAGCAATCATTTACCAAATAAAATATCTTTTGTTCCTCAAGAATGAGCTCCATCGTAAGCAGGTCTTTTGATTTTTCTGACATGTCAGTTTTATGACCCTTAACTGTAGGTACTCTGAGGGATTTCTACTAATTCCTTAAACAACGCTTGCCCTTATTTAAGAAAAAAAGTTGTTATGCTACCTCAGTGTTGTAGGCTGTTACTAGTGTTCTCGTGAATCTGCACAAACGACAAGAAGTTTAGTCCATGGATTGCTTTGGGAGACAAGGGGCAAGCGTGGGCTGAACACAGAACCTCCTAGAGTTTTTCTTTGAGTTTCATTTCCAGCCAAGAGCACACACACTAACCAGGAACCTCCTTCAGATGCTCTGACCCAAGTTGATAAAACAGTCACTTACCCTATACTCAGACTGAGCATCTACAAGCAATCAAAGTGTCTCCATAGAAACCAAGTATACAATGGAATCCACTCAAGGTGCAGGATCTGCTTTAGCAAAAAGGCCATTTGCAGCCAAGATCTTGCTCTAACTTAGGTTTGCACATCAGACGCGTATTATTAACTCTTACACCTTTAGAGTTTCACAATACTGAAGATTACAGAAATCATCCTACACAGAGAAAGAAAGGGGAGACTGGGGAGGAAGGATAGATCTGCATGTGTGGTTATAAAAATGCCAAAGCAGATTCCACTCTAAGCTCTGCCAAAAAGAGAACAATTACTCTTACCCATCAGCATGCAGCCTTGAAATTATATTCTCTTTTCCAAACAGAAGCCATCATCAGATTACCAAAACGAGGCTATCCTGCCGAAACTCAAGTAGTTCTTATATGGAATAAGCACAATGCAATCAAGGGACAAGCAGCTAGCTATTCCCTCCCACACAAATGATAATCTTCTGTGAAATGTATTTTTAACGAAAAATACATAACTCTCCTCCATGTTTGGTTCTGTGCTCCCACTCCTCCACATAAAAGCATACATTCATTTTAAAGAAAGGGACAATTGTGTACCTCCTTAGAACATCCCCCACACCACAGAGCACAGGAGATGGGAAGCATCTTACCCCTCAGATACATCTTTCTACACACCAGCCACTCCTCAATAAGCAAACCAAGTTGCCAGTGGCACCTGGGAGATACTTCAATGAAATCAACCAAGAGTGGGCTTCACCCATGTTTAGATGATTTCTTTCTAAGCAGATGCATTATGAAAGAAAGCTTAATTCATTCTATTACCAGTGACTCAAAACCCATAGCTCTGAAGTTCAATCTCTCACAAGTTTCAAGTGATAAATTGCTTGCTTGTGAGTCACCCTGCTTCTCCAAGGAGCAAGTTTTCAAAAGAAAAGGAAAGTGTTTGGGTAGGTGATCTTTACTGTGGCACCCGCCTCTCTTTTCTTTCTCCTACAGTCATTTGAAATTTAAATGACCAAAACTGAAACAATATGACTTGGCAGGTGATAGATTTCTGCCATTAGGAGGCCTCATTTGAAAGGAAGAGACAAAAATAATTACAAAATGTCCCATGCCCACTTCATGGAACAGAATGAAGCCAAAGAGCTATGAACAAAATCCTTCCAGACAGTTTCTTCACCCCACACATCTTTCTTGGGGTACTAGAGTCTGGGATTATCTCCTAATTTGGTTCCTAGGAGGCAAACCATCAAGAAAGTTGTTGCAATAATACCGGTAATGCTACGTTAAGAGAAAATGCCCGTATTTGGGAAGGGGGAGGTGGAAATAACAAAATTGTTAAGCAAAATCAGTAATTTCTTTTCATAGTGGAAATCGTCTTGAAAGACCAGAAAAGTAATTCTACCTAAATGAGTAAATGTTATAATTGCATTTCAGTCAAAAGAGTGTTTACATTTTGTCTAATTGGCATTTAAAGAAATCAAAATCATCACCAGAAAGATCGCCACCCACAGAGGCAGCAGCCCAGGGTGCCCTGCCTCACATGTGACTCTTCCACCCACCTGCTTAAGCCCCGCCTCCCTTCACTCCACAGGAAATTGGGAATCACTTTTGCAAACTAGTAGCTGGAGGAAATGATAAAGACAGGAAGATAAGATAAAAAGGAAAGAAGTGGTGGGGAGACAGACAGACCACTTGGGAGAAAGCACATACAGCTTCTTAGATTTGGGGTCAATCTCACTTCAGTTCAGTAATTTTACATGCATTTGAAAGAAAGAAAAAAAAAGTGGGAAAGGAAGCAAATAAAAAAAAATCCTGTGTGTTAGTTATAATTAATTCCCACACATATACACAAAGGCACAGATCTCTTCTCCATAGCTCGTCAAAATAAGGTGCAGGTTAAAAAAAAAATCAATGCCAGATGGATAGTCAACTAAACCCAACACAAAATTTTTATCATGGTGCCTACTGGACATCTTAACATTTAAAACCTCTGCGCTTACTCATAGTTAAAACAACAACAACAACAACAACAACAAAAACAACAACAACAACCCAGCTGCTCATGTGAAAGGCAACCCCTTAACTAATTAAAGAGTCCCATGCTGCTCTATCCAACCCAGAGTTGCCACCCCCTTCCCAGTGCTGCCCACAGTGGGGGTTCTAACTATCCACTTTCTCAGGTCCCGGAAATGCACCTTTCCCCACAGGCAGCTTGAGAAGAGCTAAGGAATGAGCTGAGCCAGGGATGCGCTGTTCACAAAAGGAATTCCCCTCCCTTCCCCTCTTTCTCCCTCCCCCTTCTTCTGCTGTCCCTCCCCCGTCATCACTGGTGAATAATATCCCTCACTACCTGCCTTGATCAACACCGTGAGCCCCTGTCTTCAGGCATGCAGGGAACTTAACAGCCTGGAAATTCCTGCTGTCCACTCGCTGAGGTCACAGATTAAAGCTAAACAACAACAGCCGTGGTTCCCGTCAATCATAAGTCACTCGCTGGGAGAATGTATGGACGGAGACCTGATGTAAGCGAGTCACCAGAGAAAATACCCACTGATGACGCATATCCAGGCATAAAAATAGTCACAGGGCCCTCAAAGGGATTATTCAACAGCCTACATTTAGACTTTCTTACAACAGACCTGAAGTCAACGTGCCACAGTAAGTGGCTGAAGTTTAAGTCCAAAAGACAGAACCAGGAAGAGTTGCTTTAAATATGCTCCCACCATAACAAGCTGTTTAGTCAATTTTAGCATCCTTTTCTAAGCGTCAAGCAGTAACAATCAGCTGTCTCACAAAATGCCACACAATCGTTAATTCTACTCACAACTCTCAAAGGACAATTTCCGTTTATAACACTCGTGGCCTCAAAACAGACTCAAGCAGTCCAGACATACATAGCCATAGTTGCTTCCTGAATCCACGGTAGGAAAAATAATACAAACTCCAGCTATGCATCTTTTTGTCTCTTGAAAACATGCTTTTAAGTGGAATAAAACCTAATAACAAGGTACACCGAAGAAACTGGCATTTTGCTCGCCGTCTTTGCGGTTGTAATTGTTCAGAAGTGGTCGGATCATTTATAGAAATAATTATGGTGTGTGCTATATACACCTGCTACATGTGCAGCATTTATGTGCTAATTAAGATTAATAACTCAGAAGCATGCCCACTGTCCAACAGTTGGGTGCATGAAAGTAAATGAAAATATCTTAACCGAGCAAGTGACAAGATATTAATGATCATATAAAGCCTGGATTGTTAGGTTGTTGTTGTTGTTGTTTTATGAAGGGGGAAGTAACTTTTTACATGTATCACAATTATAATAATATTCAAGTTATTTGTCCCTTTCCCATCCTGCTCAAACGTATGCACGGCTTGCTACTGGCAGAACTTGCAGATCAGCAAAGGCTGGATTTTGGCATCTTTTCCATGTGACTATCTAAAACTGTTCCCATCCAGTGTGTCACCACAGGGAACAATGAAGAAATCTGGCTATGACAGAGCCTAAAACTCAGCCTCAGGATTTGAACACCTCACCCGACTGCTATATTCTCCTCATTAGCCAGACTTACTAATTCTCTTAATAATGCACAGATTTTCACTGTCAGCCATACAGAAGGAGTCTGTGATGGAGTTTATCTCTGGTACCTAATGTTACTGGCTGTCCTGCCTACAGGACTAGCAAAGGGCTCTTAGCAACCAGGCTGTCACTTGGACAGAGCATTCTGGGCTTTCGTTTCGAAGTGCCTGAGTTCTCTGGAACAGCAAAGGTGACACCTTCCTCTCCTGGTAAGCTCTCCACCACTCTCCTCAAGTATGATAACAGGGCTATAAATACAGGTGAAAATTATTTTTAGTTCAAAGACTTTTCACAGAGTGCTCGAATTTCTCTCCCGTGCATATGTGTCGACAGTATGTGGCCTAGTTTACAGAATCTAAGCGGAAGTGTTCACGGGTGCCCCCTAGTTGAGGATCGCGAAGCAATGTGGAACACATGTGGACCTCCGCCACTTAACTGCATCCATATTGCAGTGATCCAAACAGCTCAAATACTAGCATCTATGTATGAATGAGACCAGGGAGCAAACTAAACAGAGTAGGTCCTCATTTCACAGAATTCCACTGCTCTCTTTCTATAATAAACAATAAAGTAAATTTAAGAAACAAACAAAGAAACAATCATATGAGACATAATCTGCTTTTCCAAAATGAGAATATTCTATAAGTTAATGAGTCAGAAACCAAGATGATTTTCACTAATTTTACACAAGCTCTTGACTTTTAAATAGCTCAAAATGAGCTGAAGGAGTCAGAACTATCCAGGTTTCATTGCACTTCATAGACATGATAGCCTTCAGTCATGTTGGCCTCTGCATGGACAAGTCAACCAACGGCAATCTCCTCATAAACCTTGTTTCCAATCGCATGGACACAGCACCTGCCAACTCAGGGAACAAGACTGAGTCCCATAAACTACTCCCATCCTCATCGCTGGATTTAATGATTCAATGTCCATTATGGAATTAAACTTGCGACCAGCAAAACATTTCTTCTTCTAAGAAAAGGGAACTTGCTTACTTGTAGATCAGAAACTACACTATCAAGATGGGTTTCATATTTCAATTTGTGACATCACTTCCTCCATTATGGACAGTAACTAAGAGCTTAAAGAAAGCTCAGCTGGGGCTGGAGAGATGACTTGATGATTAAAAGCACTGGCTGCTCTTCCAAGATGACCTAAGACTGTTTCCCAGCATCCATGTGGTGATTCACAACTACCCATAACTCCGGTTCCAAAAGATCAAGCACCCTGCACAGGCAGACATGCAGGCTAAACACTCCTCAACATAAAATCAGCTGCGCATGCAGGTACACATCCCAGTACTCAGGAGGCAGAATCAGAAGGTTCTCCACGAGTTCAAGGCCAGTCTGATCTACATAGTGAGCTCCAGGCCAGTCAGAGCTACACAGACAAGACTCTGTCTCCAAATAAGGAAATGCATAAATAAATAATAAAAACAAACAAGGGTATAGCTTAAGAGTTTGAAATGCCAATGAAAAGCTTAGAAAGCGATTGATTTTTATCTTCTGAAACAAAGTTTTAAAAATAACCACAGTCAGTAGCTTTCTAACCAAAAATCAGATTATTTAACTATCTGTATAGAACTGGATGCATGGAGGGAGGCATATACAAGAACAGTATAAAAGCAATACAGGGGAATAAATCTTTCAGCATAGACTCTCCAAAAGCCATTTTGAAGTTCATCTTGGAGTGGTTAGCCTTGGTAGGAGATTAGGAGAACATGGCTCTGTGTGTCTCTGAAGAGACATTTCCAGAGACAATGAACTGATGGGAAGGATCTGCCTTGAGGGTGGATGACATCATTTGATAAACTCAAGGTCCCAGTGGGAGCTCCTCCCTCCCCCACTTCCCAGGCACCATGACATCCGTTCCTTTATTCTGTCACACCTTCCATGCTATGATGGACTAAAACTTCTCTAATTAACAGCAAAATAAATCCCTCCTCTTTTAGAAGCAATCCTCTTGATATCTGTCACCACAAAGGAAGACTAGCATAATCCTATATATCACTAATGAAAAAAAAAACGATACGAATTTTTATTACATGTTTCAACTATATGGAAAAGTGGCAAAATATGTTGCCATTCAATATAGCATGCTTAAACCAAGGACAGACAGATAATTCATACTAAAGACTTAGTTGTCCCTGTCAGTCTCAGGATCTGGGTGAAATTTTGTTTTCAGCTTTTTTTGTATACTTGAAATACTTCATTATTTAAAAGCAGCCTTTTTAATGTGGCAAACAATATTGCTTACTGAATATGTTATGGGCTGAATTCAAATTAGTTGTTGTCTTCTTTTCCAACCCGAAATGTACATATTAAAGCACACACGCTTACATGCACACACACACACACATACACACACACATACACACATGTTTACACACACACATACACACATACTCACACATATACACACATACATAAACATGCATACACACACATACATTCTCACACACACACACTTTCTCACACTCTCTCACAAAAACGTGCACACACACATACACACACCCAACGCCCTATCTCACTTCCTGTGATAAGACCAAACATTCAAACACCAATGGTAAACAGTGAGTTACCCTCATCCCAGCCTTAACCCTGAGCTCCGACACTTTATCACCACACTAGCCAATCTGATCAAGTTTTCTCTTCCTTTTGTCTGTTTTCCCTCTAACTCCACAGCAGTGACCTCCATTTTAGCTTCCTCTTTGTGTAAACACATCAGTTATCCCTAAGTTCTCCCAAAACAGGAAAGTACAGAACCAGGAGCGAGTGGGTTTATGAATCCTGAAGCTGACTATGGCATGCATTCCATTAAACTCCTCAATGCAGTCAGAAAGACAGCTTAGCTGAATAAAGCCAACAACCCGGAGGTAGACCCCACATGGTGGAAGGACACAACAGACTCCTGAAGGTTGTCCTCTGACCTCCTCTGCACAAAGGCTGCAGCCCGCATGCGCATCAAACACACATGCACAAAATAGGAACAGATTTGTAAGGACCTTTCGATGGCTCTGGGTATGAAGTCTTGTATCAGTAATCACTTGCGCTGTTGTAGTTATTAACTTTGCTGTCTAACCACCCCTTTGCTTTTGAACTTCCGGAAACCAGAGGCTACTGTGCTCTTTAGTTTCCCCTCCAGCCACCAGCAGAGTACCTGACACATTGGTGGAACTGATGTAGATCAAATAGGTCTACATTGATAGGTCTTGGCATTGCCGTTAGATCTCTTCAAACAGACTCAATGCAAATTATTATATTAGGTGTCCTGGTTGGCTTTTTTGGTCAACATCGTACAGAAGATAGAGTTTGATATTGAGAAGAATGAACGACAATTGAGCAAATGGCTCCTCATGGAGACTAGCCTATACGCAAGCCTGTGGGGTATTTTCTTAATTGGTGATGGATATGGGAGGGCCCAGGCCCACCCCTAGGCAGGTGGTCCATTGGTGTATAGGACAGGAGGCAGAGCAAAACACCAAGCAGCAATCCTCCAGGTTCCTGCTTCAGTTCCTGCTCTGACTTCCTTTGGTGAATTGTGAAGTGGAACTGTGAAAGAAGGAAACCCTTTCCTCCCCCAAGTTGCCTTTCATCATGGTGTTCTATCTATCACAACAATAGAAAGATAACAGTGACATTATGCAGTGATATAACCTCTGGGAATCTTGAGGTCCCAGTCTACAAAACAGAGTGAGGGCAAAATGGAAACACTAAATTATGTGCCTACTGTAATAGCTGGCACCTATGGCGAGTGTCCTCAGTATAGGGAAACAATGATTATGTCTATAACATAAGTGTGTAGCAGAATAATTCCTTTTATTCCTCCTTCTCTCTTCCTCTCTCTTCTTTTCCCTCCTTCCTCTTTTCCTTCTTCTTCTTCCTCCCCCCCCCATTTTGAAACTAGGTCTCTACAGTTAGTCTTAGCTGACCTGGAATTCACTACATATATCAGGCTAGCCTTGAACTCACAGAGATTTGCCTGCCTCTGTCTCCTGAGTGCTGGGATATTAAAGGTGTGTGCCATGATGTCTAGCAACAGAGCATTTCTTACTTCCCATGTACAAATACATGCGTTGACCATGTCAGCACACTGGCACATGTCCACACACCTGTGCTGTCAATACACTTGAAACCGTCTAGTTTGACTACGGAATTGATATTAACATCTTAGTTAATGTAGAACCAACAGCCCCATGGTACTGTGGAACTACCACCCTGACACAAGGGGAGCCCCATTATGTACCTGGCCCCTTATTTACCAAATCAGTCATGTTCACAAGCATTCAAGTGCATTTTGGGGTGTGTGTCTTCACTTATGAACTCAATGTTGCCCCTCCTGTTGGCAACATCAGACTGTGTGGCTGTAGCCCTTGTTCCCTATGTACATTTACTCTAATGGGGCAGAAAGTACTTGGCACAGCGTCAGAGAATCACGTGACAGGGCCCAGAGCATCTCCTCCCAATAAGTTCTTTAAAGACTGTATTTCACAAAGCTAATACAGCCCCTCACTTTAGGTGACTACGTCTTAATGTACTTGTTCTATCCACTGTCTAGGGCCATAAGTCCACTGCAGCCCTGTTCCCTTGAACAACAGAGTGCCTACGCTGGAGCAGATGAGCTTCGGAATGAAGGAGATGATGGCCCAACATGACACAGAGACACAGACCACAGTGGCAAGCGCACAGAGATCAGAAGGAAACCTCAGCTCTCAGGTTCCCCTCTCAGCTCTGCTTTCTGTAGGAAAGAAACATTTGACCTCCCATCTGTCAGAGATTACTACTTTAATTACAGCTCCTGGCTCTTCTATAATAATGATTAAGTAAGATAAACCAGACACATAAAGATGAATGCAAATGGTTTAACTGAGAGTCATAAAAATAACGTTTAACTCTCCAGCCCTGTGTTATCAGAGAACAATGTCCTACGAAGAAGCAGAGCATCACTGCATATGTCTTACTGATTTCAGTACATGTCTATAGGGAAAGTTCAAGCTCGAAATAATTATAAGGATGGTTACACTTCCATTTATAAACCCCAGTAAAAGGACACATGGGCTCGTTATACTCATTACCTGCAGTATACAGTCTTTGCCTGCCACCAACCCAAGACAATGTTAAAATGAGCTCTTATGTATTTGACCTATCTCCTTAATTACACCGGAGGTGCCACATGGACAGAGACTGACAGCCCTTCGCTGAATTTGAACAGTAGTAACAGCTAACTTTTGTTCTATGATTTTTCAGCTCATGAGTTACTTTCCCCTTTATCCATATCTACAGGACAACTCCAAGACACTGAGAATTTTATCGTCTCTGGCTTTCAGGAAAGTACATTGATAGACTCAAGTCTACAAAGCCACCGGGTTCACTGTCTGTCCTCAGCTTATACTTCTTATCTCTA
The DNA here is from genome assembly GCF_011762505.2 of Arvicanthis niloticus. NCBI lineage: Eukaryota > Metazoa > Chordata > Mammalia > Rodentia > Muridae > Arvicanthis > Arvicanthis niloticus. Next base: position 22,914,453 of record NC_133436.1, on the reverse strand, counting down.
CACTACAGAAACGGCCTAGTGCTTCTTGATTCTAAAAGAAAACCCAACTGCATTCATTTATTCTTCTTGTTAGATGCTGTACCATATGCCACTCTGTCATATACATGTGCATACGTGCACAATTGCTAATACGTTCATTAGTGTTCCTGAAACCTGTTCTCAGCCACACTCACTCAGCAAATCTTTGTGATACCTTATGAAGCAGGTATGTCGTGTAGTACAATTTTCATTTAGCGATAAAAGTCGGGGCTGGGAGAGATCTTAACTCATGACCATATTTTCATGACAGACAGAAATGATCTAAATACTTTGGGCTGCACATTCAGATCTCCTTCCAACCAGCTAAGTAACCCCACGTAAGTCACCCACTTTCTCTGGGCCTCCCCTGCCTTCTACATAGAAGATGACTAAGTGACTCACAGATAAACCTACCAGTTAAAATTCCATCCTTTGCAACTTGCTATTTAGCATCCTTGAAACAAGACCCTAGATGGTAAAATCCTCGCTGGATCTTTGTTTCATGCCATGCACTGGAATGTCTTGTATGACATCTCCCTGCCAATCCACAACTGGAAAACTGGATCTAATAAAGGAGTGTGTTCTGTTTGGTTGGTTGGTTGTTTTTTATGGAGCATTAGAACCTGCTTTATTCTTTGATCTCTTGGTTGTGCCCAGCCAGTAAAACCATGCCTCTAGAAGAAAGGCCATGAGGAGCATGCACGTGCAGCCAGGTTCTGGGGTCCAGTGATAAACATGTGTCCTCATGTGACCTCCTCTCATCTAGAACCTTCACCTTGGGCATGGCTGACCCTTGTGTTTGTGAGGTCTGACTATTTTCATTTCTGTTTTCAATGAACTCATACAAAACCCCAGATTATAAGAATGATTGGTCCTTATGCTCGGGTCCTAGAACAGGGCTGCAGTTAATCTAAAGAAACTTAAGTAACCCACTCTGGAAGTCTTCCACCGTGAGGGGGGGAGACAAGTCCAAGGGAAGACAAGTCCAGCTGAGGTTCCCTTGGCAAATGGTGGGACATCCAAGCACAAATCAACACAGAGTGCCTCTGCTGGCACAGAGAATGCTCTCCCTGCATCCCTACCGTGGAGACTGGGCATGAGCAACCTGACCCCTCCAAGAGTCTTTGGAGCCTGGCAGTAACCTGAGCCGCTCTGGGTTATTTTTGCTGAAGGCTTGCGGTTCTTAAAGGGACTGTGTTCTGAGTACACGTATCTGGACAGGGGATGCAAAGTAATGACAGGACAGATGGAACAAGCCTTTCCTCATTAAAAGGTGTGCATAAAACCAAAGAGCAGATAAATATGAAGGTATACAGTGAATATCCTCATGCCCTCTCACAGGGATCAATTTAGTCATCTTATGGGGAAGCATCACTGTTTTGAAATGTGAAAATGCTAAGGAGCGAGGAATTCTAATGACTTAAAATGTAAACAGATGGCAAGCTACGCCCAAGGCTTTGTCCTTGGTGAGAATCTACTACTTAAACAGGGAGAAGGAAGGGGGCAGAGATTAGAGCTGGAAACAGTGCCAGGATCAGCTCCACGGTTTTCATAACAAGTATAATTATTGCATTGCACAAAACAGCAAAGTTCAATGAGAGTTCATAACACGCTCAAAACTTGCCTGACATGGCTGTTGCACACATGAACACAGCAGCCACAGTTACTTATACAAGACCTGCAGCAGATCAAATCAGTTAAAATTTCCAGTGTGGAGTAAAGAGAGGCTTCCCAGGCATCACCTTTACCTGGGATGGGTTTTTTGTTTGTTTGTTTGTTTTTCTGGGGGAAAGAAGTTTCTTTTGTTTTGTTTTGCAAATTGACACAGACTAGAGTCACTTGGGAAGAAGGAACCTAAATTGAAGACTTGTCTCCATCAGACTGTCTGTTAACATATGGTGTCTGTGGTGGTGGTTGGTAGTGGTGGTGGGGGGGTGTTTTCTTGATTGATGCTTGATGTGAGAAGGCCCCGCCCACTGTTATTGACTCTGCCCCTGGGCAAGTGCACCTGGGTTGTATAAGAAAGCAAACTGAGCAAGGCAATAAACAATGTTCCTCCATGGTGTTTGCTCTATTTACCCCAAGTGCTAACCTTGAGTTCCCGCCCTGACTTCTCTCAATGTTGAATTGTGACCTGGAAGTATAATATAAAAACAAACAAACAAACAAGGCTTTCCTCCACAATTTGGCCCTTGTCACCTTTTATGACAGTAAGGGAGTGCTAACTACCACAGGCAGGTGATGACTGGGTGGGTAGCTTTTCCTAAGTTAGGAGGTGACTGTCACTAACACTCTCCATGCCCCTAGTGAATAACTCCATACTCTGCACATGTGGACAACACTAATGGGCTCAGTGGCTTGTCTGTTGTCTGTTGTCTGTTAAGGATATATTACATTGGGATGGAGAAGTGTTAGAAAGAGACTTAGAATGGGTTGGAGGGAGTGGGGGGGGGATGTGATTAAGATGCATTGTATACATGTATAAATAAAATAAATAATATGTTTAAATAAATAAAATGCATTGTATACATGTATAAATAAAATAAATAATATGTTTAAATAAATAAAATGCATTGTATACATGTATAAATAAATTCCAAATAATTTATTTGGAATAATTTATTCTAAATAATAAATTCAAAACATTATTTTAAAAGAAAAGAAGTCATGTAACCGTCAAGTGCAGGTCTCTTCCACTGCTCTCTCAACAGAAATGGCACTGATTCCAACAGCAGATACCCGCTCAGACAAACAATTCTCGTGAAACCATCAATCCATTGGTCCTCCTTTCCCATATCCCTATGCTGACCAGAGGGACACAGGAATAATCCAGGAACAAAGGAGGACGATTGAGTCATCAATTGCAAGGATTATAAACGTGCTGGTGGCCTTGCCCAAGGTGGCTCTACAGATGGAAGTTCAGTGGGAATGGCTGGCATCAAAGGGATCAGCTACTTTTAGAGACTCGGTAAGATCAATACTCATGAAATGTTTTGGACTGGAGCCTGACAAATAGAATCCCCTTAGTGAACGTGTTGCTGGTGCCTGGGCTCTCTGTATTCCTACTCAGCCGGTGTGGGATTCAGTTGGTCTTGAGATATGACCATGTAGAATCACGAGGAAACAGCTACTTGCGGAGGAACTTTTACAATGTCATCTCTAACACTGAAAACTTTGCCAAGTGCCTGACTCTCCTCTGGAGATGAGAGAACTGAAGCCCAATGGTGTTGGTAAGTCCTGTCTAGTACAGTGTGGAGCTGGGATCTTAACTTGGGTTTGACTTTAAAGCCTGGGTTCTCAGCTCCCTCCTCTTAATTGGAAAATGAATGGAGGAAGGGCTTGAGGGACAGGAGCTGCAAAGTGACCTCAGACCCAGTTCTACTACACCAGCTGACTGTGCCCTTAGCTCAGCCCTTTCCAGGCTCTGTCTACCTTCCTGCCATGATCTTTCTTTTTTTTTTTTTCATTTTGTTCTAATCTTTGCAGGAAGTTAACCATCCATTATCAGACTAGCGGTTACTCTACGGAGAATAAGGTTCCCTGTAATCCTATTAAAATTACATTATTACAAATAAGTGTCTATGGCCAAGCCATCAATCTTCAGCAATGCAAACAGAAGATCATACAAATCATGCCAAGCTGCACAGATGCACAGCATCTTACAGGTCACAAAGCATCTTTACAAATATTTGTTGATTTAATCGTCCTGACAACCCAGGAAGGTAGCAGCTCAGGTGAGGACATCAGCTCTGTAGTAGATAAGTTGCATACAATCCAGATAATCAGTACTAGCATCATCCCTTGAATCCCGGATTTTCTGATATCTATTTATCCCCCCCATCTATTTGATTACCTGTAGCTCTGGACAATGCATCGGTATTCTTTCTGGTGTAATGTGCTATTTCTCAACTTATTTCTCAGCAGCCCAAATCTTACGCAGATGAAAACAAACCGATGGGACCCCAGCCCATCCCAAAGCTTGAGCATTCAGGAGAGCAGAAGCCATGACTTAAGCATCATTCCTACACAGAGCACAGTTTATGCACAAAAGCATAAGTGGCTAGAGATTTTTAACTGAATAAAGCTGAAAAGAACTATAACTTAACAAAATTGCATCACACATCTCTCTCTCTCTCTCTCCTTCTCCCTCTCCCTCTCCCTTTCCCTCTCCTTCTCCCTTTCCTTCTCCCTCTCCCTCTCCTTCTCCTTCTCCCCCATTCTCTCTTCTCTTTCTCTCTCTCACACACACATCCTTGAATAGTTTATTTAAAATTGTATGTGCTTTTAACAGAGGATATGAAAATATAAACTATGTTTCAGGATAACACTGTGTATCTACACTGTAGTTTGTGCTACCCCAAGAATTTTACTCTTCCTAGGTTATCTCAGGAAAATTTCCATATGCTGTTCCATCATAATTCCAGTTCTTGGACGATCTTTGATAGTATTTCTCTTGTTTAATTGTGATGCTTTTAAAAGGAAGAAAGACCAATAGAAAAAGTGACAAATACTTTAGTGGGCTCATTATAAAACAGAGCAGCCAATAGTAAAATATGTGTGAAAAGGAATCAACTTCATAAAGCACAAGACAAATGAAAATGTCAAAGGCCACACTTTTATAAAAGCATTAGATGGTAGGAAGTACTACACCAGAGTGGGACAGCACATATTACCCAGGAAAGGAGGTAAGCAGCCACTCCCCTTTTCAAAAGGCAAGTGGAAAGAGATACTGGAATTGATACAGAAGTTCTTGATGCAGTCACCCCACCCTTGGGCTATACCTTACAGATGTGTGTTATGGTGTCCACAGAAATACTGGTCGTGTACAAAGAACCCAAATTGGTGGATGGTAAAATAGCTAATGGTTCATTGGAATTTAACATGGGAACAAATGGCTGGTACTTACAGTGTGCATTAATCTCATTAACATATACTGAGTGAAATAAGCCAGACACACAGAAAAGCAGAACATATGACCTCATAGCTATCAATTACAGAAACAGGCAGAACCAAGACAGGCAGTGTGAAAAGTCAGGATGTAGCTACTCTTGGGCGCTACAGACACTAAATAGGACAAGAGAGTACCCTTAGAATGCAAAGCACATTCTAGATTTTTGTAGAACTGATGCTCAACTTGTAAGACATTTTACGTTCCTTTCTGCCCACGTTTTATTATACACACACACCCACACCATTCACACACACACACACACACACACACACACAATGTGATCAGGATTCAGACTCCTCAGCTTTCTCTCCCACAAACATACCCTGTGCACCATGCTTTGAATGAATATGTGTACACATCCCCTCTGACAGACTAGATGTTGCCATGGAGTTGAAACCTCTATAGTTTAGCTAGAGCATCATCCCGCTTGTATATATCTACAGCAGAGGTAAGAGTCACCGTAGCGATAACCATCTTGCATCTCAGCTTTCCTCTTGACTTGATGTTTCTTAACTTCACAGCACCAACACCATAAAAGCACCTGGCAAACTGCTTCTCTCTTTTCTCACATCCATACATCAACACTTGAGCACCTATGTGGTCCCTGAGCTTCCTTCAGCCCTCCCCCTTCTGGGAGGTGTTTATGATGGAAACAGTATCCAGGAAAGTTTGTGAGAAATGAAAATATAAATAAATCCTTATTTAATAAATATAGTGAAATACATATCAAACATCTCATAACTGGTAGGTGTGATCTCTAGCATGATTAAGCTAAATATTATTTATATTGCGATAATGACTTTTGAAGTGTGTTTTCAAGAATCAAAATCATGTCTAGAATACATTTTCAAATATACATATAAGCCTGCAAGTTCCTTTTGGACCTTATTCCAAAGCTCAGCTACTATCCTGCAGTTTGGAAGCTAAGTAACAGAATCTGAAAAAGACACAGAGCGATCTCTTTGCCCAAACAGTACCTCTACCATCCCTCCTTTTTAAGCATAGAATCTCAACTTTTGCAAAAAACAAGCTCAAAAGAGTTAAGGAAAGGGACTTTGGGTTTCCTACCTGGACATCTGCTTCTGGTCCTAGTCACAACTTCTCACAATCTTGAGTCTCAATTTCTCAGGTGAATTCACCAATCTGCTGACAAGAAGTTTCGTATTATAACTCTTCCATCTACAGGGCATACATTAACATGTGACTGAGAAAAACGGCTGAAACATTCAATCTACAGGTTTGACCTGTTAGAACATAAACACATGGCTGAAGGAGAAGCAGCATGTAGGTAACATCTGCTGTGCCAAGCGACATGGAGCACCACAGAGCTCAAAGAAATAAAAGTCAGAAAATAACTCAGGATACCAGGCATGGTGACGCACACCTTTAATCCCTATGCTTGGAAGGCAGAGGCAGGAGGATCTCTGTGAGTTCAAGGGCAATCTGAACTACATACAGAGTTCCAGGAAAGACAAAAGACACAGAGAAACCTTGTGTGAAAGAAACAGACAAAAGGGAGGGATGGAGGAAAGGAGGAGGAGAGGGGAGAAGACAGAAAGGGGGGAGAGAGAAAGGGAAAGAGGAAAGGAAATACTCATGAGAGTAGTAAAATAAATAGTGATGACATTGGATGATGACCCAAAGAATAGACATCCCTGAGACCAGATGGAAATCAATCAACCAACAAAATATACTGATAAATACCCCACCCCTGCACTTACATGTCGAGAGGGAAAACATAATTTTTATTCAATCAAGCAGAGTTTTGAAGAAAAAAGAATTATATTAAAAAACCTAGAAGCCTCTGTTTCAACCAAGTAATCAAGGTTGATGTCACTAGAGTGCAAACATGACAATGGGACACCCTCCTAACAAAATATAGCATCTTATGCCCAAACACATAACTTTCCAAAACTCCTGACCAATAACTAACAAAATATAGCATCCTATACTCAAACACATAACTTTACAAAACTCCTGACCAATATTCTTGGAATCAGTCAATGCTATACAAAGGGAATTGAGTGTATTATGACACAGTTATGCTATCCTATGTCATACTGTAAATGAGCACCTAATTAAAACTGGGTAAACTTTTAAGCAAACCAAATTCTTTAAATGTGTTGATCACACATCCAAATGGACAACAGTCACTATTTTTCTTCTCTTTCTTTTGTTCTTTGTATTTACAGGTGGCATATAAATGTGTGTGTGTGTGTGTGTGTGTGTGTGTGTGTGTATGTGTGTGTGTGTGTGTGTGTGTGTGTCTGTGTCTGTGTGTCTGTGTGCTCACCCATGTATGTACTTGTGAAGCTCAAATCCATATCAAGTACTTTACCCTCTCCCTCCACTCCAACTTTTTCGAGAAAGGAACTTTCTACAAACCTTGGCCTCATTGTTTTAGCTAGAACTGGCAGGCCAGGGAACCCAGGGATCTATCTGTCTCCACCCTACCAGATCTGGGGTTATAGATGCATGCCTCCGTGTCCAGCTTTTATATCGGTGCCAGAGATTTGACCTCACAATCTCATGCCTGTGTACTCATTGCTGTACCAAGGGAGCCACCTTCCCAGGCTCAGACCAATCCCTTTTCACTGGTGTTATGGTGAGTTTTGTTCCGTGGTAACTCTTCCTCTTGGATCTTAATGCCCAAAAAACAGCCCAGAATCACATCTTCACCTGTTGTACCCCAGGTTTTTCTCACCACAAACAGTACGTCTATCTTCATGACTAGAGACAAGGCACTTGAAACTGATAAATCTAGTATCTACTTAAATAGAGCCCCTCTATTACAATGGCACGACTCTGCCAACATTACAAAGATGGTTCAAGACCTTCTGAGCACCCTAGCTAGAGCACACACTGTTTGGAAGCAGTTGTTCCCATCATTTGGCTGATTGACAGCAACAGAGAGTGCAAAAAATGTAGAACGCTCCTGGATAAAAGAATAACTATGTGGCAAGAGACAGGATGTTGGCAATGAAACTGAGCAAGATTAACTAACTATCCAATTGCTGAGCAACCAAAGCAGCATGGAACGTCTAACGGTCCTTTCATGGGAGCAGTAAAGAATCCATCTCTCCCCAATGGGTCTATCATAATAAATAATTTAAAGGACTGTGCCCCTGACAGAGGACTTAAAACTTTGAATATTAGTACCTATGCACCAACATATTAAGGAGGCTTCAAACAATAGTTTGAAAATCAACTCCCTTTAGGCCAGAGAACATGCTTTTTACAAAACTGTCCTTGCCATTGAACATGCATGGAGACTAAAGCCATTGTTTCTGCTCATATCCATCAATAACAACACTGATGCTCACGGGTTCATGAGTTTTCTTGCCCCCAGTGAGTGCAAGAAACACAAGTAAAGCACATAGCTTCTGGGTCTCAGTGTCCTCAAAAAGACATCATTTTTTGAAGTCCCCAGTCAGGACAGAAATCACGGGCTCCCAGCATTCACTCACTGACTCCGACAACTGATTTCCAAACTTGCCTGGAGGTGGAGAACCACTACTGTGGGGACTCTCTGGGGCTGTTTTCTTTCTTTCTTTCAAGTTCTATCATTTTCAATGCCTTCTTAGAGTAACTGATAGAGATTTCTCTTTCTCCATTTTAGCACAACAAAACTAAGAAACACCAATGCTAATGCATATCACAATAGCAATTTGGGATGTGGAAGATCTGTTCTACGGGAAATGGCCAAAAAAATCATCCAATTCAATCAAAATGTGGCCATTAAAATGAAAAAAATAGGAAAAAGGAAACGTTTACAACATCAGAACAGAAAGTAAAGATAATAGTTAACTATTTCAAAAGTACCCATGTGAGCAAAGGCCAGCAGAAAGGACATTTTTTAAAAATCAAACTGACACATGGCAGATCGTTTCTATATCCCACAATACTGCTGGTGAGGTAAATTATAAACCTGGCAATAACAACGGCCTTATAGTAATCTGCTAGGTTGCAAAATAAAGCCTCTCAAGCGTATCAACCTGTTAATTCCATAAAACCTTGACTAGTCCATACAAGAATTCACCAATGACCAGATCTCTAAACCAAGCAAAACATAAATCTGCATGCAGTGAGACTGTATGGTCCACAACACAGGCCATCTTCGAGAAAGACTCACCCACACCCACTGTTTTAAAAGTGCACAGAAAACTGGGATGTTCAAGACCATTCATTTTATCTGCTGCCACGCCCATTGCTTCCATGGGAGGTCGTATACCAAATCACATTGTTTGAATACAGGCAGTTCTCAGCTTACAAACACCTGACAAAAACCAAAAATAAAACCAGCTGCTGCCAACACGATCAGAGGCCATGCTATTACCCCTGGGGACAATCAGCTGTCATGGAGAAATTGGAAACCTTTGTAGAGAGGTGACAGAAGAAAGATAGAAGCAACAAAAGCAGGACTAGAAAGGAAAGCCACCCTAAACAGGTGCCTCACTTCAGTAGTAAATAAACCATGGATGGATGGATGGATGCATGGATGGATGGATGGATGGATGGATGCATGGATGGATGCATGGATGGATGGATGCATGGATGCATGGATGGATGGATGCATGGATGGATGCATGGATGCATGGATGGATGCATGGATGCATGGATAGATGCATGGATGCATGGATAGATGCATGGATGGATGCATGGGTAGGTGGGTGGGTGGTGGATGGATGGATGCATGGATGGATGCATGGATGCATGGGTAGGTGGGTGGGTGGTGGATGGATGGATGGATGGATGGATGCATGGATGGATGGATGGATGGATGGATGGATGGATGGATGAATGGATGGATGGATGGATGGATGCATGGATGGATGGATGCATGGATGCATGGATGGATGCATGGATGGATGCATGGATGCATGGATGGATGCATGGGTAGGTGGGTGGGTGGTGGATGCATGGATGGATGCATGGATGCATGGATGCATGGATGGATGCATGGGTAGGTGGGTGGGTGGTGGATGGATGGATGAATGGATTTCCATGTTCATCTTCAGAATTCCATCTTTATTCCTTGGCCCTTATCCTCCTCCAACTACATGTTAACAAACCTCCTTCTCAGGCTCCTGATTTGCAAACTTGACCTAATGGGAACTACAAACCAATAGCTCTGATCAACGCAGGAGAGAACCTGAGCCCAGGACCAATCCAGAAAGGTACATCTGTCAAAGTTCAGGTGGAGTACAGATGATAGAAAAAGACACATGCAGCAAAATTTGGAGTTCTGCTGGAATCTTCTTCATTTAATGAAGTTTAATTATTATGTAAAAAAAAAAAAAACAGAGAAATGAGGCACAGTGTAAGGCAGAGACAACAAAGGACTACTGAGAAAGCTGATGCTAGGCTTGGCTTGGCATGAGTCCTGCATCCTTCCCAGAAGCACTAGTGTGACATATTCCTCAGACTTTATGTGGATGGCTTTGGTGAATTGTTCTAGATGCGCCTGGAGCGTAGTAACATCTCAGTTCATTTATACTGGGTACCACTACCTTATCCTTAACCTTCTAAAATTCCTAGTTGCTCTGTCACTCAAACATATCTTCCTCAGCATCCTCTTCCCAAGGAAGCTCAATCCCAGAAGCACAAAGTCCAGAGGCATTAAGGGTCTTTTTATTCAATGACTTTCACTGAAGAGCTACCAGTGTATTCAGTAGTGCAGCCTATGCTATAAATGATTGCCTGGTGAGACCCTAACACATTTCCATTCGTTCCAGACCACTCTGCAGAGAACACAGAGCAGTCAGCAGGGAGAATTCTCTGAGAACTTCAATGCCTAACCCTATAACATGATCCTAATTCTGTCTGTAATATTCAATCTTCCTGGGATGCCATCTTCCAGACCCATTTTTCCTTCCAAAGATGTTAACTATACTTCAAAGCCCATATCTTCCATAGAATCTTGCCCGCTTCCTTCCTGTAACTGGTCTTGATCTTTATCTACAAACCTGCAGCTGTTTTACGCCTCCCAATCTGCCTTTGAGCATATTGAGTTCCTTGTGTATGCATCACTGATACCAGCTGGCATAGTCTCTGAGAATGCAGACAACACAAAAGTCACTGTTCTTTCTGTATCATTCCTAGACCATTGCCTGAATCGGGCCAGGTACTTAGATTGTTCTTAGCTGCGATTATGGTTGCTGATCAGGAAGGGGAAAAAAAGAAATGATTCCAGCATAAGGCAAGCTTGAACATGTAGTTTTAAGTAAGATGAAATACAATAATAGGAGACCGGGAGCTAAATAACCAGCTCCTTCCTGCCCAGTGAGTCAATTCAAGCCTAACTGGTAGGATATGATGGTAAGTAAAATACTCTAGTCCGGGTTTTTCACTAAGACCTAATTGTGTTCCTATAGTAGACTTCTCACATCTTCCCCCCCCCACCCTGACAGAAATAAATTCCAATTTCGATAATCACCTGACAACACAATTCTGAACCAAAGATCCAGGTAACCCAAAACAATTTAGCCTATTTTACACATTACTTGAAGCAATTTTTGAGCCAGGTGCAGTGGCACACATCTGTAGTCCCAGCCACCCAAGAGCCTAAGATGCAGGATCACTTGAGCCTGTACGCTGAAGGCCAGCTTTGGCTTCTTTGCCAGGTGGAGCTTATGCATGTGCTAGCACTGGTGTGAGCTTTCCTAATTAATATATATGCTAAAACATCTACTTTTAATAGCTGTACCATGCTCCAGGGAAATCATTATGATCTATTACAGGATAATTAGACACATAGAACATGATCCAATATTAGCCATGTAAAAAGAGACATCTTCAGATCTATACGTGAAAATATTATCTGAACTTTTTTTCGGACTGTAAAATAAGTGTTTGTGTAAGGTAAGGATGCTGCATATTGAATAATGATCCTAAATTCTTTAGTATCAGAACTACATACATGGGGATTCATAATCCAAAAAAAAAAAAACCTAGATGCTATGTATTTTAAGACAATTTAAATATAATCAATGCATGAGGGAGAAGAACACCACCAATGAACATCTAAGAATGAACAAGGTACCCAACATTCATATACTAAAGTATTTGGGAGCGTGTGGACTAAACATAAAAGTACCTGCACATCTTTTCATTCAGCGATTTCTCCTTTAATGTGGGTATAGATGACCATTCCAAGCCCACGTACTAATCTACCTAGTTATTTATTTCAATTCATTACAAAATTCGTATAGACTCTCCCATGAGCCGCACCTCCATTATTGTCTGAGAATACAGCATCCCATGGAACGGCAGGTTATTTCTATCTACTGAGGTCAGCTCAATGGTCCCTTCATGCTATTGTTGGTCCCTCCATTCTTCAGCTGTTCCACCCGGTTTCCACGTTTGGTTTGGTTTGCCCTCTTAACATCTTGTTGTTGACTTTCATTTCCGACTTTCTGACTCAGTGATGTCTTTTCCACCTATATACTACTCTCAGCTGCCAGTGGCACACTTTCCAATTGTGATGCATACACCAATTGTCTCTTGGGGATCAGATCATGAAGCCTCTAAAAATCGAGTCTGGAGTAAGAGCAAAGGGGGGGGTGGGGGGGGAGGCTCAGTATGTGCTTTGGATCACTGTAGTTTGAGAAATCATCTTATGCTTATCCAGTCTTTTTGATGTGACAGCCCAGTATTCAGCTGAAATTGGGTGACTTGTAATAATAATTTAAACAGATGATTTGGTTTGGGTTTTTCTGAGACACGGTATCATGTAGCCCAGGCTAGTCTCAAACCCTCTATATAGTTAAAACTGGCCTTGAGATTTTGAAAGACCTCCTGCCTTTCAGCACTGCTTCCCTAGTGCTGAGATCACAGGCATGTAGCAGCACCATGTCCAGTTAAAGAGATTTTCTCCTACAAGTCCTCCACCTCTTCTCCTATCTCTTTGGAAGAGAAGAAGAAGGAAGAGGAGGAGGAGAAAAAAAGAGAAGAAGGAGTTAACAACAAGTTTCTTTACCACCAAAAGCCACTCAAGGGTATAGAAGTGTCATTACTACTTCTCAAAGAATAGCCCTCAGAGCAGCTGCATCCACATCACCTGGTTTACTTCTTAAAATTCAGGCTTCTTGCATCCCATCTCAAATTCCCAAGAATTTTCAAATTCCCATCTCAAATTCCCAAGAATTATTCCCAAGATCATTCGTGTAATTGAACCTTCAAGCTAAAATCCTAGAAGGAGCTCTAGAGACTGCTGGCCATAAACACTGCTCAAAATCTCTGATCTAAACAGCCATCCAGCACTTCCTAAAGCTGTCCGTCTAAGCCCTGAAGCCCCATGTCCTCTACTTAACTATCTCTGTATAGCATTCACAGAAGGCCAGTCTCTGCAAGCCACTGGATAAAATTAATTCTAAAAAAACTCAAAAAAAATAAATAAAGATCAAAGCCTGTCCTCTGCCCAGGGAGCTTCCATTACTACTGAGCACAACACAAAGCACAGACATAAGAAAAAAAAACTTAAAAGCATCTAGAAGCAACCTTTCAGGGTATTCCAGGACATGGTGAGTCCATGCACACTGAGGGGAGCACAGCAAAGACTTGGCAGAATGCTGTTAGGACTCAGAAAAGAAATATTCCCTGGCGAGACTGGAGCAGAATTTAAAGAGGGAGATGCTTCAAGCAGGTCTTGAAGAGATATGGAGACTGCCAGAGGACACTGAAGATCAAGGCAAAAATATGTATAGCCATGTCTCTTGGTACCACAGTCAACACAAAGAGAAAAAGAAGTGTCCCACGGGAGCATAAAAAGCTAAGATACCGCCTTAGACAGAGCACCCTAAGAAGAAGCTTTATATATATACATCTTCGGAGGGAGACAAGCAGCACTGTTACCCCCAGCCTATAGGGAAGAAACTAAGGCTTACCTGAAACCCTTAAGCAAGCTATTTCTACTCCTGATTGTAGGTCAGGGATAGAAATTACCTTCTAGTGTGAACTCTGCCCAGACTGACTTCTCCCTACTAGAAGCATTAAGTCACAGGCACCCCTTCCGAACAGTAAACCTCACTGTTTCTCCTTTTCCTCATATTAAGAATCTCAGAGAGAGAAAGAGAATGCTTTGACATGTGAGCATCCATACCCATACTTGCAAGAGTGGGCTTGCCCACCTGTGTGTGCACATGGAGGTTTGTATGTATGCACTGTGTGTGTGTGTGTGTGTGTGTGTGTGTGTGTTGGGGGGGAGGGGCGCCTGCATGTGTGCGTGCATATATGTATATGTGTTTGTATGCATGTATGTGCGTGTATGTATATGTGTGTGTGTGTCTACAAAGGTAGAAGATATCCCTATCAGACTATGCATCATTTCTTAACAACTTACTGCATTTTCTGATTTGTCTGCTAGCATTTGTAGCCAACTATGTTGAAAAGTAAGAGCCAGTCAAAATATCTATACTTTATGATCAAGAGAAGTATCCAAATTCATCATTGTGGCTTAGTCCTTTGCACATATTTTCACATCTGACTACACAGTCCAATATGATAGCCACCAATAATACCTTGTGACTTTATATTTTAAACTTGAAACAGTGTTGAATAGAATTTAAATTTTAATTCTTCAATTTGCAGTGATAATCATGTTATAAACGCCCTAAAAAAGGTCAATGGCTCTCATCTCAACCAGAATAGATGCATAATGTGGTGGTGATGTCCATCACCACAGAAAGATGCTTGAAGGGCAATACTGTGAAGTACTTTCGTTCTGGAAATATACCTACGGATCCAAATATATACAATGATTTTTGTTTATATCTAAAGATGTACTTTCCTCCCTTCCACTAAGCCCTCCCAAGCCACTCTGGGAAACATGTATCTTTCTGCTCAGAAATCTTTCTGTGTCATGAGAGTTCTGGTTTTGTGGGCATTTCATCCTCGGTCATGGGGTGCACACTGCTCTACTCCACTACAGTTAGTTCTAAATGGCCAGTGGAGGCCTGTTTGAGCACACACTCCCAAAACAGCAAGTTCTATCATGGGAATTGTATAGAGTCAGTAATCCTGAGTCAGAGCCTATGCTGTAACTACCTACAGAAGAAACATACAGATATAAAAGAACAATGTCCTCAACTTTAGACATTGTCACACTATGCAGTCATCCACAGAACCATGTTCAAGAACAGAGCAACTGAGTTATTACACACAACACACACACACACACACACACACACACACACACACACACACGTCCTAGTTTGCTCTTTGTTGCTGCTATAAACATTTTACCAAATGCAACCTGGAGAGGAAAAGATTTATTTCCACTTGGATTTCTGCATCCCAGTCTTTTATGGAGAAAAGCCAGAGCTAGAGCTTAGGCAGGAACCTGGAGTCAGGAGCTGAGGCAGAGACCTGAGAGGGATGCTGCTTGCTGCTTCACTGCCTCTGGCTTGCTCGGTTACTTTTGTTATAAAGCATGAGCCCACAGGCCTAGTGAGGGCACCACCCACACTGATCTGGGCCTCCAACATTAGTAATTATCCCACAGACAAGCGTAAAGGGCACTGTGATGGAGAGAATCTCTCATCTGAAGTTCCCTCTTCCCAAGTGACTCTAGTTTGTCAACTTAACAAAAATCAAACCAGCACAAGTCAGGCTAAGTCACAAGAAACCTGAAGGCTGTAGACTGGAGACACCTAGGGTCTCATGGTAAGGTTTCGTGACCACTATACAAGGCAAATGCTCAGATGGAAACACTGCTTGGTCTACATGTCTAAAGAAGAAATAAAGTTATTTCAGAAGCACAAATAAAAATGTGCTTAGCACCTGTCAATCAGAAAAGCACTGTCCTGTCACCCATGATATGACATGATCTCTTACCCTACAGCATGGCAGAACCGGCACTCACAGTACCGTGTGGGACCCAACTCCATCGCTTAGGACAGTTTTCAATCTGATTCTCAATCAGTTACATCACTTACAAACCTCAAGCCTGTAGATCCAGATGACAAGACTTTCACTCTGAGAGCTGTTTCTAGACCACAGAAAGAGAAAATTCCCTTCGTAATATCAATGGGATAGATCCAAAGTACCTGAAATATGAACAATTATCTCATTTTTAAACACAGTGAGAGGAAAATCCCACACCAGGAGCTGCCGGATGGAAGGTATTAGAACGGAAGAGCAAGCTGGTCCTACTTCATCCTTCTCCTTACTGTTGATACAGGCCGGCATAATGCACTTTCCTGTGCTAGGCAGGTTCCCACAAGCCTTTAAGCTAAAGATACCTACAGGGTCACCTCAGACCTTAGAAGGGAACGTCACAGGAAATAAGACCAAAGCAGTACACTGACAGCAACTCTGATTACAACTGAGAGATTGCAGATAAAGATTTGGGTGTGGGGGACCAAGTGCAGCCTCCAGAGGAAGTGAAACCTACAAGGGGTGCTGAAGACACCTCATTTTCCACTCTCGCCCCATCCCCACCCACACCTGCCTCTCTTGGCTTACTCATGGCCTTTCTCACTGTGAACACAGTTGACTGTTCAAAGGATCCAGCAAAGTCGCTCATCAGCCTCAGTCACCAGAGCAATTCCCCACCCGCACACACCACCGCACTGTACCTCCAAAATCGGTCAAGTGAGGGCCCTGAAATGCTATCTTGCCTTTGATATCTACATCTTTATTTTTGAAAATAAAATATAATCACGTCATTTCCTCCCTCTTCTTTCCGATGCCTCTCATGCCCCTGCCCATATCAAATGCACGGCTTTTTTTTTTTTCTTTGCAATTGCTGCCTGTTGACATGCATAGACAGATACCACCTGCTCAGCCCATTTAGTGTTACTTGTGAGTCTATGATTTCAGGGAGTGGCTCATCCCTGAAGAAGACTATTTCTTCTGCTCTCACGTCCTAGGTTGCCTGTAGTTCTTTATCCATGACATTCCTCTCTCCCGCAGTAGCATGCCTACCGATGCTGTCCTTGTTCGGGTCTCGTTCAGGCAGCCATACTGTTGAGGTATCAAGGTAGAGCTTCCCTGTCATGTCTGCGAAATCTCATAGAAGATTTCCTGCTCCTCTGGCTCTTACACCTGGAGTAACCACAGAAAACAGGAAACTAACAAGAGTCTATGGTGCATGTGGGTGGAAGGAATTGGTAATTGAGGAATGAGAGGGACGTGAATACAGAAAGAGAAGAAGAAAGGAGGGAAAAATAACAGTAAGTATGTTTAAAAACTATACAGAATCCTATTATGTTTTACATAAAATGACATATAACACCTATGTGTGTGTGTGTGTGTGTGTGTGTGTGTGTGTGTGTGTGTACTCGCACGCAGTGTACGTGATTTAAATAAAGTCATATATTTTGGGATGAGAATGTTCCCAACAAGAGAACTGTACCTTGTAGAGAGTATTAAATAGATGCATCACCTATCAATTATAAAGCCTATGGCCTATAGTTTACGCAGGAAATGGGAGGTGGGACATCTGGGAAGAGAAAGAATTCTGGGAGACAGCCATGTGAGAGATCCACCTGGGAAGTTGTGATGAGATGAACGAATGATGCCTGGGCACAGGTAACCAGACACGTGGCAGAATGGAGGTTAAACGAATTGGGTTGTCTACGTTTTAATCTAGTCCAAGTAGAGCCCAGCTATATGGCCAAGATATTTGCAAATATATTTTGAGTCAGAGTTATGTTTCTGGGAGCACGGGGTGGAAGGTAGAACCAGGCCTAACATCTATAATACTATCTAACAAAATTCCCAATGTCAGGTGTGAAACTTCTCTTTGTGTCAGTATCTATTTTCCAAAAGCTCCTAGGACTTTTTTGGTCTTTACAGTCATAGTGCAGACAGGTGTGGAGCAGATGTTTAAGCACTAGACTCTGGTGCATCTCCTCGGATGAGAATCTGGACTCCACCATAGACTGATGTATGTCACTACCCAGCCTGCTTAGACCCCTGTGCCTCCAGGTTTTCAGCTGTTCACTGTGGCTTTATGCCACCGAACATGGGTTGCCCATCTATTCTAAGACGTAAGCACACTTTTATATATTAAATTTCTGAAATCAATGGCTTCTTTCAATTAACAACAAGCTTTGTGCTTCCTTATTACAGCGCCATCAAATACCACTTGGATGGTACTTTAGCACCTATGAAAAATGGGAGGCATTACATCATACAGTTTGAGTGAAGATTAAATTTGTAAATCTAGGTAAAATATTTAGAATAGTCATCCTTGAAAAAGATGCTCAGTTACTATTAGTTATTATTATTATTATTATTATTATTATTATTATTATTATTATTATAATGACTGTGAAGACAATCATATTTTTACTCATAAACTCTGCATTAAAATGAGAGTTGGCATAGGGTACAGTCCTAGCTATTCTTGAGGCTACAGAATGAAGATCACTGAAGCACAAGCATTTGAGGCCAGTCCGAAAAAACTCACAGAGACCAAGTGTCAGATAAAAGGCTAGTGGCGAGTACAGAGACAGGAAGTCCCTAATCCAAACATGCTGCACCCCAGCACTTGGCACACTGCCTGCCACACAGGAAGATTGCTGAAGGGAACCGATGACCAAATGAATGTTCTTCTCCTACCTCACCTCCCTACCTCCACTGTCCAGAAATTTAAGTCCTAAACCATATCCATCAAGGCTCAATTTGAATTTCGTCCTCAGGGAAGAGAGAAGAGAAGAAGAAAAGAAAGAAAATATTTCATTTTCTTCTCCGCCACTTTGTCTTCTTCTTACTGCTACACATTACACTTGATTTGAGCCTCACTGGGCAGAATAATACTGTGTAAGAACAGTAACTCTGCCTCTATTGATGATACATGCCACAGAAGGCTAAGGCATAAGAGGAAATCCTCTCAAAATAGAATTGTGAAGTCCTGCTAATTTATATGAAGCTATATCTACACACACACACACACACACACACACACACACACACACACACACACACACGTATATCCTGAGCCCCTCCCCGCCCCCAGAACGTGACCTTATTTAAAAAACAGAGTCATTGCAAATGTAATTAGTTAAGATGATGTCATCCTGGAGTGAAGTTGGCTGCTAACCCAGCATGCCTGGTGTCCTGAAAAGACAGATAGAATGCCATGTAAAAACGGGGGACAGAAATCAGAGTGATGACAAGCCAGGGCATGCCCATGACGGCCAGCTGTCACCAGAAGCTTCGAGAAGGCGCTTGAACACATTCTTCCTCTCGGCCCTCAGAAGGCCTCAGACCTGCTGACAGACTGACTTCATATGTTCAGAGACCCTAGAGAAGCCAGCGAAAACGTACTGTCTCGGCTGCCTTTGTTCAAGGCACTTTGTCACAGCAGCCTTAGTAAACAGACGCCCATCTCCGCTTGCTTCAGTTCGGCTTGGTGTCTCCTCTTCACTGCTGTTTGCCAGCTACCGCTGTCTAATTTGTCTTCTGACGTCAGCTCATATTCAGCATTAGAGCTGGGGTGTCTGAGGAGCAGCCTGACAACCTCTTATGGCCCCTACATTTCCATTTGCCAATCTTCAACGAGCTGCTGAGTCTCACATTTCTATCTCAACTCCTCCTCGCTTCCATTCCAACAGACACAGACTTGGTCACTACTTGCCCGCTCAGTCATTCAAAGCTCAGTCATTAAACCCAGCAAAGCCAAAGCCAAAGTCAAGACCCTCTTAGAGCCTCTTTGCCTTCAGTGAGCCCTAACCAGTGAATGGCGTCTCTAGCTCTTCCAATGCAATAGCCACAGACCTAGGGTGCATTCAGGGTTGTTTCTCTCTCTATCCAACCCAACATGAAGTCCTGTAAGACTGTCCTTCTAGACACCACTCTAATTTCCCCTCTCTCCCCACCTTGCACTAGTCTCCTCCTCCAACACTCTACTTAGGTTATCACAGTAGGTTAATCCGGTGTAGTAATCCAGTCACTGGGTTCCAATGGTCTTGACTAGTTCTATATTCACTCCAAAAACAGACACCAAAATAATCTCAAAATACAAAGGTGATCCTTTCATCCCCCTGTCTGGATAACATCTATGGCTCTCTATTTATGATAGAGCAAATACCAACCTCCTAACACAGGTTTATGAGGCCAGGATAGAACCAACCACAGCTTCACCTCCCTGGTCCCACATGCTCTGCCCATAACCATGTTTCTTTATGTCTTTCAACTGTAATTCCAGCCACCTTAGGGCTTGTGTGCCAGTGTTTCCCTTAACTCAGTGAACCCACCAGCCCTGTTCACTCTTACCTTTGTCAATCTGTTCTTAATTCTCTGTCCAAACACAAAATTCACTTCTGTCTCACTGCCTCAGTGTAACTTGTAAAAACAAACGGATGTCCCTCACCATGGTTGAAACCAGAGCCAGACTTATCCTGACCTGATACATGCTCAACTATTATATCAGTGCCTAGCACAGAAAAAGACACTCAACAAACACTTGTAAATAACTTAAGGAATAATAAACAAATGTGCTCAAAGAATACCCGGGGGAGGGGGGGGTTTGCTGGAGAGATGACTCATCGGTTAAGAGCACTGACTGCTCTTCCAGAGGTCCCGAGTTCAATTCATAGCAACCACATGGTATCTCACAACCATCTGTAATGAGATGCAGCTCCTTCTTCTGGTGTGTTTGAAGACAGAGACAGTGTACTCACAATACATTAAATAAATAAATCTTTAAAATAAAAAAGACGACACTGGTTTAAGCTGACTACTTTGTGATGCAAATTTCCTCCTTAGATGTTCACATCATGCTTTTAATTTTCCCGCAAGCTCCTGCCATGGCACAATAAATATAAAATGAATGTTGTTTTGCAGTAGTTTTATATAATTTAACTAGATTTAAATGTCTTCTCCAATACAGTATTGTTAATAATTACACGGCCATAAACAGCTATTAACTTACATCACTGTTTCAAAACTTCAACACGATTGGTCAATTATTTCTCTCACTCTTCTGCTAATAGCCTAGATACTCAAGTGGATGTCAAATAGTAACAGTTTCCAGCGTGACTTGTTACTATGGTTGTGTCCTTCTCCTCTAGAAAGAGCTACTTGACATGAAAAACAGAATATTCTTATAAGCCATATCCACATAAACAAAAACAGGACTGTTATATCGGTAAAATGAAATCAATTACTTTCTCCAACCCAAATGAACGGTTTTCTGAGTATAGACCTTGGTACAGTGACTCAGGGAGTGACCACAAAAGCCACCTCTGCAGAAGCAAGGTGGGTGGGCAACTTCCAGGCGCAACAGTGGACTGGAAGGATTCTACGTGCAGGAGTACACAGGCATGTTAGAAACCTCGTAACAGCACATGACATCTGCAACTGGCAATACACGAGTTAGTGTTCCTGTGCCTCAAACCTTGATACAAGGAAGTGCACAGTTCGGAGAGCAAAGCTGAGCCCCAATTCCCAAATATTAGTATCAGTGCAGCCAGTGAACTGATTCTTCTCATGTAGCTTCATACACCCCAAACCCATGATGCTTCCTACAATTTTAACAAGTGTCTGTGGTGAAGTGAAACTTCAACCAGTCTCAATACCTCCCTTCTCAATACCTGTTTCTTTGCCCCACCCCCTCCTCGGCTTCCTGTTTCGTTGTGTGCTCACAGAGTTCAGATTTAGCCCTGAAATGGCACAGAGAGTCTTTATGGCATCACTTGATGCTGTCTCCTAACAGCCTCTCCCTGGGATTTATA
Source organism: Arvicanthis niloticus (assembly GCF_011762505.2). NCBI lineage: Eukaryota > Metazoa > Chordata > Mammalia > Rodentia > Muridae > Arvicanthis > Arvicanthis niloticus. Next base: position 22,892,802 of record NC_133436.1, on the reverse strand, counting down.
TGGGGAGGTGGGGAGGTGGTGACTCTCTTATGTTTGGATTCAGTGTTTAATATAGACGCTGCTAAGAAGAATCTCCGGCAGCATGAACGGAGACGTCTCAGCGCTCGGACATTCTGAATTTACTCTGCAACTCTGCAGGCCCGTGGCTTGTTCAAAATTGCCTCATGCCCATGAGGTCATGCCCAGCTGACCTCTTCAGAACGTGATACCCTGAAGCACAGCTGTAAAAACAGAACACTCTCTAACAACTTCTTGTTCGCCAGCAAACAACAGAATGTCCTCTCGATTTTAGGGAACTAACACATTCATAATAATGTACACAAATGCAAACGGAAGTGAATGAGTCTCAAGTTGTATAAATATATCCTCCTATTTTCAAACTATTTAAAAAAAAAAAACAGGACATATGGGTTCTGAACATTTACAATGATAGCATAAAATGGAACTACTGGGAGAGTCTAAAGTTTCAGATTAAACCACTGACACTACATAAATATCAATAGTTAACACATGTATGCATTGCTTCATAATAAATAATGCCCTACAGATTACTTTAAGTTGCCAAATTAGGTTGTTGTTTGTTTTGTTTGTTTTTAGAGACTGAGTCTCACTCGAGAGCTCTGGCTGTCCTGGAACTCACGGCTTAGATCATGCTGGCCTCAAACTCACAGAAACCCACTGGCCTCTGCCTCAAAGGTCTGTGCCCCCACACCCAGAAACACGCTGTTCTCTTGCTTACATATCCTGATCAGGTCTAGGTTTCTCCCCTATCCTGTCACTCTTGTTGAAGGACACTTTCAGTGGCTCACTTGATTTAATTTTTTTTAATACATTGAAGCTGTATGAAGACAAAACAAACCTCTGAAGGCTACAAATACGTATGAGGCAGACCACCCCAACCTTCTTTTTCAGTGAGACCAAAGTCAAAACAAAGGAACGAAAAGAAAATTAGTAAAGACTATTATTGTTATTTATTTACATCAAAATATGAAATCATCTGTACTCTTCCCAAAAGAGTTATCTTCCTTACCACGTTTAGAGGTTTATACATCCTGGTCCTTGACTCATTAGGGTGTGTTTAAAAAAGCAGAATCTTACTTATACGGCAGTGGCCCAGGCTCAGACTTAAACCAGGAAGTGCCCACAAATATCTCCCATGCAAATCTAAGTCCACAGTCGTACACAGGCTATTTTTTGCAGATCAATTTGCTCTTTATGGAACTCATGCCCCAGTGCAGCAGACACTACAAATGGCTCCTTATCATTCAAAGGTCCATTTTCATAATTATTCTCTCATTTTTTTTCTGTTACAAAATAAACTCTAGGTTCCGATCCACTGAGCTCTGAGAACTAAGATGTAGCGCACAATAACTGTGTTAGACTAGAAAGGTATCATCTAAAATATTGGCAACCGTAACTTTATTTAGCCAATTCAAAATAAACATACCTGACGCGACTCTCCTCTGTTCCTTACACTAAGCCTTACTATGCTGGAGTCATATCAATAAGCTGCAAACGAATCTACCCTTCCACAGGAGTGACTGGTGTTAAAATGCAAAGAATCCATGTCCTCAAGGGATGCAGACAGGTCCAGAATAATCACCTATTCAAATAATGTAACAATGGGATTTAAAAACACCCTGTTCTGGGTGTGTACACAAAGCTTTCTAAGGACATGACACTGCTGAGTCCTGGAGCACAGAGTAACTTTTTAAAAAGTACGTCTTTAACACAAAATTAGTTCTATAATGTCAAGTTATTGGCCATTTTGAAGACACAACTATTACACGTGCTCCATTTTATACAACTGATACAGAAGGCCAGAGAGTTATAGCCAAGAAGAAATCATGAACACTAAGAATAATGTCCTTTCTGTCTATTCAGATACTTATCTGTCCCTTAATTATCTTGGTATCTCCCAAGTCTTGCCTTCCAAAGGTCAAGACACTCCGAGCTGGTTCACAGTTTTACTTCCTGGCAATACCAATGGTAGTGGTCCACTCTTGTACCATCCAGATAACCAGCTAAAGTAGCAGTACCAGCCCCAGCAACCAAGACCCCATGACTAACACCAAAGGTACTAAGCATTTGACAATTCCCCAACCACAAGGTAACCAGTTCCCAGTGTATAAAATCTTGTCACAGACATGGACAGAATCTCAAGATCATCTACAGAGTTTTCAGGGCCAAGACAAAAAAGAAGATACTGAGGTCCTTAAAATTCAGGGCTAATACAATGGAGTCAAACTCAGGGGCCGTCTGATCCTGGCCTCCATTGTGATTGTACAGGTGGCAGGCAAGGAGAAACCTAGCCTGTTCAGCAGTTCACAAGGCATTCCAAGCACAACCAGTGATATTTAACCCATTATCTTGACTTCCAGAAAATCAGCCCCAGCAATCACGTTGGAAATGAAAAGTCAAATATACATATTATTTGTAAAGGACCTCTTCTTCCTTTTTCTTTATTTCATTTTTGGTTTTGTTTGTTTGTTTGTTTGTTTGTTTGTTTGTTTTTCAAGACAGGGTTTACTCTGGATAGCCTTGGCTGACCAGGAACTCACTCTGTAATCTAGGCTGGCCTTGAACTCAAGAGATCCGCCTGCCTGGGATTAAAGGCGTGCACCACAAACAAGCACCAACCTTGAGGTCATGTTTAAACTCTTAAGGGCCCTCTGGATCTCACTCAGACTGTTAAGTAGAGCTTATGGGTTAAGTGCTAGTGAAAATTATTCTGTGTCCAGTGGGCTGCTGGCCACCTCCTCCTGAAATGTCTCCTTTTGTGAATCAACAGGGTGATGTGATATTATTAAAAGAAAAAAAGACTCTCATTAGATGAAAAGCAGTTTGTCAATGACTAACACAGTAACTAGAGCACCAGGCCTGCAGGACTGCCAAGCATCCTGTGTCTTTCAGTACTTCAATTTAATAAACATTTATTGTGCACCTATTATGCTTACATTTCATTTTCAGAAGTTCAAGTACTGTTTCATTGTTGCTGGATTTAAAGCACTTGACAAAGAGAATGCTGAAACTTGGCCAGGAATGTAAAACACATCTGACGTCTGAGAGATGACCAGGGCATCTTTCTTTCTCCTGCTGCTCCTCCATTCAGCGCCTGTGCATGGAGCCAGAGCTCAGGGTGAGGCATGGCTGTAGGCATCGGAGATAAAGCAAGGACAGGATAAACTCAGCCCAGATTGCAAGGTTCATTAGGAAAGTTAGAATAGAGAGCAAATCCTTTATATAAGTAAATAAAAGTGTTTCAATAAATCACTTAAAATAGCTTTCAATAAGATTTTAAAAAATATCTCAAGTTATAATTCTAAGTTCTTCTGCAGTATTTTTATTATTTATTTTTTTTATTATTTATTCCATTTCATTCCAAGAATCCAACATCTCAGCTTAGAGTTGAAAATACATTCTCTATTCCTCTCATGAGAGCTATAGGGCAGGTCTCTGAAAGCACATTACCTTTCTGAACCACAGAAACTATTCCCTACAAACTAGCTACATCTAACTCATGGATGAAATAAAACACGTGTGTTTGAGCCACAAAAATAGATCAAATGTTTGGATCAATATTGTACAAATTCAAATTTGGTGCCATCCAGAAGCACACCTCACCAAATGGTTCTCAAACAACTGTTAATGTTACCGATTGTGAGATGTAATTAATGTGTCTGAAGATCCTACTTAGCCAACAAGAAGGTGCATAAAAACTGGGGATTATTGTTACTACAAATCTGGAAATTGATCCTCATAAATCTACTACTAAATAAATACTTTCATAATGGTAATGTTATAAATGGACAAGCTGCATTTAAAAGCAGTTAAACAACACAGAACAAGCAATGTACAACAGGCTCAAACATAATTTGACCTCAAAGATGAAACTCACATGTACTTAAATAGTTTCCATGATATCAAAGGTACCTCCTGCCTACGTCAGTACAGGACAAGAAAATCACCTCCCAAAAATTAATCTTTTACTAACATAATCCTCTTCTATTCCATGACATTTTAATTCTCATGGTCTTGTTTGCTCTTCAGGCTGTTCAACAGTCAAGAGTGTATCATGGGTGTACTCAGTGGTAGCAAGCTTCCCTAACATCCATTAGGCTCACAGTTTGATAACGCGTGCTAGCGTGTGGGAGTCTCTACACAATGAAGACGGTGCCCCTCGACTACAACCTGCCCTGGCTTTTATGTTCCAAGTTTATTTCCCTGGGTAGCCTTCTATAGTCTGTGGAAGTTCAAAAGTAACAAAACTATCCTCCCCCACCCAAAAAGAAAAAGAACAACAATAACAAACCCAAAGACATGATTTCAAGATCCACAAATCTTACTTAAAACTCTACAGAAATAGTCAAAGTTCTTCACTGCATACATCAGTTGACAATTCCCCAAGGCTAATGACATCATATGCTACACACATCGAATAATCATGTGAGGGCATTTAAGCTAAGCTTCCAAAGGCATGGGTCAGTGGTCAAGCTTCACAAGGAGCAGAACACAGAGAGCAAACTGTGTGTTCCAGAATATTCTCGGGTTTTCTAGAAACTACTACATAGTATTTTCATCTAACTAAAACTCTGTCAAACGATTGCTATAAGAAACCTCAGCAGACCTCCCAGTGAACTTTGGCATTTTGGCTGTGTGGCCAGAAGGACAATCTCCCTTGACAAAGCCTATTCATGACTCAACCACGGAAATAATCACAATGCTTGCTTAGCTGATGGCTCTTCCCTTTATCGTACTGGAAGCATGTGCAACACAGGCATCCGTGGCACTAAATTATAGATTGTAATACTGAATATCGTTCTGAAATGCAGTTTCAAGGATTATGTAAACATTTCTTATTAATATGCCTAGGTTGACGTGCTTTGTTTTCAGATGTTTTGAGTCTACCAGGGAGAAAGAAATCAGCAAAATAGCAGCAAATTCAAGATAATAAATCCATGGCTGCTGACATATTATTGTCCTAAGTTTGCAAAATGTTTTTTTTTTTTTTTTTTTAAAGCAAACCTCACTTTACCTAAACAATGACTTAAATGCCTACTAAAGAGACTGTCCTGCAGGGTCTCCAGGCCCGATATTTATGCTTTGCCCTAGATGTCCCTGTCAGTATTTCCAAAACAAAGTAAAAGGTGGCCTTTTGGAAGGAGGGTTAAAGAGGAAGCTTCCTGTCAGGGCTGTACAACAGAGAATCAGCGGAGGCCCTATGAGGTCAGCATTATTCAGCATGGGGCCTCCTTTCCGGGACCCCTCCGGATGCTCGGGGTCCCCAGGCTGGGCGGTCCGCGGCCAGTGCTCACCCTGGCTTTCCGCCCAGGCAGCCCCTGTGCTAGGCCTTGCACCCAGAGCCCTTGCGCGCAAGCAGGGTGCTCGGCGTGGGCCCCGAAACTAGGTCTCAGGCGGCTGCCTAGAGCAGCGAGCCCCACTTTCTCCGGGCAGGAAGGGGGGAGGCGGAGAGCATTTCCTGTTGTGCACTGACAGCAGGGGAGACGTCATCGCAGTCAGCTCCTTAGGATGGCCGCCCGAGGGCCAAAGGTCATCTGCGGGCCGGGCGGGGGCGCGCAAGCGGGGGCGCGCGCTGAGGCTCCCACCGCAACCCTGCGCGCCCCCGGATCTGCAGTCCGAAGAAGAGGCCACCTGACGCCCTGCCCTCCACAGTGGCTTCCTCCTGCGGGACTCATCTCCCCCCAGCAAGAAGAGGCACGCATCTTCAGAGGCTGAAGAAGCACTTTCCCTGCCCAGTCCTGATTGCAGTTTCCCTATTAGTACTCTCCACCAGGAATCTTTTAAAGCATCAAAAGTTGCCTGCCTTCTCCCATCCTGCCGGCAAGCCCCGCTTTCTATCTCCAATATTGATTCCTTAAGCAACTGTCACATGGCAGAAAAGAAAGCATATTGACAATACAAACAGGAAGTGCTATGTTTTCATTAAATACCCACTGCATAGCATAAACTTTCACCTACTGAGGCTTTAACGTTTGTAACTCATTTCTTAAAAGTCTCCTAAAATCTATTCGGTCTTGTTCTTACTCTGGATAATGGCAACAACATTCGGGACCAAAATATTTTAAAGGAAAAATGATTGATTTATAATTTTAGAGCCATTGATTTTTTTTTTCCTTTAGCCTCCGTTTCCAGCCTTCATAACCATTATAACCCTGGGTAATTCTACAAGTCAGTGGGTTAAGGTTAATAGTGGTTAAAAATAAGACCATAAGGTATTGTATAATTATTATGAAACAAAACTGAAATAGTTTCCTTTCAGTTTGTTAATTAGATTGTTAATTACAAGAAAAAGTGATGACTTCTGTTCTCATGATGAACCAGTATTAAAAGGCACTGAACCAACATCTCTGACATTTCAACTATGCAGTGTTTCTCAGGACACGACAAGAAACATTTACAGCCTTACATGATGTAAACTATGACCTTCAGCAATGGTAATCTCTCAGTATGTCGTTGGATGGTAGCAGGTTTTCCTCAGTGAGTGAAGCGGGGGAGGAAGGATGCACACAGGTGAGGGGCATGAGAAATCTCTATCCTCTCAATTTGCTATGAACCTTAAGCTGATCTAAGACAGACAGGACAGACAGACACACACACACACACACAAATAACATAGTTAGGGTTCTGTATACATTACTGAAATGTAAACGTCACTGTAACAAGAGTAAACAACTTCTCTAGCTAGGTGAGCTAAAACTTGTGACCCTTCTGCCTCTAGCTGTTTAGTGCTGAGATTACTGGTTTGTACCATTGCAGCAGCTCGGGGAGCAAACCAGGAAGAGTCAGCGTCTACCAGCTGAGCTGCATGTCCAATCCAGGAACTTTCCTTTGTCAAAGGTTACTAACTTTTCTATGCTAACTGAGCACCAACATGGAATCTGATGAATGAATGTCAGCTGCCATACTCAATCCTAAGACAATATCAAAGGATGCCATTATAGTGACCCAAAGCCAATGTGTCCTTGACCTCTTGTCTTTTCACCTTAACACCCAGAGAACAAAATTAGTTTTTTTGCATCATCAGTTTAAATTTACATAACATTTACATAATATTAAAATATTCCATTTGTTCCAAACATACTGTTGTCCTGAAATAAGCTCTGAGTATTTAAATGTCCACTCAGCCCTGAGCCAGCGGGACTTGTCAAGACCTGAACTATGCTCCTATGTTACGGCTGCTTGCTTCAGAGAGGTGATGCCTTACTGGAGGCTTGGAAAGATCTCAGAGATAATCATTCCAAATTCCTCATTTCCTTAGCATGGACGCAACAACTTATAAAACAGGTTTTAGATTCATTTTATGTATATGAGTGTTTTTTTTTTTCTGCACCACATGCGTACAGTAACCACAGGTCAGAAAAGGGCATTGGATTCCCCTGAAAGTGGCTTTATGGATGGTTGTGAGCCACCACGAGGGTGCTGGGAACCAAACAAATGTCCACTGCAAGAGGAGCTCTTAACCACGGAGTCATCCTCCAGGCATAAACAGAGAGACACACACAGAAAAATTTAAATAACATATGTGATCTTCACAACAGTATCAAAGTGTCCTTCCTTGCAAAGGGGTTTCTAATGTATCCGATTCCAGGAAAACCCTCAGTGTCTGTCTCCTGAGTGATCCTTCACAGAGGCGTTTCAACGTGTGCCCCCATCTCAACTGTTGTTTTATTGGGTAAGTCTGCCCTTAAACATTTTTTAGTGCTTTTTTTTTTTTTTTTTACTTACTCTTTCAAATCATGTCACTAGTATATAATTAACATGCCACAAGCTACAAGTGACTGCCCAAATACTGTCTAGTGTCCGTGAAGATTTTATTCAAACCTCGTGCTCTCTGGTTCATATTACGTTGCTGATGGTGACATTGGGATGGTTAAAAATTTTCCTGTTTTATAACCCTAATTACAGACTAAATGAAAGTAATACCACTATAAATTTAGCACAGACTGAAGACAGAAAGACCAGCATAGCATCAATAAATATATCAACTTGTGAATAAACATATAATTGTGAACACAGACCATAATACTGAACTATGATGGCTTCTGGTTCAAGGTGCTTTTTCACTATGTGAAAAAGAACAACTGAATGGGAGATACAAAGATACTTTATGGAACAACTGATTTCACACCTTCTCTTTAGAAAGGGGCAGCAAGTCAAACTAAAGCACCTATGACTTTAGTCCCCAGGACTACAAGTGGTCCAAGGACCGTTTGTTTTCCATCTCAGTGATGGCAGGATGAGGTGCCACCACCATCCCTTCAGACCTTACAGCTCTAGAAAGCTGTTAATGTATTTTCAATTAGTAACAGGGTTAGGAAGCATGCCAGTATGTGACAGCTCACCTCCTTTGTCGGCCACCAGCTACAATGAATATTTCAGAACAGTAAGTTTTAATTATAATTTATTCTATACACATTAATACAATTTAAATTATAATAAAATCTAAATTATAATAATGCTTGAACCTCAGCATCCTCACACGCACCGAATGAAACCTGAAAATTAATGACACACACACTACATTGTGTTTACATTAGCCCCACGCAAAGTACATTTCTCCAAAAGCTAAAAATGTGAAGAAAGCTAAAATATAACAATCTCCACAATCATTAAGAAATCCAAAATCAAAGTATCTATTCAGGAAATGAGAACTCTTGCTTTAGTAATATAGAATCACTAATTTTATTATGAAGCTAACATAGATTCATTTGTTCTATGACATACATGCCTGCTTAAATATTGACTTTCCTGGTTATCCATTTTATAAACTACTAAGCAATGTAAACAGGTGAATTCAAACTAGTTTTCCAGGAGACACCACAGGTAGTGAAGAGTTTAAATAATAATATTTTCCAAGGCTGCTGCAAAGATGCAAATACGGCCACATATTATACTGCACTATATTTAGGTTGCACAATTAATATACATGCATGAAATACTTCCAATATTCTGTATCCTCATTTTTAATGAGCAGAAAACATTAGTTTGCCTTATCTTAAAGAGATAGTAAATTAAACTAAGCATATCATTGGTGTGCTTAAGAGGTAGGAAGTATTAAGGGGCAGGCCTGAATTGCACCAGAGTGGATAACAAATGATATTCCATTCACACATTCACCTCTCTCTGCCTATACGACTTTGTCATTATTTTGAGACAGCAGCCCATTTTTGGGTCAGGCAGTATATACTAACAGTGAGCCAACCCAGAACCAATGCCTTTCATGTCCTGCTATTTATAAACGCCATCAGATTTCCTGCATAGGAATTTCTAGATAACTTCCTTTTACCCACTTATCGCTTGCACGTTTTTTTCAACTGTGCTTGTAAAGTTATGAGGATCAAACTCGAGCTGTGGCTCGGTACAGCGCTCCCTTTCTAATGTTCTGGGTACTGGAATGCAGGCTCTTGGGAAAACTGTCTTCAGGTGTCTTCAGCCTGCATGTAGGCATCTGATGCTGTCGTCAAAGCAGAGGCCTTTCTGAGCACGCTGCTGAGGCTTCCCTGCACTGTGGTGTTTAGCCTGTCAAATCAAGGCCTCACTCAAGCATATCCTTCTTCCAAGAAACCTCTCCCACATGCATTCTCCACCGAGGGTTATTTTGCACCTTGTTAATGTATCGCCTCGACCTCTCTGCTGATACTTCACCTGTCTCTTTTTAAAATAGTTCCTTTTTTTTTCTTTTCTGACGCATGCTAGGGTGCACAGGGTTTGAGGACAGCAGTGAAACACTTATTTTCTACCAGTTCATATTTATACTGCATTTCATTTTCCCATGCATCTTAAGTAGACCAGAGCCATACTTGCTAAAATCCTCTTTCACTGTATGACTGTACAAGGTACCTCTGCTCTAGATAAGTTATCTACAAAATCTCAACAAGCATGGGCTCTTTCTATAAAACATTTCTGAACTAGTTGGAGCCATCTTCTAAAGATTAAAGGAAATTGAGCAATTTATTTTTGAGATCTGATTTTCAAAACAAAATGAAGCAAAACACCAGCATTGAGTCAGTTTCAAACATGAACAATCCCGGACAAAATCATAAAAATGAAAATGTCCTACAAGCTGGGGGAAGAAAAGAGAGTAAATAAAGTGACCATTATCACCTAAATAATTATAGCAATGTCTTTCAGACAATGGGCAAATTTATTCTGCATTGCTGCTGAAAACTATGCTCCTCATGAAAGGAAGATGGTGTTTAAGGAGAGGCTGAATACCGGCAGCCCAGTGTGAACTGTCCTGAATTACGTGTCCATGACAGGGATTCAACGATGGCTCCAATGCTCTTATCTGTTCCTACAAGAGACTTTACATTGCAAAGTACTCGGTCATCAGTTAATAGATCAAACTGAATACCTCAGATCTGATTCTGAAGACATTAGTCAGTGTCATTTTAGCGACTTAAATATACTCAATAAGTTATCTCAGCCACACTTACTGCACAATGTATCACAGTGAGAGAAGAAAAACATCTAAAGAGATTCTCTGCTGCCCCTAAAGGTGCACCTGACTCACACATAAACTCTTAACCCGCTAGGGAAAAAAAAAAAAAAAAACAAACCACCATGCACTAAGCTAAAACACCAATCCATGTGCATATTCCAAAAGACGTTATTCTTCATTCATCCTTCTCCCATCTGCTGTCTAATTTCCCAGGGACACTTACCTGTCAAATACAAATAAGAACAGTTGTTTCCTTTAAGCAGTGGTGTGGCATATTGTAAAAATCTCATAAGGAACTTAAACCCAAACCAGTTGGCTCAAAGGCTATCACATGTGTCATACACAAGGAGACACTGTGTGTGTGTGTGTTTGTTTATTTTATTATGGCTATAATAAGATGGACTCATATAGTCTTGGCCAGTTTAAAATCCAAGTAATTATTACTGGTTTTGAAACATCCTCTCCTTGTTACCTATGGTCCCCTCTTGTATCACCCATAAGAATAAAAAGAGGGTGGTCAGGACAATTTTGTCGTGATATATAATTGTAAGATTATTCATCAAGGGGTAAAACTTTTCCAGCTGTTAATGATCACTGTCAGGTTTCCTTAGCAAATTCTCCCCCAAACAGTGCCAAAACTCAACTGATGATTTAACACATCTGGAGTTTGTCCATTAGAAAATTCTAACATCCACATTTTGTGTCCAGTTACTTGCTATATTCAATACTGTTGAGAGATGTGTGTTTTTTTTTTTTAAAGGTCATTTAGAATATTCTGAGTCACTTGGCCCATTTTAAAGGCTACACTTGATTAAATTTGGGACAAGTTCACCATGCTTATTACTAAGGTCATTTGATCAAGTAAACAGATTACACATTCAAAAACAATTGCCTTTGGATGTGTTCTATTCCATGGGATCTCTTTATTTATTTATTTACTGCTTGAATACAGCTGTAACTAGCTCAGAATTTTATTAGCTTTGCCTGGTAATGGTCTATACCAAGTTAAAACCCATGAGGAGACATTATCAGACGCTATGGAGCTTCTGATGGTTACCTTTCTACAATAAACCTTTCTAAATATACCTTTCTAAATATACCTTTCTGTAATAAACTGCAGCAATAAGAATCAGTCACCTCAAGAAGGTTCTGCTAACTCTTGTCAGAAACATATGTTGGGGTTTTTTTTTTTTTTTTATCTCCTGCAACTGAATTATTCTCAAAAGTTAGTGTTGCTTTGTCTCTAAAAATAGCTCGATTCCCTTGTATTGCCCTGTTCTGTTCCCAAGAGGCACAAAGCTTCATTTTCACAGATGGAAAAAAAAAACCAACAAAATATGATAGATGTACAGTCACTTGGCCTGAGTCATTTTGAAAATCAATAATGAGGCAAACAATAAAGTGCCGGGGTCAGGGTTTCGAGCCATCCATTTTGGTGGCTCTTCCAGCCACGCTGTAAGGTTTAACGAGCACATCCTCAGAAGAGCAGAGCGAGCATCTGAAATCTTCGTTTTGATTCCAAAAGTTCTATACTTCTAGGATAAACTCTGACACATGGCTAATGACAACGAAAATAAACCAAATGTTTATAAGCCTGTGGTTTTCTTCCTTCCTTAAAGGCATGGAGACTGTCCCAGCTGTAAGAGTCAAGGGAAGAAAGAAACACAAGGTTGATCACTGCTCCCTGGGCTGAACTCCCCATGACCTACAAAGTGCTGGGCTGGCCTTCAGGACAGTCCCACGGGACACCAGCCAGTGCTCAAGACAGAGAATTTCACCACCAGCTTTGTGAGACAACGCAAAGTTTCATTCCAACTCTACCCCCTATTTCCCTTGGCCTCCATGGGGCAAGGGTAAATGGGGAAAAAAATAATATACTCTCTTCTTTACACCATATTTATCCAAGCTGGCCCACCAAGAAACTTACTTACACTCTCAACCTGTGAGCCAGAGCCACTTCACACAACTGTCTTCCACAGAGTCTGTTGAGCAGAAAAATGGGCAAGGGAAAACTCACTCCTCATACAGACAAAACCCAGTACAAGTAACCATAAAGTCCCTTCCTCAGCTATAGAAAGGTTAGTGTGTTCACGTGGGTAAAAACAGAAAGGGAATTTAGACCAGGGCTTCAAGAGGTCTTTGTAACTAGAGAACCCAGAATAAAACTTAAAACAGCAAGACAGACTTAGGGGGAAGCATACTGAGAGAGTGCCCATTGGGAGTGAGTCTAGTCAAGATACTGATCCATTTACAGTTCCCTCCCTGGGCTGTTCGCATACCTCATCTTGCAGAGAGATAAAATTTCCTTCCTAATCTTCAATGGATGTTTCTGGAGATGTGGCAAATCCACACCACGTGACCACTGAAAAGACTGTGGTTGTCATGCTTTAGTGGAAGTAGGAGCCATCCTAACGTACTAGATACTTTATTCATTTGAATAAGATTAAAATACAAATTCCAAATATGATCTTTGTGTCAGAGCACTCACAAATGCACTTATAATACAAAGTGATGTGTCATTAGAAAATAAAAAAAAATGTGCTTCATTCTCGTGCAATACGGAAGTATTAAATATTATTTAAATTCCTTTGTGTTTTTTTTTTCTTTTTGGGATGGGACCCTATGTTTGGTGCTGTTCTATACCCTCAACCCTCAAAAAAATTAAAAGTCAATAGTGCTATAAAAGTAAATTTTGTGTGTGTGTGTGTGTGTGTGTGTGTGGAGAGAGAGAGAGAGAGAGAGAGAGAGAGAGAGAGAGAGTGTTATGTATACATATACAAACGTTTAAATGAGTGGGATATTTCAGGATATTTTAGTAATCTTTCAGTGTTCATTTAAATCCCATTAGGGTTAAGAGACTCATTATGCAAGCTGGAATTATTGAACACCTTGAAAAAAATTTAGCACAGTAACTGAATTTGCCAGAAAACACTCCTAAATCAAACTCTCTAAGGACCAGGGCCCTCTTTTTACTATTCTGTTCCCTGGCAATGCCTCCCTGTCTAGACCACCACCTTTCCCAGGTCACTAATATTTGCTAATTTAATAAGAAAAGCATTTTAAAGTCAGCAGTCCCAACAATGCCCCATGATGTCTCTTAAGTGGACCCAAGGCCTCAGGGGTGAACACTGCTGCCCCAGCTACTGAGACTTAGGCAAAAGTTCAGGCTGGGTAATTCAGGCACCAAGGGCTATTTTTGGAACAAAACCTTCCCACAGCAGAGAATTCCGTTCACTTCACTGGTACAGCACACAGGCTGAGATGAATGAGAAGTATCCAAGACCTTAATTGGCGGTTCCATTTGTTAACCAGTAAACCCTGGTACATTATGACATTGGATCCTAAACCATTTCAATCAAGAGTTTAACAGACCATTCGAAAATATCTCAGGAATATTGTACTGTCTCAACAATTTGACTTCTTTTTGTGTTTTTATTTCAGAGTAATCTTGCTTAAAAATAACCACAGCTGCCTGGTATTCTACACTCATTAGGAGCTCACAGAGATCAGAGCACAAAAGTTTCGAGATGACCCTCCAATAGATACGGCCTCCTTTCATAACCTCAGGGCAGCTGAGTAGATTTCACCCTGTTCTGATTTCAAATCCAGGCTTCTGATCCATGAGATATTCACTGGACCACTGGTGCACACCCACAGGCTGCTGAGGGAACCCATATACTCAGCAGTCAAAATGGTTGGACTTTTAGTTTTTTTTATTTTTGAAAGATTCTTAATGTGAACAATCACACTCCATGGATTGGCACTGAGCCTTGAGTTCAAATCCTGTTCCACCAATGACTCAGTTCCTCTACTTGTAAACACAGAGGTAGTAACATCGAATTGTCTCAGGGTGCTGGTGAACTCACAAGTGGGCAGTAGTACCTGCCTGCTATGGGGCCTGTCACAGGACAAGAGCTCTATAAACCTCCAGTCCCTTCTCCTAACTTATTTGCTAAATTGGCCCTGTGCCGATTTTTTTTAAGTGTTTTTTTTTCTTCTTCTCAGTCTGGTAACACCATAATTACAGAATAAAATGACATTGCATCCCCTGTAACGATGAAGCGGGATTTTAAACTGATAGAATATGCAGACTAGAAGAGGCTCCAGAAGCCATCTGTCCCAATCTCTTTCCAAATGAAGGCCAGAGAGCTGGGATGTCTGGCTTCCAGGTTGTCACAAAAAGTTCCCGGCAAAGACAGAGCCAAGCCTTCGCTCACTACGCTCTATACCTTCCCTGGCTCTTGCCTCCCATTGCAGAGGCATGGCAACACATGTAATTTTCAGACAATTAAGAAGTATAAAATAACCTCAATTTAATTTCATCCAATTAACAAGGCAAATTAGCGTTTCATATGTACACTACTAAACTAGTTGTCTGGCTTCCAAAAGAAATAAAGCATAGTTTCAAATGAATCTCCCATTTTGGAATACAGAGCTACTTACAATTTAAATTCCCTTTCCAGTAATCTTCCTTATATGGAATTAGACAGTGTCTCTATTTCAAAATGTTTTCTCTACCTACCTAGGTAAGAATTAACGCTGTTATTTGTATTTTGCGTGAGGGCATGTATACTTAAGCTATTACAAATAAGGGTGTGTCTAAGTTTACCTGAGCCCTAGCTGCCAAAATTCCAGGTATCTGCTGGCCTTTCACATCAAGTGAATCTGCCCCAATGCATAAGATCTCCCATGACCTGCTTTCTTTTGCCAAATGAAGTTTTGCATCTAAACCCTCCACTCACTGTCCAACACTATCATGGACTTAGATACACCTGGTTAGCAATTAAAAACCATGTACTAATAAGTTTGCCGTGAATCATCTATTCACTCCTTAAACATTCCTGCCCCAAAGCACAAACACTCTATGATTTTAACTAAGAGCACTTTTACACACTGGTATTTGACGGTTGGCTTTCACGCCATCTCTGTGACTATTTTCTAGGGTGAAACTTCATTGCTTCAAATAATAATGAGATACTTCCCTTAAAATGCTGCTCAGACCAGCATAAGCAATAATGTTTAATAAAGTATTTTGACCACTTTGTTTAGTTATCTCCAGTTAAGGTAACATTAAGACAAAGACAAAAGAAGTCTCACTGTCACACATCAGAGACAGTTTCCATGCTGAATGCTACATGGCATTCTCAATAGTCAGACGCCATTATTTGTGTGTGTGTGTGTGTGTGTGTGTGTGTGTGTGTGTGTGTGTGTGTGAATTTTATGGCAATTTGACCAATTTCTTACCATCAAGAATTTTATAACCTTTCTAAACCAGGTTCTAAACCTTTCCAAGCTTGCCCGACTCTCCCAGTCACCCCCCACCCTCGCATTCTACCGTACCACACCAGTACATTTAATTCAGCCTTCAAAACTCCCAGTTTCAAATACCCTTTTCTTCCTTCCATTCTTTCCAGTTTAGAAAGCAGGAAGCTTCCACTTTTATTCTTCCTGGACTCGGAAGTTTTAATTCTACAGTATAGTAAGATTTACTTGTAGTTATTCATTAATTGAATCAAGGATAGGGGCCAAAAAGAAACCTTGACAGTGGAGGTAACTGTCCTGTTTGTTGTCTTGCAGTAAGGCTGTCTACGGAGTCCAGACTTGGTCCATCAGTTACATTTTCAAATAATAAACAAGATGGACACTATGTTAATAAAATGATACAGCAGAAAGGAACGCTATCCTCAGAAGTTCTTGTTTCCAGTTCTTGTTCTTCAACATCATGTTACTCCACCCACAAGTCATATGGAATTAAATCCTGCCAGTCTCAGTCATGTAGACAAATTATCTAGAGAACTGTAAGCTTCACCCTTCACTAGTTGTTGAGAACTATATAGTGCATGCATGGATCCAAAGATTAACTGGTTACTTAACACAAAGACCCTGTTTCTAAAAGCTCTGAATTTGTAGTTATTCATCAATTGAATCAAGAATACAGGCCAATCCAGTTTACTAGACCCCCCTAATAAATATTTTTGAAATGCAAATTCCTTAGGACCACAAATAGTACAAGCTGAAGTCAGCTCTTCTAGTGCCACTAAAAACTTCCATAGGGTCAGAACAGATTGATTGATAAATAAACACTACAAAAGAGATGCCTGTTATACATCTTCATCCAGCCAAAGGAAATTCACTTTCCAACAACCATCTTTTAGCTTGCCCAATAGCAAGGGCATCAAATGGCCTGATTTGCTAGGAGCGGGCCTCATTTCCGCCTGGTTGGATAATCACTCATGCGGTCAGCCCTCCTCAGAAGCCTGACCTTCAAGGTCTGGCCTTATCTTGTTATCACTTCTCCCTTGTTATCAGCCCTCCAGCCCCACTGAGTTGCTCTCAGCCCTTGGACACATGGACATATCCCAACCTCACGACAATTACGTTGTTCTTTTAAGACTTTAGAACCCACTTGTCTTTATTTGACGCTTTGCTCCCAGACCAGGCTGACATAAATTCCTTTATGTATCTTCCACAGCACTGAGAATAGATGCAGTATTACACATTCAATGCATGACTGATGTCTGTCCATCAACTCTCGGATTTGACCTATCATATCCTTAGTAGCTAACGTAAGCCCCACCCATAGAAAAGATGTATACAACGAAAGACTAGATGACCGACTTGATGACAGAGCATCTGTCGTGGTATTCTAAAAAGACAACTAAAATTACTGGTGAGAAATATTTTTTTAAAATGTGGTCCTAATTATTCCTGACCCTTTGGTCAACCATCCTATGAACTAAAAATGATGACACTCCACCTGCTTCCTGCCCAGACTCCCCCTTCAGGACAGAAGCACCATTTGTATCTTTTCCTCTCTGTGTCAAAGTGGTCGCACTGTGGTTTAAGCTAACAAGAAAACTAAACTTATAGATTAAGTTAGACAGTAAATCACTCGTCATAGTTGATACCTCAAATGATGAATTATAAACTGTGTGATAAGAGAAACACATTTTTGGCCCAGACCAATAGTGGATAAAATATCAATCCGTTCTGGTTCCGTTCAAACATGTAGCCAACCAAGGCCCATATCACTTTAATACTGGCTCATCACAGAGAAACCAAATTTGAATGGGGACAAGAAATACATCCTCTTTGTGAGGTTTTGGATTATGTCATGACAATTAAGTGCTAATGACCTAAAAGGCGTCTGAGACCTTTAGCAAAAAAATGATTTTCAAACTGTTTAAGTGTTATCATAATAACACAAAGGGAGCGCTGCTCTGTTGTGACACCAAAATCCAATAAGAAAGTAACACCATTTCTCGGGCATTTCCTACAAGCATATACAACTGGGTTATCATAAAGGCCTCCTTATTGTTTTTAATACCCTATCTCCACCCACAGTTTTATAGAAAAGCCCTTATATAAGCACCAGCATTCCTGAAGACCTGCAGTGATTAAAACAAACCCACTTAACCTGCACTTTGAGGTCCCAGATAAAACCGAACTCCAGGAAGCAGACTTAGCAGACTTCCTGTGCTCCACTCTCCGATGACACTCTGAAAGTCACAACACTGACATCCAAGGTTCAGTCAAACCAAGGGCTCACAGCAAATTCACATGAGACTTCGTAAATGAGAAGTCTACCGCTGAAATGTTCAAGTAGAGGTAAACAGGAGAGCCACTTCTCCGCCCACAGGACTGATATAAAGGACTAACACTAAGTTCTCCCTGTGTTGGTGTGAACTAAAGTTGAAAACTGTGTGACAGCAACAGGAGAGTAGCAACCCTTTCGACCCACAGCCACGTACCTGGCTGACCTGAACCACCTTCTCCTTATAACAGTCACCACGACAGAGGTTTCAGTTACTTCGCATCTAATACTGGACTACGCTTTCACCATGCCATATATTTTCTACCAGTCTTTTCCTATATTGAAGTTTTCAACCTAAACTGTGCTAACCACTGAAATCAAGTCAAGAACTGAAAAGAAACACAAACAGCAAACTTATTATTTGTTGTGGCTAAAATGAAATCCTTAGCATGCACGCACATGCACACACACACACAAACCACACTGCCAAAGTATAAAATAAAATTCATCATTTTACCGGAATAAGCATAAGGCACTCAACCTGATTTCTGAGTAGAGTCACAGTGCCAATAGTTCAAGCTGACACATGCACCATTATTCTCCAAGGCACACCTGCATATATGTTGTCTTCTGTTTTGTTTCATAGTAACAAGAACATCTGTAAACACATCCCATGAAAAAGAAGCTGATCAGTCAAAAGATTCTGCTAGGTAATCTTTCAATGTACTCAAACAGGACCATGTCTTTATGTGGTATGTTATCGGAAATAAATTCTTCTTATGGCATCTATTACAGAAACGTTTTATCTGCGTTAATACTATTTTGCCAATCCCCCATCTAACCAGTTAAAACATTATCTTATATTTATACTATATAGATAGTACATGTTCTGAATATATACTATCATTAATATTAACTATCATCCTTAACTGTTCCAAATCAATTTTCATCAATTTAATTTTAAGCAACTTTAAATACATATTAGTTGCTGCTATTAATTAATCTAATAAAATAAAATCACTGAAACACACTACAGACAATAAGCAATTTTGTGTTATGTCCCACCTATTCTCAAAGCAACAAACTATCTCAGATAATTTTCAAAAGAGTCAGCCCTGTAATATAGTATTTATTTTTCTGCACATGAGAACTATACTGCCCATTTCAAGCCCAGTGGTCAAAGAGATTATGGCACTTGAAGCACACTGTCATTCTGTGGATACTGACTCCCTGCCTGCTTGGAATAAATATGCAGTTGTAATCTGATACCACGACTCCTTAGGGCTCCACCAGAATTTTCTCTTAGCAATAAAAAATGATTTCCACCTTATTCACATGCACCGTATTCCGGTTTTAATAAACTGCTTGGACCTACATCCTAAAACTCAAACCCAGCTTGCCCGTTATACAATCCTCTTGGGTAATTTGTAACATTGTATCATGGCATGCCTATAAGACATAGAAGCAACCAGGCATTCACAAAGCCTAACACATATATGTATGTAACGATATATGAATGTATCTAAAACAACTCGGTTTGCTCAAGGACAAGTAGAATCATCCTCACTAGAGGAAATGGGTCTAATAAAGTTCCGTGGTCTTTTTCTAGGGGGACAGATCACTGAAAATTTAATTAGTATGAATCTTATTAATACTTCAAGTAATTTCTGGGTTTTGTTATTCACGCAAAAGAAACTGTACTTAACAGGGAAAAAAAATAGCCCTTGATGAGGGCTCGGAGTTGGCAAACAACAACAAACAAGAAGATACAAAAACAGCCCTCCTGTAAATTACTGAATTCTGCTTTGGGAGTGGAAGAAAGTACCAATATACTTTTTAAATAAATTCAGTTATTTTTAAAATGGCAGAAAAGGAAGGAGGAAAAAAATCAGTTCAATTTTTCTATTATAATGAAAGGACCGGAAGTAAGCCTCTCTATGTTCATTTTAGGCCTAAATAACTGTGCAGAGTATAAGGGTTTTGCAATGTCAGTTGTACACACAGCTTCCTGTGTGAATTCTAAGCCATTACAGGTGTCCTGGGGTTTCCAGTGTAACCTATTATCAAGAGATTCCTCTAGTCGCCTCTGTGCTAGCCCCTCTGCCCTCAGCCCAAGCACTTTACTGCGGGTCTCCTCCTGGAGACTGTATTACAGACCCTTTCTCTTCTCTGCGTCTCCGAGGTGAGAGCGCCCACTTTCCCTTGGCGACGCAAGTCAAAAGCTTTCGCATTCAGAGGACTAGTTCCTGCAGTCCTTTACACTTAGATGCTTTCAAGTAGGCGACTGAGGAACTACTACAAGAAACCCTGCTTCCCCTCGGTTCCTTCTCCGCTGGGAGCTGCATCCCTGAAGCATCCAGAGACCCTCTCCGACCTTCTAGACTCCACCGAGACTAAGCCTGGAGGGCTGGGGTCGCATTTTCTCCCGTCCTCTGCTGCACTGGATATGTTATGTAAGAGGGACAGGACGCGGGAGGCACATGCGTATAAAGCGCACCGATCTGTGATAACAGCTGGGATGGCAAGGCTGATCTGGAGTCGTCCCCCCACCAAATACGACAGACACATCACCCCCACCACACACAGACACACACACACACACGCACACACACAACGCACACACACACACACACACACGCACGCACGCACATATAGAAGCTATGTTTTCCTGTCTTAGCCCCACCAGCAGCAGACGCACAGAATGGAAAGGAGGGGTTTGGGGGTGAAAGGAGGTGAGAGGTGCGGCGGCAGCAGCACATCTGCTTTGATAGCAGTCAGCAGAGCCGCCGCGGCAGAGAGCCCCTCGTTAACCCCCTTCCTGTGGCTGCACCACGTCATGGAACATTCCCGGAACGGGCCAACGTTCCACCCACTTCAGGGAACAGACATAAAGGCGCAGACCCAGCTCCTCGCGGTGCACTGCCCAAACACACATGTTTCTTCCCCATCCCCCGACCAGAAGCACAAACAAGCATGCAATCCGCCCCCACCCGTCTCCACGCGCCGGGGGCCAGCCGGCGGCGGCTGGAGCCGCTCTGCGGCCGGTGCACCCGCAAGGCGAGGGCGCCTCCGCCTGAACCTTCCATGGAGACAGTCCCCTCCTTCTTCGCTTCCTTCCTTCCTTCTCTCCTTCCTTCCTTCCTCGCTCGAGAGGAGAAAGGAGTCACCGCAATGCCCAGCGCCAGCGCCTCCGCTGCGCTCGCTCGGCCGCAGGCCGGCGGCCCGGCCCTAGCCGTCCGCTCGCCCGCCCGCGCCGCCCCCAGCCCCGCGCCGCGCCCCCTCCCCCGCTACCTGACAACGGGCCGCCGGCCGCGGCAGCCGCAGCGGTGGCCCGGCGGTGCGCGCCGGTGCACGTCCCTCATTAGTAACCAGGCACATTCCTGCCTCCAGCGCTCCCGCGCGGCCCCCTCCCCCCAGGACATTACGCAAAGCAGCCTCCCCTCATCTGCATAGAACCTCGGCCAGGGTATTCCCCGCATTTCCCAACGCGCCCGAACCCCCCCTTGCCTAGGTCTCCCCCATTCCCGCCCCCCTCCGACCCTTACCCCAGGGCCACCAGGAAAGCGGCCGGGGGCGCGCGCCGCGGAGGGAGTGATGGAGTTGGGCGAAGGCGATTTCAGGGTAAAGTGAAACAAGCTCGATCTCTGGTGCAGGCAGGAAAAACACAGCACCGAGGCCACTTACCAAGCCGAGAAGGGACCTAGATTCCCGCCGCTCTGTTCTGCCGGCGGCCGGTGCGCCCTCCACGCACCCCAGGGCTGCACCCAGTACCCAAGAGTCGAGGCGTGGAGGGAGGCTGCTACCCAGCCAGGAGACCTTTCAAGTTGCTCGGGCTCCGGGCAAGCTTCAATGTCCAAGACTCAACTTGGCAAATACTTGTGCTACAGTCACCGAAGATGTCTCTCTCTCTTTTTTTTTTCTTTTTCCTTTTTCTTTCTCTTTTTGCGGAGACCCTCCTCCACCGGGGAGAGACAGCGCACAGCGGCGCCCGGCTCTCCAGCTCTCCACCCCCTCACCTCCAGCCCGCCTCCCGCCGGCCGCCAGCCTCCCGGCCGCGAGCCCCTCGGGCGGCTGTCAGCTCCCGGCAGTCCGGGTGACAGCGGCCGAAGGAGGGCGCGACGCGGCGGGCGGTGGGGGGGATCCTCGCAGCCGCCGCGGCCGCTCACCTGTAAAGTCACCGCAGCGCAGGAGGAGGAAGAGGAGGGAGAGGAGGAGGGGAGGAAAGCCCCCCGATGCCCTTGTTCTTGCTGCCGCGGCCGCTCCTCGCCCAGGCTGAGCGTGTCTGGTGGGGGGTGTCTGGTAGCATTTCCTTAAGGACAGAGGGAGGGCGGGCGCGGAGGGAGGGAGGAGGGAGGGAGGCGATCCCCACCGCCAGCCCAGGCTCCTCTTGCCTTTATTTATATATTTATTTATTTTCGGACACTGTAAGGAGATGGAGCCAGGGCGGGGGCCAGGGCCGCCAGGCTGGGGCTTGAGTCGCGGGACCCGGGCCGCAGTTTGTCGGCGTGCGGGAGCCGCAGCGGCCGCCTCCCCTCCGGGCTGTGGACGCACCGGGTTATTCCTGGCAGCGCCTCCCCGAACAGAAGTTACTAGGAGGAGTGCGCGGCGAGGGCGGGCGGGGGAGAGGCGAGGGGAGGGAGGGAGGAAGAGGGAGAGACTCAGCCAGCGACGTCATCGGATCCCCCAGCGCGTCCCTGGGAGGGAGGCTGAACCAGAAAAACCAGTCTGGAGCCGGCCAGCGGGGCGAAGGATGTGCGGTGCGCCCGGGCGACCCGGACTGGCCCCTCTGCGGGCGCGCGGGGAGGGGAGGTCGCGGTCGCGCTCCGTTCCCTCGGAGCCGATATCTCCCCTGAGAGCCAGTATCAGCTTGCCACGCAGAAACACTGGGGCTTCTGGAGCGGTCTGAGAATTTCCAACTAGGGTGTGGAAACCTCCTTCGTGCCCTTCCCCTTCCCTCTCTACCCCCCTTCCCACCTACTGGTTCCTTGCCTTCCTAGGGAAGGAAATTAGGAGATCAGTGGGATCCTTACATTTTGCCCGGGTACCAGGGATCTCTCGCCTCTTCACCCTCCGGCTGCACTCACGATTTTGTTATCAATCGAGGGGAGAAAAAAAATATGCAGCAGCCCCTAGAACTCTCAATGTGTTTCACTAGCATTTTCCGTGCCCGGGCGGAAGCACGAAGTTTTCACGCGCCCGAAATGCCCCAATTGCTTTCCCTGGGGTCACTCCCCAGGGCGCCCCGGGTGCACCCTGCTCAGGAAGCCTCCCGCCCTCGTCCGGGTATTCAAATAGGCTAGGGCAGCGGCGCGGGGAGCAGCTGACGGCTTCCTGGGGGGCAGAGTGGGGAAAGGGGGCGAGCTGCCACCTCCAACTGCGCGCTCCTGGTTCCCTGCTAGGGACAGAAATCACACCCAGCCCTGGGAGAGCTGGGCGGGGCTGGGGGAGGGGAAGGGAATCCCAAGCGAGTAGGGGCCGGGACTCTGGCTTCCTCCCCAGCCCGGCAACACCCGGGGGACACCGGGGCTCCCTCGGGCCGTTACCCAGCGTGTGTGGACTCGTGTGCACCCTCAAGGGAGGTTTCCAGGAGGTCGCTGCGCCGGAGCGCAGACATTGGCTTCTGGGCGGTGCCGGCGCCCGGAGCGCCTCCTCCGGGTGGGCTCTCAGCGGAGCTCGACCGCGCACCACCCACCCTTTGGATCCGAGCGTCCCGGAGCACCCGGGGCCGTAGCACCCTCTCCCCACCCGCCTGTCCGCGCCGCCGCCCAGCCCGGGGCGGAGTAAACAAGAGACGCACAAGATTTGACCTGGCGCGACCCGGCTTTCTGGCCGGGGTTCCCCCGGAGCAGGTGACTCCGTGGGAGGGGTGGAAATTAGCCTCTGGAATTCCGGGCCTGAGACTTGAACTGTGGTTCTGCTTTAAGGCAGGTAGTAACTATGAGATGTTTTAGGTCTCCAGTCTGCTTTCGCGGTTACCAAACGTCCAGACGGTTTGTTTTTTTTTTTTTTTTTTTAAATCGCTACCCTTCTCATTACAAATGAATATATTTTAAAAAGGAAGGGCCGCCTCTTTAATGAGTTGGAGAATAACGCCTTTGGTTTCGTTTTGGTTTTGGTTTTCGTTTTGACCTACAAACAGCATTATGAGAGTCCCCGTGTTGTGAGAGCATTGCTGTGAAAAGCGAGTCTACAAAAATCATTAATCATTTTTGGAAGAAGAAAATCTGGAGATATGGAATAAACTTCACTGTTTTTTTTTTTTTTTTTAAGATCTTAAACTAGGCCTGCTTCCCTTTAATCGGCTTCTCCTTTCATTGTGTAAGTTCCTTGATATTCAGCAGCCCATTGCCTTGACTAGAAAGCCTTAATAGAAAAGTCTACCAAGCATCATTTTAAGTTACATCTTACAATGTCCATTTAAAATCCAAATGTGATTTTCAAAAAGTCTCCCCCCGCCCCCGCTTTCAAGCCCACCTGCTAAATATGCCGAAAGTCCGTTTTCTTTAATTGTTTAATAGAGTAGATTAGTCAGTTTCTTTAAGAATCCAATTTCTCTTCATCAAACACAACACAGCAGCTGCCCAAGCACTCAGAAACTGAGCAAACAGAGTAGCAGGCAGCTTTGCTTTGGTGGATTGAATGTTAGTGGAAAACTTAACTGTTTTTTAAAAGGCTAAATGAAGTAGGATATTGTGACTAGTACTATACTCAGGTTAATGAGTAGTTGGAATTCTTACTTCAAAGGGGAGGCGATATATAAGCAGTTAGGAAGGTCTGATCCTACCACAGAAGGACCACTGAAAACATTGTCTCTAATCAACCTTTGACACTTTTTCAATGATTGCTTTGTCTGAAAATTGTCAACCCTCAAGGAAGATAGTCTGGACTGAGTTGTTGAAGGGACAACTGTCAGAAATACGTATCAATGCTAATGCCAGCTAACAGGTGACCCTGTGGGCAGGGCGGAAGTTAGCCTCCGGAATTTCTGGCCCAAGAACTGAACCACGGTTCTGTTTTAAGGCAGGCAAACCACAAATAACTATGGAATGTCAACTGGGACAACATTCACTATCTTTCTATACATCAATCCGTGCTTTCTAATAGGCCCTAGATTTGGCCCGTGCAAGCCACTGTGCACAGAATACAAATCAGTGCTAGCCATTTCAAAGCCAGATGCCCATGGGACTCTGATAAAAGGCACTTTGGGGATCCTGTCTTCCCAGTACCCCTGTTCTCACTGCCCCCACAGGTCTCATCTGCCTGGCCTGCTATTTCAGCTTCTGTTGGAATGGTTGTGCCACCAATGACTTCTAAGCAAATTTCTCTTATAACTCATATTGTGCACTGCTCACAATCTGGTATTTGGTTGTTTACAAGCATGGATAGATAGCATAGTAACAGAAAAAGTCTTCCTTCAAAGCTGAAGATGACGTTGGTTAGAAAACTGCATGCTACCCCCAAGAAATGCCTCATGGGAAGTGAGGTTAAATAAGGCAGTAAATAAACAGTTGACCCAGCTGGAGCACCCCTGTGGAGCACCAGCAACCAGGCAGAACTTCCACCCCATTATTCACCCTGCTCTCAGCATTTCTCAGTTTCAAAGGAAAGAAGATTTTAGCAATCTGACATTGTGAGTTATTAAGAAACTAAAATACAACTGGATCTAGGCACACTTATAGTTTTTCATCCTGTGGCAATAAAAAAATTGCTATCACTGAAAGCACATGTATTGAGTGTATGTTATGTACTGAAGACACTTCAGGCACACCAGTGAGCAAATGAAGGAACTGTGAAACCAAGGAGTTTGATTTCTAGTGGGAAGAGAGGAGAAGCAGGGTATGTAATAAATAGGAGACTCATCCAGCCATACAGGACTAAAAAAGGTAAAGAGACTAAGGGAAAAAGAAAAAAGAAAAAAGAAAAGACAACCTAGATTAACCATATAGGTGGAGTGCTGGGTAGTCCTGTTACTATGTCACCTACTGAAGTCAGAGTGACAGGGAAAGAGAAGCTTGCTACCTAGGCTTAAGGGAATCATTTAGCATTGCAGGTATTTGGAGGACAAGACTTTTCAGGAAATAGAAAAGACTAACATAAAGCTTCCAGCCCCAGAATGTGTAGACCTCAAAGGGAGAAGGTGGAAAGCCTGAGAAACCAATGAAAAATGGGCCCTTCAGGCTACCATAAGGATCCCATTCTAGGACAAATTTGAAGACAGGCAAGTTTTAGAGCATCCAGTCCCCATCTACCTGAATCGATATCAACCTGAGACTCTCTTTCTAGCAGATAACACAGTTGGCATTTACTCCGTTACAGTGCTTAAGACCTTCTTCAACAGACCACAAAACCTGATCACCAAGAGGACATTGTGCATAAAGTATCTAGAGCCAACCCTGTTGCTAACCGAGGCTCTTGTAGTCAAATCCTCAACTCCGATATTGAGAGCACATGAAAGAGGAGGCTGTTTATCATGTGGTTGACAGGAAGCAGCAAGAGAAGTACGGTGGTTTGAATGGGAATGGTCCTCAGTTTGTGGAACTGTTTGGGAAGCAGTAGAAGGTGTGGCTCCAGCCACCTGTTCTCATGCCTTCTCTCTTTCATTGTAGATTTTTCACGATCTGGAATTGTAAACTCAATCTTTAACAAGTTGCCTCAGTCATACTGTATTGAAACAGTAGAAACATCACTAAGAGGATGAGAGAAGGATGGGGTCATGATCTAACCTCCAAAGATAAGCTTCCTCCATCTAGACTCTTGCCTCCAGTGGTTTCCCCAGCATCTGTCAAATAGCACAGCCGTTTGGGGAACAAGCCTTTAATTAGTAAGCCTAGGAGGGAACTTCAGATTTAGAAAAAAACATGCCACCACCCCTCCGTCCCAAGGTTTATGGACGATTCATAATGCAAAATGTTTTTAGTCTATCAGAAAATACTCCCCAAAGTCTCCAGAGTTGCAACACTCACTCAAAAGCCCAAATTCAATGTCTGCACTGAGATTCACAGCAAACTCTTAGCCATAAGGACCTCTAAAAAAAAAAATACTTGAAGATAGAGGAACCTGCCCACCTTAAAAGGAAGAATGGGAGAAAAGGAGCAAGGAAGGATCAGATCTAAGCAAGACTGAAACCCAGCACAACAAACACCATGTCCAGAAACAGCCATGCTGTGGTATGAAGTGAGTTCCAAATGTTTGGATAACCTCAGTTCTCCAATGTCTGCTGTGTAACCAAGTGACTTTTGTCTTACACTGACTCAACTCACTGCCTATTCTTTTCCTTGGTAGATATTCCCCGTTCTTGTCCTCTACAACTTTCCAAGCTTTACTTGCGTATTCAGCTTTACTTCCGATCCTCGTGGGCAGCCTTTCACGTGTCTGGCCTGGCAACCTTTCCTTTTAAAATCAGGGTGGAAGCCTCCATGACCCCGTAACTCTTCCCATAATGTTGGCATCAAGTGGGTATGCCACCTGCCAATTCCATCAGTTAGATCACCTTTGGCCGTACCTGCAATGGCTTCTAAGGACCTTAAAGACTGAACAGGATGAAATGAGTCCAGAAGATTCATCTTCCTAGCTGGCCCCAGTCTGACTCTGTTCAGAGGCTCTCTCCTTTCAAGGGAAAATTTTCAAGCAAGTTGACTTTTTCATATTTTTGAGTCAGCCATGAATGCCGTATGACCAATTTCTACAATACCTCAGGAGTTTCTTTTCCCTACTGTCCCCTCGCATATACACATATATATGTCATGTATATACATAATAATAACCATATATATATATATGATTATTATTGGCTGCATTTAGCCAGTTTAAAATGAGAACTGGAAGCAAAAATGAGAGTAGAAAGATTTAAAAAACCATAATTTTGTAATAAAAATGTGAAGACCTAAGGGTCATGTGTGTGTGTACATATATGTGTGTGTATGTATAGATGTATATATGTATAGATGTATAGATGATGTATATATGTATAGATGATATATATAGATGTATAGATGATGTATATATGTATATATAATAATATAATAATATGGATATATAATAGTAAGTAATATGTATATATAATAATTATGTGTGTATATATATACACACATATATATACATACATATATATATAGGCTAATCTCTTCAGAAACTACATGACCCTTAGCTCTAACTTTCTTCTCACTTTTATTATAAAACCATGTTTTTAAAATCTTCCTCCTCTCACTTTTGCTGCCATTTCTCACTGTTGACTTGCTAAGTGCAGCCAACAATAACTGTGCCACAGCCCGAGTGCTATGCTGGATTTAATTTTCTTCATCACATTAACTAGTCCAGTCCTTTTACAATCTTGCCTCACCCAAAGTCTCTGGGCATGAATAGAAATAAATTACTTACCAACGTGTAACACAAATGGCCTCTTGCCCAAATTCCCAAGAATTTCTAGCTAAGATCAAGTGAAAACAAACTTTCCTGTCAGTATTGTTACCTGCAGTTTAGAGGGTTTATAAATAGGATTTCATGGACCGTAAGAGGAGCTTGAGGCTTGCTTATAGAGCTGGCTGTGCAAAGCTTCTTGGTCTCACATCTTCAGTGATCATCTCTTCCCTAAGAGATGCACAGCTGAGAACGTTTATTGTTCTTGTTGGTCCTGGTCCCTCCTGCTGACTCAGGCCAGTTTGGCTGGAGCCTAGCTGTTCCTACAGTTGGCGCCATTACTGCTGCTATCCCAACACTACTGAACTGGACTCCTGGTGCACCCATGAAGTGTTTGCAAGTGGATTGAGCTACCACTGCTGACCTGAGAAGCTGAACTTCGGATTTCCTGACAACGCAGATAAGATTTATTCCAAAGAACCATTTCTAAAAAGGTCTATTTCCCCCATATTTTTTTCTTTTCCTCTACTTCTAGTGGGTGGTGGGCTAGAAGGGAAGAAGTTAAAGTGTTTCAAAACCATCCTTAAAAGTACATTTTGAAAAAATTGAAGTTACAGAGACTCCCCTAGGAATGAAGTCTTAGATGAGGGCTTGCCTAGAGCAGATTGGCCTGTGATCATGCCTGTGGGGGACTATCTTACTGATGCAGGGCCTAGCCCACTGTGAGTGGTATCATCCCCTAGCAAATGGCCCTGGGATATATAAGAAAGATACTTATACATGAGCTTGCAAGTGAGCAAATGCTTTTCCATAGTTTCTTCTTCAAGTTCCTGCTTTAACTCCTTCCTCATGTTCTCTTCATGATGCACTATGTCCTGGAAGTGTAAGTCAACTAAGTTTCCTTCCTTAAGTTGATCCTTCCTTAAGTTGTATTTATTCAAGCAATATTTGCGTGTGAAGTGGAGGGAGATAGCAATGAAGGGCTAGAAGCAGGATGTCACTCATCATTCAAGGTGACATTCGTTATGATTAAGCCATAAAGCCACAACTCTGCTGCCCCTTGATTAGGGTCTAGAAGCCCCATGGTGAATAAGAACTTCAGATGACTCCAAGACCCATTGGGGTTTGAGAGCCTCCCTTTTATGCATTGGATACGATGGAGCTGGGTTGGTTGACTGCCTAAAATACCCTTTTCTCATTTTGGTTACATTTTCCTGTGTTCATCACACTTCCTGTGCTCGAGCTATTTAGTACTTTATGAGCAATTGGCCCCCTTTTCCCTGCCTAAAATACATTTTGATGTCCATTTTAAAAGTTAGACTTCATCTGTACAAAAAAAAAAAAAAAAAAATGGCATGGAATGTCACTCCCGACTTGTCCAGCAAGGAAGATGAACAACCGGATCCTTCCCAACAGCCTTTATTG
This sequence comes from Arvicanthis niloticus, assembly GCF_011762505.2. NCBI lineage: Eukaryota > Metazoa > Chordata > Mammalia > Rodentia > Muridae > Arvicanthis > Arvicanthis niloticus. Next base: position 22,863,025 of record NC_133436.1, on the reverse strand, counting down.
TAGAAGCGCTCCTTTAGATTTCAGGGAGAGACCTTAAATGCCCAGGGTGAGCTGCTTATATACTCTCAGCTCTGGGCGGGAGTGGGGTGTGTGTGGGGGGTGTGGGGGAGGGTGGCACGGGGGAAGCGCGTGGAGGTGCGCAATTGGTCAGATTGCAGTGCCTCATAGCATACCATATTTGCATACCCCGCCAGGGAGGGGGTGATTGGTCAGGATCGTGGTACCTTATTGGTACCTCATTAGCATACCCCATTTGGGAGGGGCTGCCTCCAAACTGAGCTGCGCATGCGCAGTGCACTGGTATCTGCCACCAGAGGCCTAGGCCGGAGCCATCTTGGACAGCCATGTCGGAACAGCTGCAGCAGCGCTGGCTGAGTGGGATTGGCGGCCTACAATGGAGAAGGGAGTAGCCCGTTGAAAGTACCATCCCTGGGGATGGAAAGGGTAGGGAGACCTTGCTCTCATTTCCTTTTGGTTGCTGTGATGAAAGAAGTGGGCTGAGATCAACTTAAGGAAGGAAACTTAGTTGACTTACACTTCCAGGACATAGCGCATCATGAAGGGAACATAAGGAAGGCGTTAAAGCAGGAACTTGAAGAAGAAACTATGGAAAAGCATATGCTCACTTGCAAGCTCATATATAAGTATCTTTCTTATATATCCCAGGGCCATTTGCTAGGGGATGATACGACTCACAGTGGGCTAGGCCCTGCATCAGTAAGATAGTCCCCCACAGGCATGACCACAGGCCAATCTACTCCAGGCAAGCCCTCATCTAAGACTCCATTCCTAGGGGAGTCTCAGTTGTGTGGACAGTTAAAGATAAGGATAGGAACACAAAGGCATGTTGGAAATAGCTGCATAGAGAAGTGGAGTGTGAGCTATGAGCTGATACAAACAGACCAGTGTTGTTCTGGTTTCACTTGAAACTGAACCTGCCATGATGTGGGAAAGGACACTGAATATTTCACAATCCAAGTTGCTGGTGAAACTAGTGTCTTATATTCTCTCATGAGATACCAACATGAAGTTTTGGTTCTGAGGAAGGCAAAACCCCACTACGTCTCATTCATAACTTTCATAAAGACTAAAAACGAAACAAAATCTATTAGGATAAGATTCCATCCAAAGGAACTGTGAAAGCTCCCCAGGATGAAATCAATCAATCCAGCAAGCTCTAGCTAGATAAAATGCCTAAGAACGATAACCATGACCACCATGGCAAGATATTTTAAAAGGTGCAGTGGTAGCACTTAAGTCCTGGTGATAACCACCAGCCACTGAATCGGAATGTGAGACCTGCTAAATAGGAGGACCTTCATGCCTGGCACTGGAAATTTAGCCAGCTACCCATGACTAGTGAAGCCATGGGACCTAGATGAGAACCTACCACTTACCTAAATCAGTATAATTCCTAACTGTGTCCTAAATACTCATGCTTATACCCACAGAAAGAAGTGTAGCTCCCACCCGTCATCAAAGAAGTATCTTTCTTTAGTAGATAGAGATCATTACAGAAAGCCACAACTTGTCAAAAATGCAGAGAAGAACTAATGGCAGGGTTCCTGTCCCCAGTGAACACATCCACAACACAACTCCTACACCTAAGGCTTATGGACAATTACAGAAGCAGGGACCAGAAAGATCACGTGAACTGGAGAACCAAGATATCTGCTGTGGCATAATGTCTGCTGCACACCCATGAAATTACAACGATATGGTGAAAGAAAAAGTAGTAATGATAAAATTAAATAAATAGAAGATGACACAGTTGGGGGGGAGGGTTGTGGAAAGTAACAGGGGGTGAATGGGATCAAAATGCATTGTATGGATTTCTTAAACAAAATTTAAAAGTTATTTTTAAAAAATTCCCATCAAAAACTACTAATGTTCCACTTTTGAGCATATGTCCAAAGAACACTTCATTCTACCATAGAGACTTGCTTAACCATATTCATTACCACTCTATTCAAAATATCCAGGAATTAGAAACAACTTGGATGCCCATCAACAGAAGAATGGATTTAAAAAAATGTGGAGTATTACTCAGCAGTTAAAAATCACAAAAAATTGATGGCACTAGAAAAAGTCCCAGACCACAAAGACAAATATGGTATCTTTTTTGAAGAGAGGAGAGAGAGAGAGAGAGAGAGAGAGAGAGAGAGAGAGAGAGAGAGAGAGAGAGAGAGAAGACACCATGGGATGGGTGAGTCATTAAAGCATGGCCCTGAGGCCTGGCCAATTAGAGGTAAGAATGGCCCAGATGGAACATGGTGTCTTAGTCAGGGTTCCTTAGAGTCACAGAATTTATGGAATATCTCTCTATATTGAGAGAATTTATCGTGATGACTTACACTCTGTAGTCCAACTAACCCAACGATGGGCAGCTGTAGATGGGAAATCCAAGAATCTAGTAGTTTCTCAGTCTCACGAGGCTAGTTGTTTCATCTGGTCTTCTGTATAAGCTGAAATCCTGAGGAATTAGGTTCCAACAGATGAGCTGGCAAGTAAGTGCAAGCAGCCAAAGTGAATCTTCCGTTTCCCAGTGTCCTTATGTAGGCCTCCAGGAGAAGGTGTGGCCCAGATTAAAGTTATGTCCCACCATGCCTTGATCTGGAACTTGCTTTGTCCTAGGCTGACCTTGAACTCAAAGATCTCCTTGCTTCAGTCTCCTGGGATTAAAGGTGTGTAATACCTTGCCTGTGCCTAAGATTTTCATGGCCACTATGCCTCAAGATCTGGATATCAAGTGTGCCCTTCAATTCTGGATTGTAATTCATTCCAGATATAGTCAAGTTGACAACCAGGAATAGCCATTACAACCAAACCCTTGTCAACTAGATACAAATAATATCTTGTGTCCAAATGAAACAATAACCAGGTAATAAATATGTCTAACATGATATAACTATTCCTTGCATAATCTCAAATGCATTTGTAAATTTAGAATAGGTCAATGTTTCTTGGAAACATTCTTTTAGTAGCTCAACTTAAATACTAATTGATGTTAAGGAAGTTGAAGAAAGCATAAATATTTATACAAATGTGTTCTTAACAAAATAAAGTGTATTTGGTATAGAATGTTGGTTCCTGTTGTTGGCAGATCTGGCATTCAGCAGTGACAGTAGCTAGGTCAGCCTTGGTGAGTGAAAGTACATGTTGTTGAGCCCAAGGATAATCCCCATCTTGGACACCGTGGACACTTGGTTCATGTGCCCATTGAGCAGTGACAGGGACAGCTGAGGACAGAGGGTGACTGTCCACAGAATGGGCCATCTTATCCACGTGATTACTGAACTCCTCCTCTGCTGAAGTCACCTTTTGCTGAGGATTTATATGGGACACAAGTATCTTCACATTCTTTGCTTATTTTAAGATATCTCCATATACCTCTTCCCCAAAGGTCATTCTTACTAGTTTTCCAGTGATACTCTTTCCAGGTCTGTGATCATCCAGCCAGTCCACTGGCTACATCCCATGCATCAGTGGACAATCACATGCCTGGCCATTTCTCCTCCCAAACAAACTGTATGACCATGGGTGCTGCCTGGAGCTCTGCCCGCTGTGAAGATTATTCTTCACCTGTATCTTTCAGGGTTGTCCCAGAAAGAGGTCGTGATGCTGCCGCTGTTCACTTCTGGTTGGTACCTGCATACCATGCAGAGACATCAGTAAACCTCTCTTCCTTTCAGCCAATCACAGGGAACACCTCAGGAGGCTACAGGTGCATGTTCGGTAACAGATGGCATTGTAACAGGAATAGAAACCATAGGCATTTGGGCAATTTCTTCATCTAACTTGCTTGTACCTTCAGGAACTGTTTGGGCCCAATCACGTATACAGCACTTCCATTTGATAATAGACTGCTGATGTGCTGTTATGACTTGGAGGGTTATAACTTGGGGTTATTGATGGGGAAGTAGATTATAATAGCTTAGAGGGTAGAGGTCTGCTCTAGTGCACTAAAGGCTTATTATAAATATAAAAGTTTTGTGTCTTTTATCTGGAAACTGAATGATAAAAGGTGTGGTAGAAACCCCTGATTGAAATTAAATATTTACTACAACATCAATGATAACCAAGCTACACTCGAGAGAACCGCTCCGTTTGGGTGTAGAGTAAAAACTAGAGAGTCAGAGAGATCTCATTAGGAAAGGGAGATAGAACAGATATGGAAGGAGAGGACAGGTTCTGTGACAGGAGGATCAAAGCAGGGGAGAGACAAGAAGAAAATGAGGGAAAGAGTACAGGGAGAGACACCAAAAATTAAGGGCCATTTGAGTGGTACTATGGCTACCTAATACAATAAAAGCTTCCTAAAATATATACATATACAAAGGCAATCTGAATGGAATCACTAAATAATAAAGAAGACATATATCCCCACATGAATGTCTTGTATCATCAAGTGAAGCTTTCAGTACCAGGTTTGGGTTACATCTAATTGAATTGTTGGCCAAAAGGAGTCCACAAACTCAGGCTGTTCCCCAGATTGACTACAGATTGATTTCTTTTTCTCTTCATCTTCCTCCTCTCGTCTATACAAGAATCATACAGTTAACATGGACATTTCAGGTAAATCTACTATGTAAAGGTCATGCTTGAGATACATACACTTGAGCATGTACACACACATACCTTACTATCTGAGTATAAGGCAAATAAATAAAATTGATTTCTTTTCAACTAAAAATATTTCTAATGCCTAAAGCATCAAGTTAGAGAAAGAAAAACATAAGCCTATGATAAACATAATGGTTGAGGAGAATCTTGTGCAACACCACACAAATGCACACGCATGTGCACACACTAGCCATACATTCAACTCTTTTTTTAAAAAACCACACTCTTTTAACTGCAGAATCAGTTGTAGCTGAAATTCCTGCCTTCAGCAGCCACTGTGTGAGCTGATGTTTTGACCTATCTTCCTTTATAAGCTAAATTACAAGTGGTGACCCCATAACAACATAAGTTATTTTTATCTCTCCTGAGACAGCATTTTGATCTCTCTGTGTAGCCCAGGTTGGCCTCAAACTTAATGAGGGTCTGTCTCCATCTCCCATGTGTTAGGATCATAGTCATGTGCCATGTCAAAATTCTTGCTTAAAGTCTGGGCTTTCTGTCAAGGCCTGTTCCTAGCTACTTGGGAGCCTTCGAAATAATATTTTTTTGTTCAAACCCGTCATTGGCTATCAATTAAGTTCAGTTGGGCCTCTGCAAATTTGTGAGTCTCTGTCTCCAAATAAAAAGTGTATAGGAAAAGAAATGGTATATAGGAAAAGAAATCTCTTGAACTGTTGAGGGGCTTGGTCTGTACCTATGTATTGAAATGCTAAATTCTGTATCCGAAGGTCAAGATGCCTATGACTGAATTCTTGACATTACTGGCTTTTGTTGGGCAAACCTTGTTCCTTAATTTAAAACTATTGGTTAAATAAAAATGGTACAGAGGGATTAGAGACAGGCAGGTTTTGAGTTACCTGATTGGGGGCATGGAGAGGAGAGAGGAGAGGAGAGACGGGAGGAGGTGGAGGAAAGAGAAAGCTGCCATGAGGAGAGGTGGACCATGGCACATGGCCAGGAGAAACAGCAAGTATTTGGAATATATCTCACGGGAAAGTAGTCAGGCCAGTAGCTAGAAAAGTAGATTAGGAGTAACTTCCAAGTAATTGTTAAAGCCAAATAAAATAACTGTAGTCTCACTCTCATTCATCCGTAAGCTAGTCGGGGATACGTTTAAATTGGTTCAACTACAATAAATTTCTATGAGAGTTTATTAGATTGGCTTTCCAAAACAACAGCTAGCTTGTGACACAAATCAGTCCATGAGACCTGCTGTCTCAGCAATCCCTAACTGGCCCTAGAAGATTCCTGGAAAGCTCCTGACCTTCAGCCTTTGGAATCCTCAAGATGTAGGGTCTAATACCCTCAAAGCAATACCTCCACAACAGGATAGATGAACTTGCTGGCAAGAATAGTCAAGCAGGCAAAAAGAAAAATTCTTCTTCCCTGTCGCCATAGATAGGCTGCTACCAGAAGGAGTGGCCCAGATTTAGGGTGAGTCTTCCCATATCAAATAATCTAATCAAGAAAATCCCTCCCAAGCTCTCCCACCTCTTTGGGTTTTAGTTGATTCTAGATGTAGTCAAGCCTACAGCCATACTACCCTGAATGTGCCCAATCTCATTTTACCCAGTTGTAGTCAAGCTGGCAGACAAGATTAGCTATCACAGTTGGTAAATCCAGTCTTGTAGGATGCCTTTGCTCAGGGCCTATGGATGGAGACAGGAGTGATATGATACAGGCTCCATGGGCAGGAACAAGGCAACTGTACTGTCAGCTCAGGATATGGGTCCCAGTACTGACCTTGAGCTAGACATAGCCTTTCTCTCTGGACCTCCACCCCTTCATCCAGATACCATGAAGGTTGGGAATCCCCAATAAGGAAATGATACAATCTAAACTGCTAAGAATGAAGCAGAAAACGTGAATATGAGAGAACTGGCTCCTGCTCTTTCTCTGTGCTCTTCAGGGCAAAACATGGATGCTGTCTTAGGGTTTCTATTGCTACGAAGAGACTCTATGACCACAGCAACTCTTATAGAGGCAAACATTTAATTGGAGCTGGCTTACAGTTTCAGAGGTTTAGTTCATCATCACCATAATGGAACATGGTGGTGAGCAGGCAAACATGGTGCTGGAGAAGGAGCTGAGAATTCTGCATCTTGATCTGCAGATAGTAGAAGAAGACGGTGTCACACTAGACAAATGAGCTCATCCAACCTCAAAGCCTGCCTCCAAAAACACCTCTTCCAGTGGCCATACCTCCTAATAGAGCCACTCCCTATGAGCCAAACATTCAAACACATGAGTCTATGTGGGCCATTCCTGTTCAAACCACCATGAATACCCAGTTTAAAAGAAACTGGTACTTTTGGAGTGGCTGGAAGTAAGTAAGGATCACAAGTCAGATTTGGGTTGGAGGCCATGCCGTAGAAAGTCGATATGCTACCTGTTCAGAAATGAGATTGTTTCTTGTGACAAGACATGTCGACGTAATGTGTTTTTTTTTCCAATTAAGTCTTTTATTTTTACTTACTAATTCTGGAATTCTGGTAACAATGACTTCATCCACTTCTAGGCAGCCTATCATCTAATTTCTGATGAGCTGGAAGCTTTTTTTGTATAGCTTTGAACCTTGAGTTAAGAGGGGGTAGGGATAAATGGAAATCCAATTGCCACCGGCCTTTGCTCTTAGCTAGAAATTTGACATAGACTAGGATAGAAAACTAGAGACAGCACATCAAGGGAGGGGTGCAAGTGTAAGTATTATTTTGGCCGTGAGGAACTTGTTCAGCAAAGAGGGGGCTGTTATGTAGATGTGAACAGAGTGAAGGGGACGGGCCACACTAAGTTAGCCCTTATTGGGATGACGTCAACACAACCTGTAGCCACTGAGATAGCTCCCTGTGCCCATCAATGTGCATCATGAACCCAACCTCAGAGAGACTGGTGTGTTAGAGCAATAAATTTTGTATAATTAAGAGGGGAAATCCATGTTCTGTTTAGAAATATTTCATGAAATTACAAAAGAATTAAAATTTTTTAAAACATTCTATACTTGAGTTAAGATTTCATTGCATTTGAAAAATTAACTTATATAGGTGAGCATGCTCTTGATTATTTCACAAACTAATTCAACATTAGAATAATTTTTTAACATCTTTTCAAGGCATTTTTAAATTAAGAAACAAAGTACTCGGTATGTCCTTCCTAGTTGGCTTTCTTGTGTATAGAGATGAATACATCAAATATTTTTATTCCAACAAATTAATATGATCCATACCCAGCTAATATTCTTTAATTGTATTTTTTTTCTCTTGTCATTTCTCCTCAGTGAGCCTGTAGAATCTTTAACTGGCAGATGTGTAGATGATGCCTTGTGTTAAATAAGTACTTTATATTTTGTTTTGTTTGAGACAAGATGTCACTATGCAATTCTGACTGTCCCGGAGCCCACTGCATAGACCAGGCTGGCCTAGAACCAAGAACTTACAGAGATTCACTGGCCTCTAGCATAACTAGAGTGCTGCTGTGATTAAAGGTAAATGCTACCTGGCCAGCTGATACTTTGTGTTTTAATTCTCCTTTCTAATATTTTTCTCAAGGCTCTGTGTGTTCACCATGGTACTACCCCTGAACTGTATATGGCTCCCTCTGCTCAATCAAACCTTACCTAATACAGGCAGAGCTCCACTCAAATCGGGCCCACATACAAGAAGCAGTATGCATCCTTGGGGAGCTAGATTGTTTTGTTCTTGGTATCTGTCCTTTAAGACAACGGTTATTTTCCAACAATCAAGGATTTACATGCTTTCAAAAGCATTAAATGCCTGACCTGGGCATTTAGTGTGAAAAGCTCCCTCAAATCTTACCTGGGAGATTATCCCTTGACTAACAGGCAAACAGTTCATAGTATGTCAACCTTTGACAAACCGTAAGTGTACAGATAAATTACTTATGAGTATGTGTGTGGCCTTTCCTCCCATATGCATATGGTAGGGGGAGGGAGGAAATATCATGTGACCATGACCCTCATGACAATAAGAAATATTTTTATGACTCCAGCCTGCCTCCTGTGCCCTTTTCCTGTCATACACCTCAAACCAATCTGTATTCTGACTCCTACCTCAAGAGACTGACTTTTGAGTAAAGAGACAGTCTCACTTATTTACAAGTGTCCACGTGCTAGGTATTGTTTAGTGCCTAGAGATAAAGAGAGAACAAGGGAGATAAAGGCCTGAGGATACACGGGGAAACAAAAAGAAATAAATCAGGCAGTTTCAGATGATAAACATTGTAAGAATAAATGAAGCCATCAAGAGTCCGTAGAATATTGTTGGAACAAGACTAGATGTGAACAGGGGATACACAGAGTTGATATTTGGGCTAAAAAGTGACTGGTGGAGAACAGGGAAAGGCCAACAGGGAAAGGGAACCGAAAGTGCAAAAGCTCAAGACAAAACCAGCTCAGCACCATGAGGAACTGAGAGCCAGTGTGGCTAGGCTGAGGCAGGGGGAGTGAGCAAAGGTCCTGAGAGGTGACCAAGGGCTAGACAGAGTCCAGCACAATTATTGGGTAAGCCACTTTCAAAGGAGGGGAAAGAAAGACATAAGGGATAAACACACACACACACACACACACACACACACACACACACACACACACTATTAATGATTTTAAAACAAGCTTTTCACAGAAACAACCTTTAAAACTTTGGTAAACAGAAAACAGGGGCTGCTGGGTATGGCTTACAACTAGGTGGCAGGTCAGCGAGGGAAAGATTCCAAAGCAGAGTACTTTCTGAAAACATAATTATACACACCGAATAATAACAAAAGGAAAATAGTTCTTCAGGTAGCAAGCCCTCCAAAATGTGGGTGCTATTCTTTGCATTTTTCCAGGGCTAATTAGAGAGAGCTGGGAAACACACAGAGCTGCCCACGGCCCTGCCAACCCATTGTGGGCACTTCTAATTTCAGATAAATGAAGCCCTTGGTTACCACCCCTGGCTTGTCTTAGAACATCTATTGTATTACCAGAATAGATGAGCAGAAATAACAGACTTCTGGGTAGCTCTAAAGGGTACCTTTCTCTATGGTATGATGCAAATTCAAATCACATCAATGTGTTAATAAAACAACTCTAAATTTACTCTTGCATACTGCCCTCTTAAAAACCTAATTTTTTTTCTCTTTCTTTCTTTTTTTTTTTTTTATCTTTTCTTATCTTTTTTTTTGTGGGGGGGTTTGTTGTTGTTTGGGTTTTTTTTTTTTTTTTTGCATTTGTACATAAAAATGTGATATGTTACTGTGCTATTTGACTTAAACAGAGCACTAACACTTTCATGGGTATGTAACTATAGCTCTCAGACACCTTAATCGGTTTGTTTTTTTTTTTTTAAAGCAAATACTATTTCTGGTCACATGGATACATGTAAATAAATTTAACGGTTATCTGCTAGAAGGCCAACTGACACTTTTAAAATTTGTGTTTTTATCAATTAAACCAAAATGCTTTACTAGGAGAAAAAATAAAACCCTAATAAGATAGTGCGTGGTTAGAACTAGTAACTTCTGGAGGCTGAAAAGAGATGGCCCATATTTCAGAGCACTTGCTGTTCTCTGAGAAGACACGGTTGTTTAATTCTTGCTATCCATGTGACTTGTTTCCTCATTCTTGTTATGGGACGAATAAGATCCCAGAAGATTGTTCAGAGGATAAAATGAATACATGCAGATGAGCTGGGGAGATGGCTCAGTGGGTAACATCCTTGCTCTGAAAGAAAGAGGACTTGAGTTCAAATTCACTGCAATCGTTCAGAAAAAAATCAGACATGGTACATACTTGTAATCCTAGCGCAGGGAAAAGGAGCCAGAAAGAATCCTGGGGTCCTATGGCCAGCCAGTCCAGCTGAAAACTAAGCTTTAGATCTCAAAAAATAAAGTAATGAATTCAATTAAGAAAGAAATCCTGATGTCAACCTTTGGCCTTTGCAAGTACTTGCACCTGCTCATGTACCCTACATATGTGTGCATAAACACACATACACAAAACACAACCAATTTTTTTTAGGATAGTACCTAGCACTTAGAAGAAATGAACATGTATTTGCATGGTGATAAAGAATGGCAAATCCTTATCCAGTATGGTGGTCTGAATAGGAATGGTCCCCATAGACTCGTGTGTTTGAATACCTGGTCCTTAGGGAGTAGCACTATTAGAAGGTCTGGCCTTGTTAGACGAAGTGTCACTGTTGGGGTAAGCTTTGAGGTCTCCTGTGCTCAAGCTACACTCAATGTATAGTCTCAGTGTGGCTCACAGTCTCCTTCTGCTGCCTGAGGATCAAAACGTAGAACTCTCAGCACCTTCTCCGGCCCCATGTCTGCCTGGATGCTGCCACGCCTCCACCTTGATGATTATGGACTGAACCTCTGAAACTGTAACCAGCTCCAAGTAAATGTTTTCCTTTCTAAGAGTCACCATGCTCAGTGCCTCCTCATAGCAATAGAAAGCCCATCTAAGACATCCAGTGATGGGCTCCCTGGGCAGTCTGCTCATCAAGCTGACCTCCTTCTTCCTTTCAGTCAGTGTCTGAAGTACCAAGACGTTATCTTTCAGAGGTCCTTCAAAATGAACTCTGTCACTTTTCTTAGCAAAAATAAATAAATAAATAAATAAATAATCTTAAATTTTCCAGTGTAGATGTGTTGGTCTGCATACATTTTTGTTTTCCTTTTGATATCAAGTGTAGTAAGAAGTGGGCTGACATATTTACATGCAACCCTTTCCTTTTTTTTCATGAGCCCACATATGTGCTCACTTCTTTTCCAAAAAGCAGATATAGCTCCCCCCCATTCTACAAGTGTTGTCAAAACTTACTAGGGTTACCTGAAGAGTTCACTGTACTCAAATATTCCGTGTTGTTTTATATAACGCATGACTTAAACAAGTAACTCAAACTCGCTAGCATTTAATTGGCACATGGAGAAAAGTTTTGCATTACGAGGAACTGTGATGTGTGTAGGTCATTTCCTTGTTCTCCCTAAGCTTTTAACAAATGCAAAATGCCATAAACAATTAAATAAGCCAGGCAAGCTAAATGAACTGTTGAGTGCATTTATAAATAGCAACAGAAATTATACTTCAGATGTTCACTGGTTTGTCCTGATTTAATAACGACTTACATCATTTGACAAATGAGATAAGACCTTCACCTTTAGCCTTTTGCTCCAAACATCTAACAGTGGAAATGTGTTATTAACATCTGGTGTCTTGTCTCTGATGCGCCTGGATGATCTCTGCCTCATAGCAAGTGGTCAGGGCTCCTATGCCAAAACAGCTCTCTCCTTGCTGTCTTGATTGGCAGGAAGAAGGCTAAAAGCCAAATGAACCATGAAGACACAGCTCCAGCTCTGCAGAACCTTCTAGGTCAAGTTGGACTCATTTTTTTTTTTTCATTTGTGTTGCAAAGAAATTGCCACTACCAGACTAGCTTTTTATTTTGCACTCCCATCCTTAAGTCCCTGTACTTTTTAGGAAAGTGTGAATCTCGGTGGTTGCTTGACACTCTTTCCAAGATGGCAATGATTTTATCACCTTTTATCTTCAGGTACAGCAGTTTGAGAATAAAGCTGAGAGTGGTGTACAGGTTCCAGATTTTAACACACGGGGAAATAGCGTGAGTACTGCAATTCTTTATTGTTTCTCATATTTCTCTAGGCAAAATGAGCCTCTCTCTCTCTCTCTCTCTCTCTCTCTCTCTCTCTCTCTCTCTCTCTCTTTTTTACACACACACACACACACACACACGCACACGCACACGCACACGCACACGCACACGCACACGCACACACACACAAGGACAAAGGGAAAAACAAGGACCAACCAGACCAGTGTAGGTCACAACTGAAATCAGTTTTCTTGGTAAAAACTGAATAAACCGAACCTGACTCCCAAGATTTCATATGTTAAAACCAAAGCCCTGAACTAATGGTTATAGCGCTAGGTGGTAAGGTTGTAGGAAGGCAATTAGGCAAGGGGTGGACCCCTCAAAAACTGGAAATGTGCCCTTAACAGCAGAAGCCAGAGAACTAGCTTCCTGTCTTTCTGCCATTCCCGGACACAAGAAGTCAGCTCTCTGCAACCAAGTGGGTTCTCACTAGAACCTATCAATACTGGCACCTGGATACTTGATATCTAGCCTCCAGATCTATGAGAAATGAAATGTTTGTTGCTTATATGCCACTCAGTTCATAGAACTGCCTTTCCATGGTCAGAACTAGAACAACTAGCATGATTTTAAAGGTGAATAAAATTAAAAAGACAAGAAAGGGGATTCTACTGTATAAGACTGTTCAACCTACATTTTGCCATGTGGCTGGTTACCTGTGCTCAGGTATCATTTGTCCATTTTCTTACATCTTCCCCAGGCAAATCTCTCATGCCTAGCTCTATCACAGAATACTTTCTGCCTCCCAGTTGCCCCACCTTCTATTCTACCCTTTCCTATAGGCTATAGGTTTTTTAATTGACAAGCGATGCATTCATACAATATATAAGACATTCTCTCTACAGTGAGCTTAGTTGATTTTAATAGTATAGATAGATATACTAAGTATGGGTACAACATAGGCACATATATCAATGGTTGCCCTATTGTCATGTGCATTCAAAGAACACTTAAGAGTAAATATTTGACTTGGCCTACCCCAGCATCTACTCAATCTATGAAACACTAGAGCACAGGAAGGGGATACTCTTGCAAATCCAAAGTTTCAGGATCTCCACGACTCAGGGCAACAGCAGGATACCCAAGAGGAGTCTCAGTGAGGATCCAGTAGTGATAGTATAGCAGAAGCCAAAGGCCTCAAACTAGACCAATGACTCGTTCTAATGCACATTTGCAAGTAAAGATGTTTGCACAAAATGGCATAGTCTAGGACACACTATGATACTACAGCTTCCACAAGAAGATTTTTTTTTTTAAAAAAAAAATTGGGTCCTTTGATGTTGTTATTGTTTGTTTTAATTTGTTTTGTTTCTATTTTTATTTTGTATTTTCTTTTGGATGGAGGTTTCGAGAGAGGAGGGACAGGAAATAAGTGGGATTGGGGTACATGACATGAAATTCACAAAGAATCAATAAAAAGTTAATAACTCAAAGAAAGAGCAATATTTGTCAATGAGAAGACAAAAGGGAGAATAGGAAAAGTTAAATAATCTGCCCATGATCATTCAACACATAAGAGATCTAAGGGTTTGAAAGATATGTCTCAGACTACTTAAAGCTTCATTTCTTAATAATTTCTCCCTTTGGATAAAATTCAAAATGTAAATATTATATCCAATAAAAGAAGAAAAAAAAAAAAAAAGAAAAGCTGTTAGAACCAACATCTTTAGTAAAACATCAGCCCTCTTAAAAAATTATCTTGATACTAAAATTTGTTTTGAGAATTGTATATTGCAGAACACACAGCCTTGGTGTTTCTACTCATCAAGCAAGCTGAGCAGACCTGCTCAAACCTCTGAGGTCCTGGAATTCCATCTGGATGCAGTGAAGACACAGCATCAGAGGCTTATCAGTTTACTCTTCCCCCCACCCCTCTTTTAATATCTCAATGCTTGTAATCAGCTAAAAGAAGTTAATGAAGAGTCAGCACCCCTATTCCCTGGGCTTGGGGACTGAGGTGGTAAATATTGGGCTGTCTTTCTAGGGAAAAGTAGGGGTTTGTGGGAATAGAGAGGATTAGCTAGGATTTATTGCATAGCCATAACCTATTGGTAGAAATCTGTACAATTATTATCAAGATGAAGTTATAATTTCTTAAATGGCACAAATTTACTTTGATTTCAAATTTAAGGTTTTCATTGGTATGAGCTTCTTATTGATATAAAAGTGAGATGAATATTGATACTCTCATGGGCATTGTACCTGTATAACTCATTCAGGAATACAAGGCTTAGACCCAGTCCTTCTTTAACTTTTTAAACAGATTTGAGATGGTTAGCCTATGAGTTAAGGGACTATAGCAAATTCATGGCTTGGAGTTTATTGTTAGGGTGTTTTCTATGTTTTATTTAGAAATAGCTGAGTGGAGTTAACAGACAACAGTCCAGATTACCTTACATGGATAGTTGGTTTTCAAAACGTCAGAAGTTTACAGAATTGAAGTTACAAACATTTCTGTAGTAATGTTCATTTTGATTAGAGACCTGTCTGCTCCTGACAGCTTCCTTTCATGGATTCTAAGAAGAAATTGAGCATCTTTGGAGTTACTCCAATTGTGGTAAGACAGCCACTAGGCAAGAATTGCCACTTTCCATCTACAGACAAATTACTGTCCAGAAAAGGACACACTTGCAGAGTAGTCGACTGATTATATCTGCCTAGACAGAGTAATCAGCCCTTAATAATTCTTCAGCACTAAGGTCTGTCAGATGATTCTGGGCCAGAAGGCTGAAGATCAGATGCTCCAATGTTTTATAGTATAGGGAGTATCCAGGTGTTCAGCGGTATCTATAAATTGGCTAAGTTTTAGAAGCTATGCTTTGTGCTTCCCATAATTTCAGTTAACTCGGCCATTCTGGATTTCCTACGGGGTTGAAAACTTATAGTCTCATAGACAATCCTGGCTATTTACCTTGAGAGAAAAGATCTGAGTGGATGGTTTTCAGCTGACATTCATTCTAAAGCCAAGGAAAAAGCCAGGTTGAGAACTAAGTGTTTTAGTTAGGAGAGATGACAGAGGTTCTGGTTAGCCAACAAAATGATGAACTGGGTATTAGGAATATCTTGTACCGCACTGATACAAATTGGCATAATTATGCTCTAATTGTATTTTGAGAGAAAAGTCTTATTTTAACAAGAAGGGTGATATGTAGGAGGAGCTAAGGTGGGAGGAGTCCTGAGAGGAAGAGTAAGGAGAGGAGGAGAAGTAGGAGAGGAGAAGCTAGGTGATGAAACAGAGAGAAAGAGAGGGGGGGTACATGGAGGCAGATGTTCAAGTGTCTCCACCAGTCAAAGATAGTTGATATATCTAGGTTGGGGATTGGGTTACACTTCTGATTGAGCATTACCAAACTTATAAAGCCTTTGATTAACATTTTTAAAAATGTATAAAAGCAAAAAGGAGAAGGGGGCCTGGGATAGGGGTTTTCTAGGGAGGGGAAATGGGGAACAGGGATGGCATCTGAAATGTAAATAAAATATCCAATAAAAATAAAAAAAGAAAAAATAATTTCTCCCTTTGGTTGGCTCTGATAGGGTCACCAAAGACTCATGAGCGGATGAGGAGGTAGAAACATAGTTCAGCAGTTGATATGAGCCAAGGTGGCCCAGGGCCTTCTGTGATATATGTTCAACTTCTCTATAAAAATCTCAGTGTCTATCCATCTACCAGTCACTCAGTGACAAATGTAGAAAGCTTGGGACAAGTTTTCTTTTCTTCTGCCAATTTGTTTTCTTTTTTATAATTGGATATTTTATTTACAGTACAGATGTCATCTCCTTTCCCCATTTTCCCTCCCTGGAACCCCCTATCTCATCCCTCCTCTTCCTTTATGCTTTTATACCATTTTGATTACATGCATGTATTAAGGTCAGTTCTAGGCTGAGGGTCTAGCAATACAATAGATGCAAAAAGTCAAGGAACAAGCAAGACAATAAACACAAATAGTCAAAAAAAAAAAAAAAAAGCAAGGCATTAAACACAGTTATGTAAACACTCCAGTGATCACTGTTTCTAAAGGCTTCTCAGGATGACCAAAGTATCTGAGCCTACTTCCCTATCCTAGCCCAAGGTCATTTACACGTCTGAAGCCTACTTCCTTGTTGTAGCCTAAAATTTAGATTTCTATCTGAAATTACTTCTTTGTTCTAGCCTAATATTTAGATTCCTGCCTGAGATTACCTCTTTGTTGTAGCCTACGATTTAGACTCCTACCTGGAATTACTTCTTTGTTTCAGTCTAATGTCTGATTCCTGCTTGAAGCCTACTTCCATGTCCTTGACCAATGTCATATTCCTGCCAAGCAGCCCCAAAGGCTCTCCACCTCTTCCCCTTTTTTATTTTGTTAACAAAACTGAGCCTGTCTTAGGTTATTCTGACAAGAATGCCTTCCTTACCTATTATGGAATATGCATTACCAAAAACAATGCATTTCTGTCTTAGATTAATAAGGCTCTGTGCAGAAATTTACCCATCCTTTGCTTGCCAGCCAGTTAATTTAATAACTCTGTCTGGGGGTCCATTTTCAGGTTTAAGCTATGTACTTTGGCTGCCAAAATGTTGATGTTGTTGAAGATAAGCTTTAACATGATGGGCAGGAACAAAAGTATTCCCAGGACAAGAAGGGCTAGCCTGATCAAGCTGTATATGCCATTCCTGACATTTTTCCAAAATGGAAATACTGAGCTCAAGCCATAGATAATTATATTGGCATTATCTGCAGCATCAAAGGTCAACAGAGCAGCATTCTTTAAATTCATAATCTCACTATGCAAAGTTAACACACGCAGAAAAGTATTAGGATTATGCCAAATATCCTACAGGTGTCTTTAAACATTTTTCTAATTATAATGACAATCTTTGTGAATTTCAATAGTAACACTACTACAATGATATTTGTCATGACACTTGGGTTGGCTCCTAACTCTTGAACCCTGAACCTCCTTCAGATAATTTGAATGGGTTATAGAGCATCATTTGTTGTTCCAGATACCTATATAAATCATTTTGTATACTCAATACATTAGTAACACTGTTTTTTTTGCTAGATGGTTAACAAAAATAGTTGTCTTAACTCCTTGTGTCAAGGCTATTGCGGAAGCAGTGGTGCTAGCAATTAATGGAATTAAAGCTGTTATACCAGCAATAATCAAGCCTGCTACCCTCTTGCTTTTGCTTAAAGCCTAACTCACTTCTTCCAGCACTTTCAAGCTTTTTTCAGAGAATCAAGGTTTTCTAATAGTCAGGGCAGTGAGACAAAAGCTGGTTGATAGACCCCTGTAACAGACATGCCTGGTTTCAACACACTAACATAATTGAAAATTATAAAGTCAATGCAACTTACAATAAATGCTATAGAAGAGACAAAACCAATTTTAGCTTGAAAGTTAAAAGAGCCTGAAAACATGCACCAACTCATGTTTGAATTCCAGATCCTGTCCCAACATTATCTTTTGCTATCCTAACATCATAGCGAGCTACAGCTAGCTTCCAAATATGTTCCTCACAAAGTCCAGATCCAGTCTTCCAAAAGTAGACTGTTATTTCCCATATTGGATTGATTCCTAGACTAGTACATGACTGAGTCCTAATAGCTGGGCACCTTCAAGAAGAATACAAGAGACATAATTTCTCTTTTCGATTCTCTATCCTACAAGGTCTAAAACTTGAGGCAGGGCAGCTTGTCCCATCTGGGATATAGTTAAGACAAGGTGGGTCAGAAACATACATCCAATGCAGCTCCCTATTCACCCTTGTCAGGGAACTCAGCAAGCTCACAGGTCTGCATCATTCTTTGTCTCAGCAACGGTATGTCTCACCAATCTTTATAAAGCTCCATGGGCCTCTTGCACAATACCTTGTCCTTGAGGATTATACAAAATCCCTATAATAAATTGTTGACAAAAAGTCTTGACTGCTCAACTACAATTGCCAGACCCATGATCCATTTTTTTTAATTGGATATTTTATTTATTTACCTTTCAATGTTATCTCCTCTCCCATTCCCCCCAAAACCCCTTATCCCATCCCCCCTCCTCCTATTTCTATGAGGGTGTGCTCCCACCATCCTCCCATTCCTGTCTCCCTGCACTCAAATTCCCCAACACTAGGGAATTCAAACTTTCAGGGACCAAGGTTCTCTACTTTCACTGATGCCTGACAAGACCACCCTCAACTACATATATAGGTAGGGCCATGAGTCCCTCCCTTTGTGTTCTCAGGCTGGAGGTTTAGACCCTGGAAGCTCTGGTTGAGTATTTTGTTACTCCTTCTAAGAAGGACCAAAGCATCCACACTTCGGTCTTCCATCTTCTTCTTGAGTTTCATGTGGTCTATGTATCTTAGGCATTGTGAGCTTTTGGGCTAATATCCACTTATCAGTGAGTGCATACCATTTGTGTTTTTTGGTGATTGGGTTACCTCACTCAGGATATTTTCCAGTTCCACCCATTTGCCCAAGAATTTCATGAACTCATTGTTTTTAATAACTGAGTAGTATTCCATTGTGTAAATGTAAGTTGAAAGTCAATTTTATTTGATATTAGAATGGCTACTCCAGCTTGTTTCTTAGGACCATTTGCTTGAAAAATTGTTTTCCAGCCTTTTACTCTAAGGTAGAGTCTGTCTTTGTCACTGAGGTGGGTTTCCTGTATGCAGCAAAATGCTGGGTCCTGTTTATGTATCCAGCCCATTAGCCTGTGTCTTTTAATTGGGGAACTGAGTCCATTATTGTTAAGAGATATTAAGAAGAGTGATTGTTGCTTCCTGTTATTTTTGTTATTAGAGGTGGAATTATCTTTCTGTGGCTATCTTCTTTTGGATTTGTTGGAGGAGGATTACTTTCTTGCTCTTTCTAGGGTATAATTTCCCTCCTTGTATTGGAGCTTTCCTGCTGTTATCCTTTGTAGTGCTGTGTTTCTGGAAAGATATTGTGTAAATTTGGTTTTGTCGTGGAATATCTTGGTTTCTCCATCTATGGTGATTGAGAGTTTTGCTGGTATAGTAGCCTGGACTGGCATTTGTGTTCTCTTAGGGTCTGTATGACATCTGTCCAGCATCTTCTTGCTTTTATAGCATCTGGTGAGAAGTCTGGTGTAATTCTGATAGGTCTGCCTTTATATGTTACTTGGCCTTTTTCCCTTACTGCATTTAATATTCTTTCTTTGTTTTGTGCATTTGGTGTTTTGATTATTATGTGACGGGAGATATTTCTTTTCAGGTCTAGTCTATTTGGGCATTCTATAGGCTTCTTGTATGTTTATGGGCATTTCGTTCTTTAAATTAGGGAAATTTTCTTCTATAATTTTGTTGAAGATGTTTATTGGCCCTTTAAGTTGGGAACCTTCACTCTCTTCTATACCTATTGTCCTTAGGTTTGGTCTTCTCATTGTGTCCTGGATTTCCTGGATGTCATGTGTTAAGAACTTTTTGCATTTTGCGTGTTCTTTGACAGTTGTGTCAATATTTTTTTATGGTATCTTCTGCATCTGAAATTCTCTCTTCTATCTCTTGTATTCTGTTGGTGATGCTTGTGTCTATGACTCCTGATTTCTTTCCTAGGTTTTCTATCTTGAGGGTAGTCTCCCTTTGTGATTTCTTTATTGTTTCTATTTCCATTTTTATCTCCTGGATGGTTTTGTTCAATTCCTTCACCTGTTTGGATGTGTTCTCTTGTAATTCTTTAAAGGATTTTTTGTGTTTCCCCTTTAAGGGCTTCTACCTGTTTACCTGTGTTCTCCTCAAATTCTTTGAGAGTGTTATTTATGTCCTTCTTAAAGTCCTCTATCATCATCATTAGAAGTGATTTTAAATCTGAATCTTGCTCTTTTGGTGATATGGGAAATTCGGGACTTTCTAGTGTGGGAAAACTGGGTTCTGATGATGCCAAGTACCCTGGGTTGCTGATGCTTATGTTCTTGCACTTGCCTTTCACCATCTGCCTCTACCTGCCCTGTCTCTGACTGGAGCCTGTCTTCCCTATTATCTTGGTTGTGACAGAACTATTTGGGGTGGGCGTTACTTTTGGGGTTAGAGCTGAGGTCTAAGATATGGTCAGTGCTTGGGTGCAGACCTGAGGGAACCAGTGTTCCAAGCCAGAAGTGAATTCCTGGGTCCCATTGGGTCCCAGTTACTCCCTTTTTAGGGCGGGTGTTCTGTCTTCTTATCTAAGATCCTGCCTGGGTTAAAACTCCTGGGAGCCCCTACTTCATCAACACTTTGTGATATTGGGTGCAGAGCTGCCACCTGGGATTTGCTCAGGCCCAGACCGCTTTGGAACAGTTTCTTAGTCTGCATTGATAAAAGTTTTAATTTTAAAATGTCCTTCCATTTGAACAGATCGTGCAAGGGAATTAATAGTTTCCGTGTATGAGTCACTCACAGAGCCATTGCAGGTAGTTAATGTTCAACGATAAGAAGTATTCTAAACAATCTGGAGGAGATGACTCCGTTGGTGAAGTGCTTGTCATACAAGCACAAGGACTCAAATTTGGATACCCAGGACTCACACAAAAAGCTGGGCTAGTATGAGCAAATACCTGTAATGCCAATGCTAGGGCAGGGCAAGATGGGAGTATTCTTAGGGTTTGCTGGCCAGCAAATCTAGGCAAAGGAGAGATGGTTCTGTGGTTAAGAGTACTGAGGACCCAGGTTCAATTCCCAACACCCACACTCACAACTCACACACTCTCTCCCTCTCTCTCTCTCTCTCTCTCTCTCTCTCTCTCTCTTTCTCTCTCTCTTTCCTCCCCTCTCTCTTCCTCTGTCCCTCCATCTCTCCATCCTTCCCCTTCTCCCCCTCTCCCTCTCCATCTTCCTCTCTGTGTTTCCCTTGTTTGCTATCATTGTTTTTGTTTTTGAGACAGAGTTTCCCTGTGTAGTCCTGGCTATTCTGGCACTTGCTTTGTAGATCAGGCTGGCCTTGAATGCATAGATCTGCCTGCCTCTGCCTCCCATATGCTGGGATTAAATGTGTGGGTGCCTGAGGCAGACTGACTCACAACCATTACTTAATTCTAGATGCCCTCTTCCTGTTTTAACAGGTTCCAGGGACACAAGTGGTACAGGGAAAACATCCATACACATGAAATGAAAATTATTTTAAAAAAAGGTGTATCAGCTATTGAGAAAGCCACCTGATATTGACCTCTGATCTACACACACACACACACACACACGCACGCACACACACACACACACACAAACACACGTGTAGAGAGAGAGAGACAACACAGAGACACATACACATATACACACACAGATATAAACACACACATAGACACACACAGATACATATTGACACACAAGTAAATATCCACCCTCACACACATGAACACCTGTATACAGATAAAAAACTAACTACAAATAATTTTATCTTCCTGAAATTAACAAATCTGTGAGATGTGACCAGCTGTGTGTTTAAGCATTATTGATTACATAGGTGTGCAGAGGTGACCAACTGTGTGTTCAAGCATTATTGATTACATAGTTGTGCAGAAGCAAGCAGGAGCAAGCACTCTAAGGTAACCAGGCAGAAATGATGGATGTCTTTTACTCCTCAGACCTTTAGTGCCTCTTCAACTCTAGTTCCAAATTTATCAACTTAAGTCAAATACAGATGGTGGATGGAGAGATGGCTCAGCAATTAGGGCATTTGCTGCTCTTCAAAATGGACCAAGTCCTGTGTCCACGACCCACATGCATGGTGGCCTGCAATCATCTGTAACTCACGTTTTAGAGGGTTCATCTGACCTCTATAGGCAAAACACCCATGCACATAAATAAAAACCAATTAAAACAGAAAAATATGAATGGTTCGCAGAGCATTCAAGAGAAACTTAAAAGTCAGAGAAAGCTTACAAATACATTTACAAGTTTAAAAATCTCAGTGTAATGTATCACTAAAGGGTATGTCCCTGACTCTCTGCAAGTTTACACAGTCACAGCTCCAAGGACAGAAGACCAAATGTCTGTGGAATACTTGTGTCCAATCTTAGTTAACGTTGATGTCCCTCTCAGACAATGTGTACATATTTAAAATTGGATTCTGTGTGAGTGTTTTATTTTCAAAATTTGACCATTTCAAACTCCTTTTTATTCGCATGAAAAAAAGTCTATGAACAGAATTAACTTAAAAAGGGGGCAAAGAACCAAGAGCACACAATTAATACTAAATGGGAGAAAGATAACTAGAAAAGCACTAATGTGTATAAATATATCAACACACTCAAGCCAGTCTCAAGAACCCTCATCCCTGACAGCAAATGTTATTACACATTGGAACACGTTGCTAAGGGAGATAGGGAATCTCCCTTTCCCAGAAGCCTTTAAAAATAAGCTCACATCTGTTTGGAAGGGATACTGGTGGGAAGATCTGTTTAGGCAGTCCCTCAAGGAACCCTGACCACTGGGCAGCCTCCCTTTAACTTCAGACTATGAACAACACAACTTCAGAGCACCTGGAAAACTCCACGTTTTCATTATATTACAAAAACCGTGTTCATTGCTCTTTCCAGTGCTAAAGTAGGTAATCAGGTTATTCGGGACATGTGTACTAGAATATACAGCCAAAGCTAAATCTTACTTACCCGTTTGCAATATTTCTCCTCAAATATTAAGAAACCAGACAGGAACCAGGTTTACGTTTTTACGTGAAAGCTGAAAATGAGCAGTGCAGTGAGTCATGTGGGTTGGGTTTTTTTTTTTTTTTTTTTTTTTTTTTTTTTTTTTTTTTTTTTTTTTTTCACTTTTTAAACTTTGTCTCATATACCTCAGCTTTGAGTGAACTTGAACTTCTGGTCCTCCTGCCTCCACACCCAGAGAACTAGAATCAGAGTCATGCATGGACACATCTGGTTTTCTGTGGTGCTGAGAAATCAAACGAAACCCCACTGAGTTCCAGCTTTGTGGAAATAGGTTACGTCACTTGGAATGATGCTTCCATCTCCATCCATGCATTGAATTTCAGATTTCGTAATTTTATTTGTCTTAACAGCTAAATGAGATTCAATTTCATAAATACACCACATCCCCATTATCGATTCATCAGTTGGCAGATGCCTAAGCTGCGTATGTTCCCTAGGTACTGTGAGCAGAGCACCAATACATGTGGATAAACACGGATCGCTATACTAGAAGATAGAGGTGACTGGATATCCTCATACTGCAGGCATGAATACTAACAATCCATAAATGAGACCTCATGAAACAAGGAAGCTTCTGTGTGGTGAAGAACATCATTATGTGAGTAAATACAAAATGGCAAATACAGCACGCAAAACAGTAAAAGTTACTTATGAGCTATACATATGGCAGACAGTTAGTATCTAGAGTATCCAAAGAACTCAGGAAATTAAACACTGAGAAAACAAACAAGCCAATTTTTTTTAAAAATGGGGACATGAAACTAAATGGTGAGTCCTCAAATGAAATACAAATGATTGAGAAACGTTTTTTTTTTTTTTTTTTTTTTTTTTTTTTTTTTTTTTTTTTTTTTTTTTTTTTTTTTTTTTTTCCTCCACATCCATTAGCTATCATGGAATTGCAAGCTAAAACTACTTTGAGATTTGATCTTACCCCAATCAGAGTGGCTAAGATCACAACTACCAATGACAAATGCTGAGATGAATGTGGGGAAAGAGGAACACTTATTTGCTGCTGGGGGGAAGCACAGAATAGTGCAGCCACTATGGAAATCAGTGGATGGAGGTTCCTCAAAAAGCTGGAAATAGATCTGCCACGTGATTCAGCTGCACAACTCTTGGGCATTCACTCGCTGTAAATTTTCTTATGTATAAATAATTTAAAGTGCTCTTTCAGTTGATGATATTAATTAACCAGCTTGTTGTTGACATCCTTGTTATAAAAATATGTCCTTAGCTTCACCTTGTTTTTTTCTATCAATGTCAGGATTGTGTAATAAATCTGCAAGAAATAGAAATAAAATTTCCAGTGATATACTTACATGAATAATCACAGTAAAGAACAATCAGTTCATAAATGTTTCTTTCCATGAATTATTACGTGTTCTATCATCTGAATGCTTCTGTTATAACTCACCTACTACTATCAGGATTATATCTATAAAAATTAAAATAAATAAAGTTGATTAACTTTTGAATCACATTGTAATATTCTGTTTTCTCTTTCATGCATTTGAATATATAGTTTAGAACTGTGAATTTTCAAGTGGTCAGTTTTAAAGTTGTCAATCACATTAGTTAAGGCAAATCTGAACAAAATTAAGCTATAACTTACCTTCAATAAAATGCACATGTCATTGCACATTTTACAATGTATAAGTCTTCAACTTGATGAGTTTTGAATAAGACCTTGTAACTATCACCTAAAACAAGAGGGAACACAATTCCCCAGCCCCCAAACTTCTTTGTGTCCAGTTCCTTCATCTGCCCCACACCCTGAGCAGATACTTCACAATTTCAGTCACCATAAAATATTTTCCTGTTCTTGCAATTCACATTAATGTAATTCTGTAGTAAATAATCATTTGTGTTCCCTGACTTGTTTAGAATGATTGGAGAAACAACCATACTGTTGTATATATTGGTCATTCGCTCTGTTTTATTACTAAACCTAGTTGCATTGTATAAACATACTACAATTTGTGTATCCATTTTCCTAATAATGAGCTTTCTGTGAGAAGGTATGTGTTTATTTCTTTTGGGTAAGTACCTGAAAATAAAATTGCTTATCAAAGGATAGACACATGTCGAACTTTGTTAGAAACAAGGTCTTTGTATACTCCATCTATAAGGAAAACAAAAAACGAAAGCATCAATTGTTGTATCATTCCAAGAGTGGCCAATGACTTAAGAGTTCCATAAAAACAATTTTAAGGGCTGGGACCATAGCCCAGTGATAGAGAACTTGCTTGGTATACATAGAGAGTGCCCCATAGTTAACGACAGGATCACATTCTCTCTGTGTGTCTCTCTTTATCTTCTGTCTCTCTTTATTCTCTCTCTCTCTCTCTCTCTCTCTCTCTCTCTCTCTCTCTCTCTCTCTCTTTCTTTCTTTCTCTCTCTGTTACACACACCTCCGTCCTACACCGTCATGACAAATGTGCTATTCTTCCCTGAATGTATGATTCTGCCTCTTTCCTGTCCCTTTCCAGAAAAAGCCCTTCCTCTCTACGACGGCTGCTGCTCTCTCTTCCTTCACATGCCCTATCTAATCTAATAGCTCTCCCTTGGAGACCTTTCATATCAGCTTCCTCTGATCCCCATCAGCCTGAATTTAGTGTTTTTCTTCTGTGTTGTTATAGAAACCTGTACATTCCCCTGATACTGTTTGGCTATTTGTCCATTTAGTTCACAAGGCTCTATATAATTTCTTTATTATTTTATGTATATGAGCACTGTGCTTGCATGTATGTACATGCACAACATGCATATCTGGTGCCTGCTGAGGTTAGAAAGTGTTGTATCACCTAGCAGTGCAGTTACATATGGTTCTGTAATGTGGATGCTGGGAATTGACCCTGAATCCTCTGCAAGAGCAACACGTGCTCTTAACCAATTCTCTATAGTGCTCCTTTCCCCAATCTAATATAGGCTTCTCACAGTTGAGTGCTTCCCACAGAAGCTAACACCTAGCAAAGTTCTTGACTTTGAGTAGGTACTTAACAAATATCAGTTAAATCAAAGAATGGATGTACTTGAGTAAGTTTGATGTTGTTAAAGGGTAGGACAAGTTATTTTTATCTTTCGCATTTTTTTTCAGGTAAAAATAGCTCATAAAAACACATGTCTGGAGTTCAGGTCCTGGGCTTATGGGCAAAAAACTGGCGTCAGTCCCATAGCCTATTGGTAAGTGTTGACAGTTCGGGATTCAGTAATAACATCTGAGGGAAAGAGTAATAGGAAAGATGGAAAGAAGGCGGAACTACAGCACATCTTCTACAAAGAGCTAGAAGGAAGAGTTGTACAGGAAGCTAATTCAAGGGCTTGGTGTTGAGAATTCAAGTACAACAGTGATGATGATGAGTTAGGTGACGCCCTGCCGCTTTAACTTCTGTCCTTAGTAGTCCAGGAAAGAAAAGCAAATAATCCCATTTTCAAAAAGAGGGACAGGCATTATCAGAGATGACAGTACATGGCAGATATGAAAGGATACAAGTGACACAGGTTCAGTTTAAAAGTTTTGTTGAGGTCTCAGCCCATGAAACCCATTGGATCGGTTTTGTCTTTAGTCTCAGTGGCACTGTGGTTTCATTTTAAGGCACTGATTAGCTTTAGGACTCAAAGGAAATTGGGTGTCTTAGGGAAAGTCTTTCTATGTAGAGTATGGACCAGAGAGGAAGCTCTGATAGAGTATGGACACCCTTAGAATTGCACATATTTGCACTCCTGTCTGGTATTCTGCAATCTAAACATGAGGGAGACCATTTCATGGGTTCTAGACAATAATACCATGGAGTCTGCTTACACCCTGTACAATGAGTTTAAGAGTCTCCTTGACGGCGAGGGCACAGCTTAGACATTATATCATCCCGGCAGCGAATCCTCAAGAGGAGATGTAAAGCCGCAGATGACTCCTTTTTTTTTTTTTCACAGACAATTCTTATGTACCCCTTCTTGGAGTTTTCACAATATCTACTGCTAGGCATCCATATAGAACTCAGGAAAGTTCTATAGCAGTAAACCAATTTCATTTTGATTTGCAACACCACTTTTGATCCATCTGAAAATGGAATTGTGCACGTGTTTGGTTTGGCTTAAAAAAAAAACTTCCATCTACACAGCCAGCAACTCTTTTACTGACAGTCTTAGTGGACTTGCTTTCATGTTTTAGCTATTTAAATGTCATAATAGAAAACAAGTTTACATTTTGGTTGACTAGGGTCATCTGGGCAATCCTGTCTCACATGAATTTAACCGAGTGTTCAGATTATTTGGGAATTGACTTATAGCTGAAAGGCCAGGTTTCGGTTAGAATGCTGACACAGCTAGGCCTTGCTCTGTGTATCTGGTCTTAGAGTTTATCGCTCTTCCCCTGCCTGTACAGCATGATCTCTGGGTCACGGTGCCAGAAAGCACAAAATCAGGTGGTTTCTAAGGTCTTCTTAAGGTTTGTATTCAGAATGAGTACATTCAGTTCCATCATATTCTATTGGGTATAGGGCCAGCCTAGATTTAATGGGAATAAAAATAAACCCCAGCTTTCCACGAAGCAGGAGAAGGTAAGATGAGCAAGAAGTGATAATTACTGTCTATATATCACACCTTCTGTAAGTCATAGTATCCTGTGAGATAAGGAACCTAATTCTAGACACTGGAAAAGTCCCCAGGTATTGCTAAATACTGAAGCATATTGTCACCATAGAAATGGCTGTGCCCGCTGATACCCAAAATCAACAGATGACACCTAAGACGAATAGCTAACAGCAAGCAGATACAACATAGTAAATGGGTATGTTTGAAAATAAAAGTGAGCCTTCAAATTCAGTCACTACCTGTTTCATAAGTAAAGGCTTTTTGAGCTGTTCTACCCATTCATGCCTGTGTCTACTTACATGGTTGCTTTTGTGTTTTAAGTTCACACTTGACTAATACCATCTGGCTCACAAAGTCTAAAATATTAACCATCTGGCTTTTTATATTAAAAGATTAACTCCTGGTGTGGATTGCATAAGCATTATAAAGTGAAAACCACTTTATTATCAGATTACTCTCTTCATGCTTTAGGAAAGGTGAAATTTTAGCAAGCTAGAAAACATCTCCATGCAGACAAGTTACTTCCCATCGTTCTTATTCACTCTTACAGTGCAGACAAGTTACTTCCTGTCGTTCTTACTCACTCTTACAGCTGATTATATAGTTTTGTTTTTTTAAATACATCTGCCTGTGGATGGTCATGTTTAAGTTACTTGAAGTTTCTGATCATTAAAAATGAGACTGCTATGAATATTTGTGTGTATATAGTTTATTTTTCATTGGGTAATTATGCAGGTAGCAATAGTTGGACCATATAGTTTATGCCTGTTTAAGTTTTTAAGAAACTGGCAATGTGCTTTGTAGACATACTTGCTAGGCCAAATGAGAACACACATTTCACACTTGGTATACAAGTCCCTTGTGTCCATCAAAATAGCTATGCAGAGGTCACATGGAGGCTTTAATGTGTGTCTTTCTAGGAATTGGTGAAGTTAGGCATCTTCTCTCTCTCTTTTTTTTTTTTTTTTTTTTTTTTTTTTTTTTTTCCGGTCCATCTGCTTCTCTGTAAAGTCTGTTGAAATCTGTGTCCAAGTTAAAAAATCAAAGTCTTCCTTATTGTTGAGTTTTGAACATTCTCTACATAGTATGCATAGAAGAGTTTTTGTTGTTTGTTTACAGAGAAATATTTTTGTTTATGTTTCTTGGGATAGTGTCTCATATAGTCTAGGCTGGCGTCTAACTCGTTATGCAGCTGAATGTGGCCTGCCTCTTGCATGCTGGGATTACAAGATGGCTGACTACTACATCGGATGTGTGACTTACAAAAGCCTTCTTTCGGCGTATGGGTTGTGTTTTCAGAAAACGTCGGCTTTTATTAATTTTAGTGTAGTGATATTTTTTTCTTCTATGGATTATGATTTTGGTGTCATCTCATAAATCTCTAATTCATTTTCTTTATACGTTTGAAACATGAACATCTCAGTGTCTGCATTTAGTTCTGTGATTAGTTCAGTTATTTGTAAAGTAAGATAGGAACCATAGAGAAGATCCAAGTTCTCTTTCTTTTATGGCATGTGAACATTGTTCCAGCAACATTATTGAAAATTGAGAAGAACATCTTTTGTCGGCTCTGCAGAATTTGCCCCAATGGCGTTTTTTTTTTTCCTTTATGGTCTATTCTGGACTCTGCTTAAGTGATCTGTCACTTTTGATGACCACCCTGCGCTATTTGGGGGTGATTTTGAGGTTTAGAAGCGCTACTCTGTTGGCTTGATTCTTTTCAGAGCTCTTGTTGGCTGTAGTTTAGAACCCATTTGTCACATTCCACCTCCAGGGCTGGACCTTCCAACTGAGGCTTTCTCCGCCTCAAGAACACTTGCAGATCCAAGTTCATTCTCCATACACCAGAGTGCCCGAGTTCATTACCTCAGCCACTCGAACTGCCAGGACATCAGAGATAAAAAGCAACTTGTCAGCTCTGTGCATTGTGCTAAGGTCTGACCTAGACAGATGTTCAGAAAGTCCCAGTGAAGCTAAACTGTTTATCACTCAACAACAGACTCACCATCTTTTTATCTGCACCTTTGCCTTGCCTTTCTCCTTCATTGCTCTTGGGACCACTGTGAGCTAATTCTTCTCTCAGGGCTTCTAAGAAGGCTTTAATCTAAGACAGTACCAGGGATAGATCTGGAAGGCAGGGTCAGAGTGAAACTCTAGAATTTGACAAATGCATCACAATTGCCCCATGTACAGGATAGTCTAAAATGGCAGCAGACCTTCTCATTAGATTGAGAACACAGGACAGACAATCAGAAACTCAGTCTAAATCCACCTCACAGAGTCAACAGAATCTACCTGCATATGTTATCCCAGCTGCTGAGGGCACAGGCAAGATGAGCATCCTGAACTGTTGGCAGAAGCCTGTTACTGGCTTCCTGACCCATAGGATTTCTGATGTTATAGAAGAGAAGGCCAAGTGGAAACTGCTATTACTACCTTCTTTCTCCCTGAACAAAGCAGTAAATGGGAAGCAACACAACAGCCTGGGGTGTTAACAATGTCTTCAAAGGCTGAAAGAACACGGAGCGGGATGATTACTCTCCTGTTCCTATGTAGTTCACCATTATGGGTTCTACAAAATAAAAGATGGATGTAGAATTTAGAGCATTGCAGTGAACCACGTGAAATGTAGCCAAGCAGTATTCTCAATCATTGTGCTGTGCTGTGTGCCGTGCCAGGCCTGATAGCTTTCAACCAGATTATTGTGGCCACTGACATCTGATATGCAGCTAGTGATCTGGTGTATGCCCTTAAAAGCTCATTAGGAAGGATGATTCATAGGCGGCGTTCACCTGGAATACTGGCCACACATTTTCTTTCTTCTGTTCTATCTTTGGCTTTCCTCTTTGTCCACTTTCATTTTCCAGATCCTTCTATTCCTTTGATTGCCTTCCAGGTACCTCCTGGCCTAGGGCCTAGACCAGGCCAATAAAAATCTTGCATCTGCTGGGTTTCAAAAAGATAAACACAAAACTCAAGTCATCCTTGCTGGGGTTATAGCCAATGGATTATCCTGCAGTTATGATCATGGCTGTGAAATAGATCTTTCGTTTTGATGCTTTTTGACTATGTTAGGTGTATGCCGGGAGTTACTGGAGGCCTTCTTGGTCCTTGGAGAGTCTTGCAGAGATTAGGGACCAACCAAAGAGAGCAGAGCCATGCAGACAGAATGACTATGTCTTAGTGACACTATTGACACTATTTGGAGGGGGAATCAGGCCCCTCCCATTGTAGGTTCTTGAAATTCTAAGAGGAGTACTTCCCCCCCCTTTTTTTCATTCTAGGTTCACTATCTCTCATTTGCAGTTCTATGGTTTTTTTCTTTAAACCAGGCTTTTACTATTTTTCTTATTTTTAAAGGGAAACAAACTATGTAGGTTAACCCTAGCTTAGAGCTCTTAAGCAGCTTCCTCTATAGATGTAGCCTAGTATACTTTGCTTCTCTGTTGCAGTATTAAAACACAGGCTGACGAATTCATAGCAGAGGATGGCTTTGTCGGGCATCAGTGGGAGAGGAGGCTCTTGGCCCTGGGAAGGCTGGATGCCTCAGTGTAGGGGAATGCCAAGGTGGGGGAGGCAGGAGTGGGTGGGTGGTGAGCACCGTCCTAGAAGCAGGGGGAGGGGAGATGGGATAGGGGGTTTCCAGAAGGGAAACCAGGAAAGGGGATAACATTTGAAATGTAAATAAGTAAGATATCCAATAAAAAAAAAAAAACCACAAAAATAAAACAACAACAACAACCCTGGCTGAAAACAACCGGGAAGGAAAGGGTTTACTTGGCTTCTGTGTTCACAGATATCACTGAGAGAAGCCAAGGTAGGAAAGTTGCTGTCTTGCTCCTCATGGCTTTCTCAGCCTACTTTCTCAGCACCAGGGACCCCCTGCTCGGGTAATACTGCTCAAAGTGGGCTCATCCCTCCTTCATCAACCAGTAATGATAACAAGAACAACAACAACAACACAGCTATGCCCACAGGATACTCCAATAGAAGCGATTTTTCAATTAAAGGTCTCTTTCCCCAGTTGACTCCAGTTTGTGTCAAGTTGAAAAAAAACTCCCCAATACAGCTTGCGTTCTACTTAGTTGACAGAAAAGGAAGGGAAAAATGACTAGATACAGTGGTTTCGTTATATTTTATTTAATTAGGATTCTTAAGTTTTAAAGCATTTTTCTTTTTAAATAAGACATAAAAGGTTTTTTTTTTTTTTGATAGAAAATTAATGTGCTGTATCATATAGCCCTCCAAGAATTTACTGGCAGTTGTTTTGTAGATTTTAATATTATTAATATGAGAGGCTACAGCATTCTCAAGAAACAAATAGTAGATTCGAGTGCTTTACAAACAAAAGGATAAAGGCCTCGGCTTCTGTTCTGTATTTAAACACAATTTTTCTACACTCAAGCCCACGACTGCTCTAAAATCAATAAAGAAGTTTCATGATACTCAAATGTGTGCTACTTATGAAATCTAGTGGTTTTGGAAAAAATACATGTATGTACTGTATACTTCAAAATAACTAAATAACAGTATTCTTAATGGGAAAAAAATCCCATTTTTTCCTGGAACTGTGAATGGAAAACTCAACTGCATACCATTCTGTTTCAAGGACCTGTAATCTTAGACCATTGAAGAGCTCCCCTTTCCAAGGAATGTTTCTCTGTGTGGTTTCTAGACCTCCTGACTTTTTTGCAAAAATTCAGCATACCTCAGGAAGCACAGTAGAAACAGAGGCATATAAAGAGTAGCGGTCATTGTCAATTTTCGAGTCTGACACCGACTTCTTTTGGCTTTACCAATTCATTGGCCTCATTTAATTTTACTATAATCTTCAGAACAAAACAGAGAGCTAAGCAAGGCTTGGTGGCTCCAACCATATTCCCATCCACTTGGGAGACTGAGGGCCCGGGGAGTTTGAGTTCAAGATCCATCTGTGGCTACAGTGTGAGTTCAAGTCTAACCTGCACAACTTACTGAGGTATTGTCTCAAAGCAACGTAAAAACATCTGGGGGCATCTTTAGTGGCACAGGATTTGCTTAGACGTCAGAGGCCCGGGATTAATCCCCTTCACTACAAAAGAAAAAACAACAAATGAAAACAAAACATGGAAAGTCTCCAGGGAGTGATAAAGATTTTCTCTTTTAGTTTTTTTTTATTCTTTGAGATTATAACATACTTACATCACTTCTCTCTTCCCTTTCTTTCCTACAAATTCCCCCATATATCTTTCCTTGCTCTCCTTCAAATTCATGACCTCTTTTTAAAATACAATTGTTCTCTCTCTCTCTCTCTCTCTCTCTCTCTCTCTCTCTCTCTCTTTCTTTCTTCCTCCCTTTTCCTTCCCTCCCCCAAATACATAGGAACAACCTGCTAAGTTTACACAGCATTACCTGTATGTATGTTTTTAGGGTTGACCATTTGGTACTGGATAAACAATTTGCTTGGCATGCTTTTCCCTGGGGAAGACTGTTTCTCCCACTCTCAGCTTTCCTTAGTTACCTGTAGTTCTTCCTGTAGAGTTGAGACCTCTAGGGATCACCTTGGTCACCTTTCACATCCATGTTAGCATGTGTATTGTCATTGTCTTTGTTTAGCTCATGTTTACGCAGTGCCTTTGGTGAGACTTTATGGGTTTAGCTTCTGACATTACTAGGAAACAAAATCTCACACCATGCTCCCTCTCCTCAGGGTTTTAGAATCTTTCCACCGCCTCTTCTGCAGTGTCCCCTGAGCCTTAGGCACAGGAATAGATGTATTAGCTAGGACCGAGTTCCACAACTGTGCATTTTTGATTGCTCGTGGCTTTTTGTAATGGCTTCTGTTGCAAAGAGAGGTTTCCTTGATGCGGCCTGAGGACTATACTTATCGGTGGACATAAGGATGAATTCTCTTTCAAAGCAACACGAAGATGAGCTTTGCTTCAAATCCAGACAGAGATGCTACAAAAGCATGTATCCAACCCAGTCATCATTGACTCCAATGCTCTACTCTATTCCTTTAAAGATAAAAGTGGGGCTGGGAACATAGTTCAGTTAAGAGAGTGTGCACCTAAGGTACACAAAGCCCTGGGTTCAACCAAATAAAACTGGGCCTGGAGGTAGACACTTGTATTCCTAGCACTCTGAAAGTAGAGGCAAGAGAATCAGAAATTCAATCAGAATTGGCTACATAGTAAGTTCTAGGTCAGCCTGAGCTATTTGAGACCCTGTTCAAAACATGAGAGCAAGGCAGTAGTTACCAGTGTTAATGAAACGGTTTATGTGGTCTTCATCATGATGAGACTTTTTACCAAATGCCAGGCTCCCCAGCCCCATCCCTGTAAACAGCAGCTTATGTGAATTTGTGGCCCAAGCAGAGTCACATACAGGATACCAGAAAGCCCTGACCCTGACTCAGTGAGGAAGGCGACTCTGAAGGACAGCAGAAGAATCACCTACTCTCGCCAAGCCTCAGTTTCTTTCGCTACATAGAAACAGCTAGCTGCACAATTCCTAGGGTGGTGCATGAAAGCTGCAAAGTTAAATGTTGTTAGTCTCTACGTGTTTGTTGTTTAGTCAATACTTTAAAACCTGGATGGAGAGATGGCTCAGTGGTGAAGAACCCTTGCTACTCCTTCAGGTTCTCTGAAGGAGAACCTGAGTTCAGTTTCTGGCACCCACATACGTGGCTCACTGCTGCCTATAACGGTAGCTTTGAGTATTTGATGCCGCTTGTAGCCTCCAAAGGCACCCACACATGTAATATCCGCACACATACACACACGCACACACAAAGCATAAATAAAAAAAAATTAAAAGGCTAGAATCAGTTCTTAATCAGCCCCCTTTCGTGAGGATTATGGAAAGGTATTCAGAATCCAAGAACTACCACAACTAAAGTCACACAAACAAAAAACTCCATGGAAAAGTAAAATCAAATTGCCGTCGTTTATTCAAATGGAAAAAACTAAGAGTGAAAAAAATTCCTTTCCACTAACTGAAGACGTTAGAAGGTTAGAAGTGATTTCCACGGCCAGCACCTGACACTGTATTCTTCCAGGATTTCTTCAAACTATTTTAGAAAGATTCATTTTTCTTATTTTATGTATATGTGTGTTTTGCTTGTGAGTGCCCAGTGCCCATGGCGTTCAGAAGAAGGTGTCAAGTCCCCTGGAACTGGAGTTATGGATGGTGGTGACGGATCATGTGGATCCAAAAAGTCTGAACCTAGGTTTTCTGCAAGAGTCCTAAGTGCTCATAAGCCCCGTAACGATTTAGTGTGGTGCTTGGAGAACCGTGGATCTTTCCTCCTCTTCATTTTCACTTCAGCCCAGCATCTTTGGGTGGGACCAGTTCTCTTCCAGCTCTCACCCCTGGAGTTTTCTGACCCAGGCTCTGAAGATGCCCATTAAGTCAGCACAAGGATAATTGCTCCATCGGCCAACCATAGGAGAAGCAAGTCATAAGATGACAAGATACAAATACAGGATGTTTTGCTGTTCCTTATCTTGCCTCAATTCTTAACCATTATCATCCTAATTACTTTACTTACGCTTCTGTATTTTACACAAGTTGATTCATATTCAATTACAATTAGCAAAATCTCATGGGGATTTATTTGGGTGCCTGGGCCTCTAGGGCAGGGATATTTATGGCCTACGAGCATGCCTTCAGGCCTTTCACTTTCAACTTCCCTGTCCCTTTGGTTAGAGCTATTTCCCAGACTTGATCCTCATTTCCACAGAAGGGTTATCTTCCATTGTAGGTAGACTCAACCAAAACACAGATACATTCTTCACAAGACAGGAAAAGTGCTTTGTGGAATCCTGCCGATGGATCTAAACGTAGGAGGGACTAGTTTTTCATTCATTCATGTGGATATACACACACATGTGCATAGACACACATGGCAAGAAGTCGAACTTCCTGTTCACTCATGAGCAAACACAATCTGTGTGACATGCTCATTTGTTTGAATCTTTGAGCATAGAAAGATTACAAGTGTTACTGGAGCCTATTAACCCTAAAGGTCAAGTGATGAATTGGGATGCCGAAGGGTCTACGGGTCAAGGTCTACAGCCTTTGATTGGCTGCTGTGGAGTGACGTTCTCAGGATACTTTCAGAAGAGCAAGCACTACCTGTTACTTTCACTGTCTTCACCAAATAGTCGAGGCTGGAGTGATTCTCTCCAGGGAAAGATGAACAAATCAACACAGTGCATTATGTTCGTTCATTTGTTTTCGTAAATGTACAAATAACTTATTGATCAAAATGAGTTCTAGTCATGGTTTGATAATTGCATTTGTACACCTTAAGCCTTGGGACCAAGTGTTGTAAGAATGTGGAATCACGTATTCCCTTAATCTGGGCAAAGAGACGTATAAGGAGTAAAAGAAAAAAGTGCACATTGTGGTCTCAAGAGTTATAAGTGAGTTATAAGTTATGGTAAAATGTTTACATGAGGCTAGCCTTGAGTGTCTTAGCTCTCTTCAGCGTGTTTAACTCCTGCCTTTAGTAACTACCAGTGTGATTCACAGGCTGATTGTCACTTCTTTGTATGGGTCTGCCTTCCAGCACCTTGTGACAAAGCATCTAGAATAGTGAAATTTACCTTGGCTCATGGTTTCAGAGATCTGCATCTATGGTTACTTGGCCTTGTTGCTTTCTTTAGGCCTGTGCCAGTGCAGCCTTTGATGCCATGGATTTGTGATGTAGGAAGCCTGTACTCCTCATGACAAACAGGCAGGAGTGGGGGAGGGAGAGAGAGGAGCGTTAGTGTTAACTTTTCCCTCTAACAACACATCTCCAGTGACAACCTCATCTTCAAACAACAGCACATGAATTTTGGGATTATGATTCCAACGCGTGAACTTCTGAGCACATCTTAAAACCATGGGGTAGAATTATAATTTAGTCTCCTCCACAACAGGAACAATATGCACCCACGCATCTCATTGAAATAAATTTTAAGAGCGAGAATTGGTAGACAAGCAAAGTCCAGAAGATCTTGCGTTTTAAGACCAGCATGGCTTGCCTTGTACAACTTCATCTCAAAACAAATAAATGGACTGTTAGTAAAGACCAAACTATGGTATTTCTTGTAGCCTAGAATAGTTGCTTAATTGGTGTGTTGTTGATCACTATGGAGAGAAATAAACACCACCAGAAAATAAACCCACTTTTTAAAGGAAGACTGTGTTGTTAATGCCAAGTTTTTCCTCCCAACCTCAAGCTCCCAGAATAACGATGCTGAGACTCAAAATATATTTACAAATACCTTGGTCACAAGTTTTGGTTAGTTCTCTGATTATGTTCTAACTTAAAATCCCATTTATTTTAATCTGAGTTCTAATTAATTTTAATCTAATTTTAACATGGCTGGTTACCTCTGCTCGGCTCTCACAAGTCTCTCCTCCATGTTTCCACACGAGTCTTCCTGAGCCTGGCTCTCCCCCAGAATCCTTTCTGCCTACCAAATGTCCCACCATGTATTTTCTCCCTTAGCTACAGGCCAATCAGCTTTAATTGACAGATGTTGCAGCCATACAGTACACAAAAGACTTTCTCTATACTATGTGACGATATATAACTGGAGAGTGAATGTGATCTCCTGCCAATGATCATAATCCTGAATCTACATTGAGAAGTCTTCCTTTTTCCCAAAAGAAGACAGATGCCCTGGAAATTTCTTCTGATGGCGAAAGTTTGGTAAATATATATATATATATATCTCAATGTGATACTCTTTAATACCTTCCAGGGTACTTACAATAATAGACAAATGGAAAAAAGAAAAACTGAAAATTGCTAGAAATGTATAATGATGCAGCTACTATCGAGATGCTTTGACATTTCCTCCAGAACTTCAGCAGAATTGCCATGTGACCTTGCAATTCCACTATTGGGTTTATAAAAGCATTTGATCACAAGAAATTGTACATGTAGGTTCATAACAGCACTGTGCATGTAGCCCAAAATGTAAGTAGTAAAATAATATCCAACAGATAAATAGATAATAATTGGATCACACTGGTACAATAGAATATTATTTAGTCACAAAAGGGAATGGAATATTTCTAAAAATTACAGTTGGAATGAATATTGAGAATGCTGAGCTAAACTTAAAAGGCCAGGTACCAGAGTCCACATATTAAATGACATCATGAATGCCAAATGGTAAGTAGGTGAATCTGTAAGGTTAGATATTAGACTGAAGAGAGACAGAAACAGGGATTGAATACTAAGTAGAGTCATTTAAGAACATGTAAGAACTAAGTAGAGGGACATCTAGGAACAGGGGGGATCAGGTCAGGGGAGGAGAGAGGTAAGGAATTCTCAGACAGACAAATGGAATGGGGGAGGCATCTCTTGGACAAGCTAGAAACTTAGTGCAATGGAAACTCCCAGAATCTGTGAAGGTGACACAGGCTAAGACTCCTAGCAATGGGGGATATGGAGCCTGAAGAACCATCTCCTCTATCCAGACAAGACTTCAAATGAAAGAAATGGAATACCAACCTAGCCTTAAAACCCTTGACTTACAATTTTCCTGCCTATAAGTTAGTTGTACAGGGATAAAGATGGAGCAAAAATTGAGGGAATGGCCAACCAATGATTGTCTGCCCTGGTTAGCAGACAGGAGCGGTAAGCAATGGAGACCACAGTTACAAAAGAAGAATAAAAAAATACTTTTTACAGTGATTCCTACAGGCAGTTGATCCTATTAACTATGTGTGGTGCCCATGTGCATATGAAGTGACAGAGGCTTGGAGAGATGTCGCCTAGTGTGCTCACCACCACAAATATCATGGCATAAAAGAACACTGGACATTTATTCTCTCACAGATCTTGAGGCAAGAAGTTGGAAATAAAGGTGTCAGAGGGGAGATTCTTCCTAGAAGTACTGAGGAAAAACTCACTTGGTGCCTCTCTGCTTAGCCTGGGGATAAAACCCTCCTACAACAACTATAATAATTTTCAAAGTGGAAAAGAAGAGTGAGTGACAAATCCGAGTACTTTGCTTGTGGGATTTTAAACTGATGAGGC
Organism: Arvicanthis niloticus; assembly: GCF_011762505.2. Taxonomy (NCBI): domain Eukaryota; kingdom Metazoa; phylum Chordata; class Mammalia; order Rodentia; family Muridae; genus Arvicanthis; species Arvicanthis niloticus. The sequence goes on along the minus strand of NC_133436.1, from coordinate 22,824,475 downwards.
TACCATGGAACCGAACCAGTTTGCCATTTCTTCTAGAAGTTAAGCAGGATCATCATGTGGTCTTGCAATTCGACTGAAAGAACTGTCCCAAAAGAACTGAAAACATGTCTGCACAAGAAAAATGTACACTCGTGTTTACAGTGGTTCTGCATGACTACTGGTAATCCTTGGCATGTGCTGGAAATCCTTGAAATTCTTTGGTAATCCTTGGCATTCCCTGGCTTGTGGCCGAATCACCCCAGGTTTGCTTCTGTTCCTATCAACCTGTCTTCTGTGCCATCTCTTCTCTTACATACCATTGGCATAGGCCCAGTGGAATCATTCTCTCGATTTACATAGCTAATCTAACCTGAAGATCCTTTGTCTGGATAGTTGCCTTCAAGTCTCCAGTGGGCATGTTTGGTAGAGCACCATCCACTGGGCTATAGACTCATACTCAAACATTTCAATAGTTATGTTTGGGAGTTATGAGGTCAAAAGATAGTTATTTCACATGCTTTACTATATTTTCAAATCATCAGTGTGTATTCTTTACCCCAGAGCAAACAGCAAATAAATTGTTACTGAATAGATTACTCAGGGGTTAAAAAAATATTGGCACTTCCAAGCACTATTAGTAAAATGTCATTTGGGGGAGTCTTTCATGGCCATTTGGCAACTTAATCACGAAGGTAGTTTTACTCTTGCACAAATAGGCATATCCAATGGCACCTGTTGTAATATTTTTTATGGGGACAAAAAATGTGAAAAGTGATTATTTCTGAGATTGGTTTGCCCCTCAACAATTTCCCCATGGACCTAATAAGAAAGCAGACACAGGCCTGTATTCTGTAACCACTGAAGGAAGGATCCAAGTTGTTGAAGATCGTTAGTGATTAAAAATCAAAATACATTCACTGCAAGATAAATGCAACAAGCTAAAAGCAGTCGTTGTAATGCGATGTCTTTTAAAATTAATGTTTTTATACACATAAGAAAAAAAAACCAAAGCAGAAGGATGTAAGCAATAATTAACTTTGAGCGATGGGATATAGAATTGTCTTTTCTTGCTTTTTGCATCTTTACACTGTAGGAACATTTTACAACGAACATCTATTATTTCTATTATAAAAGGGAAAACAATGAATTTTTTTTTTTTTTTTTTTTTTTTGGAAAAAAAGAGAGTGAGAAAGAATGAAAAATCCCATAGAGAGTGGCATTGTTCCAGGCTGGGTCTTGGGCCAAGATTCCGACTCTGTTGCACAGCGGTGGACAGGACCTCCCTCAGCCGGAGTCTGTGAATAGCTTGATTGACATTCTCTGCCCAAACTGGGCTTTCATGCATCTGGCATGGCTCAGCTGGGAACCCCCTTGAAATTTCCATGCAGGGGCCCCTTGGCTGTGTGTGTGGTACTGACCAGCTCTTCATTTTCTGTTTAGTCACAGAGCCAAGAATGTTCCTGCTACGGAATCAAGCTCCGCTCCTCTCGTTACTTCCTCGCTCTATGACCTTCAGGAGGCTACTTAGCCTCTGCAGGCTGCCTAACTCAGGCCCAGCTTCCGAGATGGAGTTCCAAAGCACATTACGTTCCTTCAGCAACACTGCAGCATCCTGGGTCCCAATGAATATCAACTAAACTCCCATCACACCTACCACATCTTCTCCCACTCTGTCCACATTCCCTGCTGACAGGCGACATGGCCCTCAATGAGTACTTTGTTATCCCTTTTGCAACATTTAAGTAATCAAACAGAAGATTGTTGTTTTCGCTCTTATCAAGATAAGGAAACAACTGAGTTTGACTTTATACCTCTCCCAGCTCCAGGAGTGCAGAGGTCCTGAAACTTGCCAGAAAACAAACAAACAAACAAACAAACAAACAAAAAACAGACAGAAAAAAACAAACTATCACCACCAACAACCTGTTTTACATCCAATCTAACTTTTTAATGTTCCAGAACTTATTTGTGTCCGTTAAAATTTTGTTCATATTATTTGAGTCCTGAAGAGACTTTCCATTTTATATGGCAACATACTTTCCATCCAAGACTGTTCTTTATCTTATTTATTTATTTATTTATTTATTTATTTATTTATTTATGTGATCAATGAACTTGATCACATTTTTAATGAAAGTATCACCGTGATCGTGGTGACTCTGATGCTATTTTCAGTCCAGGATCCATCCTTGTCATTGTTAGAGGTTGACGTTGACTTAACTAATAGTTACAACCCCTTTCTCTACTATCTTCTCTAGAATATTAATCTTATGCATTTACGTCATGAACTCATTGGAAACCTGCTAGGAATCATTTCCTTCTATTTTTTTTAAAGTTTTTTTGTGCATTATATTAATTATTTTCAATGATGTGTAGGTAGATTGTAGTAGCTGTCTCTTTTCATTTCAGGATTATACAAGAAGTATTATCTGGCAGTGGTGGCTTACACCTTTAATCCTGTCACAGGAGGCTGAGGAAGGGAATTTAAATTCAAGGCCAGTCTAGTCCACAAAGCTGCAGGAGAGTCAGAGGTACACAGAGAAACCTTGTTTTGAACCCCTCCTCAGACAAAAGCATTACAATTATTTATGATTAAGTAGAGGGCATGACATGTTGAGAAACAGCCTAGGAACTCATAAATATGTGCACTTGCAGCAAACATTCTGGAAGGGAACATACCTCATCTGATGTCAAGTAGCTTCAACAATTGCTTTCACTTGCATACCAGTGACACTGACAAAAGTGCAAGTATCTCACTCTTCTTATTACTTTGGGATCACAGGCATTCAGGATAGAACAGGCAACACTGGTCCCCGTGGAACCAGAGCCAGAGAGGTAGCAGGGTCCAGGGTAACTTCTGTGAGAAAAGGGCTTTTATCCAGTAAGAGAAATCAAGTAGTCTTGCTGTCCTTTCCAGTTTATCAAGCCAGAAGGGAAAGAATCTGTCCTAAGCCTTGGAAGTGGTAGGAAGGACTCTGGAGATGTAAACACACTGGGGGGGGGGGGAGTATTGTTGCTAGCTGACTGACTGTGTAGTGAGCTGAATTACTCATGGGGAGAAAGTGTGGGAGGCCTTTGGCCACATCTCGTCATTGTTGTGTTGGCTGGCCTAGTAGATCTGTATGCTTGCACAGAGCACTGAATTTTCCTTACATTTTTTTTTTTTAAAAAAGCCTTCATCGAGTCTCTGAGAGATAAGGAGCAGGAGAGGGACTTCCCAGGGTCTCCATGCTGATGGGCAGGACGACAGGAAGAAAGCAGTGCACATCATCCCTAAATATATGTTTTATATCTACACTCCTTTCCCCGCTTTTATTTTTGTGTATAGCAACTCATGTTGGAAAAAAATCTTCCTTCACAGATTCACAAAAGTACACACATGAGGTAAGCTGAGGGTACGGTCATCCACGCTTTCCTGATTATGAAGAAGTGATCCCTTCTGACCTCCTAATGAGTTCCAGGCTACAGCAGGCTGGCAAAAGGAAAACACCAACGGTACAAACAACAAAGGATAGAGAGGGTCATTTGAAAACGTGCATTCCAGTTGAGTTTATTTAAAATCAAAGTGGGTTTTAAAGCAAGAGATGATGTATAAAATGGATGACCTGTGGCCCCCAAATCATGCAGCGTCAAACCATGACACTGGAGGAGACTGGTGGAAGTTATTCTAAAGGAGGAAGTCAGAAAGAGACAAGAAGATATTCTACACAGGTAGGTGAGAATTTAGCAAGAAAATTATGTAACTGGATGTTCATCATGTGTCTTCCAGAAACAGAGTCTTAAGTTGAAGGTTATGGGTGTCTACCATGTCATCATATCTGTTACATACATGTCCACATGCACACCCCGACACTATCTATCTATCTATCTATCTATCTATCTATCTATCTATCTGGCTATATATATATGTAATTAATATATATAATATGTATATATTATATGTATATACATATTAAATATTATGTATATATAATATTTATATATATATTACACATATGTAATATATATTACATACATATACATTTATATGGAATGTATTCAGATATAATTGATGAGTATTGATAAATACAGGTATGTATTCGTTTGTATGAAATTAAGTCTTTTTGAATATTTCACAGTCCTTTCTGTTGCTGTGATTAAAATACCAACTCAACTTATACAATAAAATGACTTATTTGGGCTTATGGTTTTTGAAGGACAGGAGCCCATCACCATGAAGCAGCAGCAGGCAGCACACACCAGGCACGACAGCAGAAACAAGAAGCTGAGGGCTTACATAATAAGCCTCAAGCATGAAACAGAGCAAACTGACAGAAGCAGGAGACCTTAAGCTCTCAAAGCCACTGGTCACCCTCCAGTGACATCTTTCTTCCAGCCAATGCTCCACTTCTCCAAACAGCACTACCAACTGGAGATCAAGTGTTCAAATATGGGAACCTTAGGGTGACATCATTATTCAAACCAATATACTGACTTAGGGTATGTTGAGACTTCAAATAAGCACACAGGGCAGGTACTGGCCTGCCCTCCTAGAACAATCTAGTGAAGGAATTGCTGATACGGACAGTAGCCATACAGACCATGCTTGGGAAACAGGAAACGGAATGTTTGTGAAGGTTCCGATTCCCATCTGACCTAGTTGGGCTGTGCAGGAAGTTCCCACAAGAAATGAGGTCTAAGCTAACAACAAAAACAAACAAACAAACAAACAAACAAACAAAGCCACAGGATAGGTTGGCATTATTTGAGGAATAAAGGCGGTGAAAGGTTTTGGATATCACATTCCACAATTGCAATGACAGCCACTAAAAAGGTTCAAAGAGAGGAAGAGCTCGTCAAATATTTAAAATAAATCATAATGAACCCCATAGACGCGAATGAGAACCTTATCCCACCAAGACCCTCTAAGGCAGTGGTTTCTCAGCCTCCCTAATGCTATGACTCTTTAATGTAGTTCTTCATGTTGTCATGAACCCCAAACCACAAAACAATTTTTATTGCTACCTCACAACTGTAGTTTTGCAACTGTTACTAATCATAATGTAAATATCTGCTATGCAGGGTATCTGATATGCAACCCCCATAGGCGTCACAACCACTAGGTTGAGAACCGCTACCTTAAGAGTTTCTGCAGACTAAAATCAATGGCTGATTCTCAAGTTCTGGAACACGCTGTGATTGACGGCACATGCCACAGTATGTTCAATGGCTTTTCATTCTATTTTTGCCATTGGTATATGATACTATCATCTACAAAGTTCACATCTGAGAACCATACAACTGAGGTACCAAAAAATTTGCAAAATAAAAAACAAATAAACCCAAAATGTTATAATGCTTTAAAGTTTATGATTTTTGGATCTGACGTTTAGTAGCTATTTTTGGTTGGATGTGTTCTGTCCAGGGCGAGTAAGAAGCACCTAGAAGGAGAAGAACTTGAAAATGTTACTTTAAAATGTTCACCTGGTCAATTGTCACAAGTGGCTTATGGCTATTTTCTCCTTCCTGACTTCTAGATGTTAATTGGTTAAACTGAATGCAATGTATGATCCCAGTTCAAGAAATTCTGAGAGTTTATTAGGAAAGAGGAAAAGACGTGTTGTAGAGGAGAAAGTGAGAAGACTGTAATTGGTGGAGCCTCTTGAACTCATGAGAAAGTGATAAGTGCAAGGTAAGAAGCACGGTGAAGCAAGGTGCCCTAACAGACACAGAGCACTGCAGAATCTTGTACCAGCGAAACTGTTAGCAAATGATTAAAAATCAAAGCAGTAAGAAATATTTTTTTCAAAAAGGCTTAAACACATCATGTGTTTTGGGCATCTGGACTGCTATGTAGTCCTGACTTGCCTTAATTCACTGGTTGTATCAGCCTTCCCTTCTGGCTTCCAATGGCATGCACCATCATACTTGAACATCCCTCCACACATGCTATTGCTCTGGTCTTCCTACTGTCCTTCCCTCTCGGTAGTCACAGAACACCATATGGATGCCTTTCCCCCATTATGTTTGGGTGTGGAATCTAGGCTGCCCTCCCTGTCACCAGGCCAACAAGACCTCACTTTACCTTCCCGGAAAGATTCGCTCTGTACACCTACTCCTCCTAGCTGACCTGTTCCTGCACCTGAATCCCTTCTGTTCTGTACATGATTAGTGGCACAGATGACGTCCTGTGTTGGCCCGGCATTGTGCCCACAGTTCCCAAACCACCTAGTGCTTTATTTTTTTAAACATTTATTTATGTGAGTACACTGTCACTCTCTTTAGACACACCAGAAGAGGGCATCAGATCACATTACAGATGGTTATGAGCCACCATGTAGTTGCTGGGAATTGAACTCAGGACCTCTGGAAGAGCAGTCAGTGCTCTTAACCTCTGAGCCATCTCTCCATTTTCACCTAATGCTTTATATTTAAGGAGTCTTTGGCCTCTCTGTTTTCAATTCATATCTTCAGTTTCCTTCCAATCTTGCCTCCGAGGCTCAGTTTATTGAACTCCTGCCAAACATGATAGGGAAAGGCACACATATGGTGCTTTGTGACCATATGAAAAGAAGGGACAATAGAGAGACTGTGGAACAATATAACACACAAGAGGACATGCTAGGCATGATAGTACATGTAATAATCTCAATCCTTGGAAGGCGGAGGCGAAGGGATTGCAATCAGTGAGTTCTAGGCAAGACATTGTTATATAGCAAGACCTAGGCTCAAGACATACTGAAAAAAATAAAAAGGAAAAACAAAAAGAAAAGAACTCCTTAATGCTTAATGATAAAAGCTAGCTGAACACGAGCCAGTTAGCACTGTTCTTAGACAGAAATTTGGGGACCATGCACACCAAAGCAAATATCAGCATATCTGCTGTTTTACGTCATTATCACTGGACTTTAAGACACACAACAGCATGTCATACATTGCATGGGCTCGGGAAAGTAGTTGGGAGAAGCGTGGCTTAGCATAGTTGGCTTTGGTGCTGTTATAAAACAGAGCTAGAACTGTCACTTGGCCAGGACCTGGTTTATCTTGCTTGTATGAAGTAATAGCTTACAATCGTAATGTTTTTAAATAGCCCTAAGCGAATCTCCGATTTTAGGAAAAGCGAATGAGCTCATTTACAGACAGGCTCGTTGGTGTCTTGATGTAAATCACTACTCCGAGCCACAGACAAGTCTGTATACTCTACTTTCTCTTTTATGGGTCCTAGCGATGCTACACATGCTCCCCCACCTCTTACTCTTGGCCAGAAAGAGTCTAAAGTAATGGCCTCATTACCACACAGGATTCTTTTCTATTTAGGTAGGAGCACGCATCATTATGGAAGACTATAACAAAGAGTAAACACAAAGTACTCTACTGACTGGGAAGACTTGAAACCTGACTTTATGTTAGCTTGAAAGAACAGAAATAAGCAACTGCAAAGCAAGTTTCTGAACACTGTCCTAATAGTTAAAATGCCATTTAAATTTTTATTATAATTGTTCTTAATTCATTTACCTGGTAACTGAGGGAAGGAAAAGATTAAAAGAACCAGTAGGAACTTCCAAGAGGAAGACTTTTAAAAATTACATGGGTAAAGATAAACGTTGAGGATTTTCAAGAACTTGAAACAAGCAAGCACAACATTGAAGAAGTGTCTACAAGTGTTTTTGAAAGAGACACTGTGGTCTGAAACTAGGTCACCTATGAAAGTCAGATATATTAAGGGAAATTTTATCTCACTAAGAAACAGGTGAGTGTCATGAGTAATTAGCACCAGTGTTAGTACACATAGAGTAAACATGGACAAACAGGAGATTTTTGTCAGCTTCCTGCTTCTATAACAAAATATCTGAATTTTAAAAAGCAAATAGCTTGTTTTGGAACATGATTGGAAGTTCCTGTCCATGATCCAGTGGTTCCCAATTGTTCTTTAGAGACAGAATATCATGGTAGGAACATGTATCACAATGAAAGTTCTTTACATCTCATAATCGAAGATAAAAGGCAAACAGAAGGAGAACTGAGTCCACATTTACTTCTAGGGTATGTACTCTGTCACAATAGGCCCCACCTCCTAAGGTTCCACCATCTTTCAATAGTACCATTTGGAAACAAGCCTTTAACACATAGGCCTTTGGGGACAGCCAAAGGCACAGCATAATACTACTGGATTTTTATGAGAGGAGATCATTCTTACATAAGTCTCAAATGAGCATACAATTAGAGGACAGTCAAGAAGGAGGAAAACTTGTAATAGAAACCAAAAGGGTGAAGAAATTATAAAGAAATGTTGAAATAGATTTAGGAAGAATTCAAGAAATGCAGCCAGACCTCAGGAGATTTCAAAGTACATTAAAGAAAGATAAACTCAATTTCAAAAAACATAAGTCAAGGCCAGACCCCTTCTGGTGGTTTAACTATTACTACTTTAAAGTAATACATTTATAAAACTCGTTGACAGCTTCAGACATGTGTACAATAAATACCAGCTCTCACCTCTTATTAGCCTATCTTTTCCCTCTTTCTCCCACTGAACCTCATCTCAGCAAGTCCCCTTCTCGTTTTCATGTCTCTTTTTGTCTGTATGATCCACCGAGTTTAAGTAGATGTTCATTTAATAGCAATGCATTTTCTGATGATTGGAAAACTTATCAGTGTTTACACTACAGAGGTAGAACCCCTGCCCCCATCCATTACTAACTATCAAGGGTCCTTGTGGAGATGTGGGTCCTCATGAGCAGTTCCCCTTTCTGTGATACAAGCTGTCACAGCTGAAGCGAGTACGTGCCTACATCAGTCATGTGATGTACAGAAGACACCAGTAACGACCATCTTCTTCAAACTCTGATCATTTCAATCTTCCCACTGACTCTTTCATGGTGTTCCCTGAGCCTTGATGGAAGACAGGTTCTATGTGTGAAATGAGTTTCTGCTTCTGACTGCTCACTTCACAATAACTTATTCTCTTCACTTGGACCTATTCTGCATGAACCTCCATCCACTGACAAACTAGTCTCCTCTAATAAGGACTGAGAGATGCAGTAATTCATGGTATAAAGACAAGAATTTCAAAGGAAATTCACATAATGCCCATTTAACAAAACAACAATAATAATGTCTTCTCTTCTGGGGATGGTGAGCCTCCAGCCACAGGTTCTTGATCAAAATTTATAGTACCAAACATGAGTTTTCTCCTGTGGAGCTTTAAATTCAATCAGGACATGGTTGGTTATCACTATAAGAGTTTTGCCATTATTGTGCCAGTGAGTAATCTCGTTAGGCAGAAGCAGAAAAGAAGATACAATGGAAGAAGGATATAAATGTGGAGACAGATGGACAGTTAAGGGAGAGCGTGATATGTGGGATAATTAATACTAAAGATGGTTGATAAAAATGTTACTTTTTGTTGATTCATAAAATATGAATTATAAAGCCTTAATTTTCTTTCAAGTGTACTAGAAAAGGAGTGGACATTCTGGACTTAGAATATGTCTACTGTGTCAGCCCTTAGATCTGTCTATAAAAGGAACAATGACAAGGAGGAAGAAAAGAATTCCAGGGAAAGGAGCAAGGCAGGAAAGAGGTACAGAGCAATGGAACAAGGAGGAAAGACACGCAAGAGGAAATACATGTTTGTTTCTCAATACAAACCAGACACTCTAAATATTCAACCTTTACCACAGCCCCAAGGAACAAAAGGTAGAGTTGCAGAACCAGGGGATAACATGCCTTTCCCACGAGCACAGAGCAACATTTAAGCTGAGGCCATGTCCAGGATCTACTGTCACAGTATTCTCCCAGGAGAAAAAGATTACATTTCCAGGATAGAAGACACATAGGAGCAAAACTGAATGTGACTCATTCAATAAAGAAAACGTTCTCCAATGTAGTATTATAAATATTACACCAAGCCACCAATGGTCAAGCTCAAAGGGGTCAATGCAAGGTCACAAGAAATGCCCTCAAAACATTAAGGGAAGGGTACTAGGAAAGGCTGACTTTCATGTACAGAGTGGTAGGAAGACACTTGTACAGTCAACTGAAACATAGTTAGAAAACGGTAAATAATGAGAGTGTCATTTTCCTTCTGGTATGAACATATTGCCAGATTGTGGAAATAGTTAAAAAAAATTGTATAGAGCTCTCTCCTGCCTCTCCAGAGAGACACCATCATTTCTCCTGCACCCTTCAGATCCTTCACCCAGCTAGCCCTCTAGTATCCACTCTGATTTCGGGAAATAAAAACGGCAGGAAATTCAGCATTTGCTCTTGGCAGCAATTTGTTTCTCTTCACATCCCCCATGACCCCATTTTCTATTCTCTCTCCAGCTCATGTCCTTCACAGGCATCTCCAAGTAAAAGTGTTACTCACTATAAGGGTCAAAGCATCTCCTTGATAGTGATTCTCTTCACTTCCTTATCTTTAGCTCATATAGGACAAATAGATGGATAAATGCAAAGTGCCTCTTCCCTGGCCAAAACATTTCTGAAATTGTTTTTTTTTTTTTTTTCACGAGAAATGCATGACAGATGGCGAGAGCACTGACGAGGCATTCAGAACAGAGCGAAGTTTCCTACTGTTCTGTCAGATGTTTCCACTCTGTTCCGTCCATTTAATGCTGACTTATTTTTCTTCCCCAAACTTCAGTTTGGCTCTTTGAAAAAATAATGCTTTTGGTATCCATTTGAGATTTTTATGTTCCTACTGGAAACCTCAATGTGAAATGTAACCTTTACACAACATAGAATTAGCAACTGGAAGAATCTAATGGCAACTATCACAGCAGAGAGAATAGGATGCAGAGTGCTTAGAAGGCAGTGGGTTAGCAACGAGCATCTGAATCACTAAATTCAGTGTCTAGACTGGAGACCAAGTCGTTTTAAATTTGATTGATGTTAAAATCCAAGATGCCCGATTGTATCACTCAGGGTTAGCATAATGGGTTTGAAACACAATGCTTGGGTTTTCAGGATGACTCTATTATTTTACATCAGGATAACCAATGAATATTTTTCTCCTAGCAACTTTCTTTACTCTTATGACCATGAATGGGTCAATACATGGAATCAAAGCATTTGAGTGCTCATAAGCATGTGTGCATGTGTTCATGTATGTGTGTGTATGTGTGTGTGCATGTATTCATTCACATGAAACTCAAGACAATGTTGATTTCATAGGTTCCCTCCTGACTCCTACAAGGCCCACATATGTCATGGCCCCTACATACTTTTCTTTCCATGGGCTTTTGTCTGTATTCTCTTTATGAGTCCCCTGATTAACACTTTTGGAGAGGAGGGTTAGCTTCTAGAAGAACACTTGTGGATGTATAGAGGCTGATGTTTCAAATGGGCATTCCAGACAAGCATCGTATTTTTATGCTTCCTGCTGAGTCAGATCCTTTGGAGAAAGGAGTTACCCTGCAGATGCTGATCTGTGATAATGGTTTATATCTCTACTGAGAAACAAGCACTAAAAAATTCTCCCATTGAAAGACCCTTACTAAGGGAGACTTTTTTTTTTTTTCCACAACAAAACTTCCTTTGCTTAAAATTAAAGGAATATTTTTTCAAGGTTACTCTGGAAACAAATGGACTCTGCTTGGAAATTATCTCAAAATGGAAAGTATTCCTTCCTCTGCCAACTTTCTGTGCACAACTGACCAAAGCATAGAAAAGAAGAAAAAGAAGAAGAAGAAGAAGAAGAAGAAGAAGAAGAAGAAGAAGAAGAAGAAGAAGAAGAAGAAGCAGCAGCCAAAATTCATCTGCTTTAATTTGTCTGATGGACCAGCAAATCAATTTAGAGAATTATTACTTTATTTTTATAGGAGATATTTGCCAAATAGATTGCCATCTATAATTGTTTTTTTACACAGTATTCGGTAACATAATTGGCAAAAATTCTGTTGTCGATAGAGTCCTAATGATAATTACAAACTGAGGAGAAAACTGGAATATTGAAATCTGGGTAATTTGAAGCAGCTTTTTTTTTTTTTTTTTTTTTTTTTTTTGTGGCACTAAAAGAATTGAGCTGCACAGATTTGCTTCTGAATTTCTTTGCAGTCAGAATTGAAATCTGTGACATGCCCGAATTGGTACACAGGCTTTTTAAATAACTTATGTGTATGTGTGGGCACAGGGTGGGGTGGTACTTTTATATGCATAGGTACACTTCCACATTATGAATATGTGGAGGCCAGAGGTTGACCTCAGATGTCTTTGTCTATGACACCCTAATTTATTTTTTGAAAATAAGGTCTCTCATTGAACCTGCGGCCCTCAATATATTTCGGCTAGACTAGAAGAGCAGCGAGGCCTCCAGGGTCTGCCTATCTTGTCCTGCAGAGTTATGGCTACTAAAACACATTGTCATACCTTTTCTCTGAGTACTGGATATTCTAACTCAGGTTCTAATGCATCTGTTGTAGGTCTGTTGCCCACTAGGCCAGCTGCTCAGCTCTCTAGAGGAACTTTTAACACTCTTTACAGGATTAATGAAGAGGGGAGGCAAAGGACCAATCTGAGGAACCCATGTCCTGTCACCAGTTCTGTTTAGGACCCTGAGTCACGTTAACTCAACCTGACAGCATGTGGCATGCTCTTATCAGTAGAGACTGCTATTCTCTTTCCACTACTTACTCCATCTAGCCTACTACTTCTGTACGGTCATTCCAATAACGTGCATCTATCATTTATTTACACGTGTTTGCAGAGTTGATACTACTCTGGACAAGCAATCCCTTAGCCAGTAACACCACCAGAGCTACAAACAAGCGTTTCAGAGCCTCTGATTCTCTTGTCACAATACAGGGATTTAGTTAAAATTCTACTGGGACTAAACACTGTCTTGGAGAGGAAGAGGACTGGTTGTCATTGTGAGCTAAGGTGTATTCTGGTTGAATATCTTAGTGTAATAATTTCTCTCCTTCATTTCATTTTCCATTCCGACCAGATGTTAAAGCCAAATCTTTAGGTGCCAATAAGCTTTCACGCATCAGAATAATACACATACACCCTCCCAGGACAGGCAAGCCTCCTGTAGTCCAGCTCCTATCTATCTCACTGAGTCAACTCTGCTAGGCTCCTTGCTACATTCTGACCACACTGGTCTTATTTTTCTTCAGCCTTCAGTCATTCTGTTTTATCTGGTATTTGTTCTTGCTGTATATCCCACTAGGGAAGCACTCGCATTAATCTTTGTGGCTCAATTAGAATGCTGTCACAGCGGCTCTCCCTTGTCGTCTCGGTTATGATTACCCTATCTTCTTCATTTTATTCATTGTACTAATGTTTTTTTTTCTGACGAAAAAAAGTTCTTTCTGCCTATTCTTCATTTTCTCTCTCCTGTTGCTAAAAGGCAAGAAGTAAGAGAGGGCGTGCGACTGTTTCCCCTTCCTTTGTATCTGTTTTGTACTTAGCATCCATTGGGAGAGTGTCTAATACCTATCAGATAAATAAACAAATGAATAAAAACTGGATGCATAGTTACTCTGCCCCCAGACACAATTTTGCCAACCAGTTTCAGATATCCACTCTCAGCAATTCAACTCTCAACTGGATATACAGAACTATGAAATGGAACCTTCTAGAAATACACAATGAGTGTAGCTTAGAAGATCTGAGACAGAAAGGGTAGACTGGGAAAAACTCCGTAGGGCAAGGGTAACTTATTTTAATTGCATGTTCGTCATCCTAAAGAGAGAAGCTATTCTAAAAGGTGTGTTTTCAAAAGCCAATAGAAACAGCTTTCACTCACCAAAATATGTCCATCAGCCCCCTGTTCTTGTAGTCAGTGAGATTTAGAACCATTCCACTGAGCTTGAGGGGGCAATCCCACCATCTAAGATGGCAAAGATTCAATGTCTTGTTTATCATACACTCAACCCAGTCTCCCCAGGAACTATCTTCTTCATCTACCAGATCCTGTTTTCCTCCTCCCTTTGTTATAGCAGGCACTGCTTTGATTCCACTGTTTGCATTTGAGGAAACTCTGACTTTATCTTAACACATTAAATAGAATGTCACCTAAGGAACTGGAGATATGGTTCAGTGGTTAATGTACTGTTATTCCCAGAGGAATGACAATTCATTCTTTTTTTCATGCAGACAATATGCATCTGTGTGCGCGCACACACACAAATAATTTTTATTGAAAAATAGATTTTTCCTTACAATATATTCTGATTATGGTTTCTCCGCACCAACTCCTCCCAAATCCTTGTGACCTTCTCTCCGTTCCCGTTTCCCCTTTCATTAGCTAACAAACATGCAGTTAAAAAAAAAAAAAGCAAAAAACAAAATAAAAACAAGCAAGAATAGGAGAAAACCAACCAACAAACAGTAAATGTGCAATGTCTTTTAAAACTGTAATGCCATTCAGGGAATGAAATCCCCCAGTGCTGTGGTGTGCGGTGTTTGGGGTGTAGAGTGGCTGCGTTTTAGAACTGTGATTCTGTCCTAAAGATTGGACCTTAGTTACCTCAATCCACATTTCTCAATGGTTACTTTCCATTGCAGTTTTTTATATTATTATTAACTTCTGCACTGGGTTGCTCGAGCATATAATAAAGTCCAAGCCTAGAATAAATGAAGAACTGATAGATATGTGATATTATCCTCAGCAAACCTCATCTGCAAAAGAGAACTGTCTTACTTATCTCAAGAGTCTTCCACAGCCCAGTGACTTATTCCTGTCCCCTTGCATTCTCCTATGAACACATGACCAAGCCAAACGTGCCCCTTTCAGCCACACTGGAGACCTGTATGATAGTCTTCACTTTTATTGCATAAAAGTACATTGTTTTGGCTTGAAGATATTGTAGTGGTTAAGGGTTTTTCTTGTGTAAGTTTTACCAGCAGCAACCGGATTTCAACTGTACTAACTCTTCTGCTCACAGATATATGTAAGGTCAAGATGTTCTCATGGGCTATTTCTGTTTTCATTTTTTTTTAAATTTTATTTTATTTTTGGCTCTGAGAGATGCAGTTTTTCTGTAGCCCTGGCTGTACTGGAACTCACTCTGTAGACCAGGGTGGCCTTGAACTCTGAGTTTTGCCTGCCTGTTTCTCCTGAGTGGATTAAAGGCATGTGGACCTACTGTCTGTTCTCACAGAAACTCTTTCCTTATTTTGTATCTGTCTGTTTTTCTACCTTGTGGAAGTAAACCCAGCATATGGTGAATAGATGTCTATTCCATGTCTGCATGGGAAAAAGTTCACACAACAAAAGGATTATTGTCAGTACCAAATCCAAGCCAAAACACGTCTATTTCTGCATTTCAGGTTCAAACTTAACCTGATTCTGAGAATGTCTGCTCAGAAGACCCCACCCATAGCCGAGGAGCAGAGGCAAGCTGCTGGCTGCTGAAAGAGAAAAGGTCACTTTTCTTTGGAAGTATGGCCAGCGGTAGGTTCCGTAAACCCCAGTTAGTGGTCATATGGGCAACATCAATTGAATCCAATGGATTCAAATAAACATCCAAAGAAGATAGCAAGTTAGGAGGGAGATGGTTAGTGACATCATGGGAAAGGAAGAGTATCAGCTCAGAACACTGCAAGCCTAGGTTCTCAGCATCTCAGCACAAAAGAGGTTTCTTTGTTCCAGAGAGACAGAGAGCAGGGAATAAGAGACAGACACAAGAGACAGGGGATGAGGGAGAAAGGAAAGGGAACAAGGGTGAGGGAAGACGAGTATTTGTTCACCCTGGAGGGACAAAGGACTGACCCTGCATAGAGAGGTGACAGATAGGAAAATGGTGGTTTATAAAGGTACAAGGGAAAACACCATGTTAGAATGAGGTGTCTGATTTTAACTGGGGATGTAAATTGGGTGGGCCAAAGGGGGCTTTTGACTTCAAAATGTTGAGAGCTGGACCTTGGTAGTCAGCCTTAGGAGGACCGATTGGCCAAATAAGGGAGCAGACTTTAGGGGCTAGTTTTGGGAATGTAATCTAACAGTTTTTAGTAAGGCTGAGGGAATGGGGGAGAAGGGCAAGACCTGGCAGAGCCATATTCCATCTGTCCAGAATTCTGGTAGGTAAGATCAGGATACACTAAATACAAGTATAAAACTTTCACAGAAGTAATCAATTTTAAGGTCTGGTGTAAAAGGAACCTACTGCAGTGTTCATCGACATAACTGTTAATATGTAGTAATTAAGGACTTCCCTTTTATAGGGGCATTAATAATTGATTATTAATTAATTAATTGTTATTGTTGTTGTTGTTATTAGCGTGTATACACACACCACGGCACTCATGTGAATGTCAGAAGACAATGCTATGGAGTCAGTTCTCTCTGTCTACCTTTGCTTGGGTTCTAGGGTAGAAACTTATTTTAGCAGTGTGTGTACCAAAAGCCTTTGTCCATGGAGCCATCGCATAGGCCCGCCATTTTTATACTTTAAGAAATATGGGAGCAAGCCAGCGGTGGCGCAGCGGCTAAGGTAGCCGCCTGCAGAGGGCGAGCCCGTGCCCTCTGCTCTCTCTCTCCCGGTTTGAATCCCGCTTTCCCCGTGTGACTCTGCCTGAGTTTAATGGGAAAAAAAAGAAATATGGGGATGGCTTGGTGTACAAGACATAGAACCCCCATCACTTATTTCTCTATTAGCAGATCTCTGGGCATGCTCACACTCTTCCATTCAAACATGGTAAAACCTCCTTTTTTTCAACACTTCTAGTTCCTCCTGAAGTATTATTAGTTTTCCCAATGTCTTGTTATACAGTCTGTCCCCTTCCTATTTGTCTGGCTTGTGTTTTGTCCGACTTAGCGGGTTCTTGAGTAGACACTAGTGTGCATGGGTGAGCAGTGATTTTTCTAGTGAATTCTGGACCTTTCTCAGATTCCTAAGAATGTCTTTATGACCCTTTTCCATAACAATTTTATCCCATGAGCTGTGGGAAGTTTATGGAAGAAAAGACCAGGGATAAGAAGAGGATAAGAAAATACTGTTTCAGAAGTCAGTATTTTTAAAAGCAGAACTAGCTTTAATTGTTAAAGTCACATCTCATTTCAAAATTAATTTTAAGCCAACAAACATTGTATATATTTATCATGTTCATATAATACTTCGACCACTTGTGTCGTAGACAGACTGAATAGAGCAAATGAACTTCTGCATTATTTCACATACTATTTTCACAGTAAGAACACTTAATATCTATTCTTGGTAATTTTCAAGAAGATAATATACTGTTCTTAACTCTAGTCAATGTCTTGTGTAATATGATTTTTGAACTTATTCTTCCTTACTGAACTTTTGTACTCTTTGGTCAGCATCTGCTCCTGTCTCCTCTCTCCCCAGCACAGGGAGCCTGGTAAACAGCATTATACTTTCTGCTCCTAGGTGGTCTGGAATTTGGCTCCCATGTCAGTGCAATCCTGTGTAACCCAGTGTGCTGATTAACACTGATTGTCTGACAGGATGTAGCGTCACCTAGGGTAAGTCTCTGGGCTCCCTGCAAAGGATTAGACTTATGAACTAGAAAGATCAGCCCTGGGGGAAGGATGGAGCATCACACTGGCCCTAGTTCTGCACTCCAAATAGAGGAGGAAGCCACCTACACAGGAGCGTCCACTGCTCTCAGCTTTCTGACTGTGGTGGAATATTATGGGCTGCCTCCAGCTTCAGTGATCCTGAGGTTCCTACCAACACAGATGAGCTTAAGTTGTTTTTGTTGGGGTAGTTTAGCACAACAAGAGAACAAATAACTAATATACCCAGTGTTTTTAAATATAAGAATGTCTTCTGTTGGATCACATACCCAGTGTCCCAAATAATACAAAAACATATTTACATGATCAAAAAAAAATCAAAGACTTGTACTAACCAAAACTGTGTTTTCATTTTTTCTTTATTTCTTTTTACATTATATTTTCCATATTTTTTGCTGTAGAGTTTTTCTAAAATTTCAAAGAAATGTATTATATAATTATATGGACTTTTAAATTTGATATACTTTTATTGTATAACTTTATATTAGTAACTACTATAAATATATATTTTAAATGAAAATAGATCTAATAATTTCTTTTATGTAAAAGCTACTCCTTGTAATAAATGTGAACTTTTTCTATGAACCTATACATTCTGAATCATAAGATATCTCACACATTCCATTGAGTCCCTGAATTATATTTGTGCAAATATTATGTAATAGTTATATGACTAAATATGCTGTTGGGACATGAAGTAGTTTATTAGTAGGAATGACATTGATATTCTTATGATTCAATATGTATGCACATGTACAGTAGGTGAAATATACATTTAAATTTATTTTAACATATTACAATCTAGATTACAATCTAGTATTATCTATTTAATTTTTTTGCTCAAATTGTTCCATATTTGGTCATTCGGGGGTCTTTGTGCTGTCATCTGTGTCTTTTTAATAAACTCCAATCTTTATTTCATTTTCTTGTGCATTTCCTAATTTTATAACACTGTAAGATGTTTCTGTCATTTTATCTCCTGCCTTTGCCCTAAAATAAGACATTTTACCAAGAAGCATTGGTGGTGATTATATTTAAATCATAATAATATTACAAATAAAGGTTTCCACGGGGTTGTTTAGTACAGTGTATCTTCTGATCAGAGATATATTTTCCTCCATGTTAATCCAAGTTTTACTGCCACTAGAATGTTTAAACAATTTGTTAAAAAGCTTTGTATACACATACAAAATATCTGAACACAAAGTTGTTGTTTGGGTCTTGCATTTATTCAGACAAATAAAGTTTTTCTTAAGCATATAACTGATTTACTTTAATAAATATAAGACCGGGTGGTCCACAGATTTCTTAAAAACTGGAATCACTTGATTGTAATGAATGCACAAATAAGAACATCACATTGCTCTACAGAGAATAGCTTATGTATTATATGGATGCATCACCTATCAATTAAAATGCCTATGGCCTATGGGTTAGGCTTATGGCAGGACGTAGGTCAAAGTAAATGGGTTATCCAAGTTATGATATAGTCAGAGAAGAGCCTAGCAATGCGGCCAATGTATTTGTAAATATATTTTGAGTCTGAGTCAGTTGTGAGAGCATGGGGCTGGGAAGAGGAACCAGACCTAACTTGAACACACTCTTAAAGGAGCCACCCCAACACTTGCCCAGTCCTACACTCTGTGTCTCAAGGAAGTCCTAGACTTTCAGCATAGCCACTCTGAAAGGTGCACTCTCTTGGTGTGTAGCATCTGAAATTTTAGCCTCCGTGAACCATATAGGAGAAGGTCCAGCTTCTCCTAACCTTTTTTTATTCCAGTTTCTCTTCACCAGGGAACAACCCCAAGAGTTAGATTCAGTAAAAATGAATTTTGTACAGCCAAGTAGAGGTTCATCAGAATGTCTGCAGTTCTATGCCATTTCGTTCTGATGCCATTTAGAGAACATTGCAGGAGAGGGGCAGAAAGGAGTTTCCTGTGAGACAATGCCTCCTAGTGTGTCAAAATTTACAGTCATGAAGTGTCTATGATTGCCTAAACATGATCTGAACAAGGAAAAAAATAGACATGCTACAGGGGAAGGTCACGAGGCCTCAGCTCTTGTGAACTACAGGTAGCTAAGGTGTTCTGAGAGTGGAGAGATAGTCTTCTGCAAGAAAGAGCACATCAGTTAGTTACCTCGTGCCAAATGGTCAGCTTTGAAAACATATGCACAAATAACCTTCTACAGACAGAATATGTTGTATTTAGGAATATTTATGTATACACACATACATATTTGCATGTAATGACCATTAATGAGAAAAGAGGTCATGGATTTGGAAGAGAGCGAGGAGAGGTATATGGGAAGGTTTGGAGGGGGAAACAGAAGGGAGGAAAATTTATAATTATATCACAACCTTAAGAAGTGAATTGAAAAACCAAAGAGAACAAATGTATCTGTGACAAATTGTACTTCTGTTTGTGCAGGTAATAATATTGCACATTGATCGAGACCAGCAGAAATTGAGATAAGCGGCCTGAGCACTGAACAGATTCCAGGAGGCAGCTCTGCCCCCAATTTCACACAACCCTGAGGAAGCAGGCCTTCCAGGAGTTCTAACCCGAGCAGTATCTTACGTAAGAAGAGAGCAATGCCCTCTCCAAATAGGGAGTAACTGGCACCCACTAGGACCCAGGAAGTCACTCCTGGCCTGGAGCACTGGTTCCTTCCTGTCTGCACCTGAGCACTGAGTAGATCTTGGGCCCCAGCTCTAATCCCAGTAATAACACCCACCCCACACAGTTCTAATACAACCAAGATAATAGAAGAGACAGGCTCCACTCACAGACAGGGCAGGTAGCACTAAGGAGATCTAGATGGCAAAAGGCAAGCACAAGAACATAAGCATCACCAACCCAGGGTACTTGGCATCATTAGAAACTAGTTCCCCCACACAAGAAAGTCCTGAATTATCCCATATCACCAAAAGAGCAAGATTCAGATTTAAAATCACTTCTAATGATGATGGTAGAGGACTTTAAGAAGGACATAAATAACACTCTCAAAGAATTTGAGGAAAATACAGGTAAACAGGTAGAAGCCCTTAAAGGGGAAACACAAAAGTCCTTTAAAGAATTACAAGAGAACACATCCAAACAGGTGAACGAATTGAACAAAACCATCCAGGAGATAAAAATGGAAGTAGAAACAATAAAGAAATCACAACGGGAGACTACCCTGGAGATAGAAAACCTAGGAAAGAAATCAGGAGTCATAGAGACAAGCATCACCAACAGAATACAAGAGATAGAAGAGAGAATCTCAGATGCAGAAGACACCATAAAAAAATATTAACACAACTGTCAAAGAACACGCAAAATGCAAAAAGTTCTTAACACAAAATATCCAGGAAATCCAGGACACAATGAGAAGACCAAACCTAAGGACAATAGGTATAGAAGAGAGTGAAGGTTCCCAAATTAAAGGGCCAATAAACATCTTTAACAAAATTATAGAAGAAAACTTCCCTAATTTAAAGAACGAGATGCCCATAAACATACAAGAAGCCTACAGAACTCCAAATAGACTAGACCTGAAAAGAAATATCTCCCGTCACATAATAATCAAAACCTCAAGTGCACAAAACAAAGAAAGAATATTAAATGCAGTAAGGGAGAAAGGCCAAGTAACATATAAAGGCAGACCTATCAGAATTACACCAGACTTCTCACCAGATGCTATAAAAGCAAGAAGATGCTGGACAGATGTCATACAGACCCTAAGAGAACACAAATGCCAGCCCAGGCTACTATACTCAGCAAAACTCTCAATTACCATAGATGGAGAAACCAAGATATTCCATGACAAAACCAAATTTACACAATATCTTTACACAAACCCAACATTACAAAGGATAATAATTTCAGTTAACTCAGTCATTCTGGATTTCTGATGGGGTTGAATACTTATAGTCTCATAGCCAATCCTTGCGATTTACTTTGAGGGAAAAAATTTGAGAGGATGGTTTTCAGTTGACATTCATTCTAAAGCCAAGAAAAAATGCCAGGTTCAGAACTAAGTCTTTTAGTTAGGAGCGATGACAGAGGTTCTGGTTACTCAACAAAATGATGGACTGGGTATTAGGTCTACCTTGTACCTTACTGACACAAACTGGTACAGTTATGCTCTAATTGTATTTTGAGAGAAAAGTTTTATTTTAACAGGAAGGGTGATATGTAGGAGGAGCTAAGGTGGGAGGGGTAAGGAGAGAAAGAGGAGGAGTAAGGAGAGGAGGAGGAGAGGAGGAGCTAGGTGACAAAGAAAGAAAGAAAGAAAGAGAAAGAGAGAGAGAGAAAGAGAGAGAGAAGAGGGGGACATGGAGGCGGATGTTCGCGTGTCTCTGCCAGTCAAAGATAGTTGATATATCTAGGTTGGATATTGGGTTACACTTCTGTTCGTATGGGCATCTTGTTGTTGAGCATTACCAAACTTATAAAGCCTTTGATTAACATTTAAAAAATTGTATAAAATCAAAAAGTGGAAAGTGAGATGGGATAAGGGTTTTCTAGAGAAGGAAAATGGGGAAAGGGGATGGCATCTGAAATGTAAATAAAATATCCAAAAAAGAAAGAAATTGAGATAAGCAAAAATATTTTGTGTATTGGGGTGTGGTGGCTTGAACAGAATGGCTTTGGTCATTAGGTAGTGGCACTATTAGGAGGTGTGGCTTTTTGGGGGTGGGTGTGGCCTTGCTGGAAGAAGTAAGTATTGAGGTTTCAAATACTCAAGCCAGGCTGAGTGTCTCTCTACCTGCTTCCTGCAGATACAGATGTAGAACTCTCAGCTCCTTCTCCAGCACCATGCCTGCTGCATGCTGCCATGCTTCCCACCATGATGAGAATAGACTAAACCTCTGAAACTGTAAGCCAGCCCAGTTAAATGTTTGCCTTCATAGGAGTGGCTGTGGTCCTGGTGTCTCTTCATATCCATAGAAGCCCTAAAAGAGTCTTGAGGACCATATCAATTACTTTGATAGTACATCCAGAGATCTGGGGAGATGGCTCAGTGAGGAAAGCCACCTGTGGCCAACCTAGATGACCTTATAGTTCCTGGTGTACATGGTGAAGGAGAGAACTCACTTATGCAAGTTGTCATCTGACTTCTATAAGCATGCTGTGGCACATGCGTCACACACACACTCACTCACACACACACACACACACACGCAAAGAGGTAATACAAAATTTAAAATAGCAAGTCTGAACAAATTCTTTGTAATTCACCATGTAAATAAGGTATCTCGTCCAGATAGTAGTTTACTGAAGCTGAAAGTTGTCAATTAAAAAACAGGTGAAGAATAACTATAGAGTGATAATAAAGCCCAATTAAGAACGAAAATTATTATAAGAAAAACTGGACATGATGCATCAGCAATGCCTAGTCTATAAAATTGTTACAAATTATCATAAGCATGTTGGCTGGTTACCAATCAGATTTTAGCAATTGGGGGAAAAAAGCTTGTTCAGATTTTTGTTTTGTTAGTTTTTGATTTTTTAACACAAGGATTTACTCTGTAGCCTAGGCTGACATGGAATTCATTCTGTTTCCAAGCTGGCTTTTAACTTACAATAATCCTTCTTCCTCCTTTGCTCAAGTTCTGTGATTATAGGTATGAGTTACTATGTCCAGCATCAGATTTTTTTTTTTTTAGTAAAATATTGTCTAAGTGAATAAAAATGTAAGTTTATATAGCCAACGATTTTTCTAGATGTTTTTATCTGATTTTAAAATTTATATTTTAATCATTTGATGTCCAGTAAAAAGGCTGAAACAAATGGTTTACCTTGACCAAATTCAAGTGCTGTGACTTCTATAGGTTTAAGCGTTTGTATCCATTTTTAAATATAGTATGGAATTTAACATGTATTAAAAGTCACAAAATGGTCTCTAAATGTTCTTAAGCGTTCTTTCATTTAAAGGCTGAGCACGTCTTTTTCACAAGTTATATTCATTGCTGAGCATTTAATGTGGAGAGTGTGAAGATCTCACAGGGAGACAAAGCAGGCAGAGGAGATCCAGGCCCCAGAAGCAGGATGCAGCCAGCGCTCCAAGAAAGCTGGCTGAAGTTCTCATGGGTAATCATTCAGAGCAAGTTTACTCTCCTGTGTCCCGTGTGCCGAGAGCTATGGTGTGTCCTGGACAATCTGTGGCTTCACCTAGGGCCTCCTTAGCATGTGCTCAGAGCAGCTTTGCATGCATGACATAATGCCAGTAACCTAAGGTGTGTGTGCCCCAGCAGAAGACCTAGGAGTCTATAGGGGAAACAAGGTCTTAGTTGCAGGGATGGATTTTAAGAGCAGAATCTGATGTTTATTTGCCTGGAAGAAAAGTAAACTCCCTTTTCTGAAGGGAGCCAGGTAGGTTATTTAACAACAATTTTGAAACAGGCTTGAAGCAGAAACCCATATTCTAGATTCCGAAAGACCTAGTAAGCCTGGGGATAGGAAATGGTCACCTGTTCAGTCCCTGCACTGAAGGGAGATGTGGGTAGGATGTAAGTGTAGGGTTCAAAGGTCAGTGGGAGGCCGAAAACAAATGGAGAGCAAAGGGCCTGAGTCTCAGAGAAGACTGGAACGGGGCTCCAAGGAAGATGTATGCTCCTATGCTTGAAGACAGCTGGGTTGGCTCACTGGGAGCCTCTGATGTGGAGTTAGCTTGACAAAGACCACCGGATACCAAAGCTTCTGCCTGCTAAAGTCTGCTACTTAAATATAGCCTGACACTGGGGTGCAATAGTTCCTGGATATAGGATTGTGAGGGCCAGCTGTGAAACTCGGCATTACGGAGACTCACATAAATGAAGTGTGGATGAAATTTAACATCATATCCTGAATTGGATCCTGAGACCGAAAGAAGGCTCTGTGTGGTGACTAAGGATATTCAAATAAAACCTGGATTAGCAGGCATCAATATCACTTCATTAGTTGTTAGAAAATTACTAAGGGTAAGATGTTAAAAACAGGGGGTACTGGCTGAACTATAGCTCTCTGTGTGTGTGTCTATGTGTTTGTGTCTCTCTGTGTGTGTCTCTGTGTGTCTGTGTGTCTCTCTGTGTGTCTGTGTGTCTGTATCTCTGTGTCTCTGTGTGTCTGTCTGTCTGTCTGTCTGTCTGTCTGTCTCTCTCTCTCTCTCTCTCTCTCTCTCTCTCTCTCTCTCTCTCTCTGTGTGTGTGTGTGTGTGTGTAGACATGTTCAGGTGGCATATCTAAACTGTCATTCACCACTATTTGGATTTATAGGGACTGGGGATCTACCTGTCTTTTAATCTCCAGGGATTAGGAACATGTAGAAGCATGCTTGGCTTTTTGTAAAATGTGGGCCCCAGCATTCAAACTCAGTGAGCTGTGAGCTGGTCATTTTTTGTCAAGTTGATGCAAACTGGAGTCACTTTGGAAGAAGGCACCTTAGCTGAGAGAGGCCTTCATCAGAGAGACCTGTGGGTATGCCTGGGAGAAATTCTCATAGTGACTGGTACCGGAGGGCTCAGCCCATCGTCGTGGTGCCACCCCTGACAAGGTGGTCCTGGGTTGTATGAGAAAGTGAGATGAGATGTACACATGGGTAGCAAGCCAGTAAGCAGTGCGTCTCCATGGTTTCTTCCTTCTGCCCAGTTTCTGCCTTCAGGTTCCTGCCTTGGCTTCTTTTCCTGCTGAACTATATAACCCATGAGGCAAATAAATCCTTGTTTTGGTCAGAGTTTTATCTCAACAGACCGGGTAAGTGGCGAGTCTATTCTCTTGACTCAGTTTGGCAGCCCCTTTGAGCACATTTTAGTTTTAAATCCTAAGGTGGTTTCTTTCTTTTTCTTTTTTTGTACTACCTTTCCAACACTCTGTATTTACTTGATTTAAAGGTGATTATTGTAACACTTCAAACACTCGTTTCCCTAGTGCTAAAAGGACATATATATGTATGCATATATACATATATATGTATACACATATATACATGTATGCATGTATACACACACACACACACACACACACACACACACACAGGCTGAATATATTATGCATAAAAACTGCCAAGGCAAGAGGAATTGAACCTAGGGTTTTGTACAGGCTAGAAAGATGTGCCTTCACAGCCAAGAGCTGGATTTACCTTCATGCTCTTACTCTACTGAGATGGCTGGAAAAGACAGGTCATAGTTGAGTAACTTAGAAAAGACAGGAGACTACTGCTTACACTTAAAAGGCTGGGAAAGCCAAGATGAAGGTACCAGGGCAAGCCCTGATTCAAATGGCATCTTTTTCCGTCTTTTTCATGGAAGGAGTGAAGGGTGCCCCACATGAGGACACCACCCTTACGACTCAGTCACCTGTGACAGGTTCTATGTCCTAACATCATAACACTGGGCTTTAGGTATTGACACTTTGGGAGAACAGAGGAGATAGATATCTAGGCCACACCATACTCTTATTTCAAGAACAATATGCTTTTACTTTCAATACAATAATATTAACTTGGAAAAATAATATTAATGTGTATACTGGATAGTTTTGTGTCAACTCAACACAAGCTAGAGTTGTCTGAAAGGAGGGGACCTCAGTTGAGAAAATGCCTCCATAAGATCCAGTTGTAAGGCAGTTTCTCTCTCTCTCTCTCTCCTCTCTTTCTTTCTTTCTTTCTTTCTTTCTTTCTTTCTTTCTTTCTTTCTTTCTTTCTTTCTTTCTAAGAAAAACTCTGCAGTCAGGTCCTTTATTTCTCTTTTTACAGCAGCTCGGGCACTTTCCCGTTAGTCCTCATGAAGTGTGCTTCTCTGGGTGGCGCAGGCTGGCGCTTCAGCTGAACCCAGGTTCCCTTCTCTTTGGCTTCCTTCTTCTTCTGATGGTTCTCCTTCCCCCGCTTCAGGAAGCCGTCTCTGCTCTTTGAGTGCTTGATGTGCTCAGTCCGCACACTGATCCTCTTGGCCAGAATCTCGCCCTTGCTTGTTTACAGCGATGCCCACGGCATGCTGGGTGACATTGTAAACACTTCCGGTTTTGCCACGGTAACACTTATGGGGCGTTCCTTTTTGAACTGTACCCATTCCCTTGATGTCTACAATATCACCCTTCTTTTAGATTTGCATGTACGTGGCCAAAGGAACAACTCCATGTTTCCTAAAAGGCCTAGAGAACACACACACCGAGTGCCTCTCCTCTTTCCCTTTGCGTTCGTCATTTTGGCGAGTTAACTGGAAGACAGCTGCTGCGGCCGAAAGGATGCAGGCATTTTCTTAATTAGTGATGGATAGGGGAGGAATCAGCCTACCACAGGTGGTGCCATCCTGGGCTGGTAGTCCTTGGTTGTATAGGAAGGTAGGCTGAGCAAGTCACGAGGAGCAAGACAGTAAGCAGCACGCTTCCATAGACTCTGCATCAGCTCTTGCCCTGCTTGAGTTCCTATCCTGACTTTTCCGTGACAGACTACAATGTGGAAGTGTGAGCCAAATAAACTCTTTCTTCCCAAGTTGCTTTTTGTCAGGGTGCTTCATCACAGCAACAGTAACCCTAACTGAGACAATGTGAGAAAGGCAGGAAAGTGGTAATTTCTAATTTAAAAAAGACAAACATTATGACACTGAAAGTGTGTTCCCTCGCTTCTGTCTCTCTTCTCTCCTGTTCCCTTTCCTTCCCCTCCGGCACCTTCTCTCCACTCCCATTCTACCCCTGTCTCTTTCCAATAATATTTTATGTATTCTTTGTCAATTTCTTACATGTACAATGGGTGGCACAGGCTACCCATGCACTCATTGTACAGTCTTGACTGGCCTCAAATCAATGACAGTTCTTTTGCCATAGACTCTCATGGCTAGGATTGCAAGCAAGAACAGGCATGCCTAGCTTTTCTCTGTGATTTTAATAGATAAGTCCTATGCTTACATCTTTGAATTCTTTATATTCTGACATCAGTGTGAGCAGGCATGCGTATGTGAGTGTGTCTGTTCATGTTATTACACTGGGTTGAAATTTCAAAATTCTATTCAGTAGCTGTTAACACGATCGAGCTCTTTTCTTTTAGATGTCATCCAGTTCAAGCTCAGCTGCTGATAAAGAAGTTGAAGGTCCAGGTATTGAGAAGGTGTCCAAGCTGAGCTATGCAATTGCATGTCTTAAAAAATACTAAACTGGGCCTCAATCCAGCAGCCTGTACCCAGCCAAATGCACATTTTACTGCCCAGGATTGCCCCCACTCTAAAAAAAAAAAAAAAAAAAACAAAAAAAAAAAAAAACAAAACAAAAAGCACTGTGTTTGCAGAGTTGCTCTGAAATTTCCCTTCCTATAAGGAGGAAGACTAGTTTGTGCCAATAGCTGTATGTCTGGACTTTATCATCCATTGTCCCAGTAGGATGTTGAGACTCCTTTTATAGCTTCGCTTTATAACTTCTTTAAAAGGAAATGCTGAGCAAGATTCATGACTCTTCTACTCAGATAAAAGGACAGCCAGTTAATAATTTATTAAAAAAAAAACCAAATTTTACAACCATATGGATTTTGCCCTATCAAATTCCATTTTCCAGCTACATTTATGCTCTAAAAATTTAAGAGTGTAAACAGCGGTGTTTTTAAAATCAGCTCTCCAAAGAGTAATAAAACAGTAAAGGAAATGAAATTTGTTAGCCTTGAAGGTGGTGCGATGATCTACGGTCATGTGCACAGACAAGCATACTTTCTTACTTAGCTCGTGTGGCTGGTCTCGTCCAGCAACCTTCTAATGAGGACATTTCTGCTTCTCTTGTGAGTTCTCAATGTTCCGCTGGAACCACCCAAGTTTATTCTAACACTCTTTCCTTTCTGTCCAAGTTGACGTTCCGCCACACTGGAGTCGTGTTTTTAGATGCTTCCATCATCCTTTCCTTCTGCCTACACCATAAGCCCCAGTCTATGGCTGATTTTACCCATCAGCCTCTGGGGTCATCTCCCATGGCTTCTGGAACCATGATAGTGGAACAATCAAAGTTTAGACAAGACTGAAAATATCTTGATAAGGTAGAGAACTTCCAGGCCTGGGGTTCTAGATTTGTTTGTTGGGGTCCCCACTTTGCTGTGGCTCTTGGGTTTGTTTGGGGGGCTTGGTGACTCTCTGGCGCCACACACTGGTGTTTCAATTGCTGACAGAAGCCTCTCTATTTCCCATGAGTCTTTTGCTGCAGATAATCTCACAAACGTCAGAGGAGATGCAAGGTTATGAGTCTCTACAAAGCTGATCCTATTCTGAGACATAGAACTAATCCAGGCACTTTTTTCCTTCTCTTAAATTAGATTTTATTTATGATCTGGTGATTAGTAATCATTATAAATATCTTGTGCATTGACTGCTGAGCTCTTTATAGATTCTCAAACGGTTTCTTCATTGAGTTATTAAAGTCTTTTGTAGCTTTACTTTGCTTATCTGTCAGATTCTAGAGAGATGCTTAGGTGGGCCAAATGATAACCACCTAGAGGTCTATCTTCTGATGCTTGGAACCTGAGCATTTTTGACAAATTATATGTCAAAAGAGAATTAAGATTAGTAATCAGCTTTAAAATAGGGAACTGACCTGAGATTATCCATCAGGGCCTAATATTTCTATTCTCACTGTCCCAAAGGTGAGGATGTGTTCTTATCCTCAGAACAAACTTGATGATGATAATGTTATTGCTTTTACAATCCTATGGTTGACTGCCCTGTAAACTGCAAGCTGTGTCTCAAGCTCTTGCTATACAATCCTCCACCCCTTTTCACTTTCTCTCCTCTTCTTCATCCTCATCTTGTTATGTGAAGTCCAGGCTGTTCTTTCTCCCTCGGTCTTCCTCCTGAGTCCTGAGACAGCGTGTGTGTGCTGCCACATCCAGCTCGCATGTCAAGTTCTGCTTTTGCTCCTTCCCAGGTGCTATTAGAATCTTAGTCAATCGCTCCCCTTATCCATTTCCTTTCTCCAGGTATCAGTTTTTCTTGGCCCCATGAGTCTATGCTGCACAGGAATATAACATTTTCTGATGCTTATATTAGCCCTTTGCTTCCAGCTTCTTCAGCTTCCCGCTGGCCTCTATAATGGAAATGTCTTCTCTCCTCCTCAGAATATGATAACTTATCATTTTCTTTCCGTGTCCATTACTTCTGGCCACAAGTCATCCTATAAGTGGTGGAAATGGAAGAAGCCTATTTTAAATTTCTGTCAGATAAGTGCTCTCCTGGAATACTCACAGCCTTCTCTTCTGAGGACTCCACAGTTTCACACCACTATGTTCATTTTTACCTCAGGTACAAACGCACTTCCTCAACCACCTGCATTGCCATAGAATTGGTACTGGCTCCTAGATGTCTCCTTCTCAGGTCTTCATTTTGTTTTGTTTTTGAGCTGGGAGACAAAAGGAAGATAATGAATCTTATCAAGACACACAACAGTTTTTTTCCCCTAAGTTACTATGAAATTCTATAACCC
Organism: Arvicanthis niloticus; assembly: GCF_011762505.2. Classification (NCBI taxonomy): domain Eukaryota; kingdom Metazoa; phylum Chordata; class Mammalia; order Rodentia; family Muridae; genus Arvicanthis; species Arvicanthis niloticus. The sequence continues at coordinate 22,794,617 of NC_133436.1, read as the reverse complement.
TTTCAAAGTATTCTTGACATGTATATAATTTAACTAATAATGCCCTGCCCTGCCCTATGAGTGAAGAAATATACAATGGAATATTATTTGACCCCAGAAAGAGTGAAATTCTGTCATTTGCAACAGAATGGATAATGGAATCGGGATACAGGATTTCAAATGAACTAAGCAAGTTCACTTAAAAAAAAAACTTAAAAAAAAAGAACACTGCAAGTTCACACCAATGTGTAGACACTGCAAAAGGTAACCTTGTCATACAAAGACAGTACAATAGTGACTATTAGAAGCTAGAGGCACAGGTGAAAAAGAGAGGAAGCTTCAGATTCTAGTAAAACATGCCCAGGAAAAAGAACATTCTAACATTACTTTGGACAGCAAGGTTAGTCCACAACAAACTATATGGGTTTTGTGAAGATCTAGAAGAGCGGAGCTCTTAGTTTTCAAACACAATGAAATAAGCAACACGCAAAGATCCAAATGGGTGCTATAGCTTGGATGGGAATGTCCACCTTCGAGTCTACGTCTCAGTACTTGATCCATAGCTGGTGGTGCAGTTTCGGTAGGTTAAGGAGGTGTGGCATGCTGGAGGAAGTGTGTTACTGGTAGCAGGCTTTTGAAGTTTCAAAGCTATGTTCCAATCCCACTTTGCTCTCCCTGCCTCATGCTCTCAATTTGCTGCTGCCATGTTGCCTCATCATGATGGCGATGGGCCCTTATCTGTCTGGAACCATCAACCCAAATGACTTATAGTCTCTCTGTAAATCGCCTGGGTCATTGTAGATTATTATAGCAATAGAAGAGTAACTATTACTAGTAGATAGTGTAAATGTATATTTTGGTATCATACTGTATTCAATAAATATATATAGCTATTAACTGTCAAATAGAATAAAATAAATTTAAGCAATGAGATTTTTTTTTAAAGTTGTGGGCTAGAGAGATGGATCCATGGTTAAGAAAGATTATTGTCTTGTAAAGGACTTGTATTTAGTTCCCAGCACCTGCATGGTGGCCTACAATTGACTTTAACTTCAGTTCTAGGGTACCCAGTGTCCTTTTCTGATATTTGTGCATTCCAGCAACACACATATATATGCTGGCAAAATACTCGAGCACATACAATAAATAAAATCAAAAGAAAGAAAGAAAAGAAACAAAGAAAAAAGAAAGGAAGAAAGAAAAAAGAAAGAAAGAAAAAAGAAAGAAAAGATGGCAACTCTTAAAGAGGCATCAACTAACAATCTTTCATTCCTGGGTTGGCTAGTATTCACCATGTCATCATCTCTGGCTCATCACTTATGTTAGTTCTAGCTTCATCCTCAGGCAATTATATCCATGTGCCTTTCCCACCAGTCATCCAAGACACATGTGGAACAAGCCAGTTTGTTAATATCAGCCAATCATAACAGTAGATACGGCTCCTGGACAAAGCAGAATTGCCATCTAGTCAGATCGAGACAGCATATGCTACAGAAGATTTTCTTTTCTGTTGTCTAAACAGATTTCCCAGCATTGTAACTTAATTAATCTTTCACGGGTATCATGCTATATATATGTATATATGTCTATATATGTATGTGTATATCTGTATCATTGACTTCTTTTTTGAAGACTGTATAACGTATTTATTAAGTAGGGGAAATACTAAAAAATGCAGGCAAACCATGGCTTTATATATAATAAAGAAGGTAATACTGTAAAGGGAGACCAGAGAGGAGGAGCATGATAGCAGTGATGACATCATGATAATGATGCTGTGTGATGTCATGAAAGTAATGCTGTATGGTTGATAATGTCTGCCTGTTTCATGCAAGGAAATTTGACATGATCTTAAATACATTTTCTTTCTTTTTTAATGATGGAAAGAGGGAACAAATGACTAGAGACAAATACTATTTTATTTGCATCAAGCAGTTATAAGTAACTATTATACTACCCTTTTAAAAATCATTACTCTAAAAGTTATTCATGAAGACTGGGGCTAAGTTGAAGCCAAATTATTCTAAAGTAACAAACCACAATTTGTGAATTGTTTCAGGTGTTGACAAAAATACTCAACAACCTATGATGCTTTACACAGAAAAACGAATGTTTAGAATTGATCAACAATACATCCTTGGATGGGCAGTGCTCACAGTCAGCCATCTCATTTAAGGATTAGATACGCAAGCGAACAGCGTCCCAGTCAGTCCCTCCTGTATGGATGATGCTGGTTATTCAGAGAGGACCAAGGGGAGAGATTCCCTTCACATTAAGAGAAGATGCCAAGGTTTTGTTTATTGCAAGGTGAAAGTGTTTTCTAGCTGGAAAAAAGCCATGCAAAGTAGGCACTTTTGTAGAGTGCCAGGCAGAGCTGGTCCTGGGGAGATGAGTAGAATTTCAGCAGATGGAGAAGGTGCTGTGCATGAGTCACTGGTGCCTCAGGGCCATGGAAAAGCAAGTCACCGAGTTTGGATGGGAAAGCAAGTATTGTGATGTTATTGGAATGCATGTTTATTTAAAGTAGTGCAGTGAATTAGGTTGAAAATTGGGTTATAGACAGCCAACCCTGTTATAGAAGGTGCTAGTTTGACATTCTAAGGATTTCCCAAAGGCTATGTTTTTAGGTTTGGATAAGGGTAACACGGAAATGCTAAAGTGTAGGCAGGAAAACAAGCTGCAGGCTGTTCAGTAAGACAGCAGTGGTTGAAATAAAAATAAAAAAATTAACTTTGAAAAGTGCCACAGAGAACAGATTACTAACACCGACTCTTGATTGAATGTGTGTTAGAAACACATAGTGGTCTCCCAATATCTTTTTCTCCTCTGATTTGTTGGTTAGAGCTGCCCTATCAATATGTCTAGGTAGCTAAAACAACAAGACCTTTTCTCTGTTGTGAAATCTAAAAATACAAGCCTAAAGGGCCAGCAGGGTTGGTTCTTTCTAAAGTCTGGGAGGAAGAACCTATGCCTTACCTGTGATGTTTTGACTATGCTTGGCCCAGAAAGTTGCACTATTAAGAGGTGTGGTCTTGTTGGAGTTGGTGTAGCCTTGTTGGAGCAAGTGTGTCACTGTAGGGGATGAGCTTTGAGACCCTCCTCCTAGCCATGTGGAAGCCAGACTTCTGTTTGCCATTGGAACATAATATAGAACTCTCAACTCCTCCTGGGCCATGTCTGCTTGGAAGCTGCCATGCCCCCATCTTGATAATAAACTGAACCTCTGAACCTGTAAAGCAGCCCCAATGAAATGTTGTCTTTAATTAGGATTGCCTTGGTCATGGTATCTCTTCACAGCAATGGACACCCTAACTAAGACAGTGCCTTTTTCCTAGCTTTGGAAATAAACCTTTAATCGCCTTGGCGTGTCATCAGTCTAGCCTCTGCTCTTGTCTTCATGTGATGCTCTACTCCATGTGTTTTCTTTCCATAAGGATGCCAGTCATGTTGGATTAGGAGTTCCACCCCACTCCAATATCACATCATCTTAAGTAATTATAGCTGTGACAATTTATCAAATAAGGTCACTTTTGGGGAGCACCAGCCATTGAAACTTCAAAATAGCTCTTTGAGGGACACCATTCAGTTCAGAATACTTGACCTATAGGTGATAGATTCCTGGTTTGAGCTCGGTCTGTGTCCGCCCAGAATAGAGGCTTGTTTTCTCAGTAAGGACCATAGGGATGAATGAAGGCTAGTGAAGCCAAGGCAGAAGTTGCATGTGGTACCTTTTGGACAAACCTCCCTTAAGGAACAGTGCACTGCCACAAATTTTCATCTCTGCCTGCACTCACTGGCCAGCATTCATCCACATGGCTTTTGAAGATGGCAGGGGTCTGTTTACACACTGGGTAAGAGGTCAAAGGCTGACCCAGATATTCTGAACTGTACTTTACTGATTGACTCTAGCATATGGGTTTGCTTTTATTTTGACAGGTACAATGCTTTGGTCTGGGAAATGTTTTGACTCTTCTGAATCTTAGGTTGAAATCTGATCACCCTTGTGGTGTTTTGGGGAGTGGAGCCCTTAAAAGGTGCTATGGTAGTTTGAAGAAGAATGCCTCCTATGGGCTCAGATGTTTCAATACTTGGTCTTGTTTGTGTAGGCTTTGGCGATGTGTCCTTGCTGGAGGGAGTATGTCACTGGAGGTAAGCTTTGGGAGTTTAATGACTCCCTCACTTTCTCCAGTTTGATGCTTTACTTCAGGTTTGCAGTTCAAGATGTTAACCCTCAGCTTCTGCTCCAGCCACCAAGCCTGCCACCTGCTGTTTCTGCTGTGCCACCATGGATTCTGAAACCCTCTGGAATTCAGGCAGAACAAACTTCTCCTTTTAAAATTTGATTTGGTCATGGTGTTTCATTCCACCAAATGAAAAGTAAGTAATATAGATAGTTAGGAAATACCACATGATTAATGGTTCTCACATGGACAAGTGTTGGTTACTACAAGAGTGAGTGCCATGTTTCTTCCATGTGTCTGCCTGCCCTGACTTTCTACCATATTGAAAGAATCTGAGACTCTCATCAGAAGCTGATACCTGATCTTTGTCTTCCAGCCTTCAGAACATGTACCAGACTTCTTTATTTTACTAATTACCAGTGTCAGATGCTTTAGTATAGCAATGAAAATTGAACTAAAACACACAGTATTTTAAAAATCTAAATTATAATAATCTTACTGAAGAATAAATCATATAATCCTCTAATTTTTATAGATTAGTTGGTGTCCTATTACTTACACTTAGCTTTTCTTAGTTATGATACATACTGAGTCTTTGAAAAATTGGCATTTAAGGCATTGAATTTTTTATTTTTATTTTTGATTAAATGTATTTCTAAGTGATCCAGGAAAGAACCAAAAAATATCAATAGGATATTGTGTGATATCTTCATGCACAGGTACGTTTTGTAATCAGGTTACACATAGCTGTCTCCTCAAATATCCACCACTTACTTAGGGCTAAAACATGCAAAATCCTTTAAGTATTTGTTCAACACTTAAGAAGCTGAAAGGATTCCCTGGGAGGGATGTTCTACTCTTTCATATTACTTAAAGCAATGGTTCAGTCTCAAGTTCTATATATTCCACTTAGTGAAATAAAACTATGTGTGATTTCTGTCACACTCCTGGGCAGTATCTAGCTGTCACCAGTCTCACTCTTGAAAACATCAGGAAGTCTCTCTTACCAGTCATTACCATTTCCACAACGAGCTTATAGAGATGTACATTCTAACAGCAAGTTTCCCCTGAACACATTTCTGCTGCTATATGACCTGAGTTCACCTTATCATGTCTCCACTTGTGCTGTAGCTTAAGAGCCATGCATTCTACCATGCCCTGGGTCTGTCTGGCTGCTCCTAACACAGCAGGCAGAATTTAGGAGTACTACAAAGAGGACAGCTTTGGATGGAGGAAGCAATGCAGCCGGCGTGTGTCATCCTGCAAGTCATTCAGATGGGCTGCTGAGAGCAGGAAATCCACTTCGTAAGTCTCAAGGAGGGATTGTAGGGTGGCATGGACTTCAACTCCAAGTCTCTAAGAGACCCGGGTTTGGATGTGTGGATGTGTTCCACTTCCAGCAGAGTGGGAAGCACTGGCTGATGCAGGTCCGCACCAGAAGAGAGGGGGATGCTACCAATCCCCAGGAAAGCATCCAGTGACTCAGAACTAGCCCACCCACTGTTTTTTTTTTTTTTTTTTTTTTTTTTTTTTGAAGCTTTGCAGCAGTCCTCCAAGGAGTCGTTGGCCTTTAGAAATCTTATGCCTTCATAGAGTTCTCTCTAGAAAACAGCCCATTTGTAGGTCAGCAAGTCTGTTTTAGCCAGTGCAAGTACTGGTACTTGTTAGGAATCTAAGAAAAAAAAAAAAAGTCCTGTGTAACTTGAAAATCAGTTTGTGTGGCTGGGAATAATGTAAGGCTCATATGGAGTGCCAAGGAGACAGCCCAAAGGCAGCTCAAATATGACCCGAGCTCAAGGCAAGCTCTGATGTGTTCAAGAACCAACCCCAAAGTGATCCCAATATGTTAACAAGTCAACCCTAACCTGTGAGACCTTATAGTGCAAATGCCTACTGGGACAATACCAAAAATAAGAAGAGGAAAAAAGGGAAAAAAGAAAGAGAGACAGAGAAGGGGGGCGGGAGAGGGAGGGAGGGAGGGAGGGGGAGAGAGAGAGAGAGAGAGAGAGAGAGAGAGAGAGAGAGAGAGAGAGAGAGAGAGAGAGAGAGGATTTTGGAGGCTGCCCTAAGCTTGATGCTGTTTTGCTCCTGATTCAGGGTACATCAAGCCTCTGAACGGATCCCCATCAGCAAAGGGGCTTCAGACCGGCCATTGGGTAACTGTGGCTCCAACAATTATGGAGTTTCTGGCACTGTCCCTGAGCTCACACATGCTGCTGGCTGATGCTCTCAAGGACCTTTGGGAACTCCCTGAAGTGTGATCTTCTCGGCTTGCCACAGCTTAAGAGCTGAACCTGCTTCCTAAGCGCTATCACGAGGGAGGATTCCCCAGCGAAGCCTGCAGCATTTCCTGCCCTTGGTTCCTGCTTGATGAGATGTCTGTTTACAAATGAGATTACTGTAATCTTTATACTAGCACAGTATCCTAAGGGATGTTTGTGTGAATAAACTGACCATATTTGAAAGGCAAATCTTGTGTGGAGTTCCTAATTGCTGAGCAACACACAGCCTACTGGCATCTTCCTCACAGTACATAAAATTGTTCATTTGCCCCATAGCTGGGGGAAAATCTCTTACAGTTTAGTAGGAAAAAAATCAGATTAATTAAGTACACTGACCCTTCATTTTGTATTAGTGCCTTTTATAAATACTTTATTTAGCTTCAACTGTAGGAAGACAGTTGCATTTTATTTTGGCTGACTTCTTTTCCTTCAACTTTTCCAGCTGATCACCAGGGCAAGCATAGTCAACCTGGACTATAGAGCAAATTCTAGAACAACCAGGACTACACAGAGAAAACAGAGACTTGAAAACCTAAAAATAATAAAATAAATAAAGGAAGGAAGGAAGGAAGAAAGAAAGAAAGAAAGAAAGAAAGAAAGAAAGAAAGAAATTGCCAAGGGCCAGATTGCCAAGGCATGGAGAGGGGTTCTCTGAGAAGGGGTGTCTGGGAGCTGTGAAAAAAAAGAAGACTCAAAGTCGAAGCATGGGTTATAAGCCAATGGCCTATGTTCTGCACAAGAGAGCTTTCCAGATTGATCTGTGTTCTGCTCAAAACAGCTTTCTTGCTATTAAAAAAAAATTCTCTGGATAGCTCCTCTCTTGCAGATCAAAAGGCCAGTCTTTTATTTACATATCAACTTATTTATTATCCCATTTGATTATCCCATGAATCAGCATCCCAAGACCCCAGCCCCTTGATTCTTAGAAAGAAACTGCAAGTACACAGGTTATTATTATTATTTTTTAACATTGCAAAAGAATTCAAAGGTCTGCCTGCCTTTGTTAAGCACAGATAGTAAGTTAGCTGGGTAGGACCTGCCCTGAAAAGACCATTCCTACCATGCATGGACCTAAATTTGTTCTGCTCCAGACTGTCCTTGAATTTTCAGGAATCTGCCTGCCTTTGTACCTGCCAGTCTTTTATCTTTCTGGCTCATAACACAACTGTCTCTGTTCCTTTAGATCTGTGAAGCTCCTTATACAATTCATATTGCATCCTTATATTTTGCATAGTTGAGAAATTATATATTTGCAAACTCCTGTTTTTAGAGTTCTTTCCGACAGCCTTGAGGGCTGTCCTGAAGATCTAAGCAGTTAGCCTTTTACAGAGACATTAGCCATACCCTTGATTCCTGGATTCATGCTGTCTTTCATTTTCATGATAGTCATTAACCTTGGCTGAGAGGACACTTCTCTGAGGAAGAATATGAAAATATGCACAGTATTGTACAAACAAGCCTTACACCCACAGCAACCATCAGCAGTCCTGGAGGCCCATACCTTGCTGGCTTTGGTCCAGGGGAACCATGTCATTCTGTCCCTTCTGTGGCTAAGCTGGACTTGGCAATAGATAAATAAAGTTATATTTAGAATGCAAATTTTCACATAGATTATATGTCACATCCAGTTGTCCTTTGACTTTATAAAGACTGACAGGGAGAAGCAAGACCATTCATTCTGTTTTTTTTTTTTCTGGGTGGAGATAATGTTATATTTTATGTTTTTGTAATTTTAATATTGTAAGTATGTTACTTTTATACTGAAGGAAAAAGATGTAACTCAAAGGTTTTAAATTTTTCCATTGGCAGTTTTCTTTTGGGAAAATAATATAATATTCAAACAAGTATTCTGTTGTTTTGTTTTTAAGGGAGTGTTTTGAACCTCTTTTAATATGTTTTTTGATTATCTTGCAATTTGCTAACACATCATAACACATCATAATCCTTGCCTAAGCTTCTGTTTTATAAGAATGTCAGTCTCCAGTTTTTAAGACATTTGATCACTGTTAGTTAACATTGAGAGGATTTTTGCCTTGTGCAAGTCTCTTGACTTTTACCTTAGTTAGTGGTATGGATATATCAAATGGGAAGGGAGTAGACAACTTGTTCAAACATTTAAAAAGTAATCAACCCTGTCAGAAAAATGATTATTTAATGTCAATGCAGAATTCAAAATGTGTGTGATCATTGGTTATTGTAAGGGCCTTGTGATGATTTGTATATGCTTGGCTCAGGGAGTGGCACTGTTGGGAGGTGTGGCCTTGTTGGAGTAGGTGTGTGATCACATGGTTGTGGGTTTTAATACCCTGTCCTAGACGCCTGGGAGAGAGTATTCTGCTAGCAGCCTTTGGTTGAAGATGTAGAACTCCAGCTCCTCCTGCACCATGCCTGCCTGGATGCTGCCATGTTCCCACCTTGATGATAATGGACTGAGCCTCTGAACCTGTAAGTCAGCCACAATTAAATGTTGCCCTTTATAAGACTTGCCTTGGTCATGGTGTCTGTTCACAGCAGTAAAACCGTAACACCGTAACCAAGAGAGGGCCTGTTGCTTGATCTTCCTCCTGTATTTCAAAGCAAGACCTCTGGTTATATGAAGCTGGCTTAGAACAGAACGTATGGAAGACATAGTGGTTCCTACCTTTTTCAAAACTAGCAAGCATCATCATCCCGATGTGTCAGCCAATGTGCCAATATACCAATCTTCCCCTCTAACACACACACACACACACACACACACACACACACACACACGAATGAAAAGTTTGTACCAGTTTTTAGAAGTATTTACAACGGAAAATCTTCAGCCTCTAGTTGAAAGTGTGTCGAGCCCCACTAGACCAGCAACGAAGACTCGAACAACCAGATCCTTCTCAACAGCCTTTATTGCAGAAGCTCTCTTTTAGTTTTCAGGAGGAGACTTCGAATGCCCAGGGCGAGCTGCTTATATACCCTCAGCCCTGGGGAGGGAGAGGGGAAGCACGTGGAGGTGCACGATTGGTCAGAACTGCAGTGCCTCATTAGCATACCCTATTAGCTTACCCCTCCCAGGAGGGGGTGATTGGTCAGGATCCTGGTACCCCATTACCATACCCTGCTCGATTGTGGTACCTCATTAGCATACCCCATTCAGGAAGGGTTGGCGCCAAACTGAGTTGACGAATGTGCAGTGCACTATTTACTAGTAGCCGGTACCAGAGGCCGAGGCCAGCGCCATCTTGACCGGCAGAGCCGGGTTGGCAGCCTACAAAAGTGCTCATGTAACTGGAAGCTCAGGCACGGTTCTGCAGTCTCCTCTGTGTGTTTGCTTACTCTGTTATGAAGCTCTGGAATCTACAATTAATATTCAGGTTACTGTCACCCCTACAGAGAACACCTGTAAATCATGACTAAGATGTTAATACATGGGCTACAAAGCAAATGAGAGGGCTGGTTTAGTGATTAAGAGTCAGAGGACCCAAGTTCAGTTCCCAGCACCCACACAGCACTCCAGTAACTCCAGTTCCAGGGGACCCAATACCCTCACAGACATAAATGCAGGCACAGCATGACATAAGAATTTTTGAAAAATTGAAAAAAGCAAAATGAAACCCTTTGGACATGTTAAGAAACTATGATCAAGAAATCTTAAGAATCTGGGACTGATATTCTTCATGAACCATGATTTTAGCTCAGGTTTATGTAAAAGGTCTCATTACTTAAAACATAAAATCATCTCACAATGGTTAGCAAATCAAGATGATGAAAGTAAACCTGTTAAAATAGGCTCAAACCACCCCTCTGGGGACTGGGAGGGAGGGCAACAGAACACTTTTTGTCAGAGTATTTATTTAAAAATTCTCTATAATAAACTTTTAAATAGCTTTATAAAATAATACTTTATTTTATAATTATGGGAATTGGGAGAAATCTTGTTAACTACTTTCTTTTCTTTTTTTTTTTTTTTTGTTTGTTTGTTTTTTGTTTTTCGAGATAGGGTTTCTCTGTGTAGCCCTGGCTGTCCTGGAACTCACTGTGTAGACCAGGCTGGCCTGGAACTCAGAAATCCACCTGCCTCTGCCTCCCAAGTGCTGGGATTAAAGGTGTGCGCCACCACTGCCCGGCGTTAACTACTTTCTAAAATGTAAAGTAGGAAGGTTGTATCCAACTTTGAAATATCACATCACTTTATAAAATATCATTAGGCCCTAGCAAGAGTGAGAGGACTTGAGCAAATTCAATTTTTCTTGCAGTCACATAAGCACTCACTAAGGACACACACACATGCAAACAGACCCAGTTCAAACATGAGGATGGCAGTCTAAATTCTGAATGAAGAACGCTTTTATGCTAGTAATATCATCTTGTGATTTCAGTTTCTTTCAGCATAATTGCGTCAATTAAAAAGATCTAATGGCTTTCTTCCCTAGTGGAGTGGAAAAACCTACAAGCCGGACTTGCTTGCTTCTCTTCACCTCTGAGACTATGCTTTTCCCCAGACCTTCCCACCACACCCTCTGACTCAGAGACTATTTGAAGGGGACACCTGTTTTGAATGGATCCACAGGAAATTCCCATGTGGTCTTCTCATAACCGGACCCTTTATCTGGTTGGTTGAAACATGATCATGATTTAAAACAAAACACCCTCCTCTGCCCACAGACTGTCGCAACTTCCCTGTGACAACATTTACTGGAAGGCTGAGGGAATCCAGTTTATATTTACTTTCCTTCCATTCAGCTCTGGTGGTGTCGTATAAGAGGGGGAAATGTCGAAGTGCAAAAGGAATTTTAGCTCTGAAAGATTTGTATTAAATCACACATGCGTGGGTGAGATTTACATCCTCCGGGTGGTTTAGCTTTAAAATGGAATGCTGTCTCGTAGCAGTCATGGCAATCAGCACCGATTTCTATTTATAAAACTTGCCCTGGTCAGTAGCTGGTAAAGAAGCTTGCTGTCAAGCCTCATGACCTGAGTTCGATGGAGGGGTCTCACACCAGCTGTCCTCTGGCCTTCACGCTTGTCCCGTGGTGGTACTTGCGTGCCCACCCGCCTCCACACACACACAACATGTAATAAAAAGTTTAGAAAGAATTTGTTCAAAGCTCGTGTTGCATCTTCTGGTGCATACTGATAAATTAATAAAGCCTCGTGGAATTTATAAGGGGTTTCACAGTCATAAATGCTCATTGACCTTAAACCCTCAACTGAATCCTAAATAATGGGTGTCACTGGAGGGGGACTGTGTGTGGTTTTATAGGCTCTGACTCTATCTGGTGCCATGGCATCAAGCATCTTCCCAGCCAGCACCAGCTTCCCCGGGGATGCCAGATCCGGACCGGTTCGGTCTGGTCCTTCCCGTCTGGAACCTCGGTTGTCCCGGAGGTGCTGCCACCATGGAGGCCGGGGGGCGGGCCTCGCGGACCGCCTAGGGGGCGCCCGGCCGGGACAGCGAATGTAGCTGCAGAATGACGCAGATGACGCCAGAGATGACACCAGGCCGCCAGCCCACGTCGGCCGCACTCCCGCCCCGCCCGCGCAGGTCGCCGGTGCGCTCGGCGCCGCCGCTGTCCCGAGGGACACGCCCCGCCCCCTACGCTCCGCCCCTCGCCGCGCCGCGCCCCGGTTCCCACGGCGCCCGGCACCGCGGAGAAGCTCGCCTGCCCTCCCCACGAGCAGCCCGGCGGGGCCAGGCCGCGCGAACATGGCGCTTGTCCCCTGCCAGGTGCTGCGGGTAGCCATCCTGCTGTCCTATTGCTCCATCCTGTGCAACTACAAGGCCATCGAAATGCCCTCGCATCAGACCTACGGGGGCAGCTGGAAGTTCCTGACCTTCATTGATCTGGTAAGGCCGTGGGCTGCTGCACCGTGTGTGTGTGTGTGTGTGTGTGTGTGTGTGTGTGTGTGTGTGTGTGTGTGTGTGTGACAGGAGCGCCAAAACGCATGCTTGCCAACAACAGTCACACTGGGCTCCATTGAAGGCCTGGATGCCCTTCTCACCTTTACCTGGTAGATAAAGGAAGAAAACATGGGATCACAGCCAAATGGGCACAGGCCTGCTTCTAAGAAGTGACCCGGGAAGAGGATTGCGCCACCAAAAGCTTCTGTTGGCTTCGATCATGAGTGCCCTCAGGTTCATTCTCCACCGAAGTGTTTTCCAGAGCTACCTGCAAAGGTAAACTTGCAGCACCCGAACATGTCTGGTTCCATGGAGCATGGCTTAGAAACACCCAAACACACCTCCTCTGGAGAGAAATCACCCAATAAAACCCCCTGCACATGCTTTTCTGCCCACTGTCAACAATTTGTTTATAACTCTTTTTTTTTTCTAGAAACACTGAAAGCAGTTCACGGTGGGGCTCCACTTGGCAAGTACTGAACTCCTAGTGTTCCACAGTGAAAGTTTGTAGTATGCATAATCATCTGTTCTGTTGACACGTGATAATTTTAACGAGGAGCAGACGACTATAATTATTATTTTTAAGTTTTTATACTTTGGGTACCGAAATTACTCCTGTAGCTAATCAGGGGGCACAATGCCTAGTGATGACTTGAGGTAGATGTAGAACTTTGAAAAGTCACCAGGACTGAGTCATAAATACATTCAAAGGTTATCAAACATAGGTCGTGTATGGAAACAAAAGCCATCCAAAGACCATGTAGAAAAATATACAACCCACTCCTGCAATGCTAAGACTCTGAGATTATGTCTGTAAGCTTGTCACAATCACAAGTTTGGCACAAATTTTCTTGACCCTTCATTCTGATAAATTTAAACCTATTTGAAGATCTTTTCAGAGGTGTTAAGATGTCTAAAGAGATGCAGCTAGATGTTTTCAAAAGACCGTTTATTTGCACAGGGTTGCCTGCTATTTATTGTCTGAGTTGGGCTTTTCAACTTCTTATTGGAATTAACTTCCCTCTAAACATACAAATTCCTCACCAGTGTTTTTTTTTTTTCTTCCTACTGTCTGTCCACATGAGGAGCACATACATGATGGGGATTTGCTCTTAGTTCCTTGTAGCTTTCAAGTAGGAGGCTATCTCCAGAATTACCTTCCTGGATGGGCTGATTGGCTAGTCAGTGAAGACTGGCTTTGCCAGATGTGTGGTACAGCAAGCAGATGTTTGCACACTCAAAGTGTACTCAATCTTCAGTAGCCCCAAGGCTCTGGTAATTCTGCATACAAAGTGTTTAGTGCACTGACAGGGCAGCAGGATAATGTATCTTCTTAAGAGTGAACTTAAGGTAGTGATGCTCCCATGCCATTAAAAAAATAACGTGCCTACGTTTTCAGAATCCTTTAGGATGCAAGCAGAACTCCTTTTGAATCAAGGCCTTCTCTCATTCCTGAGTCAGTTCTTCCCTTGAGTTGGCCTATTTGAGTGTGACCAAGGATGAAGCCATAGCTTCTATGGACAGTGTTCCTCTGTGCCTTTGCCTTTCATGGTTCTTGTGGGGGAGCAGAGAGCAGGTCATTGGGTGAGAGGTCGTTAGGAATTGGAAGTGTTGGGTAACCCAAGACAGGCTTGCTGCCTTACATCCGCAGTGCTTATTATGGACTAGAAAATGAGGCTCACAAGAAACGATCTCCCCCTGCACCCGCCCCACGAACCCTCATGTGATTGAAAATGGTAGTAGTTTGACAGGCTGCCATGCCCTTTCTATTTTCGTATGCAATTGTTGGATCCATTTATTCTTAATAGCACTTAACTATACAGATTTTCTCTGGAAGCCCAGTATTAAACTCAGGCTTGAAACTTCATTTCACACTTTCGTTTTAGCCCTCTGTTTATCTAGAGTCTTAATCCAGTCATTCAGACTTGTCACAGTCTGTGGCTCCTGGTTGAAATGGAATAATTACACTTAACTAGTAGTTCCTGAGAGAAACTACCTTTGAAGTATATTCCAAAAAGCAGGCAGAGTGTTATTCTTCTATTAAAGGCTTAGAGTCCTTGGAGCATTGTACAGCTGTTCAAACAGCCGATCTGTCAGACCCCTGTGATGGCCTGAAAAGAGAGTCCTCACATAAGCTACCTGTTTAATTTTACATTCCTGTGTGTTTTTAAACAAGAGTGAGTAAACTTTATGTCCTCACACTGGGAAATTCTAATGATTCTAGGTAGTATTCAAAGAGGGCCTTTGCTTTTCACAATTTTAACCAGAAGGCCCCATTTCTGGCCAATTTGGATTGCATGTGAGGCCACTAATCATTACTGCCACGGTTAGAATCTAGTTCCGAGGCATCAGTTTACTTGAATGGGACTCAGGAAACTTGGGCTCACGAATCCAGGCACAGATGGTTACGTGACGGTCAAATCTTTCTTTGAATAGGAGTGTCATTCCAGCAGAATCAGAGCCAGTGGTCAAAGCTGAATTATGGCTCATGGCTACCAGTGACCTTAGATTGCTATTGCCTGAGAGTTGCTTTCCTTAGTGTGGAGAGACTGCAAGGGAACTAGAGTGCCATGGAAGACTTCAAGTTAGCAAGTGGGAGAAGACCACTTTAATGTGGTAGGGAGAACAGTGGGACCCAAAGATTTCCACATTTTAAAGCCCAGAATCTCCTGACTGTGTTAAGTAGCAGGCAATTGTTCAGGAATTGTTAACTAAGTTAATTGTTGCTAACAATTATTAATTGTTCAGGAATATGCAGAATAAGTGACTGCTCTATGCAAACATGGGCCCTTTTAAAGGCAGAATAACAAAGTGGGAGAAGACCCAAAATGAGGAGGAAGTGACCTTGGGACTAAGTGACAACCCTGCTGGCTGTGAGGATTGGGGAGGGGATTTTCAGGCCAGGAAGCAGCAAGGAATTAGATTTTACCCCTAGCATTTATGGAGGGTATACAGATCTGCTGATATCTGAGTTTACGTCAGTGAAACCTGTTTTGGACTTCTGACCTCCAGAGCTATAAAATAATAAGTGTATATAGTTTAGGCCACTACAATTTTGGTAACTTGTGGCAGAAACAGAAGAACATTGCTGGCTGCCCAGCCTCTGGCTTAGAGAAAACGTCCTCACAGCTGCATTCATTGATTCATCGATCCATTTAGGCATAGGAGAAAATTGCTTCAGTTTTGGACTTTATGGAAACAGGATTTTACCTGCTTCATCATGTGGGGTGAGCGTATGTGTAACACTGGACAGTGGGAGGTTCTATAAAGACCAAGCCCCATGGAGAAGGCAAGGCCTTTTCTTTGCTTTGAACTATCTCAGGGACTATTGCTATATAACACACTAAGCCAGAAGGACTACTCTGAATTGTCAATGGGCTGGAGAAGAAATTAAACAAACGGTTGGGATATTCTCTTAAGTCAATGTCATTACTGATGGATTTACTTCAGATGATCTGGACTCATTCCTGTATTCAGTAGCTGTCTGATTCTACTTCAACGTACATAATACAAAGATAATTAAAATAAAGACTTAGAAGAAAAACAGGACAGATTAAACCAAAGGCAACTCTGTTGTCTAAGCCCCCATGGTGGTTCTTGAAGCAGTAGGTCTTAGTGAATGTCTGAATAAGTGGAAACAATCTCTTTGCAAATAGTTGATGAGTAATTTCTTTCTTGTCCTCCCTCCTCCCAAAATATCAAATCCATTTTTAAAGTACTTCAACCCAAACATTATTTAGATGTGTACAGTAAAATGTCTAACAGTGGAGGCAGAATCAACTGGATACTTGCTATTAAGATAAGCAATGACATTGGATTCAAGTTTGTAAAATAATAAATAAATAAATAAATAAATAAATAAATAAATAAATAAATAAATAAGGTCTGGTATGCTCACCCATTATGGTTTTGTTACCGTTTTGAGAGAGATCATTTCTTAGGGCCGTGCCTTGCGCATTAGATCCATTCGGATTCAGGCATCGACAGACTGCTGTCTTTCACCCCCTTGCACAAAGTGTGAGCGAGGGTCCGAGTGCCCAGTGTGCGCCACATCCCCCACTAGAACTTCCGTATTTTGTGTTAGTAATTATTTCCCTTGCTGTGACAAAATACCTCCAAAAAATAACTTTAAGGGACTAACGATTTAATTTGTCTCGCAGTGTGTGGGGGTATAGAACATCATGAAGGGGAAGAAATGCCGGCAGGCGTGTGAAGCAGAGTCACAGGGCTTCTGACAGCAGGAAGCAGAGAATGGAGCTGGGGAGCAAAACTTCAAGGCTCACCACTCTGCACTCATTTCCTCTAAGGAGGCTTCATCTCTTAAAGTTTCTACAACCTTCCAAAACATGGTCAGCTGGTGGGGACCCAGTGTGCAAACATGTGAGCCAAAGGGAAACATTCCACATGCAAACCCTAACACCTTCGCAGCCAGAAGTAGCATCTTAAGATTATCAGGTGATCGAGCCTATATTCTAATTTGATCGGACTGTACTGTTTTGTAACTTAATGTGGAATGCCTGCAGATATTATCAAACTGTGCTTTAAGGGGCTTTAAACCATGGCATAGTTAAAACATGCAGAACGTTACAGTTTGAAAACAGAACAGAAAAATATACATCAAGTGGTAGGCTACTTATTACCATTGAAGAACATATCGAGGTAATCTTCAGGGAAGCCAAGACACACAAAATAGTTACATTGTCTTACTGTTCCTAGAGCTGGAATAGTGAATGTGTAACATCATGCCAGGGAGCAAAGTCTTCCTAGGCACCGACTCTTCAAGTCTGGCACTTAGATCCTCATAGCACACTTAGTAACATGATAGACAATCTCTTTTTAATATTATAATTAAATATTCTTTTGTTTCTTTGCTTTGTTTTTGAGACAAACTCTCATTGTGTAGCCCTGGCTGGCTTTGAACTCAAGAAGGCTGCCCCACCCATCCCCTACTCCCCGCCCCCATCTCCGACCCCCTTTTCTTCTCAATGCTGGAATTAAAAGCGTGTGTCATTATGTTCAGCTAATTAAACATTCTCCAGCCGACTGTTTCATAATTTTATGAGAGACCAAGGCAAGCAAGGTCTTACATTTTATCCTAGTGAAAGAATTGAGAGTTGCATTACTTTGTTGTTATCATCGTATCTATTATCTTTTGCAAAAAGAATTTAGGACAAAACATAGAAAGACAGAGTAATAAATGCTCCAATATGGAAGACCTTGCTTGGGCTGTTCAGGCTACAGCAGATGATCAGTCCAGTGTTCCTGGAGTGTGTGTGTGTGTGTGTCTGTGTGTCTCTGTTTGTGTGTGTATCTGTGTGTGTGTATGTGTGTGTCTGTGTGTGTGTGTCTGTGTGTGTCTGTGTGTCTCTGTGTGTGTGTGTATCTGTGTGTATGTGTGTATCTGTGTGTCTGTGTCTGTGTGTGTGTGTCTGTGTGTCTCTGTTTGTGTGTGTATCTGTGTGTATGTGTGTGTCTGTGTGTGTGTGTGTATGTGTGTGTCTGTGTGTGTGTGTCTGTGTGTGTCTGTGTGTCTCTGTGTGTGTGTGTATCTGTGTGTATGTGTGTATCTGTGTGTCTGTGTGTGTGTGTATGTGTCTGTGTGTCTCTGTGTGTGTGTGTCTGTGTGTGTGTGTCTGTGTGTGTGTCTGTGTCTGTGTGTGTATGTCTGTGTGTGTGTCTGTGTGTGTATGTCTGTGTGTGTGTGTCTGTGTGTGTGTCTGTGTGTGTGTGTCTGTGTGTGTGTGTCTGTGTGTGTGTGTGTCTGTGTGTCTGTGTGTGTGTATTGTTTTAGACAGGAGAATGTTTAACATTTATGTAAATGTGAAAGGCAGAAGCCACACCCTAAGCCTGCTGCACTTTGCATGTGCGTTACTCTTATGTTCACTTACATTCTTATCAAGAGCCTACTTCACTGCAGTCTGTGGTTTCATCTGAATAGGAAATAAAATGTCTTGGCATTCTGGATTTGTTATGTAACTGTGGTGTGTACTTTCCCAGCCAAAGCCACAGGTGCTGTGTGGAGGCCACTTGTTCAGTACTACTTGCTGAACAAAGTTAGATGTTTCTTCGTTTTTAATTCTATTGGCTATTACACAGAGGATGTAACTGCATGATTTTTCTGCAGGCCACTCAAATGTGTGTGAAAACTTGAAGGATCCAGCAATTTTTTTTTCCTAATCTGGGAGAAAAACGGGGAGAGTAATACTTTGCATTGAATCCAATCCTCTTTTCCCCTCCTCTCCCCTCCCCTTCCCTTCCCTCTTTTTCCCTCCCCTCCCCTCTTCTCCCATCTCTTCCCCTCCTCTCCTCCTCTTCCGTTTCTGTCTCTCTCTGCATCTCTGTCCCTTTCTTCCTTTCTGTCACTTTGTCTCTGTCTTTCTGTGTCTCTTTCTCCCTTTCTCCCTCTATGTCTCTGTATCTACTCTGTCTCTCTACCTCTGTCTTTCTTTCTGTCTTTGTCTCGTTCTGTCTCTGTCCCTCCCTCCCTTCCCCCCCCCCCCCCCCCCCCCCGGCTTCGTTTGGATCAGGCATAGAGCAGATGCCTACTTTGGTCACTGGAGTGGCAGGAGGAGAACTGATTTCTTCACCTCTCCCTCTCTTAGCTCAGAATGGTGTTGAGCTTGCAGAAAGTCATGTGACCAAAGGCTGAGGTCACTGCTCTCCCCACCCTTGCCATTCCCCCACGTCTGGTATAACAGTTAGCAAGACTGGTAACTGCTTTTGAGGGTTTTCATCTGTTTTTCTGTGTTGCCCTGAGACGTCACATGTTTCTGTGGAGGCGTGAACAATAGTACAATTTTCCACATTGAATCACATGTTCTTGTGCTCCAACCAAGCTCGGAAAAATCTGGCTGCCTGGGGTTCTGTAATAGCAAGGCTTTCTCTGTGCAGCCAGTGGGAGACTGTTACAGGGCTCATTTCTCTCCTGCAGTGCAGTGAATCCCAGTGTAGTGAGAAGGCTCTGTTTGAAAGTGACACACCCTTTGACAGGCTCCATTGTGGAGTAGAACATATTCTGTGGGGGTGGTTGGAGTGGGGGGATGAAGGTGGGGGGAGAGGAGCATACCAGCCCTTCTCTGTCTAGTATATCACAGAAGCTTTTATATCGTGGAAAATGTTAACTTCAAATGCAATATGTATTTGTTATAGAAAACTTGTACAACTATGATCACAAATTATTATTGTTTTGAAGTCTAAAAAAATTAAAAGGGAAATATTTGTAAAATACATGAACCCATAGGGAAGAAAGAATTTCCAGCTCAGTTTTCCCTAATTTCTTTACATTATAGTATTCTGAGATGTTATTTATTTTGGACATTTGTGTGCCGATAGGAATACAGAAAACACCACAGATATGTGCATGCCTGCATACATATACATATATGTGTACCAGATTTACAAGAAGAGCATGTTATTTATAACTTACTTTCAAATTACAAATGTTACTCAGATACCAATGTTAGTAGTAATTTAATATTTACTCTGTCAGTCATACACATATTATTGCATATCATACACATATTATTGATACACAAGATCAGTATCTGTGCATACTTTCTCTAAATTTATTTTTAATTTCCGTATATTAGATTCTCTTCTATGTAGTTTTTCTAGGTTTAGATGGATGCATGGCATTTTGTGATTATTATCATGACTCTCCAAAACATAACTTGGCCTTTCTGCTCCTTCCTTCCCAGTCAAGCAGGCCCTTGACCTGTCCGCCGCAGGTTTGTTTTACAGGTGGTATTTGTGCTCTTTCTCTATGGTCTTCCTTATTCCTAGAAACAGAGTAGAAAGGCTGCTGTGTGCTTTTAAATCTATTTTTTAATTCATTTACCACAATAGATTTCGAATTCATGAATGCTGCCTTGTATCAATAATGTGTTCACTGTCGCTAAATGTACCGCAATTTGTCCATTTTGTTTAATCTATTTTTATTCTCTCTCTTTCATGTGTGTGTGTGTGCATGTACTATTTCACATATGTAGCGGTTAGTGGAACAACTCTGTGTGTTCTCTTGTTCTCTCTTTATGTGTGTTCCAGGGATTGAATTTAGGACACCAAGTTTCCATTCAGGTCTCTTTTTCATGTTAGTAGTGATAGTGAAAAGTACTGCCGTCAACATTTGTGTTCCAATTTTTGTATGAAAATAAATTTCCCCTCGTAGAAGGTGTGTATTTCAAGTGGGATTGTTTGGCCACCATAAACATCCATTTAATTGTGGAAGACGGGCACCACAGTGCTTTTGTGAATGGCTACACGTTAGTGCAGAGACCCTGACAGGGTCTGAGTTCCAGCTGTATCTGTTTCGGTTATGTGGAGGTCTCTTCTATTTGATCTGCTTATCAAAGATTGCAAGACATCCAAGAGACAGGACCTGAAGCATTTAAGGTGTGGACCTGTCCATCTTCTCATGAGGGGATATCTAATGCAACCTTTACTTCCACTCTGCCCCTGACCACTGGCAATCTTAATTTCCTTTCCTTTGCCGTGATTTTTAAAGATCATTTTAACAATGTTATTTTAGTAGAGCCAGACATACCTGGCTGTTTGGAATCGCCTTATTTAATTCAGAATAAGTCTCTGGATGGTCATAGATTGTTAGTATTTTATGCTAATGGATGCACCAAGGTTATTTAACCGTTCACATATTAAAGGACATCAAGATTGTTTCTACTCTGGGCTATTATAAGTAGAGATGCAATGGATATTCACAATCAGGCATCTTTTTGTGACCGCAGGCTTTCATTTCTTTCTCATGAATATGCAGGAGAGAATTTCTGAGCTGTGCGGCAGTTGGAATTGCTGGGGTCTTTGTTGGTTTGTTCATTTTACTCTTTTCACTCAATTTGGGATTTTTTTTTCTGGTAGGGTCGAGTGGGGGGGGGGGCGGGAAGCAGCTCATTATGTAGTCCTGGTTGTCCTGGAACTCACTCTGTAGACCAGGCTGGCCTGGAACTCACAGAGATCCACCTGCCTCTGCCTCCTGAGTGCTGGGAAAATTTTCAACCATTGGGTATTCTTTCTGTGCCCCTTCATTCGCCCTCTCTCTGTGACTTTGTCCTTTTGGTTACTGTGTCACAGTTGGTCACACTTGGATGGGTTGTCTTTCCCCTTTTCCTTTCGGGGACATAATTTCTAGTGATCCAGTTCTGAAGGTAGTGATTTCTTTACTGCCCTCATTCTTCCATCACGCACATCTACAGAGTTTTTAAAATTTGGATATTGTCTCCTTTAGGGTTTCTATTGCTATGATAAAGCGCCATGCCCAAAAACCCAAAAACCTCGGGAAGGAAAGGGTTTATTTTATTTTACAACTCTTGGGCCATAGTCAGTCTCTGAGAGAGGTCAGGGAAGGAATTGAAGCAGTGGCAATGGAGGAATGGTGTTTACTGGCTTGTTCCTCCTGGCTTGACTAGCCTTGTTTCTTATACCATCCAAGAGCCAGGGGCGTTGCCCCCAGTGAGCTGGGCATAAATCATTAATGAATGCTAAATCATTAATCAAGAAAATGCCCTACAGATTTGCCTGCAGTCAGTCTGGATGGAGGAGTCTTCTTAGTGCAGCTCTGCTTTCCAGATAACTCTAGCTTCTGTCAAGTTGACAACAGACTCATCCAGAACTGATAGTGTATGTTTTAGATCTGAAGTGACCATCTGGTTCCTTTTTATATTGCTGTTGCCTGGCAATCCACTTCTCTTTGTCATCCATTCAACATTGCTCACAGTTACCTTAAAGGATATTTCCAAAGAATTGCCTTAAATTCGTTGCCTTGGGGTTCCAATTGTCCAGACCAACTTTGGTTTAGCATCTGTCAATTTACAAAATATATACTGAGTACCGTGTTTTTCTGTGTATTTGTGCACATCAAGTCTTTTTTTTTTTTTTTTTTTTTTTGTTGTTGTTTTAACCTGAACTTTTAAGAAAATATTCGAGATTCTGGGCCATTTCAACGTTGGATGGAAATGTTAATCATTGGTTTGTTTTAGCAGGTATCAGCCTGTTTGGGTTTCTGTTTCATGGAGGCTTTGGCATCAGTAGACTTTTCAGTGCGCTCTGATGTTTGTGTCTTGTCTGTTCAAGTCCCAGCTTGCACCACTAAGGTCAGCCGGGGATTGAACATTGACTTAGGTGGCAGTTTAGGTTTTGAAGCCACCAATCCGTTTCTTTAGGTTTTTTGCATTTGTGTCTGGGACTGATGTTAGTTCTTACCCATTTGTGTGTCCACAGTCTTCATATTTAATTCCAGTCATGTCTGTCATGTGTTCTGTGTCCTGCTTCCCCTAGCTCAAAGCATGGGGTCTTCTTGAGTTTTCACTTCCCTTGCTGTCCAGTGGTCCACACAGCCGGGGTGTGCCTTTACTGTGAAAAAAGCAAGAGATAAAACACATCCCTCGTTCAGAACCTACCATGTGCTTATTTTCTTGGACAAGTTATTTTTCCATTGAATTAATACAGAGGAATGGTTTTTATTGGAATGCCAAGGGGTGAGGGGAGGAGATAATTACACCAAAGTGGTAGGTAGAGAAAGGTGGACTCCCCATTTCTAGAGTGCAGAAGTCTCTCTGAGAAGAAGCGTCTCCTGAGGGCTTTCTTCTGTCAGTGCTTGCTGTCCAGTTTCTGGGGGCAGCCTGCCCTCAGCTCACACCTGGGGAACAAAGGAGATTTACAAGTCCTGGGAACTCATCCTGTGCTTCTTATTCATATCTGTGGGAGGGTCAGTCTCCCTTCCATAGTGTGTTTTCCAAACTTCAATGATAGCTGCTTTTTGTGATCCATTTTTTAGCGATCACTTGGAATGGTAAGTGAAGGTGGCTTGCTCCATTTGGACGGGCTCTAGAAATAGCCTGCATAAATATGGTTTTAATGGCTGAATCTTAAAGAAAATTGTGTAAATCTTTTCCCATGCCATTGTACTTTAAAGTAAGTCCATATTGCTTCATATGGCTGTGGCTGTTGATTGTACTAGCAAATGTGGGAATAGATCCATCTTATGCACATTTGTGATTATTTTTCTTGGGATAAATTCTTAGACACAGAAGAGCAGTACTAAGTCATTAAGAACCTGTCTTAACTTTAGATCACTTTGCTATCCTTCCAACACCAGAGCAAATGTTTGTCTACGCTCGGTCTTGCTAGCCCTCTAGATTGGAATGTCTACAATACAAATGCCAAAAATCTCTCAAGGCGCTTCAGCTTCCCAGTTTCCTGTCCGGGCACTGCAAACCTTTCGCCACATAGCTCATAAATGTTAGTGACTAGCTGTCTTTAACTCCGAGTTTATAAAAGTCATTGGCATTAGCTACATTTGGTTTGGGCTCATAAACACTTGAGCCAAACATAAGTCTTCATGTCCTAATCCTAATTAGTATAGAATCACCATGGCTGAAGAGATGAGAATGGTCTTCTGTGTCTGGTAACCCTAGGGTCTGCATGTGTGTTCTTCTCATACTGCGTTACGGTTGCACGTCGCATGGTCGTGAATGATTTATGAGGTCCGATCTGAAAAGTTGGCTCCTCAACATCAGGAGTCTGCTGAAAGAATCTCTGCTGTACCATGACACATCCCTTTTCTGTCATGTTCTCCAACTCCCTCACGCTCGACACAGGAGTGGAGACAGAGCTCAGTCAGTAAAGTACTTGTGGCACAAGCATGGGGGTCTGAGTTTCATCCCTGGGACTCACTTATAAAAAGCCAAGCATGATGGCTAAGACCTGTTAATTCAGCTACAGAATTAGAGGCAGCTGTAGGTGGGTCCTTCTTGGCTCCCTAACTAGTCAATCTAACTTAATTGGTGAATCCTAGGCCAGTGAGTGAACTTGTCTCAAAAACAAGATAGATGGCTACTAAGGAATGAACCCCAAAGGTGACCTCTAGTGTCCACATGCATACATGTAAATAGGCACCCCCCCCCCCACACACACACATATACAGATTCTCCCTTTTGAAAAATGCTATATTACTTGTTCAAACAGATCACTTCAGTTCTCTGCAGGATTTTTGCCCTACTATAAGTAAGTAATTTGAATCAGTGTAATTAAGGAAACATCTACCTATGGACATAGGGCATAGAAATCCGTAGCACACCATAACCCTTGCAAGCTGCAAACTGAGGGACCTGCTAAGTATGTAGCCTGTGTGTTCATACATGGTGTAGGGTCCCTTGAGGAATTAAGTAAGGTTAAAAAAAGACCCCATGGAGCTTTGAAAGAACAGTGTCTCCCATATGCTCAGGTATTTGGTCTCCAGTTGGCGGCTCTGGAGGTATGTAACCTTTAAGTGAGAGAGTCTTGCTGGGAGAAGTACATCACTGGGACTGGGAATGAACTTTGAGGGTTCATGGTCTCCCCCCCGCCCCCTCCCACTACCTGTTCTTTCTCTCTGCGTTCTTCGTGTGATGAAATATCTCTCTGCTTCCTTTTCCTGCTGTCATGGCCTTACCTGGTATTTTGGACTTTACCCCTCTGGAACTGTAAACCACCACAAACTCTTTCTCCCTTAAGATGCTTTGGTTACAGTCTTGCATCACAGTGACAGAAAAATAACCAACAGAACTCCAACCTTTGCTTCTGTCTTCTGTCTAGTGTTCCTGGCTGGTTCAGCCTGGAGGAAAGCAGCAGGTGAGAACGCTTCTTGAGGCTGTTCAGAGACATCTGTCAGGGATAGAGAACTTACCGAAGCCAGAGCTCCTCCCACAGAAATCTTCAGAAGTCTGTGGCTAATTTATCACTCACTGTATCCTCCGAAAGAACATGTATATTTCTCAAGGCATTTTTTTATAGTTGAATATAAAATGATAATGATACACATGAACTCTCAGCAAACTATGCTGACAGTTTATTGGGGAACTTATAGTCAACATATGAACCCATTAATATTATGATACTATGTGTCTATTGGACCATATAGTGTAAGAGATAAGTGGTTAGATTCAGGAGTCACAGTGAATTTCAGTTGTGGCATTTCTATCAGCTCTCTGATTTTGAACAAATTAACTACCCTCTGTAAGGCTAAATGCTTCTGTTTCATTTGTTTGTCTCGTTTATTACAGGGAATAATAATACCCACCATGTAGGGTTGTTGTGAGGATTAAAGGAGATAATGTCGCTAACTGCATAACCTGACTAGGTGACTCAACGCTCTCTAGTATCACCCTAATTGCTATTTGTATGGCCAAACCCAAGCACAAGAGCCAAGAGTTGCAGTGATGTGGTTATTTCAGGACTAATATTACAAACTAATAGTTTAACGAAATGTAATACTGAGGAAGGGGAGACAGACTAAATGCTAAGCTCTCAGGTAAGACAGCCTAGATCAGTAAGTATAGGTCCTTTTAAAAATTACATTTTAAAACTTACATACATAAAGGAAAGTAGGAAGGGTAAGTGGAGGTTGGATCTGATCAAGAAACATTGTGTACATGTATAAAATTTTCTACTTGGAAGATCTGTGCTCTTGAGTGAACTCAACTTCTCTCCTGGCCATGCCTGTACAAGCAGGGGCACCGTATTAAGGAAAATCACTTAGGATTCTGCTCCGTGTGGCTGGGGAAGTATGACTAAAGGTTTCAGCTGCTGCATTAAATGCTTCTAGGCATTGTCCTCTCATTGCAGAATGCCTTTTCCCCATTTTTCTCAGTCCTGGTATCTTTGGCATCTGTCTGTCCTCTTTGTCAACTTGTTCTCTTCCCCAGAGAACTGTCTTTAAAATAATAATTAATAATAATAATAATGTTATTATTATTATTATTATTAAAGGATCACTTGTACAATGTGTTTGCATCACTTTCACACACTCTATTTCTCCAATGTCTTCCCAATTCCTTCTTGACTTGTGGGCCTCTTTATATGTGTGTGTGTGTGTTTTTTATATATGTGTGTGTTATATATGATATGAATTATGCATGTGTGTTTATCTCCTACTGATTTTAATTAATGTTGCCCTCATTTGCATTTTTTAGGGATGACCATTTGGGATAGGGGTGTTGTTCTTGGAAAAACTAACTAACCAACCAACCAACCAACCAACTAACCAACCAACCAACTAACCAGCCAACCAACTAACCAACCAACCAAACAAAGAAACCTGATTTTCCTCTCCTTAGTAGCCATTCATTACCTATCTTCATCTAGACATGAGGCTTTTTTGAAAGTTTCCTGTGTTTGTGCTGGCATGTGGACTAGTGTGGTCTTTGGAGTTTTCCTGTAGGCAACCATGTTGTGAGGGTTCATGGCAGCAACAATTTTTGTCCTCTCCAGAAGAAGCTATCACACAGAAGTCATCCTGGTCCTCTGACTCTCACAGTTTTTCTGTTTCCTGTTTGGCGCTGTCTTTTTAAGCCCATGTGTAGGAGTTGTGTTGTAGATGCTCCATCTGGGGAAAGGACTCCACAGTTACTTATTCTCATTGTGATTCCACTCTTACGTCAATGATCATGGTGACCTTGTTGCTTGTTTCAGGAGAACAAAGTCAATCAGAAGGAACTTCCATTTTGGGTCATGCACAGACCTTTCCCCTTCTCTTTACTTAACCCTGTCCATCTGTCTCATCTGGTCAACTGTTGTGTGAGCACACTGGACCTCAATACCTTTTGCCTCCTGACTATTCCATGACACAGACTGTCCCTTTTCCCTCCCCGTTGAATAGTTTTCCATTTGACTGTCCCCTTTCCAGCAGCATACAAACCGACAGTGCCATCTGTCATCCCAAACACAACAGAATACAATAAAATTTGTTTTTATCTTGAATTGCCTAATGCCATGCAACTTCTCTGTGTGTGTATGTTCAGCAAAACTTGAAAAATAAAACCAGAGCGGCTGCTTTTAGCTTCCCCTTCCTCCCTGTTCTCTCTTAAACACACCTCATTCCAAGGAATCAGCTCTAATTAAAGCCACTGCTGACCACCAAACCAGCTAGTACTATAACATCCCGAGTCCTTACATAACTTAGTCTCCCAGAAATGCTTAGTCCAGTTGGTCACTTCCTTGTAACACTACCACAGAATCTGACCTCTGGGAGTCTCTATTCTTCTGGGGACCATCCGACCTCTGCTGTGGTTTCCTGTTTTATTCCTCCTGGTTATCTTCTCTTCCTGGTCTTTGTTCCTAGACCTCCCCACTTTCCAGACCACAGCCATGCCTTGTGGATCTTCTTTTTCATCCTGGCCTGAAAGGTGATCCAGGTGTTGACGGTCCTCCACAGTGAAACTGGGAGCCTCTGTGTAACTTCCTTTTTGTAAAATCTATGTTAATACAGTTCTTGACTTCAGTCCCCAAACCACCTCGACCCCATTTCTCCAAATCTAAATGAAAACCACGAACATCCAAGACTGTTATAACCCTGTACACAAGGATTAATTGGATTTTCACTAGCATTTTCTACACATCTCCCCTAGTGGCTATCTCATTTTTTTTAATTGCACTAAAATATAAACACTCCAGCAATAATATACAGCTCTTAAACATTTCTAATTCAGTTGAATAATGAAAAATGCTGTACTAGATAATTGGAAAATGACTTGAATATGTTTGGGAAATGACCCAAGATCAAAGAAAAAAATCATACATAAGTTGAAGCACATGATTTTCTAAAATGTCCAGTTATGATGGACATATTTTGATGACATATTTTGGTGAAAAAATTTCTTTGATTTTAAAAAAGTTTTCTTTTTCAGTTATCATTTAGGCATAACAACCACTTTTAAAAAAATTCCACCTTACAATGAGCACATCTGGCTTTGACTGAACATTTAGTGGTAAATATTAGCCATCCTTTTAACTCGCTGCTAGTCCTGCAAAAGCACTCGTAAGCGTTCTTGCTAGAAATAGTATTAAGATCAGAATGCTTCTCCATCCATGGAAGCTAAGCTAGCTGTGCTTTGTTTATCCTGAGCTCCTGATTTCTCTACTCTGTTGCTTGTAGATTGTAGAGAAGAGAGGGATTGAAAACCCTAGAATAGGGTTTTAACCATATTTAACCATAGAATAGCTTATATACACAAAACAAAGTGTGGCGCTGGCATACATTAAGGAAATAGTTTGACCCCCCAGTCTTCCTTTCCTGGCTTATCCTTCTGCCTCCTGCCTGAAGTTGTATTCCTCTTCAAACTAATATGTACCCTAAACTAAATATTGTGCTCCTACTTTTTTTTTTTTTCCTTGATTAGGGCCTTCATAAAAATGGTCTCATTATGAAGGCTTTCTTTACCCAAACAGAAATAGCATGCTTCCACAGGGTAAACTTGCCGGCACAATGGTCCATTGTGATGCTGTTTACACACTTAGGGTTTTTTTTATTGCTCTCAGTACTATGTAATTTGGGCTTGCAACTGATTAGCCAATTAGGAGTTGGAAGGAGGATATGTAAATGTTACCGGCTAACTGACAGAATGATTTATTAGAAGCACGTCTTTGTGGAATGTCACCTGCTTTGTTGTTTTGGGAGGCCTCATGCCAAACCTAAACAGTGGTGTCAGTGGCAGACCTGTGCCCAGCTGTTTAAAAAAAAAAAAAAAACATAGCCAGGCGCAGTTGAATCCCAGTCAAGTAGGATTTGCTTGTTTGTTGTGTTCGGCTGATTTGAAAATACACATACCTTTCTGCGTCTTTGATTACTTTCAATGAAACTTCCCACGAGTGTGACCCACTGCCTCTCCTGCTCTAATCTCTTCCTTCTCAGTGCTCCTTGTCCCTTCTCATTGCCACTTGGGTGTCTAGGCCCCAGGTTTACAAGGGCAGACTTCTCTACCCTCTTTGAAAACTCTAACCGTTGGCTTTTTTCATTAAGCCTTGTGTTTATCTTGATTTCAGAGAAGGTTGAAGGTTTTTTTTTTTTTTTTTTTTTTCATTAAAAATAACAAAGGTAATTTTATTTCTATTTTGTCTTAATGTGATTTAGATGGACAGAGTTGGCAGGCAGTTTTATAAAGGAAATGGGAAAATAAGTATTTATTTTTTGAAAAAAAATTTAATTAAAAATAGTCTTCTCTCATACAACACATCCCAACTACCGTTCCCCTCTCGCCACTCCTCCCAGCTCCTCTCCATCTCCGTCTTCCCCATCAGCCCCCCTTTGTTCTTCTCTCAGAAAGGAGCAGACTTCTAAGAGACAATCAATCATGGCAGACCAGGATACAATAAGACAAGGTCAAAAGCCCTCACATGGAGGCTGGACACCACAACCCAACAGGAAAAGAATCCCAAGAGGAGACAAGATACACCATCCCCCACTGTTAAAGGTCCCCAAAGCACCAAGCTGACAGCCATGACATGCACACAGAGGACCTGGTGCAGATACCTCCAGGCCCCATGCTTGCTGCTTCAGTGTCTATGAGCGTATATGATCCCTGTTTAGTTGATTCAATGAGCCATTTTTCTCCTGGTGTCCCTCACCCCCCTCCAACTACTACAGTTTTACCTCCCCACCTCCTTGGAATTCCCAGAGCTCTGAGGGGAGGGACCTGATGGGGACTTCAATTTAGACTCTCTCTTTATAATGTGTGGCTATGGGTCTCTGCATCAGCCCGCATTGGCTGATGGAAGAAGCCTCTCTAACGAGGACTGGACAAGACACTGATCTGGTTTCCTGGCAGTGGAAAATAAGAATTTAATTTGACTGTAAGTTTTATCTAGAAACTTTTAAAACGGTTGTTCAAAGCCTCCTACTTTGACAAGAGCCCCAAGAATGTTTAGATTTGTCATTATTGTCTTTATTTTGAAAGGCAACTGATACTGGGACAGGCATATAGTTCATAGCCACGAAAAACTGAACTGGAATGTCAGACCGAAGCACTTGATAACTAGCCCTGGAGTTTAAGAGAAGGAGTATAGAGTATTACAGATGATTGACACAGTCCCCTTAACAACTATGCATAGAGCTTAATCAACTCATATCAGGAGCCCAGGGAGAAATGTGCATACATGCATTCTGCATTTGTCCTACTGAAGGATATGAATGTGTTTTAATTGCACTGTGTTAGTGCTTAGAGGCAATTTATAGCTTTGATTGGAGAGATGATAATTCTAGAAGTTTTCTCACATGTGGTTGGGCAACTTCTTCTGGATTTCTTATGAATCTGGATCCATTAAAGGATCCTTAC
Source organism: Arvicanthis niloticus (assembly GCF_011762505.2). NCBI lineage: Eukaryota > Metazoa > Chordata > Mammalia > Rodentia > Muridae > Arvicanthis > Arvicanthis niloticus. The sequence goes on along the minus strand of NC_133436.1, from coordinate 22,764,199 downwards.
CTCTTACTTATTTGCAAGATCACTGGATTTTTAACTTCAGGTTCATGACACACTCAAATGAAAGCTTGATTCGGGGTTGTGTCTCTCAGTTGTATATAAGTAAAGGACATATTCAGGGTGCAGCAGGGACTATCCCCGCAAGGCCAGTGACCTTTCTCTCAATTGTTTATTGCAGAAACAGCCTTGGACAGAGTGTGGGGTAGAGACAGAAGACTCAAGTCTATTTAAACATAACTCCAGTTTTTTCACTCTTTCCCAAATGACAAGATGAAGTTTTTATTTACGATATCCTACTTGCAATATAGCATGTAAGAGAAACAGCTTTTCACCAGAGGGTTCATATGTTGGTGTTGTCTATTTGATACTGCAGTGAAGGAGACAAAGGGCCTGGCTTTGCCTTTATTCTGGTCTGCTCTCTTGGTATTAGGGACAAACAGAAGGAGTTTGCAGCTCAAAGAATTGCCTCCTCACTTCAGCTGGAATGAGGTTCAGAGTATGGCTCTAGGGTATGAAATCACATTTCTGTCTCTAGGTGACAATATTCACAGTTGCCTCTGCTGGCTTCCGACAGACGCATGTATATGGGCTACAGACATGTATTCAACTTTCTAACATACTTATTGTGAGAAATGCCATTTAAACTCCCAAGTCTGTAGGTATGTTTATGTGGAAGACCGTGGTTTATACTTGGCACTCTATTATTGTGTGCCAGTATTCATTTGTTTATGTCAGACTCTCACAGACATACTGAGAAGTACTCAGATCTTACAGGAATGGCCCAAAAAGAGATGGTGTCACCACCCATCAGCACTCCAAACCTGAAGCTCTCTGGATCTGTTGTCTGTCAGAGATAACCACTCTTCCAACCTCAGCACCAGGTCAGCACTGCTCAGAGTGGAGTTACAGTTTGTACTTATAGTTTGTGTTTATGTAGCATTCTCTGGGCTGTTTGCCGCCCCCCCCCCACACACACACAAGCTAGAGGAACCCTGAGCTATACCTAAGAGCAGTTTTTATACAGTTTTCACAGGATTAACAAGGGCAGTCTTACAATCACCTCTTAGACAATGCTAACCATAAAGGCTGACCTCAAAAGGCCTCTCTGTTGTTGTTTCTTGGCAACATTATCTTATGACAATGAGTGTTAGCTAAGTCTATCTTACCATAGCTCCTGTTTACCCAGGTTTATTGCACTAAGGGCCCAGCTTACTGATAACTTTTTAATTCTCTTGGGCCCTTCTCCTAGAATGTATGTGTAAGTCTTTGAAATGTGCTTCTCCTGGAACATGTCTCTGGAGAAGTTAATTTTTAAGTTTAGGCTGAGACCTGAGATTCCTTCAGATGTACATGTATACTCATGGATGTGTGAAGTGAAAAATTATAAAAATCATTCTATAATATATATATATATATATATATATATATATATATATATATATGCTTTTCTCTAAGCCTTACTTTAAAGGACATGGAAAATTTTCTCTGAAGCAAGCTAAAAATGTTGACTGGCCAGTTTCAGGAACCGGAAGAGAGGAATGCAAGTCATCTAGGTGGTGCTGAGAAACTAGTAACTACGATGACAGGGCAGGGCTGTGTCCCGAGCAACTGAGAAATAGTTGAACAAGTGACAGGGCAAGGCCACAATGACAGGGCAAGGCCACAGTGATATGGTGAGACCACATTTTTGAGAAGAATGAGTATACAGAGTGTTTTCCACATGACCCTGACTCACTTAGGTTGGGTTTCTCTGGAATTCTCCGCTATTTTTATGTTATATTTCCTTAGCAACCCCTCACCCCCTCGCTTATGGTTTTCCACTTTTAAAAAGCCCCTCAGCCAGCCGGTCTTTGTCAATTCAGCTCCTGCGTGGGCAAATGAATTGACCATTAGGCGGCTAACTCTCCTGAATAAAGCCTCTGCTGTTTGCATCCAAATTCGGTGTCTTGCGAGTTTTTGGGTGGCCATAACTTCCTGAGACTTGAGTGAGGGTCTCCCCAGAGAGGGGGTCTTCAGATGTATAGTCTTAGGTTAACTTTGGGGTCATTCCTTAGGTGCCACCACATTGTTTTTGAGGCAGAGTCTCTCCTTTACCTAAGACTTGCTGTTCAGCTTAGGCTTTCTGGAGGTGGTCTTCCTGTGTCTGCCTTGAAGTACTGGGATAACAAATGTTAGTGAGACTAGCAGGGTTGTTTTACAGAAGCTCTGGAGATGGAACTCAGGCCCCCATGCTTGCAAAGCAGGTGCTTTACCAACTAAGTCCTCTTGCTGGCCCTATTTATGCTATCTTTGGATTAGTTGAATTTTTTACTTTTTTGAAGCCAGATTTATCAATCTATTTCATTGTTGTGAGGACTATTTTTTTTTTTTTTTTGCCTTTTATGTTGTATTTATCTTATGCTAGATTGTGAGGGAATTTATGATATCTTCCAGAAGTTTTGTCATCTTACATTTATTTCTGTCCATCTACCAGTGTTTTTGTATATGGTGTTACATAGGGGTCAGAGGTCATTGCTTTCTCCCATGCTCCTATGCCCCTCCATTGTTCCCTGTCAGCTTAGCTATAAATCAGCATCTGAACTCTGATCTCTTCATCTATTTCTCCATCCTTCCACTAATACCACACTCTTTATTGACTGTGTCTTTAAATTCAGGCTTGAAGTCTCATCGTGTTTGTCTTCCACCTTTGTTCTTAAAGATTATCTGTTGGCATAATGTTTTTTGTAGCCACCTGTGGCCATGGATCAACTGGGTTCACCTGAAAGGGGGGCTGGAAGTGAAGAAAGGGACTGAGGGCGAGAAAAGATGAAGCCAAGACAAAGTATTCTGATCAAGGCTTGAAGTTTAATGTTCAGCTCTCAATTTAAAGGGAAAGTCCCACCAAAACCTTTTCTTGCTTCAGCTGGAGATGGGTGGAGGAAACCATCCTTTGTCATAGCCAGAGATATCTCAAGGCAAGCTCAGTGGGCAGTTATTCTTCTAAGTTCCTGTAGCAGGTTGCATGTGCAGCCAAGGTAGGTAACTCCACCTAGGTCCTATCTTTTGGTCTATTGTGGTAAACAAGGTCTTTCAGGCCTGCTGAAGGCTGGGGGAAAGGCACAGCTTTTTTGTACACTGTGTAAAGATTACCCTTGTGTTATTCAAATGCAGACTTCTCTGTCCTCATATCTTGTTTCAGCCTCGTTACATGGCATTGTAATACTTGCACCAAGAATCTCCTGTCTTAAGTTTGTGTAAATAATTCTTACTATTTATTCTCTGCCTTGTCAATAAGTGCTGATCACCCGATGGCTGGGCAGAATAGAGAATGGGGGAGGGGCCATGTCCACCAGCCAGAGGAAAGAGAAAGGGAGAGAGGGAGATTCAGATCAGCTGGAGGATGGGGATTTGGAGCCATGAGGAAGGGGTCCAGAGAGAGGCCACAGAAACACACCTGAAGCCCAAAGAGCCAAATTAATAATATGCAAATATGAAGATAGAGCTGGGGGAGGGTAGCTAGATTACCTGAGCAGGCTAAGGTAGATCATTTAACTGCTCAGCTATTAAGGTGCAGTTTTAAACAAATATTGCTTTATATGTGTCATTATTGGGGACTAACATAAAGTCAAGAAATATAGCAGCTTGATTAATTTACTGTTTATATTTATATTAAGAATTGATTTACAATTATCTTCATCATTGTGGCCTGTTTCATTTCCATTTAATGGCAGAATAAGCTTGCTAAATTTTAAATAAAGACTTTAAGCTATTGGTATAACAAAGAAACCTTAACCCATAACTTAGGGACATTTTCCAACATTGTTCTTTCCAGCAACATAGCCTCTCCGTCCATCTCTGTAGGTGGTCTCTAACCCTGCATGCATAAGCTCTGCGATTTTCTTTATGGAGGTCTTGCTCATTTTCCAGCAGCCTTGCTCCTCCTCGGGTCCTTTCTCTTTACTAGCAATCAAAATCTTGCTTTTTGCTGGCATCCTTAGTAGCACATCAACAGAGAAACTATTTTGAAACTTGAAGACAGGAAGTGTCCTTCACCTTGAGGAGGAGGTGTGAGCTTTTTTTCTGCTGTTGGTTTGAGGTAGGTGTGATGCTGAATGTCTTGTCCAGATGGAACCTTGAATGTCCTTAAAAGTAGCAGATGTGTGTGGGCAGAATGGTGGATTACTATATTGAGAAGCACACTGAATGTCTCGAGGCATCACGTACAGTTAGCTGAATGAAGAAACCAAGTGCATGTTTTAAGTGTCTGATCCATGTTCATTGATGCTGGACAAATGACTGTTCCAAAACAAATGGATCATATCTTTTACATTCCTTCCAACATCTTTGATTTCCTATTTCTAGTCAGTCGAGCTGACTTATGTAAAGAAAATCTCTTCAGTATGTAATGAATCCTACTCAAATGACTGGAAAACATTTCTTAAGAGATAAAATATTTTGGAGTTGCCCCTTATTCCTACCTTTTATTATTTTGTCTTTTATTTCCCATCATGCTTTGGGAATGCATAGTCTTTCCTCACTGACTTCCGACTTTCATCTCCAATTCCCATTCCACAATGGCTCCTAACTCTGATGGCCTATTACACCTGCGCTCAACACCAAGGCTCATAGCCCTCGTACTTACCAGAGCCAGTGAAAAATGCCCCCCTTCTTTTCATTTGTGGTTGTTGAAATGTCCTTCTGAAGACCCCTCTGCCTACCTTAGCATCTCTCCTCTTCCGGTCTTTCTGTTCCTCAGGCTCTGCTGGCTGTTTTTAGGGCTCCGTTCATACCCTTTACGCTGATGTCCACTTCATATTTCTGGTTTCATGTGGTTTTCTTGATGGTTAGCATTCTGTGGATTTTGGAGTCTGGTCTGGAACTATCTAACCATGTCCAACTTTCTGTTGGATTACTTCATTTCAGGGCCCTGAAAACTCAAAAGTTAGCACATCATAAGGAAACTCCAGTGAGCTGTTTGCTTTTGGCGGTTGGCACCTTTTCCACTGGGCCTGTGTGTTATTCACTTGTCTGCTTCTGTGACAAATACCAGAGAGGAGAAACTTCAAGGCACAGATGTTTTAGCTTGCTCTTGACGTTAGAGGTTTCAGTTCCTCGTGATGGAGAGAGTGTTGTAGCAATTTGTCAATTAGAGAGTCAGGAGGGAGGGCAGGGAGTGGGGAATCGTGGGCATGCACTTTTCTGCCCTTTGCCTTTTGCATCGTCTGCCGCCCACACTTAGGGCAGGTCTTCTTAAGCCTTGTTTAATCCTTGAAGTCCTCTCCTCAAGTGTGCTTCCATAACCTAGGCCCTTCTAATCCAATCAGCTTGACCATCAGGATTAACCATGGCAGCCCAGGAACTGGAAGTGGTCTTTGGCTTTTCTTTCTCTTCTTGCTAACCATGTCCATGAACAGCATACTGCTTTAGGACTTTCCTCAGTATCGTTAACATCTCTGTAGCCTGGATCCTCTTCTCTGTATCAGTCACCATTTTTCTCTTCCCAAATAACCTTGTACCTGGCTTGCTTGAACTACTTCCTAACTGGCCCATTTGCCTTCAATATTTTGACACTGCAGCCCAGTATCAGTAGGGTTTCTACAATGAGCTACTCCTCTGTTTAGGCTCACCAGTAGACAGGTTCTTTGGCGCTCAGACCTTTACTATGGCTTTAAATACTAGTCATGAAACAGACCCCTCCTGGTGCCTCCAGGCTCATCTCTGGACATGGCCTCCTTCCCATTCTGTTCCTCTCTTTACTTTGCCTCTTTTTCTCCTTGCTTTGCTTTGCCCTGAGTAGGCTGATCCTTATCCTTCACTCTCCTCCTATCATCTGTCAAGTCTCAGGTTAGATAGGACATATTATAGGGGAAACATGTTGTCATCCACTACCGCCATTACTGTGTCTTATACTGTAGGCGTTATATACATTGGTCTCACTGTCAACTTATCAAAGGCAAGGTACATATCTGGATCATCCTATGGTGTTTTTTTATAAGTAGGGACCATGTCGGGCTCTGTGGATGCAAAGATGAATGGCTTTTGTCTCAGGCCACAAGGGTCTCACAGTGTGAAAAGTGGAAGAGAAACACCAGCAGGTAATTATTGTGCCATTTGATGAGTTCTGTATGACAGGTGTTTTCAAGATGTGGTAAGAGGAGCACCTTCGGGGTCAAGTGAGTTCTCCTGAAGTGCGTGCTGGCATCCCTAGAGAAACAATGTAGAGGATAATCCTGAGAGTGACGATCACCTCCAGAAATAGCCCTGGCAGCCCTTCAGTCAGTTTTGCCAGCTCATCTCTAGAGAATGTCTGTTGGCTCTTCAGATGCAGAGAACTGCATGGGAATTAAGTTTTAACAAACAGTAGCTCAGCGTGTAGATAAATATCACGTGGTTAGTGGAAGAAAGTAGTACAAATGTGAATTTTCAGGGTACTTAGTTGAGATTTGAAAGAGTAAATATTTTGTCCTGTATGCTCAGAGGCCCTCTGTATGACTGTATGAGCATATAGTCCTGTGTTTAGAGTCCAAATACTGTGACTTTGCATGAGAGTACAATTTAAAGCACAGTTTGCCTTGTATGATCAATATAGTCTTTTTAAAATATGATGTATTCCATAAAAGAATCCTGTGAAATGAGACCTTTACAACGGCTTCCCTCTGAGTACTAGCTGTTGAGGCTAACAGCTGTTCTAACAATTCACATGTATTCTACCCAATTAGCGGGGTGGTGAACAGAACCGTCTATAGATCAGAATTAGTTGATACTGTAATAGCCAGAGAGGGCTCATCCAGATGAAGGAATTCCACCCCTTTTACATGGCTATCTATCATAGTAGCCCATGAATGAACATCACAGTGTTTGGTAGAGTCTCTAGAATTTATGTCAAATTGACCACATAATGCATATGAGGAGAAAGGCTCTAATTTCTTTTTGACCCTTGTTTTAATTTTTGAAGAAAAAATTATCAGCAGCCACCACATTCTGAGCTTACTTTCGTTATATTTGTTGGTTTGGTCACTGCTGTTTTGAGGCAGTAGATAGTAGATTCTGGTCCACTCTGGATTGTCTTTGTGCCGTGTGTTAAAATGGTTCACAGGCTGACGTCAGCATTAAATGGAAGTCTGGGTTCCAGGTGTTTCCCAATGTCAGCGCTCATGTCTTCATGGGAAATTCACGCAGTAAATGTTGTATGGCTGTTTTGCAGAAGACAAGAGTGGAGGCTGAGAGAGTGAGAAGTACTTTCATAAAGGCAGCGGGTGGGCGGGCGGGGTATCTAATCTAGTCAAGTGCCCTGGACATCAAAGCATAATGGTGAGTACCACACAGCCATCCTCACGATGCTCCATCTCCTAGGACAGACAGACAAAAAACAAAACAGAACAATAATAATGATATTAATAACCAGAGTCATGATAAAGCTGTGGTATTACACATTCCTAAACTCAAGGGCAAAGATGATGTGGCATAAATCCTTGGTAACTGCTGACTGTAGCTGTTTCGTCAAGGAAATCATGGCGCTGGGTTTGAAAGATAAATAATCTGTGGACCAAAATTTTTTTAAAAATGCCAAGCTGAGGTAAAATTTAACATAGTATACTAAATTTTCTATCAACTTGTTGTCTCCCCCAGGAATATTTGACATGTAATATAAATCTTGGCATGGGTTCTGCTGTAAAATTTAGCGTGCTTTCTAATTTCTCTTGTTTAGCAAGCATTGTTTTTTTCTAGCGAAGAAGCAATTGCTAGCTGTCAAGATTACCACAACTCAGCGTCAGCACAGATTCCAGTTCGGTTTTTGAGGCCTTAGTCCTCTTACCATTATTTCTTACTGAATTTAAAATTTTAAATTGCACTTTATTTCTTGATTTGTGGCTCTTGGATTTTTTTTTTTTTTTTTTTTTTTTGAAGTTTCCAGAGAGATGCTTTAGAGGAGATGCTGTGTTCTGTATTAGTGCCTGGTGGGACTTCTCCAGAGAAGTTTGGCTTTCTTTCTTTCTTTCATCTATAGCAACAGCAGTGTAACCAGCTTGGTGATGTAATCCGTACCTGCTATGGGTATATTCAGCCTTAAAAAAAAATAGTTCTGTTCATGTGCAGGTTTGGCTAGTGAGTGTTTTCTTTTAGTATTTAAACATTCACATTTTATGTTTATGAGAACAAAACAGAGCAAATTCAGAAGGTATCACTTTAGTCAAAAAGCTGTCTGAGCAAAAAAAAATCCAGTTTATATTTCTAGTTATTCAAAGCAATCAGTTCATAGTCATTGTTTTAAAAATATCTGATGGTTTTATACTAAGTTGATAGAATTTTAAAATCTACAATATTTTTAAAAATTTCTTTTTCTAGTACTGGGGCTTGAATCTAAGGCCTTGTTTATGGTAGGCGAGCCCTCTGTCACTGGGGTATATCCTTAGCCTTTTAAAAGTTTTTTCTTATTGATGTTTGTTTTTTTATTTTTTGAGACAGGGATTTTTTATTTTTATTTTTTTTTATTTATTGTGTGTGTGTGTGTGTGTGTGTTTGTGTGTGTGTAGCCTGGCTGTCCTGGAACTCACACTATAGACCAGTCTCTCCTCAAACTAAGAGATCTGCCTACCTCTGCCTCCTGAGTGCTGGGATTAAAGGCATGCACCACCACCCACCACCAGATCTTTCAAAAAAGTTTTTTATTTTGATCTGGGAATTGCCAAGGCAGGCCTCAAACTGCCCATCCCTTTTCGACAGCTCCTGAGTGGCTGAGTGGAAACAGTTATTTTGTACTTTGATTCCAGTGTGTTTTCTTGCTATGTCTTTTTTTTTTAACCCAGTGTATATAAGAACATAATTAATATGTGAAATTTATTCTGCAGTTTTTCTTCAGGACCTGTTTGCTGTAGCCATACATGGATCTTTTCACTGCCAATAGTGTGAATTTATTCTGGTACCATGGGCTTCCATCTCCCAGATGTTCACACCTCCTCCCAACTCACCTCTCCTGCTTTACAGACTTCATGCTTTTCTCTGACCCTCTGAGCTACATGATCTGTCTCTAATTATTCATTTGACACCTCTGTACCTCAGTGAACTTGCACTGCAAAGCATTAAGTTCATTAGTCTCCATTTGATGGTCCTAAAATGAGGGTACCAAAAACTACTGGAAAGGACCCAGCCTCAAGATGCAGCTCAACAGAGTTGTTTACCCGCTGTCTCTCCTTTTCTGCAAGGCTCACAGCATTTCCTGGCTACCCTGCCAGGTCTCTTCCCACTCTACTGTCTTCATCACTGTTAGTAATTCTGTAACGAGGTAATGTGTACTAACATTGTGTTCCAGATATTGCACCGAAGCCCCGGAGATAACACTATTGAACTAAAACAAAAATATACCCTATGTAAGCTTTGAAAGTCAGACACATTATATAATCACAACTTTAATGATGACTTCATTGTACCTGAATCCAGTGGTAAAAATGACAAGGTAGCCTGAGACTGCATCCTTGTTCAAGGAGGGGGAAGACAGCTAACTGTCGTGTAGGTTTTTTTTTTTGCTTTTCCCAGAGCTTGTTGCATCTGTATTCCTGGTCAGTCCAATTCAATACTCCTCAAAATAATTTAGCAAAGATGACTTTGTTAAGTTAGTAGGTGTGTTTACCTTTCTGTTTTACCTAGGAAATTGTTGAGTGGATGGCCCCAGTCTCCTACCGTCCCAATCTGAAAGGACCCTGAACCCACACAACCCTCTTAATTGAAAGGCACAAATTCTGTAGTTAATAAAAAAAAAAAAAACTACACAATAAAATTGTGTGATAATAAATAACAAAAAGCAAACTTCACAGTATGATTCAACTAATTGTGGGCATTTACCATGTGCACTGGCAAACTCCAAGGTGTTCTATTTGACAGCAGGTGTAGTGAGGAAGTCATCAATTGGAGCTAATAATGGTGGACACTGTCTGAGAAGGGGCAAAACCTTACAATACTTATCCTGAAACATTCGCCTGGAAGGTCCTGTTTCCCATGATTTAGGTCAGCATTTAGAGACAGGTTTCCCTTCATCTACACCTGAATTATGCAGACTGAATGTTGGAAAGGCCATGCCATAGATATAAAATACTTACAAGACACATTTCTGAGGTTAGGGGCTCTTATGTAATTGGCTTCATTAATGCAATTTCACTTCACTTTCTTTTGCTCTGTACACATCCCGCACAGGGTCTGGGTACTTATCTGATTTTATGTCACGTATCAGTTCAGATCCCATCTGATCCTGACTCAGGTCAAGAGCTTCTTTGATTTAGGTTTTAGATTCAGTAGCCCTTTAATGATGTCATCTGGGCCTGAAGCTATCTGTGAGATAAATTGATGAGTGAAAACTTAGAGGAAATGTATTTTATGGTATTAGAAGATTTAATTCACTTTTTACAAACATTTCCACCCCCAAATGCATCATCCCTTTCCCCTCATAATGACTCCCCACTATTGATGTACTTAAACCTACATATCACATATTTGGCAAATATAGACACTAGTATGTTGGAGGTTAGGCCTGTCTGAGCATATTCTCTTGATAGCAAAATGCACAATCATTAACAGCCTGCATTTCCTCATTCGTAGTTTACTTAGAGTTTGTAGCTAGTGGTTAATCAATAAATACTTGTTTAAGCAATCAATAGTGGCTCTAATTCCAGGTTCAAAAAGACCCATGCTAGCATTAACAGTTTATAGGAACTCTATAAACGTCTCGTCTCCACGTTTGAGTTGTTCATGGTGTCAGGGTAGGAGCCTCCCAGTAGCTGTGGATATGGAGGCAGAACACGGGCAGGCTGGGGGCTTTCTGTCACCACATACTGCAGAGAAGGGGGTCTGTGGACAGTTGGCTGCTATCCTCTTACTGAGTTTGTATGAAATGTGGCATAATTACACCCTTGCCTTTGGGGAGCATACCCCAATATCTTCTCTAGGTGACTGTCCACCTCATACTTAAACATTGTCATGAATTTCCTTGGCAAGCCTTGTCTTCCCACGCTGCTCATCATAGCGTATTATTTCTGACTGAAAGGATTATCATTCTTTCATTATGGCCCAATGGATCGCCTGCTACTGGTGACTTACGACTCGTCCCGTCAATTTCCAGTAATGAGCCGTAGTGGTATGAGGTAAATGTCTGTGTGCACAAGCAGGGATTCTAAATCATAGCCTGAAAACCACGGAGCTTCATGGTGCAGTTAGCCCATCTCCTCAGAAATGTCTGTGGTGAAGGCTTCTTGAAAATGGCCAGGCTTCAAGGATATCGCTTATGTGACACTTTCAGTCATTAGTTTGATGGGTCCATGTTGGCTTGCTGAGGCTGACTTCCATGGGTCAGGGAGGATAATTCACCAGCCAGATAACTGATGGACATAGTCTCAGTGGGAGGGAGAGATAAAAAGGACGGGGTGCTTTAAACACATTGATTTCTTTGCAGAGTAGCATTTAAACATGTAACCGGTCACAGATTCCATGTCACTGATGACCCACTCTTGTGACTGTGCAATGGCTGTAAGATGTTCAGATGTGCTCGGGGAGAAAGTCCATGAAAACAAACACACAACAGATCTCTGCAGAGTTCTCTTGTCTGGCTCTACAGTGAGTCACTTATCTCATGGTGCTGAGTTACTTTTGGCCTTCTCTCTTGATCCCATGACAGGAGAAGACAGACTCAGAGAGACGTGGAATGAGGGATTTCCCCAAAGAGCTTGTATTACAGCCCCTCTCGGTGATGGTGTGACTCTCTTTCTCATGTGTTGCTCAACTCCTTCAGGAAGCTCCCCCCATCCCACACAGACACTGTAGGCGCTGATTTCCAGTAAGACGTTCACTGCAGGTTTTGGGAACTGAAAACAAAACAACCATTTCTGCACTACGAGGCTTTATACAACGTGAGGGAGAATGCAGGAGGGGCTGCAGTTCACACCACTTTTCCGAAGGTTTTATTGACTTTTCTGCAAGGGAGAAATCTCTGTGTCTTCCAGATACATAATTCATTTTATATATGTGTATGTCACACATATATGTATATGTCACATATATAGGTATATGCCATATACATGTATGTCACATATATATGTATATATCACATATATGTATATATCATATATAGGTATATGTCATATATATTTAGACTATAGGAATAAATAACACACAGTCTACTTGTCTTCTCTTTTTTGCATTATATATACATTCATCCAATGCTAGGTTATGCCCTTATAATCTCTAACTAGGAAACCCCAGGTAGGTTTCGTTCTTTATTTCTTCATCATTTCCTCCTTAATTAATGCTCTTGTCCTTGCACAGAAGCTCCTCCAGGCCTTTCTGTGTAACGCGCGTTGCCCACCTCCCCCGCCAAGCTCCCTCCTTCATGTCACTTCTGTGTACTATGTCAAAAGTTTGAAGTACCTTGGGTCTCTGAGACCCCCACGGCATTATTTACCCCCATCTTAGAAGGACAGCACTACTGCCACTGTAGACGGGAGCCCAGGGAACATTAATGGATCAAGATAGCTCTGTTCCGCTCTCTCTCTTAGAATTCTGTAAATAACGATTGCATTTCTTACTCCACATGTTGGGGTTTTTTCCCTATTTTGGTACCATTTTGTCTCTTCAGTTCAGTAGAAATATTTAACTTAGTAACCAATTAATAGCATAATTTAATGAATGAACTACAATGTGAAGTGATTTCAGTTTGTTTAAGATACTGAAGATATACTGGAGTCACATAAAATATGTTCTGGACAAAAAGATAATATCTGCTTAGGAATAAAGGCTAGGAGTCTAGGGAATTTCCCCATTGTACAGAATATGGCAAGTATTTAATGCATCCCACAGACAAAAGAAAATACCACTATATTCTTATTTCAAATTGATCGCATGTGAAAATATGCATGGAATGTAGGTACACGTTTATTCTTGTGAAAATGAGCCCTCATTCATACATGAATCAGTAAGACATGATTTCTGGGTAGGAAGGGGAGGTGAAGAAATGATGCAGAAGGACCATAGAGAATGTTCTAGAGGATCAAACACTGAATGGCTCCAGAATACCCTGAGATGGTTTTGTTTTCTGATCAGTTCTTGGGGTGACAGGGTGCAGTGGGCCACTGCATTTCCATGGGGTGGAAAACAATATGAGCAACCAGCCTGCTAAGAACTCAGGGCCAGATGGTGTACATTCAGGTCATGCTGAGCTGACGGTTCGGAAATGTCAACTCTGCAGAATGGTTGGAGTCAAATGATTCTTCAAGGTAACCGTGTTAAGACTTGTGTGTGCATCACCATGTAACATAACACTGTAAGCAGTGTAGTGAGTTAGATAGGATAGTGCTTTGAGGCATTAGATGCCAACCCTGCCCCCATGGGCTCTGGTAACTGTCCATGGGAATCAAACTCTAGTAAACGTGGTAGAAATCCAAAGTCGTGTCTCAGTATCTATCGGTCAACTGTTTCTTTAAGCAAATAACCAAAAGTCAGTCCCTTGGAAGGAGTGAATGGTGGAATGTTTCAGAAGTGTAACCAATTATCTTTTGATGATGAAAGCTAACAAAAGACTGTTCCATTCTTTGGCAGTGGTGGGTATTAAGATCCCATGACCTTTTACATGTCAGGCAAGCATGTTACCATGCATTTTCATCCACAGCTTCTCTGTTAAAGAAACAGTAACAACCAGCCAAGGTCTTTCCTCTTTCTCGTTATGCTTAGGCTCTAGGAAGCCATTTGTCAGCCTCCCTCTCCTCAGTGCATTCTCACTTGGAGAAGTGCTCAGAGGAGTTCTGGGAAGGATGAGGTCACTGTATGCAAGCTGGAGAGAAGCAAATGGGATGACTACAGATACAGGGAAGCCACCAAGTACCTTCTAGGGGACAAATGTGGTAGGTGACATTGCATAGGGTGAGGATATGCTTTGATTCTGTGTATCTTTAACTGTTTAAATTCTGAAAGTTGTTTAGAATGTGTATAAATGACTTTTTTCATGGTTGAGACAAAGTTTCTCATTAAGCAGCCAGAGAGAAGCAGAGAGAGAGAGAGAGAGAGAGAGAGAGAGAGAGAGAGAGAGAGAGAGAGATTGAGCATGGGTACCCCAATCACTTTCTCCATTTGGTTCAGTCTAGGACCCTAGCCCAAGGTGTGGTGGCACCTATGTTTAGGGTGGGTCTCCAGGCTAAATCAGATTAGGTTAGCCTAATCTAGAAACTCTCTCACAGATGTGCTCATCTACTTGTCTCCAGGGTTTTCTAGCTCTGTCAAGTTGTGATACGAGCTACCACATACTATTTATTGCATGTCTCTTTGTAGAAATTCTTTTGGTTTTCTCCTCCCCTACAGTGAAATTCTGTTTTTCCCCTTTCTTTTCTGTTTTCAACTTCTCTCCTCTTCTTTTGATAACTTCATAAAAGTATGCTCCCTCCCAAAATAGCTAGTCATTTATTTATGTAAAATCCTTCACTTAGTCTCATGTTTATCAGTATCAATTTTTTTTTTATGTGATACAGGTTGAGCCTCATCAGAAATGCTTGGGACCATGAGTATTAATGCATTTTGGATGTTCTATTTGGTTTAGTTTTGGGGTGTTTTTATATAGAACGTGTGTACACAATCCCCTGGCCTGAGGATGGGACCCAATGTATAATACAAAATCCACTTTTTTTGTGTCTTGTACATTTATCTGGAAGGTAATTTTATACAATATTCTTAATTGATTGGTTCATAAAACTGTTTATGCATCATAGATGAAGGGTTTTAGATTGTCTTTTCCCTTTGGGGATGCTATAGATTTGCATTTTGACAATGACCCATTATCAGATGAAGTCAAGTACAGTATTAGAACCGTGGTGCCATGTTTACACTCAGCTTTTTCTCATTCTGAGTGAGAATTTCTCATATGAATAAGTAAGGTATGTTTAATTTGTGTAACTAATAGTTATAAAAGCCTTTATATCTGTATCTGAAAAAATTGACTGATATATTTACATGACAAACCAAATATTTTGTTAGTTCATCAATTGAAGTGTACCACTGATTAAATAGAGCTTTTAAAGGAAGAACAGTTTCGAATTCCTGTGTAGAAAGTGGATGGAAGTCTAAATGAGACCTTTTCCCTTATTTCTTAGGTTACATAAAACACACGAGTGAGTTCCACATACTTCTGCTTCATTGGCACTAAACCAAATTTCTATTTTCTTTTCCTGTAGAAAAATGATCCTGTAGAGTTTTTGCATAGAGTGCAATACTAGGCTTCATGAGCTCACCCAACCCTGCCCTGATTACCTGGCTCTTAAAACTAGAGGAGGCTGGGTTAGAAGCAAAGGATTAAAAGATTAGCATAGGATACCAAAAAGATGAATGGAAATACAGTAAAAATAATATAGTTTTAATGTACTCAGTGATCATTTATAAAGGTTAAATATTGTCACCACAGCTGGAGCGCCTGCTCCTCTTACAGCCTCTCCCTTCCTGGAGGTACTTGAGTTCAGTGATGCTATGTAGTTTCACTTTTATTTACATGCATTTATGTATGTGTATTTGAGTGTCTATTTCATGTGTGTGCTCACAGAGACCAGAGAGGGTATCAGATCAGGAACTGGAGTAGACAGGCAGTTGTGAGTCTCAGTGAATGCCAGGGACTGAACTCGGGTCCTCTGGAAAACCATCAAATTGCCTCAACTCCCAGCCATCCCTCCAGTCCAAGTTCAGTGTTGTCAATCTCCATGCATTCCTTCCTGCTTTACTGCACTTGCGCGTATCCTTATATTTGCATCTTTCATGATTTATTTTAATAGTGCAAAAATATGCTATTTCTTATCTCTGTTTTTAGTTTAATATTTTATTGCAAAGATTAGAAACTTTTTGTTACGAGATGAGAGTTTTGTTGTAATAAATATAGCACAGTTTATTCAGTCCACTATTAAAAAACAAAACAAAACAAAACAAAACACCATGGTCATTGCTTCAACTCTAGTAAAACACTGAGTGCTGAAACTGATTTTCTCACATGCTGAGGTTTCTGTAGGGCAGTAGTTCTCAATCTTTCTAATACTGTGGCTCTTTAACATGGTTGATGACCCCAGTCATAAAACTGTGTTTTGTGTTGCTTCATAACTGTAGTTTTGCTATCGTTACGAATCATAGTGTAAGTATCTGTGTTTTTCAGTGGTTTTAGGTGACCCCTGTGAAAGGGTTATCTGACTCCCAATGAGGTGTCGACCTACAAGTCGAGAACCACTGCTGTAAAGAAACGGAGTCACCAGATCAAGAGAGCACAGCAATCTCCACATTATTAAGTCTCTGTTGTTCTTCACAATGTTTGGCTGAGTTGTGTTTCCACGATGAGCTTTCTGGTTGAGATAGAATTGTCTGTATCTGTATTTTGATGAGAAATGCTATGTACTTGTGGCCTTCATTTGAATCCTCCTTGGTATTGGTCACACAGGACACTGGATACTGACAAACAGTCACAGAGAATAGCACTCCCTGGTGTGGTCACCCGATGTCTCACACCCAGTGAGGGCTGACAGAGCGATGCAAGCATCTTAAGTCTTGCGATATGACTTGAGAACTTTCCTAAGCGTGGAATCGTTCTGAGTCATTTATTTCTGGTGATCAGAACCTGATGGCTTGCCACACTTCTGCTTTATTCCCACTTGTGGCAGTCTTCGAAGCTCCCACTTTGGCTATTTGTAAGACAATAGACTCAAAGCCATGAAAACTAAAACCAGTTTAAATTCTGAGGAAAACTGGAGCATGACCATGGGTTTGGTTGAGTAGTAATAACAAGGTTTGAGGGAGCTCCGCAAAGCCTATGCTACTGACAGTATGTGTGCTACAAGGCTGGGCTCACAGCTGGAACAGATGTTTCTAGGAACTTTCAACGCCTTATTCTGTGCCCAAGTGAGGAACCATATACAATTTCTACAGACTCTTCCCACTGCCAATGTGGAAATGCCTTTTTCTCTCTCAAGTATTTGTTAGGAGAATTGTATCACTTAAAAATAGGCCATTAGCAAATTATTTCTACTCGAGGAAGTCGGAAGATTTCTGAATCTATCTTTGGTATTAGGTAGGTAAGATCAGATCCCAGGGAACATATCCCTGCCCCTTCTGAAGTTTCATTTAGCTATGCCTATGTGTGCTGCCCAGTTGCACTCAGCATGCACAACTCGGATCCTACTTCAGGAAATGGACAAATGATTGGTTTGTTCTATGTCATGGTTCTCACACATCATGCTCTCTGGTCCAAAGAAAGTGTGGCTGTTGTGAATGATTCCATTTGTAATTGATTTGGGAACATAAAACTGTGAACTGTAGGAGACAATGGCCACAGCATCTCTACAGTACTTTGGAAAGATTTCACTTCATAAGTACTAATAACCTAAGGCAGCCATGTAGTTCAGCCTTTGCAATAGAAATTTGTTCCAAATCAGCGTGGACTTTTGTGCTTAACTGAGTTCTTTGTGGCCAGCTATCATTCCTGTGGCAGACAGATGCCTAAGTCCGAGGGAGTAGAGCACACAGCCAGTCTCCCTGCATTTGGCTTGTCATCCATCATCCCAGCCCATCTTCTTCCATGTTCCCTCAGCTGTGGGGAAAGGGGATGGAAGTAGCATTTTTAAAGATGAATCCTCTCAATTATCTAAAACTGTAAATAAATAAATAAATAAATAAATAAATAAATGTATCTGATTTTTATTTTAAGGGTGAACTCTGTAATTAGGCTTTGGACATATTCTTTTCAGGTGTCATAATGCCCACATGCAACTGACTTTGTTTTGCAGTTCAGTGTTGTCATAGATATTTAATCTCAACTGGAGGTTTCTATCCCATTTTAGATCATTCAGTTCCTAGATAAAAGACACAAAACATAGTAAGCGTTAATAGCACTAGGGCTGGGCAGTACCTTATAGGCTATTAGTATCTACTATAGCTACAATAATCACAAGTTATAACTTGTCTTGTTCCATCTGGCCACTCTTAACTACAATTGGTCAACCCTTATGGCCATGTTTTCAAGACTCATCTAGCCCATGGGGTCTTCTACTCTTTCTACCTATTTCTCTTTCAGGCCCCAAGCCCAGGAACTGAAACCCTGCATACCTCTCTTCTGCCCAACTATAGGCCATAGGCATCTTTATTAATCAATCATGGATAAGATACAGGGGCTGGGGTGGGGGCAAGGTTATTTAGCTTCACTTGTTGTTCGTGGGGCTCTCCTTGTCCATGAGGCAACCAGAGCAAGTATTTAGAGTTAAAATACATAGCAAAAGCCAAAACCACTGTTTTGGGTCTCCATAACTCTTAACTGACCAGTTCCGGTGATTGTCTCCTTGCAGGTTATCCAGGCTGTGTTCTTCGGCATCTGTGTGCTGACTGATCTCTCTAGTCTTCTGACCCGAGGTAGCGGGAACCAGGAGCAAGAACGGCAGCTCAGGAAGCTCATCTCTCTCAGGGACTGGACGCTGGCTGTGCTGGCATTTCCTGTCGGGGTTGTGAGTATGATGCAGGATGTACTTAGCACAGAAGAAATGTGGGTCCCACCTCAGACTTGGTGTTTGTCTGTTTTATTAATGAGGGCTCTTTATAGAAGAGCTCTTCCTCTAGCTGGCACTAGGGACAGAGCCCAGGACCTCATGGCTCGTCACCACTGAGCTACATGCCGTCCAAGGTGTCTGTGTTTGTTTTCCAATGCTGCCAACACTACAGAAATTCTCTCATGGACTGGATGTCTGAGGTCTGGGAATCCTAGAGCTGGTTTCTTTTGAGGCCTGTGTCTCTGGTTTCAAGAAGGCTGCTTTTACATTGTTGTATTCTCTTCCCCTGTGCCAGTCTGGGCCTCGGTTCCCTCTTCTTAAGAGATCCATTATATCAATCAAAATTCTCTAACAGCTGCACTTAACGTCACCTACCTCTTTAGTGCCCAAATGTCATGTTGTGAGATTTAGAGGCCTGAGATATATCTGTTGCTGAGGGATTTGCCATGCAAGCTTGAGGCCTGCAACCATCCCCAGGACCCATGTTAAAAAAACAAAACAAACAAGCAAACACCAAAAAAAAAAAAAAAAAAAAAAAAAAAAAACCCAACCCCAGACAAACAAACCCCAAACCAAACCATGTGTGGTGGTTTACATTTGTAACCTTAGTACTGTGGAGGAAGAGACAAGGACATCTCGGAGCCTACTTGCCCAGCCACAATATCAGACCAGTAAGAGACACTGTGGTATGGCTTCTGAGGCACAATACCTGAGATTGTATTCTGGCCTCCACATGTATGGGCACGTATACAAATATGTATACCCAGACACACAGATACATGGATTTGCAAGGCACATAGTTCAGCTCCTCGCATTTTCTTGAGCGTCCTGAACTTAACATAATAATTGAAAAATTAATAAGGGTAATTTCCCCTCGTTTTTTCCTGTGTCCCTGTGCATCTGCAATGACTTCAGAGATTCCTAAGTTCCTCTTTTTAACTTTTTCCATGTCTGTCATCACTGATGAAGGGTCTATAATGCCTCTATAGCTGTCTTCCCACAATATAGACCTTGCTCAACTGTCTTAGCTCTCTGAACTTAAGAGGAGATCAACACCAGCTGACACTTTACTTACCCAGCAGCACCATTAGCGAGTGTTGCTTTAAAAATGACGCTTGATGTGTGGGTCTGTCTGGCTCCATTGATTTTCTGTTTTCTGTTAGGTTCCCTCTGTAGCTCAGCCCCCTTCACAAGTCTGCTAATTTTCCATTGTCTGCATACAAACCATGTTTCTTTAAAGGCCTCATGAGACACCATAGATTTTAAACTTGTGTGTAGCCAGAAGAATGAGGAAATTTCTGTGTATCTGAGACTGAGAGAAAAAGTGTCTTATGTAATACAGTTTGAGAAATTTCAGTTGTTGCCTGGTTCTGGAACAGACGGAAGCTCCAGGGACGTGGCTAGCACATGTACCAAGCCCAAGTTCACCATGAGAAGTATCAGAAAGTTCTTTAAATCCTGCCGCTGGCTCTTTCCCGCATTTGCCAAGTCTGGGTTGGCAGAGACCTCTGAGTCATTAGTGCTGAGTTGCCATTTTCTGTGTGCTGAGTCGTATTTTCATGGTCGAAGTAGACCTGAGCTCCTGAGCCTAACACAAGGGTCAGAAGAACCTTAGACTCCAATCATAAGCCTGCGCATTCCCTCATCCCTTTCTTCGGAAGATCTCAAAGTGTTGCGCGCGCCTCCCGTGTCCCCTTTTCACCCGTGGAAGAGAAACACGAGAGGCAGAATTTGGGTGGTTACCACAGAGAGGGTTTAATCTTGTATCAGCAGACGAGAAAACCGCGGAAGGGCCAAAGACAGGAAGAGGCACAGCTTAAATACACCCTAGAGTGACGTGTTCACTTCTGATTGGCTGTTCACTCATCACCCCATATTACGCCCCGGGATGGACAGTGACTTTTGGCGCGCTTTTGCCTTTTTGCACCTGCGCAGTTAATTGTTTACTAGTGGGAGGACAGGATGTCTGCGCCATCTTGGAATGGCGAATGTATCACCGCTGACCACGGCTTCCTACATCAAAGCATAAATGTTCAGATGGAAGCTGTCCAGGAATTTAAAGCTATAAGCATTATAACTCAAAATCTCCTGCTTAAATGGTTATATGTATATTGTAAACACACAGTTATTAATTATGTACATAGAATTGCAAATATATATTATTGCATACATATAATTTTATTTTTGCCTTTATACAATTAAAATACTGAGCCAGTATGCTAACACAGATATATAATCAATCACAGCACTCTGGAGGCTGAGGTAGGAGATTGTTGATTCAAGCCACCCTGGGCTGCATAGTGAAATCTTGTCTCAGAAGGTAAATTCATCCACCTTCTATGAATCACTTGAGAGAAAATCCCCATAGCATAAATTGCAATGACATGTACTTTCTGTACAAAAGAATCATACCTTGAAATCCAAGTGTCAGTGTGTGGAATTATCTCTGTGATTCAGAAGGGAGAGGAGTAATACTTTTCATCTCCACCAAATGCACTTAACTGGTGTCACACAGTGCACCTTCTTATCATGTGCAGATACCTCTGCTGCTAAGCTCCTGACAGCAGGCCTTGTCTTGTCCCCGAGCCTCAATACTCACAGTGCTTCCTGCAGGAAGTGATCAGAGCTCTGCAGATTCACAGAGCAAATTAGACTCAGTGGTTGATCAGGTGTGCAGAGTCAGATTTATGTAGCTCTCTTCTCTTGGCATAGATGACTTTGTCACTGTTTCTAGTTTGTCTAGTCTCATTACTGAGTCATTTCGCACTTTCCATGTTCTCCCTAAGTTTTAAGAACAACTTTCACATGTTTTGTTCTCTCACCCTTCCCATTCCCTCATCTTTCCCCATGCTGACAAACGTCTTTGTAGGTGTTCTCTACACTCGAGATGGTTTCCACTCTTTCTCCTCCTTCCTCTGTTCTGCCATTGACTTTGCAACGGTCTGCCCAGGTCTCACCACACTTCACTCTAATGCAGAAAAGAATCACTTTGAGTTGAAAGAAAAAAAAAAAGAACACCTGACAGATGGGCTAGTCTAAGAGTCCACTAATTTTATTGCAAGGTCTATTTATGGGTGATAGAAATTTAAAGCTATAAGCATTATAACTCAAAATAAATATTCACTGGAACACATTTGTCATTTACTCTTACCTTTCCCTTCCTCGGGTAATTTCCCCTCATTTTTTTCCTGTGTCCCTGTGCATTTGTAATGACTTCAGAGATTCCTAAGCCCCTCTCTTAACTTTTCCCATGTCTGTCATCACTGACGAAGGGTCTATATTGCCTCTATAGCTGTCTTCCCATAATATAGACCTTGCTCAATGTTCTTTCCTTCATGCATCGATGCTCTGAGAAATCACGACGGGGGGAGAGAGGCATGTCACTCTCCTGGAGGTTCATGGCCTAGAGGACTTTACCTCACCTGGAGAGCCCTTGGCTGCAGAAGGATGAGCTTAGCATTAGTGCCTAGCATCCAGTGGGCACGCGGTTATAATGCCTGAAGCTATCTGTAGCCTAAGAATGCTTATCAGGTCAGGTGATTAAGGTTAGCATGTGAAGCAAGAACTTTTACATCTCGATCAACACAGAACCTCACAGGCAAAACATCTCAATATCATCTCCATGTCTGGGAAGCAGTGGCCTGGCTTAAGCCTCCTAAGGAGAAAGGTGGAGAGCCTGGGCTTTGAACCCTCTGTAGTCCCCAGAGATGTGCCCAGCTCCATTATTCTGGTTAAAGGGTAACTGCCAACCTCACAAAGTTGTCCCTGCTGTTAGGTACTGGCCTCTTGTGTCACTCTCTCTTGGTCAGTTTGTGATTGGGAAAGCTTCATGTTTTATTAGGCAAAGAACATAAAAACAAAACAGTAGAATGTATCATCGCTGCTCAAACTGCTCTGAAACAAATTTCTTGGCTAGAGCTTTTCTTGGTCTGTGGTCTGTCTGTCTGTCTCTGTCTCTATGTCTTCCCTCCCAGTCTCTTTCTCCCACAACCAAAGCAGCAGGAAAGACACTCATAGGGCATCTAGGATTGGTAGATTTTTACTTTGGTGCTTCCTCCAGGAACAAGGTTAATTGTGAATGGACAGTAATTGCTTTATTTGAGTATGAAGTAATGAAAAAGATTTGGAGAACACTGGACCTTACACAGGCATCTTCATTGTCCCTTTTACCCCAAGGGTATGTAAAAACAATGAAACATCCCAACCACAGATAATTAAAGTGTACTTTTGACTCACTCTGACTTGGGGGACCAGGCAGGGTGGCTTACTCAAACATAACTTGTATGGTCCACTGCAGTGTTGACTCCCATAAGCGGCAAAGCTGGTCTTGATTAGGGGTGCTAACCGGCAGATACCACTCCCTGAATCTTGTAGCTCATTTTGCAGGGCTAATCTTAGGGAGGCTGTTCTTACCATGAGCGCTTATTTCTCAACTCCGTTGCCCTTCAGAGAATTGTTATAAACAATTCTGTGGTATTATGTGGTCTGGAAGCACGGAAGTTTCTTAGGAGCAGTCCAGGGAAGCCCTTTTTGTGTCCCACGACTTCACTGACACTTGAGCCAGCAGATCCCATTTTAATTAAGAAAGTAGGTACAATTTTAACTACAAAAGAAAATACAAGAGCTTGAAGATGCCCCTCTCAGAAATCCTAAGTGTGTCTCTGACTGCTATGTGTTTCCGTTCATTGAAGCCCTGTTGCGGGTAATATTTACAAAATGCCGCTGCATGGGCCAACTATCTAAGTGGTGGCGATTCTGGCCGCCATGGTCCACAGTCAAACAAGTCCTGAGGCCAAGAGCAGCGCTGCTGCTCGTCTCAGACCACTGCTCAGGCCCGCCAGAAGCACTGGCCCTGGCACCCACGAGACACCATCATGGTGGCTAGATCAGCCAGTCCACCCCGCTGTCCACAATGCTTGGCTGAGCCCAGATAACCGCCATCCCGCAGTACCTGGTAGAATGAAGACTCTTAATACTTAACGACTCTCCAGTTGGTACATATATTTGGTAATGCTCAATTGACAAGATGCCCACACAATTAGAATTGTTAACACAATTAACTA
The DNA here is from genome assembly GCF_011762505.2 of Arvicanthis niloticus. Classification (NCBI taxonomy): domain Eukaryota; kingdom Metazoa; phylum Chordata; class Mammalia; order Rodentia; family Muridae; genus Arvicanthis; species Arvicanthis niloticus. The sequence goes on along the minus strand of NC_133436.1, from coordinate 22,740,627 downwards.
ACCTCGATGTGAATAACTACCTGAGACTGCTAAAGACACGCAGACGTCTCCGGCCATCTTCTCTCTTGCTCTTCCTACCTGCGGCTCCTCGCTCCTCCTCTTCCTCTCCTCTTCCTCTCCTTCCCTTCTTCGCTCCTCCCCAATCGCTCCACTGCAAACAATGTAGCAGCAGCAGGAAACCCCCCTGCTCCAAAGCCCATGCAGCCTATACAGCAGCAGGTGCTGGGCTTGACCAGTACCCATAACCAAATCTTACCATGGCACCAGTATATCTTTGTCCTGGTGCTGACTTGGTTGCTCCAGTCCAGATGCTGCCCTAACCATCCCAATGTGGAGAAGTAAATATCCCCCAAGGGGTGGGTCTGTGGAAGCCCCAGAGGTTTGGATCCTGGGATGAGCATCAGTCTGTCTGTCGGGGTGTCAGTGCAAATCCGCATGTGCATAAATGAGCATCTGTCCTTTGGACTGAATTTAGTTTCAAAACTGTTTGCTAAGTAACTATTTCTGGTATTATAATCATGTAAACACTCAAAGAGTTTACATGTACGGACCAACTGTAGTCTCAGACTCGTGAAGAAGACTATGGTAGCTCTCTCATAAATACAAGGAAAACTAAATTCGAAACCTCATTGAAAGTGCAGAGAAAAGAGAACATTGTAGTTCCCTAGAGTATTCATTATATTAGCTAAATCCAAGCTATCTTTAAAGTTTTTGAGGCGTGTGTAAGTTTGGATTGCTATACTCCTATAATTAAAACAACAAGAAACATTATTTTCTTGTTGACTTTTAAATACAAGAGTGGGCTTAGATGGGAAAAATACAATTAAGTATTAATCGCTAATTAATTAGGATTAATTGCTAAATAACTTTTTTATTATGCTATTTAATTTGTGTATGTGTATGAATATATATATGGTTGTATGTAAGTGTGTGGGGAGCATGCTATAGCTTATGGAGATCAGAGGACAACTTTCCAGAGTTGATTCTTTCCTTCTGCCATGTGGGTCCCACGGTTACAACTCAGGTTGTCTGGCCGAGCAGTAACTGCCATTAGGTGGTGAACCAGCTCAACAGCCTTTAGTTACTAGTTTTAATATATGTTAATCTAACACACAATGGAAATTAATTTGATTCTAGTTGAGATTACAACCAAAACCAAATCTGTTTCCTTCTTTTTTGAGACCTAAAGGGAAATATTTTTGAAGCCTCATTTAATTTATTCTGTAAATTCTGGATATAACTTTAAAATACACGTAATACATTTTTTTCATGTAAGTATCTAAAATCAACCCCTTTTCTAGTTTCTTAAAGAAACTAACTAGCTGTTATCTTGTTTATGTAAATCTTCCTTTTCTTTCTTTTTGCCTCTGGGATTAAAATGAAAACATGAGTCAATTAATAGTTCATTGTAAAACCTGATTTGCAGTAGTGGGCACAGGTGCTTGCAGCCTGGTGACCTTAGTTCGATCCCTGGGCCACTGTGGAAGGAGAAAACTGACTTCAAAAAACTGTCCTCTACTTCTCTTGATCCATGTCACAAATGCCCATACACACATGTGCCCCCTCCACAGTAAGTAAATATATTAACCAAAACCGTGTCTGCTTTCTGTTGAGTTAATCATATGCTTGCCCCTCCACATGAACAAGGAGTTGAGTTTAATTTTCCAGTGGTAGAAGGTTCATAGGTGAAGAGCCCTTCAAAAGCAAGTAGGCAAAATTATATGTTATAATCTATTGCAAGATAGATTTAAGTGCAGGGTCTCACTGCAGTAAGACATTTGAATTTGTCAGATTTCACCTAAAGGAGACCAGCCTTACTAATTAGCCACATTGGCATGTGCATAGAAGTGGACAGTAAACAGCCTTGTGTCTAAGGTGGTTCTGGAAGACTTCTCAGAAATACTGATTTTGAGCTTCATTTTGAGAGGTGAGTGCTGGGAATTGAACTCCAGTTCTTTGAAAAAAAAAAAAAAATCCATCACGTGCTCTTTAGAGAATGTCCGTATTTTTTAATGCTGGATCTTACTTGATTCATACATAGATGGCAACAGACATCCTAGGAATATGGGCTGCCCTGGTGAGACCTGTGTCATGCTGGGGCATGCATGAAGGGACTGTCCTCTCAGTCCCACTTTGTTTCTTTGCTTTTCTGTTTCTTATTCACACAGTAGGGATGGTAAAGGACTATGAAATAAGAATCTTAAATGTAAATCAGTGGTATGCTCAAGTGTAAAGGCATGAATGAGAAGAAGTTATAACATTGGCAAGTGAACCTAAGGAGATTTCCCTCTCCCTGTTGTTTGTCTTACAAAATCACTATGAAATAAGATGAATGCTTTCACACAGATGCATATGACTAGACAGAAACAAGTGTCACTGTTCCTCTGTCCAGGGAATAAAATGAGCGAGCAAGTGCCCAGGGGAATAGTGTCACAGTAGAAAAAAAAAATCAGTATTGAATCAACAAAGGAAAAGAGCCTCCAGATGTATCTACATAGTTAATGTTTATGTCTGAAGATCCAGAAGTGCTAACTCTGGTGTTGCTCCACCCCCTATTATCTTGGGGGTTTTGAGAACACATCATGTACCCAGGGACCTTTTGCTGTTGCCTCTGGTTTTAGTCTAGCCTGTAAACAAGCAATTCCACTTGGGCTTCCCAAAGTTCTCACGAGCTCCCTTCCCTGGATGGTATAACCTGAGAGCTAAGTTCTGTCTTCTAACCCCTGTTCTCCCTTTGGTCCAGGTACAGTACTAATGAGTGCTCTGCTCAGTGAGCTGTTTACTTCCAGCACTTACGGATGAGTTGCCAATATTCTCACCAATTTCCCATATGGGTTGAGCTACCAGTGTATGGTTGTAGCAACTGGTTAAATGATGCTACAAAACCAATCGGGATGGAACCTAAACGTTCGCCAAGAGGAATGCTTGCTCTTAAGAATGTTGCCTAAGCGTTCTGACCCAGAAGACTCAATGTCTGCCTTACTGACATTTTCAGTCCTTCACATTGAGCCTGAACTGCCCAACATTTCTAACCTGGTGGGCATATCACAGTAAGGAAAGGTGGTCTGTAGAGTCCAGACAAAAATTCTATTTTGCCTTTTTTTAAAGGCTACTGAGACACTGTTGATGTGCACTGTTGTTGATAGACGGTTTTGTGTTATTGACACCATTGATTTTTACAGTTTTATAGGACTGTTTGAAAAGTACCTGTTTTGTTAAGAAAGAAAAATATTTCCTACTTTGTCTTCTCATTTCAGCAATTGTATATAGACTTAAGTATCACAGGCTTACCCAATGTGTTTTTTAAAGTATGTTAAAATAAGTTTTTATCATGTGGATTAACTACATTTTAAAATAGGGAAAAGGTAGCTAATTATATTTGGTATTGTGTTGAAAATAACTGCAGGTTCTAAGGAGCCAAATTTTGTAGCTTCACAACCATAATTTTTTTTTTTTTTTAGCATGAATGATCTAGTACATTCCATTCCAGCACATATCCTAATAAATGAATTATACTTAGTTAAAAAATTTTTACTATGAATTCCTGAAAGCCATTTTGATCTGCTTCATCAAATACACTTGCCATTAAGTCTACTTGTAAATTTGTAATGTTTGGACCTAACTATTTTTGACAAGGATTTGAGGTGGTAGTTAAGTCCCTTCAGATAGTCAGATTCATTCCAGCCTCAGCTTCCTGTGTCACTGTGTTGTTTAACAAAGAACTCCTGAAAACAATCTTGACTGGATAAGTGCCTTCATGATGTAAGAGACTCACAAGAATTTTCTTACATTCTTATATACCCTCAAAGTGGGCAGAAACTTTCTAGGTAGACTGACATATTCAACCAAGTTGTGTTGAGCATTAAACACAAGCTAATAACTATCATGTCATTTTACTAACTCTTAATCATACCTGAGACATTAGATAACAAAAAGATAACAAGAAACACTTGTTTCTTCAGGTTGTGCTAATGGAGGGAAAACTTGCCATCCATGTAGGTCATGGCAGCTGGCTCTCTCTGTTTCTGTCATGTTCAGGAAAAGTATTTGACATTTTGATGTTTGATAAGCAGTGTTTGTGCCTGAAGAGCCTCAAGCAAAAGGAAAAGAGTGTGAGGTTTGAATGAGAAATGTCTCCATAGGCTCATGTATTTGATCACTTAGTCCAAAGTTGGTGGTACAATCTGAGAAGGTAATGGACCCTCAGGAGATAGACCCTTTCGGGAAGAAATATGTTAATGAGGGTGGACTGGTATAGGATATTTGACCACACTGTAAACCCTGAGATTGTGTTTTTCTAGTTGTGGTGTGGCTCAGCCCTTAGCACACACCTTTAATCCCTCTGGCTGGAATACAGACACACCCTTAGTACACACCTTTAATCCTAAACAGTGAGGGTAAAGTTAATTTGTAGAAGGAAGTACACTTGTTTGAAAGTGATTTCTAATTGAGTGACAGACAAAGTGATGAATCAGAAAGATTTGACAGGATAGGATATGCCCAACTCTTATGAGGAGAGGAAGGTGAAGTTACTTAAGAGGGACCAATGCAGAGAGAGGGAGGAGACAGTTTTACTGGGACAGTTTTACAGAGACAGATTGCAGAAAGAGAGAGCAAGCTAGACACAGCCAGAGAGAGAAGATTAGAACAGATTGCTAGAGTTAGTTTGAGGCCAAGCAGAGCAGTTCGATCAGAGGTCGAGAGACAAGCCATATTGAATCAGTCAGCTTGGATAGGAGTTTGAGCCCGAACAGCTGAACTGAACCAGCCAGCCAGAGCTCAGAAAGAACAATAAAGTGTAAGCATATACATCAATAAGTCTTAGAGACTGATTAGATTTAGTAAGTCTTAGGCCCAGATTAGATTTTCCACAGTCTAGAAGCTTCCAGGACGAGGCCTAGGTTAGCAGACGGAGTCGGTAAACCTCACAAGCAACAGTTACTTCAAGCAAATAAAAGTTATTTTTACAGTGGGCTTTAAGGTTTCGTAGCCTGACCCTGTTGTTCTGCCTCCTGACTGTGCAGCTAGCCTCACACTCCCTCCTGACACCCTGCCTCCCTAGTGTGATGGAATTATAAACCAAAGTCAGTATTTTCTTCTGTGACTTGCTTTTTTGTTCATGGTTTTTTATCACAGCAACAGAAAAGTAACTCGTGCAGGTAGTAAGGGAAGAGAAAGGGAAAGAAAATACCCCCATGAAATGGTTCTCTCCCAGTTCCTTGATTCTTTTGACAGATCAGCATCAAAACCTGTGTTTTTTCCCATCTTGTTGTTTTCTTAAACTGCAAATCCTCTAGTAACTGGTGGTTGTCACCCCTTGTTCTTCATTTAGCAGAAGGGTGCTTCATATAGACAGACAGGTAGGCAGACAAACACACACACACACACACACACACACACACACACACACACGGTAGGGGAAATGGTGAGAGAGAAAAATCGATAATGGGTCAGCGATTCATGAGGTGGCTGAAGTAGAGAATTCATATTAAATTCGAAGGGAAGCTGCCTTCCAGGGCTGTCAAGCAGACTGCTGACACATGGAATTCGCAGCTGCATCTTTGGCCTCTTTTGGCTGCTTTACTCTCTGCTTTACTTATAGCAGAGATCACCACTGAAAAATTTAAAAATGAAACGTGGAAGTCCACACAAAGTTCCCATAGTAAGCATTTATAAATTTATAAAGAAACTCCTGAGACATGTCCTCCTATGACTACTCATATTTGGGGAATAATCATATTTTCAAATGTGCCTTCACTTAGTGATGTTCATGCTTAAAGCTGAAGAGAATATTATTCTTAAAAGAAAATAGAGTCTTGATGTGGTGTCGATATAAAGACATGAAACATGTTCAGTAATGCCCCCCTCAGATTTGTTCCTACTTGCCACCTAAGTGCAGAGTATGCTGTTCTTCTCTGTTATGCACAAAATATTTGCCTAGTTGTTTATGCATGTAGTCTAGGATGACCAAAACACAGAAAATCATAACCTTCGTCCTATCACCAAAGCAACTCAAACTCAATGGGAAAGGCAGTTGTGGGTTCCTTGGCATCCTGGCACAGTGCTTAGATATTTGGTTTTATCAATCTTCATTAAAATACACTTTTAATAAATGAATTTATATTAATGAATGATTATAGAGTACATTTTAAAATAAATTTATAAAATATGATGAGAAGAGACATTCAGGCCGACATGAGCATCTAAGCTCTCTGTTACAAGCAAGGTAACTTTGACAGAGCCAAAAGGAAGCCAGAAGATTTCTAGATGAACTTGAAATCAAAGGAAGCTGTGGTAATTGGGTGGTACTGACAGGTGATAAAATTATTTGATTTTTATGCATCATTTTTATACTGCATGTTTTTGCTTTCTAGGTAGACCAGAAAGCTCTCTTGGTGATGACCAGATGGCTTTGCTTATACAAAGCTGTAGGTGCTCTGTTGCTTTTGAGTACCTAACGACTGCTCACGACTGTGGTTGCCTATTTCTTGTTTCCTCATCTTTTTTGGAATGCTGGCGTTTATTTAGCCACCACTCACCTTCCAGTATTAGAATAATATTTACAGTAATGCTATTTTTATATCACTGAATGTGAGGTTTCATTGACCTCGTCACATGTTGGATGCTTCAAAAAAAAAAAAAAAAAAGGACAATTCAATTAATCCATTAGGCTTTATTAGGTTATGTAAATTAGATTTTTCTTAATTTTATTCTCAGATCACAACCTTAAATTCCAGTTGTATTCAACTAGACAGCTCTCCTGTGTACTTGAGGCTCCCCTTTAGATAATTATGTTAATGTAATTGTATATATAGCTAGACTGTAGCTCCCCCTTTACTAAAATTTCAAGAGGAATGTAGAAACAGCAGGGGTTTGATTAGTTAATGCTTTTACAATGGGCAAGCGTTTACAGGTTGCTTTAGAAAATAAGCTGTTTACATCACTGCTAATTGATTGACAGTGGTTCTCAAACATTAAACATGTCTGCATGAGAGCTGTATGAGGACTTGATTAATTATTTTGTCTGCTATCACTTGTCAAAGAGAAAAGGATTTATCTCATTTATTTTGATGTGGAATTCAATTTAAAATGGATCTAACTTTGAATTCCTAAAAAGTTTAGCTATTGTATCCATAAGGCTAGGATGACCACATGATGGGAGTGATCTCGGCTGTATGAGACATAAGGCAAACATTAGGGAGTAAGCCTCATATTCATCTCGGTAGGGATGATCCAGACTCAAATCATTGCAGGACCCATCCAAGCAAGCTGATATTCTAGGGAGTAACATGCATTTAAACAATCAGGAGTATGAGCAAGGCAAGGCTCAGACATTAAGTCAGGAGCAGCAGATAGTCAGTATTGCTTCTTTATCCTATAGAGAGGAATTTTCTAGAAGGAGGATGCACATGGTCAAATATTCCTATTGAGATGCTTCAAATTCCACTAATATACTTAGGACAAAGGTGATAGTTTTTCACTATTTATCTCACATTTAATTCTGCTGCCTTATGGCTTCATGTATCATGTCTGGTCTAGAGCACTAACAGTGAATTTTAAAGTATGTGTCCAAATGCTTTGACTCCGTGTGTCTTTGTGCACACTTGTGTATGTGCACATTTGTGAAAGTCTTTGTCTTCTTGACAAGTGCAGGCTTTTCTAGAGGACTCAGAATTAGTTCTGGAAATTTATGGCATTTAATTCATTCATGCATCCATATGTTTATCCATGTGAAAGTATCTAATACATTTTATGTACAACCAAGTGTTTACAGGGTGTAAAAGCAATTATGTTAGGATCCTTACCATCTGCCTCATACTCTGAGTTGGTTCTTATTCTTTCTGATGCTGGGAAAGTGATTTAATTTCTCTAAGTTTTTTTTCTTCATCTATAAAACCAGAAACATAATCCTAGATATTGCTTGGAATTTGCTTATCAAGTCTCCCACCCCATATATTCTAGAGGCTACACAACTGTAATCTAATCATACTAAAGCAGTGAGAAAGATTACATTTCTAAAACCATTTAAGAATGAAAAAACATTTGTAGTAATAGAAAGAAACCAGTGATTGCCAAGTGTAGGCCACCGACCCGACTCGGCTGATCAAGATGGCGCTGGCCTCAGCCTCTGGTATCAGCTACTAGTAAATAGTGCACTGCGCATGCCTCAACTCAGTTTGGCGCCAACCCCTCCCGAACGGGGTATGCTAATGTGGTATGCTAATGAGGCACTGCAGTTCTGACCAATCGCGCACCTCCACGCGCTCCCCCCCCCCCCAGGGCTGAGGGTATATAAGCAGCTTGCCCGGGGCATTCGGGGTCTCCTCCTGAAAACTAAAAGAGCGCTTCTGCAATAAAGGCTGTTGAGAAGGATCCAGTTGTTCGAGTCTTCCTTACTGGTTGAGTGGGCACGACAGCCAAGTACAGGCAGGGTGAACTACACAGGGTTGGTGTGGGGGATTTCTTTGTGACAAGGAAACTCTTCTGTGGTCAAGGTCATTGACAGTGGCTCTACAAATGGGTGCTGTGATCAATTTCATAGTACAGCATACTTTACTATTTTCTCACAGAATACGTTTAAAAACTGGCACAATCCATATATAGTCTTTTTAGTCTTTTTATAGTCTTTTTAGCTAATGTACAACAGCATCCAGTATAAAGGTTTGGCTTGCTAGGTAGACCAGAAAGCTCTGTTGGTGATAACTAAATGGCCTTGTTTACGCAAAGCTGTAAATGCTCTGTTGTTTTGAGTACCATGGCTGTGGAAGATGATACCACTAGGGAAAGTTAGATAGCTGGGCCATGTGGTAATTCTATTGTTAGGTTTTTGAGGAACCTCCATGCTACTTAAAATCTTCATACTAATTACACTACTGGCTGCACCAGTATGAGTTCCCACCAGCAGCAAAGTAGTCCTCCACATCCTTGCCAGAGTTTACTATCATTTGTTTTCCTGAGAATAGCTATTTTGACTGTAGGGAGATAGAATCTCAAAGCTTTGTTTTTAGTTAATTGCAAGCTATAGTTATAAAACACATGAATGCATGGAACTTAGACATGTGTGAATTTGGGAAGGTGCATGTAGTCAAGTAATGTGGTACCTAGAAGAGGTTGTGAAGTGTTAGAAGCACATTTTGAAGTCATTTTACAGTGGGAGTTTTGGTTCTGTCTTGCAAGAAAGGAAGAACTATGGGTAGCTTTTAGCTCAGTCCTTTATAGGTAAATGTGAGATCACAACAAAACATAGCGTTAAAAGATAACTGAAGCCAGTACATTGGGTTAAGAAGTTACTATGAAACTTGAGAATAGGGAGGATTGATTAGTGAATACAGTAAGTAAGTTATGGTGTATTGAGATGATTCGAGTCTGTGATATGCTTAGATTATCTCTGCCCTGGAGAAATGTTCAGTGGTTAAGAGCATTTACTGTTCTTGCAGATGACCCAGGTTCAGTTCTCAGCATGGACATGGTGACTTACAACCCTCTGCAACTCCAGATCCAAGGGTTCCAACACACTCTTCATCCAAGTGTACCAGTCACATATGGTGCACATATATACATGAAGGACAATGCTCGTGCACATACAATGTTGAGAGCTGACTTTTAGCAGAAAGCAGCTAGAAAGCAGCTATCATCTTTGCACCCATCTCGAGCCGTATACGCTGATAAGGGACTTGTTTTTCAACAGCCTACAACAGCTGAAGCACACTCTGATAAACATCTTGCTTATCCCATATAGCTTGTTTTGCTGTTTAGTGACCCCCCAGCTGCAAGGCACATGTGATATCCATGCCTGCAAGGTGCACATGGTAAAGTGTCTTCAGCTTTCTTTCCCTGCTTGTGCTTATAAATACCCAGGATTGCCTTGCAATAAGATATAGTGAATGGGAGACAATAAATGAGACTTGACTACACACCCTGTTTTGTCTCCATTCTTTGAGTCTCTTTCCCTTCTTCCCCCCTACTCTCTCTCTTGCTAGACCCTGACCCGTGGACTGGAGCAGCAGAGTGGTCTGGAACATTTTGGCCCCCAAGCGTGGGGCAGCTTGGGCCAGGACACAATGTAAATAAGTGAATCTTTAAAAATAAGGTCTCCAATTATATAAGACTAGGTATAAATAATTATGGGGTAACTTTTAATGCATATAATAAAGATCTTGAAATGCATAACTTACCTTTGGCCAGTAAAAATTGAAATTGCATTTTTTTTTTTTACTTTTTATACAGTTGTTTATGAATATTTACACAGTAAAACATTTTAATGCTTAAATATGTCTCTTCTATATGTCTATATAGATGATATTGTCTTCACTTGGGTTTCCTGTAAATAGGTTTCAAGATGGTGTATTGGTACTTTTTTATTACTATAACCTAGGGGAAATTCATTTATAAAGAAAGATACTTATTTTGACTCATGCTTCTGGAGTTGTTAGGTCTAGGGACCTCTTCAAGTGACACCCTTTACACATTGTGCTGGGCAGTATAGAATGTCACATAATAAAATACTGGGAACACATGTATATATGTCTGTCTGCTCTCTCTTCCTTTTGTTTCAAAGCCACCAGGATTCAGACTTAAGGGATCCAACCTATGAGTGACCTTAACCTGCTTACTCTCCAAAGTCTTCACTTCTAAATACCATCATTGGATTAGATTTCACACTTTTAATTTAATCATCATGTAATTTTGTAGATTAAACTTCTGTGTGAGGTCAGAAGAGAGTTGGGACACATTATGTTCAGAGCAGAGCAAAGGGAAAATTTTATGGAAGGGGTGCTTGTGGGAGAGAAACCTATTTGGAAGAGAAGGTAGCACTAGGCAGAGGAAGAAGCTGCACCAAGAAGTGATTTTAACAGAGGCATCCTGAGAGCTCTATGGCTGGTGTCAGAGTTCTGTTATCTGATGCAAAAATGTATCAGAAAATCACTTTAAATGAGAGGAAGGATTTATTCTTGTTAATAGTTTTTCAAGGTTTCTGTGGTCAATTCACTCTTTTACGTCTAGGCCTAGAGTTCAGCAGAGCATCATGGTGTGGGGCATGTCATAGAACTTGTGTATGGCAGTCAGGAAGCAGTAAAAGAGAATGAGAAAGAAAGACTAGGAACAAAAATATACACTTCAGGAATATAACCTAGCCTTCAACTAGAGCCAGGTGCCTATAGTTTCTCCCACCTATCCAAAGCCCATTAAGTTACCCATAGAAGAGTTAGTTCATTGACAAGATCGGAACCATTCTAATCTAATCACCTTTTAACACTGTTACAATGAGGACTAAGACTTTAGCATGTGAGCTTCTGTAGGTATAGAGATCCAAACCACAACCAAAATGGGCCTTCAAAGTTGTCCAGAACTGACAGAATGAGGCTGAGTCTTTGCCTTTTTTCACCAGCTTACTACTGGATTTTGCCTGCCTTCAAGGAAGGATCATGACCGTAGGCAAGACAGTTAACCATGGCTTAGGGCAATTCTCAGTGAGGTGTACAACCCAGAGCTGCCAGTGGCTGGTACTAAGAATTGTTAAGGTTAGATGTGTGTGCCCTATGAGGACAGCCAGGAGACATACTACAGTACCGACTGGTTATTGGCATAAATATAAAACACATTTTTGGATTTTGCATACCTTGTTTGCATACCTTGTTCTTGCATACATGAAGATATAGGAGGAAAAATAATTCTTAGTTCAAAAGTCAGTCTATGAAATTCGCTATTTTTATTTAAAAATCCTTGCAATTAGTAATAGAAAGTGATTTATTTATCTTGGCAAACCAAACATAGTATGAGTCCAAGGCCTTCTGGTCTACCTCACCGGCCATAATCCACACAGTCTTATGCTTCTGATACCTGCATTTGTCTCTCAGGCACTTCATTTTCTATTTTTGATAATGTTCTAGTACTTTCACTATTATTTTTCATAATTTTTCCTTTTGCTGGCTTCTAATGATTTCTTTCCTCTGCTTCTGTGCTCAGCCATACATTTAAAGATGTACTTTCAATAATTTATTTAGAACCTAGAGTTTCAAAGCAGGATTTATTTTAAAAACTTCATGTACTCCACAGAACTGCAGAAAGCTAAATCCCAACTGTCTTCACCAAATTAAATTTTTTCATATTCTTCACATTACTTTAGCTCTTTATTTCTTAAATTGCCTCTTCTCAATTTTATTCTCTGTTTCAAAAGATATATATATATGTATATACATACACACACATATATATGCATATATATATATCTTTTGAAACAGAGAATAAAGAAGAAGATATATATGTATGTGTATACACACACACACACACACACACACACACACATATATATATATATATATATATATATTCTTTCTATATCTCTTCTTCAATCAATTTTGTCTAATGGAGAATTATTTGATCATAAACTATTATTATTCCCATATAACTTTTCTGTTTTGTATTGTTTAGTTGCCTTCTTAGCCCAGTTCCTCTATGTGAATTTTATTGGAGCTTCCCTTAATTCATTACAAAAGATTTATCTTCTAAAGTTTTATTTTAACAGGAAGGGTGATATGTAGGAGGAGCTAAGGTGGGAGGAGTAAGGAGAGGAGGAGTAAGGAGAGGAGGAGGAGAAGGAGAGGAGGAGGAGAAGGAGAGGAGGAGCTAGATGATGAGAGAGAAAGAGAGAGGGGGGCCAGACATGGAGGCAGATGTTCACATGTCTCCGCCAGTCAAAGATAGCTGATATATCTAGGTTGGGTATTGGGTTACACTTCTGATTGATATTGACCATTACCGAATTTATAAAGCCATTGGTTAACATTAAAAAAACTGTATAAAAGCAGAAAGGAGAAGGGGGTATGGGATAGGGGTTTTCTAGGGAGGGGAAATGGGGAAAGGGGATGGCATCTGAAATGTAAATAAAATATCCAATAAAAAAATAAATGTTTTAATTCAAATAAACAAAAAAAACCCAAAAACAAAAACAAACAAACAAATAAAAACCAAACAACCAAACAAAAAGATTTCTCTTCTAGTGATTTCCCGTCTTTAGGTGGTTTAGTTCCACAGCAGCTCCCTTACCTCAGATATAGATGATGAAACTGAGTCACGGCAGACAGATTCCTTCCTGTTCCCTTTACCTTGTCATGGAGACTGGTTCTTTTTTACTCTCAACTAATCTCTTTCTCCCTGACATGAAGATTATTCTTTGTCAGGTGAACATGCATAGAATATTCAGGTTTGCTGTTGCCAGTCTTTCTTACTGACTTTACTATGCCCACATCTGCTGGTAGAGAGAAGACCTGCTGGCTGGTTCCCACACTTAGCATCCTCATTGGTGGCACTTGAAGCCAGATATCAGAACGTCTTCCCTGCATTCGTGTGCATGGAGACCTCATGTTCTTCGTTGGGGTCATTTAACGTTCCTTGGGGGTTGCCACCTCCCAGTGCTCTTTGTTGCTCACTCAGCCAGGAGACAAGGCCTCCTTCTATTCTCGGAGTTGTCCCTCTGCTCACCCCCTCCAGCAGCTTTCAGGCAGCCTTCTTGATGAGCAGAGTTTACATTAGGAGTGTTTCCTGCTTTTATCAGTTCCATCTGCATGGCTCAGAATCCTTATTCTTGGTCGACTCCAGGAAAGGGAGCATTTAGTGTTTTGTTCTGATCTTAGGCTCACTGCAGGGTGAGAAGCAGGTGAAGAAGAGTTTCTCATAAAGATCTGAGAAGGACTGTCTTATTAGCTTAGCCTCAGGAGAGAGTGTGCCTTTCCTTACGCAATGGAAAACAAACCCCCACAGAGGACAGAAAGGAGAAATGTTTGGTCAACAGGAAGTAAACTGATCATGTTAAAAAGGTATTGTCCTTGTGGGTGATGTGAGAGATAACACATACAACAGGTATCATAATGTATTTCTGAAAATTTGCATTATGCCCTCCGTGTGCCAGGCTATATCGAACAGGCAACAGAGGAACTAAAGTTTCCTCTCTCTAGCCCTTCTCTTGTTACAGAGGGGCCACCCAGTGAGCAATTGGGCACAACAGAAGACAAGAGTCTGTTCTCTGTTGGAGTATGTGATAAGGAATGCCAGCCAGTGAAGTGCTTAGTGGAAACCCCCTGTAGACGTGCCCTGTAAGCCAGACCTAGAGGAGTAGGGAGTCCAGGCATGGGACAGCGGAGGACAGCATTCCCGGCCAAGAGTAGAAAAGCTCCTGGAACAAGAAGGAGATTAGTGAGTTTTTAGAAGACTCACACTGCCAGTTGGAGTGTAGGGATCACAAGCTGAGGTTGGAAAGGAAGGTGACTCAAGAGGCTGGTGTTTATTCTCATGTTACACTGTGGAGATAATTAAGCACCTAATGTCAATAAATAGAGATGGCTTAGAAAGCTATCAAAAAGGTGTAATTTGAAAGCCAGGGGGAAAATGCATAACATCAGCTTACACATTCAAAAGCTTTCATAGGAAGATGCCAACTTCAAAATGACTTTGCCAGAATACATAGGATAAAGACAAAGTTATTTATAGATTCATATTTTTTCATTTATTGAAGATAGATTTTTTTCTCACCTAATAAATCCCGATTATGGTTTTATCCCTCCCTCTGCTGCTCACAGCCCCCCCCCCCGTCTCCCCTCTTGTCCTGATCTACCCCCTTCATTTCTGTCTCTCATTTGAAAATGAACAGACTTCTAAGGGGTAATAATAAAATAAAGTCTAATAAAATACAGTAAGATAAACCAAAAACAAACACATGGGAATTGGACAAAACAGGGAAAAGAATCCAAAAGAAAGTGTAAGGAGAGACTCACTCTTAAACACACTTGGGAATCCCATAAAAACACCAAGCTAGAAGCCATAATATCTAGGCAAAGGGCCTGTAGCATAAAAAGAGAAAAGAATACATATATATCAAAAAGTAAAAAGGAAAGGAAAGGGTCTGACAGGGCATTATGAGACAAGAAACCACCAATGATGCACTGAGTTCATATCTGTTGGCCATACCCTGTTGGGCATGCAGCCTGCCCTTAAAAGCAGTTAGTTTACTCATGAGACTCCCTTGGAGGAAACTAAATTTTCATTTGCAAGTGGCTATCAGTTAGAGATAACTTGTGGGTTAAGGATTGGGATACGTGCCCACTTCTCTTCAGCTCCAGGACCCCATCAGGGTGTGGACCTGCACAGGCACAGAGCATATTGCCTCATGTCTCTGTGAGTCTTATGTGCATCCATCATGTTAATCTAGAGTGCCCTGCTCTTGGTGGACTCCATCTCCTCTGACTCTTACACACATTCTGCCTCCTCTTGCAGGACTTTCTGAATGCTGAGGGGAGGGATTTGATGGATCTTTTGGATCTGAGTGTTGCAAGTTCTCTCACTCTGCATTCTCTTACTCTCTGACTGTGGGGCTCTCTCTCTCTCTCTCTCTCTCTCTCTATCTCTATCTCTAATCTAAATCTAAATTTATATCATCTATCTATCTATATCTATACATATATGTGTGTGTGTTTCAAATAGAGAGATACTTTGTCTTCCTTTCTAATTTTTATCCCCTTGAGCTACTTCAGTTGATTTATCTATCGCTAGGGCTAAGATTTCAAATAGTATATTTAGTAGGTATGGAGAAAGTGGCCAACTTTGTCATGTTCTTGATTTTTCAGTGTAATTTTTTTGAGTTTCTCTCCATTTAAGTTGACGTTGGCTATGGAGTTGCTGTAAATTGTCTTTATTGTGTCGAAGTATGTCCCTTGAATCCCTAAAATCTCCATGACTTTTATCACGAATGGGTGTTGGATTTTGTCAAAGGCCTTTTCTGCATCTGATTTAGTTGGTGGATTTATTCATGTTACGCTATCCTTGCATCTCTGGAATGAAGACATCACGGTCATGGTGGATACTCTTTTTTTGTGTTCTTGGATTCAGTTTGCTCCTTTTTTATTGAAAAATTTGCATTGACATTCATAAGGGAAATTGGTCTGTAATTCCTTTTTTTGGTTGGGTCTTTATGTGGTTTTGGCATTAGTATAACTGATGTTGTAAAATGAATTGGGAAGCATTCCTTATGTTTTAATTTTGTGGAATAATTTGAGGAGTATTGGCGTTAACTCTACTTTGAAAGTCTGGTAGTCGACTTCTGCACTAAAACCGTTTGCCCCTGGACTTTTTTTCAGTTAGGGAACTTTTAATTACTGCTTCTATTTCACTGGGGGTTATATTTTTTGTTGTTGTTGCTTATTTGATCTTGATTTAACTTTGGTAAGTGATGTGTATCAGAAAAATTATTCATTTCTTTTAGGTTTTCCAATTTGGTACAATACAGGTTTTTAATGGTATGTCCTCCTGATTCTTTTTATTTCATGTGTCTGTTTTTGTGCCGCTCTTCTCATTTCTGACTTTGTTAGTTTGCACATTCTCTCTGCATTTTAGTTGAGTTGGATCAATATTCATCATATAATTCATCAATATTATTAGTTTACTCAAAGAACTACTCTTTGTTTTCATGGATTCTTTGTATTGTTTTTTTTTTTGTTTGTTTGTTTGCTTGTTTCTATTGACTACAGCCCTGAGTTTGATTATTTCTTGCCATCTACTAATTTGGAGTGTGATTTCTTCCTCCTCTTCCTTCTCTTCTTCTCCCTCTCTCTCTCTCTCGCTCTCTTTTTAATTCTAGAGCTTTCGTGTGTGCTGTTAAATTACTGGTATGTTGTTACATTTTTTTTTTTTAAATGTAAGCACCTAGTGTTATGAATTTGCCTCTTAGAACCAACTTTATTTTATTCCTTAAATTTGGGTATGTTGTGTATTCCTTTAATTTAATTCTAGAAAGTCTTTAATGAACCATTTTTATAGTGAGCTATTCAGTTTGTAAGCTTTGTGTAGATTTCTATTGTTGTTGATGATACTCAGCTTTAATCTGTGATGGTGAGATAGGATGCAGGGTGTTATTTCAACTTTCTTGTATCGTTTGAGACTTGCTTTGTGACTGAGTATGTGGTCAATTTTGGAGAAAGTTCTCTGATGTGTTGAGCAGAAGGTATTTTCTTTTGTGTTTGGCTGAAATGTTCTGTAATATCTGTTAGGTGGATCTGGTTTATACTGTCAGTTATTTACAGCATTTTTTTTTTTTGGATGACCTGCTTATTGGTGAGAGTTTGGTACTGAAGTGTGTGAAAGTAAATATATGATTTAAACTGTAGAAGTGGACTAAAGTGGACTAAAGCTGAAATTTTGCTCCCTGTCTCACTCTGTGTGAGAAACTTCTTTCAAAGAGTTGTAGACCTGGAATCATCTCTAGTTCTCTGCTTTAATTTCTAGTAATTTCAAGTGAGGCATGAATGCTAGCTGTCACTCAAATGCTTGGTTTGGAAGCCTGAAGAACTCTAAAGTGGCTGTGCCCTATTCCCTTTCAGGTTCAAATACAGCACTTTGGTCCTGGCAGCTGGGAAGCAGCATGTGTACAAGGTGGGGTAGCTGGCTGTTGGTCCTGGACAGAGAAGGAGCTTGGTTGCAGTAGCAGAATGTCCCTGTATCACTTAGCTAGTCATGGGAAACTATTCATTTCATATCCATGCCCTGGTAGTAGAGTTCAAAGTTATTTTGGGTTTTGATGAGCATACCAACAACAGACTATCAGTGCAGGAAGCCAAGTTTGTACCATCTGTGCTGTGTTTGTATCTACAGAATTATCTGGAAGACTGATTGCTCAGGTATCTGTGCCTCCTGGCCTTCCAGTGTTCCATCTAGAAAGGTGGTTCACACTTTCTTGAAAGTCACTGTGAATAACCTGCATAAATTCCTTCAGCATAGAACAGGGATCACAACACTCAGTATCAAGAGCCACACAGTGCTACCTTGAATGGTCACTAAATGCAAACAGAGTGTAGACCCCAGTGGTGCTGTGCTACCAAATGTTGGATAGTTGGCTTCCCAGGGGGAAACAGTTAATTTATATTATTTGACAATATTTATGGTAAAGCATATAAAGAGCTTTATAAAGGCAAACATGATTAAAATCAGTACAAGTGGGGATGGGGAAGCAAAAATAAAATAATCGTGTTTGTATAAAACAAATGAATTTACAATTGCCATTCTGGATGGCATTATTAGAGATGTTTATTGCTTGGGTAAAGAATAAATATCACTGTTGTTACACAAAGTTCTTTAGAAAACACAGGAGGAAATAATTCCAACTGATTATTTTGAACCCATTCATTTTCCTCCTACCAAACTCAGATGACAATATCTTGAGAACACTGTAGATCAGTATAGTTCATGATCTGACATAAAATAAACCCAAATCTTGAACAGAATATCAGTAAGTGGATATATACATATCCAGCAGTATACGTATATAACTTATGATAAACAGCCATGGGCTGTTACTCTGACATTCAAAATCAATTAATATGCTATTGAATTGACAGAATAAGGTAGTTGTCTCAAGACATGCAACAAAACCATCTGAAAAATAATGCCACTTATAGGAAATGTGTATGTGTGTCCCCCAAGTAAATTTCTATGAGATTTTCTTCAACTAATAAAA
Organism: Arvicanthis niloticus; assembly: GCF_011762505.2. Classification (NCBI taxonomy): domain Eukaryota; kingdom Metazoa; phylum Chordata; class Mammalia; order Rodentia; family Muridae; genus Arvicanthis; species Arvicanthis niloticus. Next base: position 22,722,125 of record NC_133436.1, on the reverse strand, counting down.
AGACATCAATGAAATACTGTCAAACTTCACTGTTGAGAAACTAAACATGTTCTCTGCCACAGAGAAGATGATAAAGATTTTCTCTTCTACTTCATTTTGTGCTAGGACCCTAAGTAACAGGAAAATGCAAAAAGAAAAGTGAGTAAATTGTATGTAATTTAGAAAAGAGTTTTATTATTTGAGACACACACATACACACACACACAATAATTTTTAAAATAGCTACTTAAAACTACTAATCAAATAATCAAATTTAGTAAAGGCACATGGAACAATACCACTATTTAAAACATATTTTTTAAAGTAACAACAAAGAAAACATAACAATATAATAGTGTACAATAGCTCCCAAACCATGAAGTACTTACATATAGATTCAGCAAATATTGTGACTATCTGTACCTTGTTAACTACAAATACTTTTGGGAGAACCTAAAGACAACCTGAGCACATGGTTGTATAACATGTTACCAGCAGGAAGCCTCAGTTTAGCCAGGAGGTCAGTTCTCAATCAGTAACACTGAGAATTCTGACTAGATATTTGTAGAAATTTAGCAAGCTATGATTCTGACATTGAAATGGATGCATAAAGGACTGAAGGACTTCAAAACTATTCTGAAAGAATGGACATTGTAAAAATGTGTGGTAAGAGGAATTTTAATATGGTCTCAGGATGCAACCCCTTAGTTTGACCTGTCTAATTTTTCCCCTTGCATTGGGAAGAGGTCTATAACGTGAAAGGATTTCATTATTATAATTAGATTATCCTGTTCAGCAAAGATGAAGGGGCTTCCACCAATGGGTTCACATGGGTCTGAAGTGGCTCCTAGCTTATGTGTATACACTGACACTAAACCCTTATCCTATAGAATTAGACATAACTTCACCTCCTGTGATGGGCAATCTCAATGTCAACTTGATAGAATCTAAAATCACCTGGGAGATGAGTCTCTGGGTCTGCTTGTGGGGTATTGTCTTGATTCGGTAATTGTAATGGGAAGGCCAGTCCATTGTGGGTGGTACCATTCCTTAGGCTTGAATTTTAGACAATATAAAAAGGAGAAATGAGCTGAGCAGAAGCTTTCAGGCTTCGTTTGGGTTCTTGAATTATTTGAATGTTTTATCCATGGATTCTATGTGTCTTGATCATATGCAGCCTCCTCCTTCTCTTCTAGGACCATGTAGCATGTACGTTTCCCAATTTTCTCCCCTCCTCCTCAGTCCAGTTAGTGCTATACCACTGGTATTTGCATGGGTGTGGAGTCAATCGCTTGCTGGTCATAGGCAGTCTACCAATTGCTTCTACACATTCTCAATGACTTCCTACTCATTTTCCACTAAAAGTGCCTCTGATTATTGTCATTCTGGGCTCAGCTCACTTTCCAGTTGCCATCGCCATCAAGAATCCTTCTCTCTCACAGTCAAGAAGGAAGGCTTCACCTGTACTCCTCATCCTTATTGTGGTATTCTGAACTTTGGTTTGTATTCATTCTGTCTTCCTCTCTCCATGTATTGGGACTTCCAGCCATCCGATAGCCTCCCCAGATCCCCACCCCAATTACAAAAGAGTTCTTAGTCTTCTCACTTCCCTCATGTCCACTGCTATGAATAGGACTCCTTTCCCAGCATCCTTTCCTGCTTCCAGCACCACCTTGTTCTCAAAGTTTGGACAATATTTTATTAAACTATCTGAATGGCTAATTTGAAGATTATTCAGGCTAAAATATTGACACACACACACACTCACACTCACACACACACACACACACACATATATATATATGTATGTATATGTAAACATATGCATGTACATACAAGTATTTATAAAAGCATAGTACTTTTCAATTTTCCTTAGCATTCTTTATTCATAATAAAGAGGTAAATTAATTGCTTTGTGGCTTCTCTTACATTATTAGCAAAAGTATTGAGACTAGACCTACTGATTATTGTGAGATTCCATTCATATATGAAATCTTGCTATTAAACAAAAATGAAAGTTTTGGTTTTTCCAATTGTGGCATGAAAAAAAGGAAACAGTCTATATCCCTCCTACTTTAAGGAAATAATGCTGAGAGATAGTGTCATAAAGTTTTAAAAAATAACTACAACTATCTACTTTGTGAAGTAATTGTTATGAATATCCAGTCCATTTGAAGTCTAAGGTGATGAATAATTCAAAATCATGGATAACTTAAAATTATTCATGTACTTGAAAAGTTAAGTAGTTAATTTAACCTTGAGCAAATCATTGATTTTTTTTATTTTGTTTTTCTCTTGCACGTTTGTAAGAGGATAGTGAAAAATTGTTCATCCAAAAGCAAGGTAAGTAGCTGGCAGCTCCAATTTGGCACTAAAACAACATACAGAGTTGTTCAGTTGCCGGCTGTAATTATTAATCTTTACATTTTATAAAATAGTGAATATTTGCTACACATTAGATTTTAAGGGAGAATTCTATCCAGATATCAAAGCAGACATAGTTGGGAAATAGTTTTGGGACCCCTTTGAATACTAGTCTTAACTACTAACTATACTCTAATATCTGATTGAAAGTTGCATTAAAATACTTATTTTTTGCATTAATATAATATTGGAGCATGGCTACCCTATAATTATAAAATCATAAGAACTGAAAGATAAATTGTTTATATTCATGCTATATTTTTTAATTCCATAGGAATTTAAATATCATTCTACAGAGATTCTGTGTGTGTATGTGATTTACAAAAAAATTATCTGTGGTGTAATAAAAGTTTATACACTTTATGACTGTGCCAATGGCTAAGATATGGGCTAGTCATTTCTTTATTTTAACCTTTATTTCTTACTATTAGTTTGAAGAGTGGTAAAATAGTCAATCAAATACTTTTGTTACTCTCTCTGGATTACTTTGTTGCTGTTGGGCCTAAAGAAACTTCTAGAACTCAGATGAACATAAAAGTTACTCCAAAATAATTAGGAATCTTCCTTTTCCCCTTCCCACACTCTGTTTCTCAGTCTAGTTATGTCTTGGTGAAGGCTATGTAGATTGATACATTTCATGGAAAGGTGATGTGGGGCCGTGTGATCAGCAGTGGGATTTATATCAGTGAGAGGCAAACATGCAGAGGTGACCAGCATTTAAACCACATGGCAGAATCAAGATGGATAGACATGTGGTCTTTCGGATGGATGCTCTTGCTAGTGGGGAATGGGACCTCCCTGCACATATCCATAAGTGAACCTTTAAACCCTCTTGAGAGGGATCAGGCTGGCACAGTTATCTCTGAGATGGTGTTCTTCCTGACAACTTGTCTCTTTTCTCTCCTTTTCAGGCAGCCTCCTCTGCCTAAAAAGACATAATTAAAAACCAAAGAGGGGTTGGACCCTGCAGCAGTTGCTACTACAGAGTGAAGGGAAACATTTTTCTAGTTGTTCATTGCACTAGTGCTGTCTTGGCATGAATTCCAGCTCTCTTGGGGTGTTTTTTTTTTTTTTTTTTTTTTTTTTTTTTTTTTTTTTTTTTTTTTTTAACAAATAACATCAGTTATGTGTTGTAAAAGATAAACTTGAAACAAAAGATTTTCTTTCTCTTCCAGTTTGTTGTTGCGGTGTTCTGGACCATCTATGCCTATGACAGAGAGATGATATACCCAAGATTGCTTGACAACTTTATCCCAGGGTGGCTGAACCATGGAATGGTGAGTGCATTAAAATAAATAGCTTCCATTCATAAAAATGCTACCAAAGAGCTATTGTTGAATTCAGACATCCCATCATAGAGACCTAAGTGTGTGTCGTGTTCTGGAAGAGGACAACAAGAGAAGAATAGCAAGCGTAACAAGATGTCTTCCCGTGGGACTGAGCCATTGTGTACACTGCGATAGAGGACTCCGTTTTGGGGGTGGGGGGGCGCAGTGGCATTAAATCATACAACTAGCTCCTTCCTGGATGAATGCAGTTTTTGTGCCCTAAGAAGCCAGTCCTCATACCTCAAGGTTTCATTTCCACTGACACAGCTATTGGCCCTTGGTTCCACCCCCACCTTGCTGCAGAGGAACCATGTTGGAAGTAACATTGCAATTGGGCAGTTTTTCCAGAACACAGCAAGACTCTTGTTTCCTCCAAGATCCGTAGCTGACATTTGAGGTGTCTATTTTTCCTCTAAAAAGGATTTCATATTGAGTGAGTGCTTGTGTTGAGTTTATGTGAACGAACATCATGTACGCAGGTGCCCATGGAGGACAGAAGAGGGAGTCGAATCCCTGGAGCTAAAGTTACAGGCGGTTGTGATCCACCTGATGTGGGTGATAGGAACCTAATCCAGAGCTTCTGAAATCAGGAAGCACTCACGACTGCTGAGTCGTCTCTCCATCACCCATTGGAGATGTCATGAGCAGTGGACATCTGCCGTGTCAGGGTCCACTCTTGCCGGGAGTTCTGCCTCCCATGGCTTTGCCCTTTTCTGCCTCTTTCTCTCTGGCACTTGAGCTCTGCCACATTGTCGTTTGTTTAGTCAGATACTTTGGATGGTTTGTTTACCGCTGTACAAGACTTGAGGGTAGTATTTCCTATAGAGAAGTTGTGTATCCTGTTTTCAGCTTCTAGACTGGAGTGTGGTTTTGTTATTAATGAAAAGCAATTTTTAGAATAATCCCAGGATGTTTCCATTGAAAAGGGCAACCTGCCACAGAAATTATAGGGGAAGCAAGAGTTAGAAATCACAAGTCTAAGGTCCAAATAACAGTTTTCTCTGTTATTTTCTTTTTGTCTCCAGTGGTGGGACATTTTAAACAAAGCACAATGCACTAATTAACATGACTGTACAGAGGGACTTTCAGCCATTCTTTCTTAAAGGAAACCCATCCAAAGTGGTATATCTCAGGCAATTTGAATTTTCTATGAGCTCAGTTAGAGCTGTTGAAGACTTAACCTGTTGATCTAGTTTCCCACATAAAAAACTGGGTCTTGTTAGTCTTCAACATCTCTTGACCCAAGCGTCCTATTTCTCTAAAGATTCCTTGTCTTAGTGTTTCTATAACTGGGACCATGCTTATGATCATGACCAAGGCGATCCCTCCTCCTTGACTGAAAATCAATTATCTTCTCATACAATATAACAGTTTCTGTTCCCTCTATCCCTCCAGTTCCTCCCCACCTCCCCTCCCACATGGACCCACTCCATGTTTTTGTCTCTCATTAGAGAAGAATAGGTTTCTAAGAGATAATAAAAAAATAACAAAATAAAATATAAGATAAAGCAAAAACTGTCACATTGAAGTAGACGAGGCAAACCAACAGAAAGAAAAGTAAAGCTCAAGAGAAAGCACAAAAATTAGAGACATATTTGTTCACACACTCAGGAGTCCCATAAAAATACTAAAAATACTAAACTGAAAGCTTTCGTATAAGAAAAAAACCTGGTGCAAACTCGGGAAGGCTCTGACCTTGCTAATTCAGTCTCTGAATTCATTTGGCTTTGTTAATTTGATTAGGGACTTGTTGTCCTGGTGTTTTCTATCCCCTCTGGTTCTATCTTTCTTCTGTCACTTCTTGTAGAGTTCGCTGAGCTCTAAGGGGAAGGATTTGATGGAGACATCCCATTAGAACTGAGTGTTCCAAGGTTTCTCACTCTGTGAATAATGTCTGCGTGTGCATCGTCTCTGTATTTGTTCCTGTCTGCCACAGGAGGAAGCCCCTCTAATGATAACTGAATAAGTCACTGACCTGTGAGAAGACTAGAATATCATTAGGAATCATTATACCACTACTTTGTTTCTTTAAAAAAAAAATTAAAAAAAAAAACAGTAGCATTTGATTTTATGTAATGTCTTTTGGCTATCTAGTCTCTGGTTCTTAGCCATCTAGTCAGGGTTGGGTATGGGTTTGATCTTGTAGAGTGGACCCTAAATCATATCTGATTACTCCCACAAACTTTGTACCACCATCGCTGCACATATTTTGCAGGCACCATTGCAGATCAAAGGGTTTGTGGTAGGGTTTATATTTCCCTTTGGTAGTTTGCAGAGTACCTTCCCATATCAAAGATACTAGAGCACAGGGGTGATGGTTCAATCATTGTAGGCACCAGCTCCAACTCTCCATGTTTAATGAGTTATGTGAGTGTTGTCTTCAACAATGAGGGCTTGTACTTTTGTGGAGACCAACCCATTGTCTTGGCAACAGGATTGATTGTTTGGGGATTTCCACGGGACCATTTTGGCCAACAATTCAATTGGATATAACTTAGATCTGTTACTAGAAGCGTAATTTGGTGACATGATACGGCCAGTTGGGACTCTGTTTCCTGATTATTTAGCTACTTCATTAGGATTGTTTTTATATATTTTAGGAAGATTCCACTGCACTAGACCACTCTTCAAATTTCCCTCAATTCTAGATCTCTTTCCACATTCCCTCCCCCTCTCTCCCCATATGATACTTCCAATCCCCAGTCCATTTGTAAGAGCTCTTCTGTGTTCCCCTTGCAGGGAGATCCATGTGTCTTCCCATTCCCTTCCTTTATACCTAACCTCTCTGGGTAGCTTGGTTATCATTTACTTAACAGCTAATATCTACATACAAGCAAATCCATACAATTTTTATCTTTTCTGGGTTACCTCAGTCAGGATGATTATTTTCTTAGTTACACTCATTTGCCAAGGCAACTCTTATAAGGGCATTAAATTGGGTAATAGTTTATAGTTTGAGAGGTTTAGTCCATTATCATCATGGCAGTGAGCACTGAGGCACACAGGCAGAGTTGATGCTGGAGAAGTAGCTGCCATTCCAAGTCCTGATCAGCAAGTAAAAAGGAGGGGATGGAGACTGGGTCTGGCATGAACTTTCAAACCCCAGAGCTCACTCCCAGTGGCACACTTCATCAAAAAGGGCCACATCTACTCCAACAGGGCCATCCTGCCTAATCCGTCTAATCTTTCAAAGAGCCCACTTCCTGATGACTAGACAGTCAAATGTATAAGCCTGTGAGGGCCATTCTTCTTCAAACCATCACACTCCTGTACAACCAGAGAGCGCGATGATTTATTGTCTTCTTATGAAGCTATTCCAAATTCCCCAAGCAGATTTAGCTGTTTTGTTTTTCATGTTTACATACACTGCCCTATTTCTACTGTGTATGTGTTTACTCCCATAAAAAGTTTTAAGGTCGTATACAAAGCGTCAGCTTTTGGATCCTCAGCATAGCTTACGTGTGCTACGATCACTACATGCTTGATGTATTGAGGAGTGAAGTAAGTGCTGTCAGCTTTCGCAGTTCTCTCCTACCTAAATCTAATTGATTCTGTTTCTTCAGACTATTGTGTGCTAGGCATTCTATAGTAATTACATCTTTAATTTTTTCACAATTGTCACTATGAATAAAAAATTATGTCATTTGTAAATGAAGAAACCAAAGCTCAAAAATGATATACTCAATGTGTATGTGTATATGTATACATACACAAATATTATATACTCTCCCCCAAATCATATAGCTATGGTGATAAAAATGAGATTTGGATTCATGCCTATTTGGTTTTAAATGTATATACTTATTGATGGTTTGGGTTTTATGTGAGTATGGAAAAGATTAACCAATTCTTTTAAAATGCTATTTTTTATAGATTTTACAAGTGTAGGTCAAAAATGCAGAAGAGATATTTCGAAGTTTTGTTTCAAACTGTATAGCATAGTTTAGCTGTTGAAGAAAAACCAGTTGACAATTAATTAGGGATTTTATAGAAAAAATATTTCATGGTATTTTTCACTCCTCAAAGCAAGAATATAAATAAAGATGCCTTTGCCACTATACAAATAAAACCAAAACACATCGTCACATGCTTATTAGTAGCAGGCTTTGGTCACCATCAGCATATTCTCACTCAAACATGAAACAACATTTGTCCCAGTGTCTTCAAATGTGAGGAGGAGTAACAGGAGCTAATGGCTGTTTTTATTAGGACTCCAAACTGAGTGAATTAGGAACTGGGATCTCCTGAGACTGTTACCTACTGCCCACTCCAGGAATCCTATGCAGCTCTGCTAATGTCAGGAGGTCTTAGCTGAGAGCATAGTTACATCATTGCTATCAACCTTCACTCTTGTCCTGTCTGCTTGTGATTTACATCCCTAAACTGCACAGTATTACCTTCAGAGCAGAGAACCAATCATTTCATTTGTAGATCCTTGCTATGAAGTTTTAATATTTTAAATAAATGGCTTCAGCATATATTTAACCATTGGGAAAAAACCTCAGCATTTTTTTTCTTGACTCATTTGAATAACTTCAAGGTTTTTCTTTTAGAAGTGGGGCTATTTAGAAATGCAAGGAGGAATTGAATGACAAAAATATTTAGCAAAGAGGAAGAATATATTAATTAACCTGTCAAATCCTCTGAGGTAATGTAAGCTCAGTAGATTCTTTCACAGTGAAATTTGTTTCTCAGCAGAAATAAATGAACGGTTGTTGGCAATTTTTAAATCATGGTCCCAAGTTAGTGACCAAGGAATTTTTTCTCTCTCTCCCACCCTCCTCTTTATATACGTATATATGTATATTTATAGATAGATAATCAACATTTTGTTGATTATTTAGATTGAGAATCAAAATCTGAACATTAATTTCTGTAATCACAAAAACTTAAATTTTATAAAAATGTATTATTAGAGACATGCAGTTTCAAAAATTAAATATATTCAGTTTCCAAAATTTAAAGTCTTAAATATTTTAACATTATAGTTTCAGTTTAAACTATAGATGCTATCATTACAATACTAATTTTTTAGTTACTTTTCTGTTGCTGTAATAAAATGACCAAAGCAACTGAAGGAAGAAAAAGTTTATTTGGGCCTAAAGTTCCTGAAAGTTAAGAGTCCATCATGTCAAGAGGAGTAGTAGCAAGCCACAGGCATGAGCAGGAAGCTGAGAGCTCACATTTCCAAACACAAGCAGAAGTACAGAAAGTGAACATGAAGTGAGAGAAGACTATAAACACTCAAAGCTTGCCCGCAATGACATACTTCCTGACCCCCAGCAGTTCTCCACCTCCCAAAGGTTAAAACGACCTCCCCACGGCACCACCAAGTGGTAACCATGTGTGCAAACACCACCTTTATGAGGGATATTTCTCAGTCAATCACAGATTATCCAAGTTTGCTTTCGGAAAATACATCTGACAATGTAGAAGTTTAGCCAATATTATAGTTTGTTTGCTTAGCTAATAAATGGTGAGTGTTTCTGTAATAGCGCCGGTTCTCCATGCCTGTCTGCCTGTCTTGTCACCAAGGGTCTGTGTTAGAGTCACCAAAAATCTTTCCAACATGGCTGTGGACATCTCCATTGGGGAGGTATAGTAAATATAAAGGTCTCTTCTATTCACCAATCCTCAAACCGGAATTCAATTCACAAACCGGAAGAGAGGGTCCAAATGAGAGGAACCCTCTCCCAGAGATTGAGAGAGCGGTCTCTCCAATGCTTGTATTAGTAGTAAGGGTAGAGTAGACAAGCGGTAGTTGCAGCTGGATTTCATTGCAGTTTAGAATGCCATTATCATGGTTAAATCAGGGCAGGAAGAGCGCTTGGTAACAGGAGAAGGACCTGACATGGTGATAGGTATTCTCTACCTATTTGTGAGGAATGTTGAAACATCAGTAAAATACTAATTCAGGAGGTTATAATAGATTACCATTACCTATTTAAATATATATAATTAAAGCCATCCCAAGAAAGAATGTAGTTTTTCTTGTGCGTATTCAGTGAATAGTCTTCAAATATTTTCTATGGATCTAGAGTTCAGGGATCACGGAAGTACAAAAGAGCTTGTAAATAAATTATAGCCCTGTCCCAAAGAATATCACTAAGACTAGAATTTACAATATGGGACTTCTGGGCATAAAGTCAGTCAGATGACTGACCCCAGACTCCCAAGATCTGAAACTCACAAAGCATTTATTTTTGTTTATGTTAGTAATGCCAGAAGTTAAACACAGTTTAAAATAAAAGAGAGTTGTTGTTTGTACCTCTTCCTGTTGTTTACAAAAACCAATCCTAGACTCTATTTGAATGACAGCAGGGGAAATAGATCGATATGTACATGATAACACTAATTCAGTTCATTGTAGAACTAAGAAGCTGCCCCTGGGCTCACCAAAATAGCTTCCAACTTTAATTTTTTATAAGCTATAGAACAGCATATTTTATTTCAGCCAATAAATGTGCTGTACACATCTGTCCTGTCCTTGCATCCTGATTTGTAATCCAACAACTCTACGCATATGTGACACCGAGAAGACATTTACCAAGAGTTGACATGGAAGAATATTTAATGTACTTACTGTGGATGCTCAGAATGGTAGAAAACTTACTTTTATGTCTTTTTACCACTGATGATCATACAAGAAAGAATAAGGCCTCACAGTAAAAAGATCGGTTCCTATTTTAGTTGCTGTTCTATTGCTGTGAACAGATTCCATGACCAAGGCAGCTCTTATAAAAGAAAGCATTTAATTGGGGTCTTGCTTATAGATTTAGAGGTGTAGTCCATTATCATCATGGTGGAATGCATGGAAACATGCAGGCACTCACCGGAGCAGTATCGAAGAGATATATTATGGTCTGTAGGTAGAGATTCTGGACTTGGCGTGGGCCAACCTATAGAGGCATACTTTCTCCAATAAGGCCTTACTTCCTTAGCCTTTTAATCTTCTCAAATAGTGCTATTATGTGATGACCAAGCATTCACATATGTGAGCCCATAGGGGCCTTTTTTCTTTCAAACCACTTTAGTACCCAAACTACCGAGATTGGTCATGAACAGAAATGTAGTTGAGATGTCTACAAGGCCTGCAATAAGTGGGAACCAATTGCTAGTTCGCCTCAGAAAACTTGTGTTGCAAACCTTCGTTCTGCCCAACAGGCTGTTAGCATTGTGGGATTACCCAATGAGACAAACAGAAGAACAGGTTTAATGGATACAAATGGTGTTTAAAGTTGAGACAAATGAGGAAACGTTGCTGTAAAGGCAGAGTGCTCAAGGCTGTTTTCACTCCGACAAGAGAAGCACAAGCTTTCTGACCTGTCTGTGGCTTCTGAACACTGAGCCCAGAACCTTTCTTTTCAGCCATTAGACTTTTCCGCAGTCATGAAAATAAATAAATAAATAAATAAATAAATAAATAAATAAATAAATGTTTCAGCTCTAGGAAGATTGTAGGCTTCCAGTGATGTTCTGACAAGAAGAGGCAATGATGAGCCATGCTCTGCTGTAGAAGACCTAGGGTGAAGGCAAAGCAGTGGGAAAAGCTGGGTATCATCATCATCATCATTAGAGCAGATCTTAAAGCAGGCAGAATCTTTATATTCTACTAATCACAGCAGGAATGTTCGCTCCCCATATAATTTATGAGGAAAGAAATAAACCCTATTACTTCTCATACTTGATTTGTCATGTCTTGTTATATTTAACTGATACCCCCAAGAGCCATAATTTAGGCAAGTAGTTATCCTGTTCAATATTATTTGACATTTGGTAGTAGAGAAAGATTTTCTCCATCTGGTTTTCCCAGAAGACAAGGCGGTAAGTGCTACTTGCATTATGGTTGGTTTTGCAAGAGCTCAAGATCTGACATTATGTTGGTAGATAACATGACATCTGGAATGTTTTCAGCCTTGGGTTTCACAGATTGCACAGTTCATGGTCTGTAGAGTCTGTGCCATCCTGGTATTAGACACTTCATGAGGGGAGTTGCTGAAGGAAATAAGAGCACTGTAAACACTGCAGAGGTTTGAACTGGCCTTTCTCAATTATTTATTGCATTCATTCTAAAGTAAGTAGGAGGCCTCTGATATTTTTGAGAAATAGAAATGAGAAATATGAGTAAAAGTGAGAAACTTACTTTCTGATGGGGGTTGCGAATGTTCTATGCTCAAGTAATTTACAGGAACTGTTTCCTCTACCGTGAACTTTTGTCCATGACCATATGTTCTCCCAAGTCTAGTTCTCTCATTAGGTTTTGCAGAATTAAATTTTAACCTTTGGGTTTCTTCTCCCCTTTTAAAAAACTACTTTCTACCTTCATTTAAAATATGAACAGGCCCATCAGTGGTAATAGTCCAAAACAGACCTCTAAGTTCTATTCAGAGTTCTTGGGTCATCAAAACCCAAACCCAAAGTGTAGTTTACGTAAGGGCCCTTTTCCCTAATCCTAAATCCTGAGATTTCAAAGTAAATTTAATGCATCTGTTTTCCATTCATTTGTAGCTAGGTCTTCACACTTTGTGGAGGGTGGTGGCAAGCAGGAAGGTGTTGTCCTGTGCACTGGTTTCCATCTTCATGCTGCAGACACATCATTCACGAGTCAATTGCTTGGCAGAGTCCCAAACCCATATCCTTTCCAATTCCCTTTAAACTAAGGTGCCAACCTGAGTTAACATCGGTATATTTGCCAAAGGAAGTAAAGAGGGAAAGAAAAGTCCACATGGGTGCCACAGAATCTCACAATCCCAGAATCTTACACTTGTGATCCAAGATCTTCCAGTGTATATACCATGTGATATAAAAGTTCCAGAACAATACTTGATTGACTTGTTGCAGCAGTCTCTGATTGGACAGATCCAAGGATGAAGATCCAACAGGGAACAAGTTATCACCTGTGGGAAAGGTGATCACAAGGAGCAAAGGCCTTTCTCCAATTCAGGTCAGCCAGTTGTCTTTACCTGTTCTGTCAGATCTGAACACCAATCCTCTGAGTTCCTCTTATAAAGTCTTTGAGCTAGTCCCACTGTCCCTGATGACCTCATCCTTGTAATATATGTAGGCGTCATTTCAGCTCTGTGCTTCTGGGTTCCAGTATGGGAGATCATACTCTGGTTTTGACATATGGAGTAAACATTAAAACCATCTCATTACATTAACTCTCTTCCTGTAAATCTCATCACTCAGCATGTGCTGCCATTGCTACATAGATACATGTGTCCATGAGCTCCCTCGAACCACATCTCCGAGGTAAAGCCTATTGTCAGATCTCCTAAACTTGCCCTGGTCTCTTTTTATATCCACTTGATCCACTCTGTTTCAAGGTTTCTGTTTTTCAACCGAGCTATGGTAGCTGATCTTCTCTCTGCCTCCCGTGTCTTTTTGCCTTTCTCAGTCTCCTCTGTTTAACCTCAGCTAAGCCTTTTAGCAGCCTAGATTGTGCTACTCAGAGAATGGAAGTTCCAGTGGCTTCTAGTACATTCCTTGCTCAGGTACCAACTGTGAGGGAAGGGAATCTTGGTCTCCTAGGTTGAGTGGGTTCCTTATGTGCCACAGGGCTTTATTGATGCATTGCTTGCTTTCCATTTGTTTACTTCGTTACTTCTCAGAGTGGTTTTCCTCTTCCACCTCCATCTCCTCCTTATCTGACTCCCCCCACTCCTTCCCTGGCTAGAAGAAGTCTCGTCATATTCTCTATTCTGCCCAGCCATTGGATGATCAGCATTTATTGACAAGGCAAAGAGTAAATGGTAAAAATTACTGGTTTCAGCTTTCTCTGTGTATTCACATATCTGACTCAGTACCTGGGATATAGTAACACTCAGAAAATGTTCTCTATGAATAAATGAATGATTGAGTGAATGAGTAAGTGCCCTTACTCTCTCACTCTGGTTATACTCTCTGGGCTGAACCTGGATTATTTTCTTCATGTGGACCTAAGCTGGAACGCTACCAGTCCCGTTTCATGTTCATGTTTCATAACCCAGCCTCTTAGTATCCCATTCGAAACCTGTTGCGCGCACCTCTTTTGTGTCCCCTTCGCCCGCGAAGAAGGACACGGAGGCAGTAATCGGGTAGTTACTACAGACGAGGCTTTACTTCTTGTAACAGCAAAATCGGAAAAGACACCAAGCCCGGGAAAGGCACTGCTATATATACCCTAGAGTGCGGTGTTCACTTCTGATTGGCTGTTCACTCATCACCCCATATTACGCCTTGGGATGGGCAGTGACTTTTGGCGCGCTTTTGCCTTTTGCACCTGCGCAGTCAGTTGTTTACAAGTGGGAGGACAGGATGTCCGCGCCATCTTGGAATGGCGAATCACTTCGGCTCCCAACAGAAACCCTTGAGCATTTTTGTCGGACCCAGTGACTGATGATCTCCAGTGACAATCTTTTCAAACATCAGAATTATGTGTACCAGCCTCCGAGTGACCAGTGTGACAACCTGCCGGAGCTGGTGCATCTATTAGGGGTTCAGATTGGGAGTGACCCATGCAGCTCCCTGTTCACTTGGTACCTTTGCTTCTTGGGAACTCGTTCCAAGAATCTTGTAACATCTAGTAAGGAGCCACCTCTAAGCATAAATTAATATTCTAGTTCATCAAACATTTTTCTCTAGAACATGGTTAATCATTTAGTATATGATTTCAGGACATTGATAAACATCCATTCGTCTTTTGATAAATAAAAGGAAACTGGATTTTTCTTTCCATCTAAGGAAGACAATAATTTTCTATTGTTCTTTCCACCTTTAGACCTGTAGCTAGCGAGGAGTTTGCACAAAGTGCACTAATTAAGATTTAGCTTAACATAAGTATAAGAATTAGCTCTGATTGGTGGAAATGTTTCCCATTAATTACAATCCCTCTCATCCCAATGAACTACGTTAATGTGCTTGGCTGTATTATAATGTGATTGTTATACGCATCCAGGTACTGGTGTTCTCAGGGCCTCTTTCTCTCTGTGCTACGACTCTGTTGCCCGCACCTCACACTCAACAATGTGACTCATATTCTTTCTTTAACACATCACAAACTGAACCCCAAAGATGCTTACAGTTCTCCAGGACACACGTCTCATAGCTATACGTTTGAAGCATCTGCAAGGGGGGAATGAGCCAAGTGACCCCTAGATTTTCCCTGGTTTTAGTATTCGAGAAAAGTATAAGTGATATACATTGGTACGAGTGATTTGTGAAATTGATCACAATAGGGTTCACTATCGACGTCTTGAGTGTCTCAACTTAGTTCCATTGTGAGGAACTTACAACTTATTGTGGAAACTCATGAGGTATACTGGGAACATGCAAACACAGGGCCTGATACGTAGCAGGTCTAGTAAATATAGTCCTATAAAATAAAATATAAAGCCTCTGTAGTAAATGATTCTTACTTATCATATAATCAAGCGAGTTAATGTCCAAGTCTAAAATTCCAAGAAAGTTGCTGATAGAAATTTTATACTTGCAGAAATGCTGCATTTGTACAAGCTTTTTCCAGGACCAGATAACAAAATTAGGAAAACAATGCGTCTATGATATAAGGCATATGTCCTTGGAGAATGAGTTCTCATCTAGCTTGAACACATTTAAGCTTTTCTCCTCAGTTGCACCTATTGGGAAGAGTGCTGCTGAAATTCAAATTTGACTGCTAATCTTCTCACATATGGCAAATGTGGACTACTCAGACCACAGCTATTTTGCTACATTCCACAGCGTCTCATTTATTTGTTTGATTTGCAGCTATAGCAACTAGATTCCACCATGGTCGGCTTTTACACAGCCCCACACTGCGATCAGTTTGGTGGACGCTTGGCACTCAGCACCAGATTCAATTGAAGACATATGCACAGATTCACTTACCACATTTTAAAAAAATGTTTTCGCACTGGGTTAGACCTGTGCTGTTTGTCTAAAATAACAAAAGCAACTTTCTGCGAGTCGAGTGGGTGATTACCGATGCTGCAACCTTCTTCGCCGTAAGGTCTCAAATCTTTGACTTTTTCTTGCTGTACTTTTCAAGCCCCCACCTGACTTTGAAGCAGGCTGCTTGCCTCTTGCCAGAAGCTCACCCCTGTGAGGCTAAAGTGTGGCCCTGGAGCCATGCTGTTGCTGTGCCAGCCACACGGTTCTGCAATGACCCTGAAATGGAGTTTTGCCAAGTCAATGAAATATGGGACGTCAAGAAGTACCATTTCTCCAGGGATTAAAGGAGTTTGTATGGTAGTGTCGGAAGTAGAGCTCTGAACTGGGTATTGGATTACCAGATCTTAACAGCTCTATGGAGTGATGTTCCCTCTTGGCTTTTGAAGAAGCACACTGTAAAATGTTGGGAAAATTAGGTAATGAAGAAAATTGATATTTCACTATCGTTTCCTTTAGGCAGGTTTCTTCTGTCTGCCATCCATTTGCTGGAGAAAACAGGGGCTCTAAAAATATTTTTTTAAATGGGGAGATGGGAATGTAGAACGGATGTGAAGCTAAAAAAGAGATGAAGATGCAATTAGTCAGGTACGGCAAGTGGGAAGAGACATCTCTCCCTTCCGTTGTAAGCTGCTTGTGGGTGGGATTTTGATCCATCAGATTTGGGCTCCAGGAAGGGAGTATTTTCTCTGTCAGTGTGTTTACCTGCTAAGTAAGCTGTGTTGCTATTGAAACACTTTAGTTGATGGTGACAGCAGTTCCTAGCCCATCGTCTTCAACATCACCAAGTGACATCTGTGCAGAGCATTGATGCACTGCACTCCTCATCCTGGCCAGTAGGCTGAGCCCCAAGGACAGCCTGAAAAGCAGTCCAGCTTGAATCTTGTTTACAAGTCCCAGATCATCAGACTGCAGATTCCTCTTCTGTCCCCATTCTGCTTTCCTGGGATTTTGTTTGTACACCTGAGGTGAGGCCAAAGTCATCTGAAATCTGGCTTGGGCATGACTGAAGGGTAGGGGACCCTAGGAGGAGATAGATCTTCTCACATGGCAGTTCTCACTGTTACACAAAATAAGATAAATAAGATTATGTGTTTCTTTTATTAAAAAATAAAACAAAACAAAACAAAAAAACCAAAGACCATTCAACTCTTTTAGAACTGAGAAGACTAAGGTCACTTGTACTTTTGCAATTACGAAAGTCTTTCATGTCACTGTCCTGGTCCCTCTGTATAACAAAGGGAGCATACTTCCAGCAGACTCTCCTGGACATTCTTTGATACTTCATCTGGGACTTTCCTTTCCATTAAGTAATTGGGCTTTTCTGTAAGTTTAATTGGAAGCAGTAAAACAAAAGTGTCTCTCCTGATGAGCTCAAGCTTTCCCTTGCATCATTTTTAGAGTCCTGTAAGTCAAGCATGCAGCTGAGCTCAACATCAAAATGATGTATTGTGGTTGTTTACACAACTGTTCACTTAATGCAGTAACACATTAAAATTGGCAATGCTGCTGAGTGTGGTGGCACAAACCTGAACCCCAACCACTTGGAAGGTAGAGGCCAGATGATAAGAAACTTAAGGTTACCCTTAGCTTTATAGCAAAACTATGTCTGAAAAATCCAAAGCGTGCAAACAAGCAAGCAGGCAGGCAAGGAGGCAAGAACATGCCTTTAACCAAAGCAATCAGTCAGGAAACAAATAATGCATTTAATCAAATCGTGCAAGCACGTGAGGAGGCAAACAAACAGCAATGCATTTAACCAGAACTAGCACCAAGTCACAAGCAAGCAAGCAACAGGCAGGCAAAAATACATTTATAAAACTGCAGTCATCATCTTGAGGTCAAGCTAGGTGATTCTTCCACGAACCCTTGCTGGATTGATCCCCACAGTTTAGATGCTGGAGGTCAAGGATCTGGGTGCCATGTTGGTCAGAGCCCAACAACGGCACCCTTCTGTGTTACAGACAGTTGTTACACTGTGCTCTCAAATGCCTGAAAGGGTAAAAAGGTTCCTATAACCCTTTTATAAGTCTGGTAATTCCCTTCCTGAATTGACGTGGTCACCTCCAAAGCCTTAACCTGCTGTACTGTGATGTGACCAGTTTGGCTCTCAACCTAAAATGTTTGAGAGAACATGTTTCTGCTTCTTCAGGCGAGCATAAAGAAAGGGAGGCAGGGGCCACTAGAACTGGTGATACTCAAGATGGTGGCACGGCTCATTAGATCACAAAAGCCAAGTGACATACCAAAAGAGGAAGGCCCGGGAGTGAGATTTAATGTGACAGTGTCTGCGCATGGTTGGCTTATTACCTCAGCAATCCTTCTTCCTTTCTCGCTGCAGTGGGATTTTTATTGTCTCTGTAGTAAATATTTTAGGTATTATGGAAGAAGGAAGCTAATTGTTATTCAAAGGAATCTAATAGTGCTTCACCTTTAAACCATATTCACTATTCTAGACAGTTTAGAATCATGAGATGTTTTTATATACAGAACTTTAAAGCATTTTTGATGTGAACATGTGTGTGTGTGTGTGTGTGTGTGTGTGTGTGTGTGTGTGTGTGTGTGTGTAATGTGTCTGGCTGTTTTGTGGGAAGTTCATATGTGAATATGTGTATGTAGAGGACTTGCCTGGCACTCCTTAGGAGTTGTTCACCTTGCTTTTTGAGACAGGATCTCATACCTGCCTTGCAGATCACAAAGAATGCTAGGCTGTTTGGGTGGCAGGCCTCAGGGATTCACCTATCTCTTCTTATCCAGCGCTAGGATTACAAACATGCACCTCCACAATGATCTGTCTTCCTCCTCCTCTTCTTCCCCCTCTTCCTCCTCCTGTAACAGCAACACTTTACCAATGTAGCCATTTTCTAAGTCCCTGTAGGCCATTATCTTATTGAAAGACTTCTTTCCACATCTTTACACCAGTCCCGGTAAAGAGGGGCCTCCTTACCAAAGCCCCAGGTAAAGATTTTATGAACCCTATACTAACACAATGACTTTTGTCCTCTGCTTTTAAGACTCAGGTTTCTTGCCTCTGTCAGAAGTGCTGGAGAGTTAACCACACGTGGGGTACTACTGGATCTCTCTCAGACATTTTCTGTTATCTTCATTTGCCTTTATACTAACATAGATGGTTAAGGAAACACAATCCTTATAGAAAATTTATTCCCTTTAAAAGCCAGGTCCATCTTTAGCAATCTCCGTGGCACTTTCTCTTTTTAGAACTTATCACTGTTGCATTCCGGTGGTCAACCCTGGTTGGCTCCTGCATCACCCTCATAAGATCTGATAGATTCAGACTAGGGGAGAGCAGCACACCCTGCACTTTTAAAACACTTCCTCCTGCACATGGCTTTTGAGTCATATTTGAGGCTCTTTGACTTTATTTGCCTCTGTCGCATCCGTGAGGTTCAAGGAAAGGGACTTGTTGAAGGAAACAAGGAAGTAAGCCGCCTTGGTGACATCTGGTGCTAAACTGAATGGAAGTGGTGGCAAAGAGATGAATGGTTGTGTTGGAACACCCAGCGACACTCAACTCTAGGAGGCTGGTTAACAAGATCTGGCTTCTTTGCCTTGGTTTCTATGGGATGAATATACTGGCACCCTTTCTAGATTATAGGAAAAATGAATTAATATTGCCACTTATTAAAGATTAAAAGTATACTCTATGTGTCAATTGCTATTAATCCTTGAAAATATTTATGGAGTTCAATGGTCTGTAAGTAATTAAAGACTGCAGTTAACAGGGGATATGGGTTTCCTTAGCATTACATGAAACAAAATATAAATCTTTTATATAACTCTATTTCCCTTAGAAAGGTTTTTTTTTTTTTAACTTGTCAGAGGGATTTTTAAAGTTTTATTTTATTTTCTTGGATTCCACTGCTTTTCCATAAATCCTATAAGCAGAATTACAATGAAGTGAGTCATAGCCTTAACACTGTTTTTGGAGGTTCTCCTGCCAATGTAGCTTAGACTGGAGGAGATTTTTGAGAAAAGTGTGCTTGAGAAAGCATGGGTGGGAGGAGGAATGAAGGAGACAGAGGTGAGAATAAGGACAAGGGGGAAGAGAGAAAGGGAGGGAAGGGAGAAGAAAGGAGGGGGAAAGAAGGAAAACAGTTTGCTTTAGGTCACATTTGTTTTTAAACTTAACGACAATAGAAAGGTGCAGCTTTCCTGCTCTCTTAGTAATACGTGTTAGGCAAGCCTCGGGGTTGCTTTTTATGAGCTAGTACTTGTAACTCAAAATAGTTTCCCCTCAAAAACTTTCGTTACATAAGTGGTAATTAATTTTCAAGGCTAGCTTATACATTCCTTCTACTCCGTCTGAAGGTGAATCATTTGGGCATTGGCTATGCTAGACACTAGTCTGAACCGTTGAAATGTGGTAGACATGAAGAATATCAAAGCAATAAATCAGTCGTTGGAATCCCTAGAAGTTTTCAACTTGAACGCTGGCCGTGGAGGGAAACAGATGTGATCTGAGGAGTGGGAGGTTGTTCGGATACCTCGTGTGGTTATTTGCAAGTGTCAATCTAGGGAGCAGCTGTGCGTGGCCACTAAAAGTGGCCACTCGAGTGAGTCCTCAAAAACCCTGTCTCATTTCTTCCCACTATAAATCTTGATGGGACAGATGTCATCTGCTAGATGGTACTTGGCATTCATGCAAACAGACAAAGCAGAAAGACTCATTCTCCCTGTGAAGTTTATGCTTGATGGAGGGAGGGAAGTGCAATCACATGATGATGGTTGCGGTTCGTCCATCTTTGGGCAAAGTTACTGGAAGAATACTAAAGTTCATACCAATTTACAAGGAGTTACAACAACACATATCAGGTACATTTCATGAGCGAAGACCTGCTATGAATCAACTACTCTGACTCTACATGGTCAGTGTCAGGTGTTTCCTATGAGCAGCACACTAAGGCTTCCATGACACATCCAGGATTCCACGGAGCAGAGTGACACAGAAACAAAATTTGTTTCTCCTGGTCATGCTGAAAAGGAGAGGCTTTTCTGTGTGCTGTACCATTACAGGATCAGCAGGAAGTGGGTATTTCTTAGTTTGGATTTTATTGCTGTGAAGAGACACTATAACCACAGCAACTCTTATGAAGGCAAACGTTTAATTGGTACTGGCTTACAGTTTCATAGGTTTAGTCCATTATCATGCGTGCCATGGCAGCATCCAGGCAGACATGGTGCTGGAGAAGGAACTGAGAGCTCTACATCTTGATCTAAAGGCAGCAGAAGGGGACTGTGTGCCACACTGGGCATAACTTGAGCATCCGTGACCTCAAAGCCCTCCTCCATAGTGACACACTTTCTCCAGCAAGCCCACACCACCTAATATTGCCACTCACTATATAGACCAAACATTCAAACACCCAAGTCTGTGGGACTCATACCCAGTCAAACCACCACAGGGTGCCACTCAGAGAATAAGGAGGAGTCATAAGAGGCCAGCCCATTATGTGTGTCTCCTCAATAGATAGTACCCTTATGCCTGGCACTGTTCTTGGTGCTGATTTGGTTCCTTTTAAGGAGAATGAAAGAGGAATATTCCAAAAGGGAGGAATGATGTTGGGAATCTCGAGTGGTAAGGTGATTTGAAGAGCAGTTTCCATACACGCTGGGTATAACTGAAAGACGAGAGAAAGGTGGGGGACATAGAAATATGGTTAGAAAAATAAGCAGAGGCTCTGATCTGCAAGAGCCCTGTGCACCAAAAAGTGCTTTAGGGTTTATCTCTCAAGAAATGAGAGGCTAGTGAAGGTCTTACATGAGCAAGATATTTGGATGTATGCCTGCCATAGAGAGAGAGGATAAAAAGGGAAGATGACTGTGTGTGACGACCTGCATGTGTGGTGTTAGAAACAACACCGGGGTCTGATCCTCCTGAAGCTGACCTGCAGAGAGGGAGGCACTGCGATCACCCAGGGCAGACAATTACTCCCTGTGTCCTGGATAGAAAGATGCAGGTTTGTCCTCCCAACTGAAGGTGGTGTGCGGAGGTTCTTGAGTAAGTGAAAGATGGTTCGGACCATCTTTTCACAAGACATCTTTCTCCAGGACTGAAGAAGATCTGAAGAAGGCAGGCAAGATTTGAGGAGGGAGAAAGGGCTAAGAATGGAGCCTTGGCTGGCGCCTGCACTAGGAGTGGGTGGAAGAGGAGGTGGTGAAGAGAAACTTGGAAGGAACCTTTGCAGGGACTGGGGGCTGTCTTGGGGAGAAGGACCCTGCAAAGCCAAGAAGGGAAGCTTTTCTAGAAAGTGAGGCACAAGCTTTGTAGGCTTCAAAGGTATAACAGCTTGCTCAGCTGCTGAGCAGAGTCCAGTGGCTACAAAACACAGCACAACAGAGCCTATCCAGACCAAAATCAATGAACAAACAAAAAAACTTCATCGGTATGGTGCATGAGCATGCATATACATATGTGCAAATATGAGTGTGTGCAAGTGTGTGTGTGTGTGTGTAAAACTGAATTGGGGATTCACTTAACTCAGAAAGAAGGTCACACAAGGTAACAGTCTTTGAGGGATGAATATTTGTCCCTGCAGCCTCCTGGTGGATAGTTGTTCTTCGCCATGCAAAAGGGTGCTACGTATAACTTTATTTAGCAGGGTCAGATTTCTTCCATCTAAAATTAAAATGCTCTTTGCTGCTCTTTTGACTTCATTTTTAAAAAATGAATATGTGTACCTGTCTTAATTAGGGATTCTGTTGCTGTGATGAAACACTGACCAAAACCAAGTTGAGGAGGATGGGGTTTATTTGGCTAACACCTTCACATCACTGTTCATCCTAAAAGAAGTCAGGGCAGGAACTCAGGAACCCTGTAGGCAAGAGCTGATGCAGAATCCATACAGGAGAGCTGCTTACTGCTAGCCCCTCCTAGCCTGCTTTCTTACAGACCCCAAGACCACAGGCCCTGGGTGGCACCACTCACAATTGGCTGGGCTTTCCCCATCAATCACTACTTTAAAAAGTTCCCTATAGGTTTTCTGGTAGCAAAATCATATGGGGGCATTTCAAAGTTGAGGCTCCTTTCTCTGTGATGTCTCTAGCTTGTGCCAAGTTGATATAAGGCCAGCTAGCATCGTGCCTCTGTGTGTGTGTGTGTGTGTGTGTGTGTGTGTGTGTGTGTGTGTGTGTGTGTGTGTGTCTAGGCCAAAGGACAACCTCAGGTGACATTCTCTGTAATGCCATCCACCTCCTTTGAGACAGGGTTTCTTACTGAATTGGGGCTCACCAGTTAGCCCAGGGCTTTGCCTGTCTCTGTTCTCCTAGTGCTAGCGTTATAAACATGATCCATGATCCACCACACACGGCATTTTAACCTAAGTTCTGGAAATGGCACTCAAGTCCTTATGCTTGCAAGGTAAATGCTTTACTTTTGAACCAACTCCTCCTGGTCCTTGTATTTCTTAATCTACTGTCATCCTATATAGTTTTCATCTATATTGTTCTAAATATTAATTTATAAGTAAAAGGAGAAACTACAGAAGAGATTGCAGAAAACACTGAGAAACAGTTACTGAAGTTGAAGTTGATGTGGTAGTGTACACCTGTCTGGAAACTGAGGCAGGGAGATCAGAAAGGGACATGAGAAATTTAAAGCCAAAGCCAACCTGGGAAATAAATGTATATACATATACATATACAGATACAGATACAGATACAGATACAGATACAGATACAGATAGATACAGATACAGATACAGATACAGATACAGATAGATACAGATACAGATACAGATACAGATACAGATACAGATACAGATACAGATACAGATACAGATACAGATACAGATACAGATACAGATACAGATACAGATATAGATGCAAAACCTCAAAGCAATAACAGCAATTTTGTGGGCAGAGTGTGAGTAGAAGCTTTCAATAATCCTTGTATTGTTTGTCAGCAATCAAAAGTAACAAAAATTAAAACAAAGACCAAAACTGATTTGGTAAATGAAAAGTCTCCTCGCCCTCCTTTGAAGTTTTCCAGTCTGTGATGTTGATCCTTAGGAACTTCAGATATTTCTAATGATGTGCTGTTAGAGACAGACCACTTGTTTATGTGCAGATTCAGAGAGTGGGAAATACACAAAGCAGAACTCAGTTTGGAGAAACATGTCTCTGGCCAGAAGTTCTGGAATGACACTGTGCAAAGGTCCAGGTTTTGTTGTTCTTCAGGGTATATGTAGGAACCTGATGGCCAGTGTGGAGGTCCTGGCAGACATGTCACAGTGGGCCAAGCATGTAGGTGAACCATACACGATTCTTGCCTGTTTCTCCCTATTTCTCTGATACTACTGGCAATTAAAAGAAAAAGAAAAGAAAAAAACAAAACCCTGCAGGATCTTAAATGTTATTGAGTTTATAGCAGTTGTTATGGTTACCTGCATAGCTTCATTGTTGTATTAATGTGTAATTCCCTTCATTTCTGGAAACATCATCATCGTGAAACATAGTAATCCACAGACTATTAGCAAGTCTCTCCAGTGCGGCTCAGAGACTCTGACAACAGTTGTGATGAATGCGTGTGGTTTCGGGGGCCACCTGTGTGCTGCAGACCCAGTGACTAGGACATCATGGTTTAGCAAAAGACAATTTGAAGTTAATAACTCTTAAAAGTTCAAATGTTCTCCAAACAAAGCACTTCCCTTTTCACTATAGGAAAACTATCTAAGAATTTGTAACTTATATATGTTAGTTTTTCTTACATGAGAGCCATTTTAAAGCAATAACATTCTACTTGAAAAGTTACTTTGAGTTCAGGATTTTTTGTTTGTTTGCTTTTCCTGACCAGTTCTTTATACAAATTACATTTAATGAATTTATTTCTTGCATTGTAAAAAGCAGTAAAATATTAGCATAAACGCATGTGCACACACACATATCATATGATACCCATATCTGGTACCCATGGAGGTCAGAGAAGGGGGTCAGATCACCTGGAACTAACCACATAGTTACTAGGAACCAAACCTAGATCCTTTGCAAGAAAAAAAATTTGCTCTTAATTGCTGGGCCATTTGTCCAACCCCATAAGAGGGATTTTTAAAAAGATACCATTAGTGGCATTTTTGAGTAAATTTTCTAAGTCTATTTTTCTTGTACCCCAGCTGAAGCTGAGCAATGCAGTTCATTGAATTGTTCTTTGTGCTGACTGTTACTGCCGCAGAGGATGCTAACGGATCTCCCTGTTCTGTTTTTCCTGGCAATTAAGTCAACTACATTTTTGTGCCGTTAGGTGTAACCATGTGACTCATAGGACACTGGGATGGGATTGGATGTTACTTTATGTAATTGGGATCCATGGGATGTTCATCCCTAGTTCAGGACACTGCTCATTGAGAACATTTGAATGACATGCATCTACACTGATCATGCTCATTGAGAACATTTGAATGACATGCATCTACAGTGATCATGCTCATTGAGAACATTTGAATGACATGCATCTACAGTGATCATGCTCATTGAGAACATTTGAATGACATGCATCTACAGTGATCATGCTCATTGAGAACATTTGAATGACATGCATCTACAGTGATCATGCTCATTGAGAACATTTGAATGACATGCATCTACAGTGATCATGCTCATTGAGAACATTTGAATGACATGCATCTACAGTGATCATGCTCATTGAGAACATTTGAATGACATGCATCTACAGTGATCATGCTCATTGAGAACATTTGAATGACATGCATCTACAGTGATCATGCTCATTGAGAACATTTGAATGACATGCATCTACAGTGATCATGCTCATTGAGAACATTTGAATGACATGCATCTACAGTGATCATGCTCATTGAGAACATTTGAATGACATGCATCTACAGTGATCATGCTCATTGAGAACATTTGAATGACATGCATCTACAGTGATCATGCTCATTGAGAACATTTGAATGACATGCATCATCTACAGTGATCATGTTCAGACTTTCTCCCGTTGTGTTTGCATGTAAGTAACCAGAGGCGATTTCAAGTATAAAGGAACATTTGCATAGCTTGTATGCTATGCTATTTCAATAAGAGACAACAGCATCCTAGATTTTATTTTTTACAGGATCTTGGAAACAGCTCCCAGGTAATGACTATAATCCTTGCTGGTCTAAACAGAGTTTCCCATTTAGATGCCACCAGCCTCATCAGTTACTGTGACCTAAATGAAGGTACAGTTGATAGGCATCACTTTTAAATGAGTCATATTTCTTAGGAAAAGCCCCAAGTTTTTTGTCTGTAAGTATTTCCCATAGCTACTTTCACTATTTTCAAAAAAAAAAAAAAAAAAAAAAAAAAAAAAAAAAAAAAAAAAGAAGAAGAAGAAGAAGCCAGCTTTGTAAGTTTCAGAGTACCCTAATCAGTGTTCAGTGATAAATCTTGTTTCAGAAGAGTCCCTCAATGGCAGATATTGTAAAATATCTGCCTCTGTAACTTAGGTCTAATTGGGAACCAAAAGGGAAATTTACCTTTTCTAGATACTCTTATGTCGATATCACCAAGTACTGTGTTCACTTTTATAATACAAACAGCCTTTATTATTCTCCATAATTAACATCTTATGGATTTGTGAAATGCCTTATATGATATAAGTAAGTAAGTAAGTATGTATGTATGTATGTATGTATGTATGTATGTGTATATTTGCAGAAATATCCAAGGCATTTCAAACAAATTGTACCTGAACCAAACATAGCCAGCCTTCCAATATCACTGCTTTTTGTAGTATGCACTCAAAATCAGCTGCTCAGTAGGAACTGGGCACATATGGCAAGTTTGGTTATCTATGATGGTGGGAATAGAAACTCTCGTGCAACTGTTGGAACATGATTCTTCCAATATTGCTATTAATTTCTCTCTTAGTTCAGATATCAGATCAACAGTTGCAACAGACTTAGAATGACAGGTGTTTAAAATGGATGGTCTGGAGGCTGGTAGCCTGTGTTTTTTTAGGAGGCTCTAGGGCCAGACTCTCTCATGTGGCTGCTGTTGAATCCTCTGAGTTTTATCTTCATCTGTGTACAAGCCCTTTGTAGGGAGCACATGGAAGAAGAAAGCATCCCAAAGTGCGCATCATCTTGGCTCAACAGAGTCACTTGGTTCCACAGATATGACACAGTAGAGAAGTCTAGGAAGTAGCCTTCTTAAGTACCAGTAGTTTTACCTTACAGAGGAAGAGAATAGAGCCTATGTGGGGCAGTAACAGGCTTTGGCACATCCTTCCTTCCTGCTCCTCAATGAAGACGCTAATGAGAAAGATCCAGAACACATGAAGCAGAAAAAAAAGGAAGAAAAGAAGTTACAGAGACAAAATGGATTAAATGGGGAACATGTTATTGATTTAAGCTGGGTGTTGGGAGGAAAGCGATTTTATCTTATTTTATGTGTGTTTGAAACATTCCACGACAACAGTTAAATAAATTTTGGATCTAAGAAATAGAAACAATCTTTGTCTATGCTTTGGTGTTCCCATGAGCTCAGTGAGTTCATAGCAACTCTAGTTAAGTCCTTCCTAAACTTTCCAGGCTATCATTTCTTCTGCATGAATATTTGCACTCATAAATTTTATTTTTGTATGTAGAACTTGTTAACAGTTTGATTTTGAGTTAATTAAATAAAACCTTTATGGTTGTTTTATGTAGTAATAAAGGAGATGCAAAATGAGTTTGGTGAGGTCCCTTTCAGTGAATGAAACCTAGTGTAGAAGATAAGACATTCCCTCAGGTCTCACTGACTAGAAATCCTGTGTTAGGAGACCATGTCAAACTGAAAAGATCAACAAAAGTTTCTTGGCTAGGATGTTCTAAACTGTGAAGGAAAAGTAAGCTTTTGACTGATACAGGTGGTGTGGAGAAAGGTTTGGGTAGGGACCACCAAGAGAGAGGCTCTTGGCCAAAGAACATGAGCAGGCCTCTCGCTGACAGCTAACAGAGGCATGGGGATTTTATTATGAGTACCTGGATGTCCTATTTACAAACAAGGCAGTAAATAAAGAAGAGGCTTTGCAAGAATGATGCTGTACATGGACATGTAGCTGTGAGGTTCTGGTGAGGAAACACCCATCTCTCACGCCGTGCTGGGATGCACAGGTTGATATGAGTGGCGGACGGCTAAAGTTGATAGCTGAAGCTGGAGGCAGATGAGGAGTTTACTGTTAAAGAGATTGGGGGAAAGATTGTTTTGAAAGCCAGTTTTGTTAGCAAATGGGAGGCCTGATAACCGCATCACGGTGGAAATGATGTAATGATTTCAGTTGACATTAACAATGATGTGAGTCATGGGTATGAGAATCTCTGTATTCTCCTCTAACCCCCCGCCCCCGCAAAGCAGACACACACACACTGAGTTAGTTCTCAGTACTAATTTTGTGTATGTAGGTATGCACACCTGTGCTCAAGGAAGCCAGAGGAGGGTGTCACGTGACCTCATCCATCTCCTTTTAACCTTATTCCTTTGAGGCAGGGTCTCTCTTGAATGTATCGCTCATTTTGGGGGTATGGTGTGGGGGTGGGGCAAGAGGGCTAGCCTGGCAACCAGCCAACACCTGTCTTTACCAGGACTGACTGGCAGAGCTATCAGTGACTGCCACGCTAAGTGCTGCTGGGCACCTCAGTATTTCCTACATCCCTTGAGTGTGCAGTTTTTAAAAACTTAATTGTCCACTCTTCCTCAGAAGTCTCTCTTGTATTCTTATAGAGACTACTCTAATTTCCTTATATGGCCCTTCTGTATAGAGTACTCACAGGACCAAGGCCGGGCTCTTCTTTTCCCCCAGTTTCCTGGATGGTCCCTTGCTGCTGCTGCTGCTGCTGCTGCTGCTGCTGCTGCTGCTGCTGCTGCTGCTGCTGCTCCTCCTCCTCCTCCTCCTCCTCCTCCTCTTCCTCTTCTTCCTCCTCTTCCTCCTTCTTCTCTCTCTCTCTCTCTCTCTCTCTCTCTCTCTCTCTCTCTCTCTCTCTTCATCATACACACACACACACACACACACACACACACACACCACACCACACCACACCACACCACACTTCTACTCTTTTAAAAATATTTGAAGCACAACCTCCCTCTGGTTGGAACTCACCATGTAACTCAGGATGATCTCATACGGCAGTCACCTGCTTGAGCCACCACCACCTCACCTCTGAGCTGGGAATATAAGTGCGAACCACCACAATCCATTGGGTTACTCAAGGACATTTTGTATGTAACATCCAAAGTTGAAATATGGACCCTGCGTCTTTGTTAAACCTGCTCTTCTATTCTCAGTAAATACCATCACCATCTCATTTGCTGCTCAAGCCATCAGAGAATCATTAGTTTACAAAGACTGAAACTCCATTCTACAGCTCCACTGGGAAGCCCTGAGCAAATGCTACTGCTTTAGGCAATGTTGTGTACCCAGAATGTTCCTTATATAACTGAGTTGTACAGACTGGAAAAGTAGGCAGTTCTGATGTAACTTCACTGTAGCCCAGCAGTTTGATAAAGGTACCGATGACCTGTTACTTCAAATTTGAGGTTGGCTATGTACTATAGGCTGTAAAAGAAAGTTTGGGGCTACTTATATGGAATAGACAACCACTGTGGCAATAGCACCAATTCCAATGGGCCACAGAAGTAGAAGGGACCACAGAAATCTATCTGTGAAAATGTGGATGTTCTTCTTGTCTAGAAATTAGAAATCTCCTGTGGCTCTCTGGTGAGGGTGGTCATTTTCCACCTATTCCTTTAGGACAGAAGTGGAGTGCAGTTAAAGCAACCCCACCACCATTGCCACCACCACCATGCATCATATGTGGCTGTTTTCTAGGGAAAGACAGTGATTTGGAGAAATAGAAAGTTCTAGCTCTATTCTAGGAACTAGCAAGACATTGTAAATGTAATTAATGATGTCCCTACCCCTTTCCTACATCTTCTTCCCCATCAAATATAACTGCTGTTGCCTGGATGATCCCATGCACCAGGACACTGCCTGAGTAAGCTCATTTAAACCCTAAGAACCCCTGAGTTAATTATGTTGCCATAAAAGAGAACTGAGGCCTGAGAAGCTAGTGAATGGCCCACATAAGAGACTAATGCAAAGCCAAGCTCCAAATTCAGCCTATTGCACTCTTCAATACTGTGTGGCAGAGAAACAGCCTCTGAGTGTCTTTATTCCCTCAATGATGCTGTGCTGCTGATGTAAGATATTCCACCTATATAATTTAATAGCAGTTTTCAGAAATAAAGTAAGCAGTCACAAATCAGTGTAGTTAGACTGGGTTTCTCTTCTAAATCTCTAATCGATGCTGCTTCCTCCTCCTCCTCCTCTTCTTCCTCCTCTTCCTCCTTTTCCTCCTCCTCTTTCTTCTGTTCCCCTTTACCTCAAGTCCAGAAGACTTTTAGCTTCAGAGCAGGCTACTTGCAGAAAATGGGTAAATTTGTGGTCATTGACTTCTGAAATCGGGTCTTGATAGAAGAGTTGGGGTTTTGTTTTGTGTGCCCTTTAATAATAAAGCAAAATTTTGAAAGACAAACAGACACTCTTTCCCTGAGAAGGACAGCCTGATAGTCTCATCAGAAAGAGACTGGGGGAGAAGAAACCATAACGTTGGACAGCCTTCCTATCCCAGGGATGATCAGTTAGATCTTGGCAGAGAATCTGTAGTTTAGATGCTTCGGGTCCTCTTCTTCACTTCCACTTCTGGGTCTCTGAAGTTTGGCAGGTGGAGTACCAGGATGACCAAGGTGGTTGGTGGTTTACCTCGCGGGCTCTCAAATGCAAAATACAATAACATGGCCACAGGCTTCCCAAATTCCATCAGAAGGGAAGACCAGAAGCATTGCTAACTCATTTCCCCATCAGTCTATACAGAACCTCATTGGCACAGTTCTGCTACTACACCTGCCTCCACCTTTGAAATCATCAGAAGTGACAAGGAAATTCCATAGTGCAGGGGACCTGGATCTTGAATTCTGGAACATTCTCCTCAGGAAGGAGGCAAACATCGCAACAGTGGAGTGCTCATGATGGGTTGAGGAGTCTGGGCAGCATAAAAGGATCTGCATTCACCGTGTCCCTAGAGACTGCCCTGGGAGGGGAACAGAGGGCCTGTATGTCCTGGTGAGAAAACACCATCAGCAGATTTAATGAGGCTTCCTGTGCCAAGGAATGTCATCAGGGCGAGCAGCGTGGGTAGAAGTCGGACAAGGATGAGCAGGAGCAAGAGAGCCAAGGGCAATGATGGACCAGTCAGTGCTGCTCCCAGGATGCCATGGTGCACGTGGCCCTTTTTAGGATTTATATCCTAAGATTCCACAAGGGGTGGTGGAGAAAGAAAACAGAAAGTGGGGATTGGGAAGAGGGAGGGAGAACTAGAGCATCAAGTTCACTGTGTTTAAGTTGGAATTAACTCACTGATTGGATTTCCTTTCCTGGCTGTAGTTTTATAGGCGAAATGGCCGAAGATCACATAGTTACACAACAAGCGTTTAAATGACACAGCCAGACAGTCTGGCTTTTATATGCATGCTCTACATGGCCAAGCTGTGCTATACCATTCTCGACTCAGCTCTGTTTCACTCATGTTTTCCATAACCAGGTGGAATGGCTAACGACCTAAATTAAATTATATTGTCGAAAGGAACGTGACAGCGATGTGACTGTATATACGAATTTTATGATGTGTAACATTATAACATTTTAGATGGGAAGATGTGTGCAACGTAGTCTCTCCATCCACCCCACTGCTACATAATCCATATCTTACTGTGGTAAACGCTTCCAAATTCCCCCCCCCCCACCCCATGAAAGTCACAGCAGTGAAGGGAAACTTGAAAGTCACAGCAGTGAAGGGAAACTGGAAGAGGGGGTGGTATACACACACATGTATGTGAGGGGCTGGTGGCGTACTCCACCAGTGCAGCATATGGGACTCCAGAGGCAAATGTTGGGATGGTTTCTCTGGCTGTTCCTCCATATTGTTTTTCAGACAGGCTCTCTCTCTGAATCTGGAGCTTGCTGTTTTGGCTAGACTAGCTAGCTAATGAGTCCTGGAGATCTGCCTCTTCCCTCTCCCAGTGCTGGAATTGTAGGTGGGTACCTCTGTGCCTGCCTGTGACCTGGTACTAAGGATCTGTACTCATGCTTGTTGACCAAGCATTTAATCACTGAGTTATCTATCTATCCCGAGTATACTTTGTCATCTCGTATACTCAAAGATAGAATGACCATCTTTAATTGACATCAAGTGCCATGTTCCTTGACATGCTATAGTAGCTTTGAGACAGGTATTACTGAGAAGGAACCTTATGGAAGGGAATTCAGTCAAGAACATATGGCTAGATGGCATGGCCTTTGAGATCCTTTCTGCCTTTGAAATTCTACCATTTCAGAATAGAAGCTATGGAAGCCAGACTGTAGAGTGGGAAGTGAGAACATGGAGGTTGTAATGTAACGTCACACACCCCTGTGTGTGACGAAGGCTACCATGGAGGGAGGGAGAGTTTTAGATATATTTTGCCAGGATGGAGGGAAGACTTAACGCAGGGGAAGACTGAACACATGTGTAACTGAGCTAGGAACCCACAGGAAAATAAAAGCTACAAGTACTCTGTTTATCACTGTATAACAAATCGCCATAGTTCTTCCCATGGAAGGGGGATGCATTTACAGTACCACATAATATGTGTTCGAAACCATAGAGAGTGAGTAGTCATTAGTGTATTGTATCTTTCCTATGCATTTATACCACCATGCAGCTTTATTTTATAGATCAGGCAGTGTAAGAAATTAATAACAGCTAAAACTAAAACAGCTGTTATATTCTGTAATAAAATTCACACGAATGTGGTCTCTCTCAGAATACCTTCTGTACTCTCCTCATCCTTCTTTTAACCATATGAAGAGCCTATACCATACTTGGCCTTCTTATAACGCTATGAAGAGTGTATGCTGTAATTGGCCTTCTTATAACGCTATGAAGAGTGTATTCCATTTTTACATCAGAAGACTGATTTGGCTCAATGACATGCTCAGAGAGAAATGCTGTTTGAAACCTGTGAGTTTTTTCTTTTTCTGGAATTTTTAAAGCTACAGACCACGATTGACTATAGACACTAAAACCGTGGAATGTGCGGAGTGGATAAGATGGGACGGTTGTGCCCCCTACATCTGGGGCTTTGAACAACCATTTTCTGTAGCTCAGGACTACCTAGGTATGTAATTGTGTGGGGTGACTCTTGTTACAGACATCAC
The DNA here is from genome assembly GCF_011762505.2 of Arvicanthis niloticus. Lineage (NCBI taxonomy): Eukaryota > Metazoa > Chordata > Mammalia > Rodentia > Muridae > Arvicanthis > Arvicanthis niloticus. Next base: position 22,689,215 of record NC_133436.1, on the reverse strand, counting down.
CAGCGTTGGGTAAAAGCTAGCATGATCTTGTCCTTTCATTGGAATGCCTAGAAGCCTATGTACAGCTATAACTATGTACAGACTTTCTATCCGTGGCTTTGCCCCTCCTCCGGGTAGCTTATATTCTTACTGGCAGTTTATAATTCCAAGAGCTATATTGCAAGAGATTGGTTAAAACTACAGTGCTTCTGAAGACCTGCCTCGGAATTCTAGAACATTGCTTTCAGTACAACCCTTGGCCCATCAAGACTGGTTCAGATTCAATGGAAAGGGAGCTAGATGCTTCTTTTCAGTGAATGACATAGCAAACTCAGAGCAAATATATAGCAGTTACCTCTAGAATAATCGAAGCCTGGGTCTGCCTTAAAGATGAAAAGAGTTCAGGTGGAGATGTCTATATAAAGTACAAGCTGGAAGAACTTATTTCCAGAGAGTTCACGCCATCGGGGACTATCCAGGGGGAGCCTGTCACACAGTGAAGGCTCATGCCTGCTTTCTTGATGTCCACAGATGTCACCTCTAGGTTGTCTCTTCTTTCTCATAGGACCCATGTTACTGATCCACTGGTATGCTCCATAGGCTTCCATGAAAAGGCACAGTGGCCTAATGGTCTGGCTTTCACTGTCTGTGTTCTTGGCATGCCTCGTGTGGTATGCTGTATTCTTGGGTAGTCCAGGGTGATGAGGCAGGTAAATGGTGGTATTTTTACAGCCCTGGAAAATAAGTTGAGCTGTGGCTTGCTTCCCAGGGCTGACCAGCCATGAGCTGAGAGGCTTCGGTAGTAATGAGAAATCTGCTTCCTAAAAAATTATCCTGATAACCTTTTACCATCCTCCCCTGAAACCAAAAATCAGCTACATGCAGGTGACAGCCTGGCAGGCATTCAAAGGTGCCGTGATGTCCAACTGTCGTATTGCTGCTCAATGGAGGGGACTCTTGCAGTCTTGTTTGCAACCTTTTGATAAAGATCTTTTAGAAGCTTGTCAATTAATGTGAAAGGAATGTCTGTCTGAGGCTCTGCAGCTGATTACTTTCATGTTATCTGTTCCAGTGGCCAATGAGGGCTGATGCATAAATACATTACCTTTGCTCAATTCATGTTTCTGTAGTTGATACAAAGTGCACACATTGGATTTGTTTCATAACAGCTGAATCTAGAATGTGACCTTTCTGCCAAATCAGGATTACACTTGCCCATACAACACAGATGTGAATTCTTACAGTTGTTTTTGTTTAGAAGAGTGTGTGTCTGTGGTGTAATTGATTAATGTGATATTGCATTAATGTACTGTTACAACACTCCAGGGCCTTCATGAGGACTTGCAGCCAACAGCAAAGAATTCTTTAAACTAAAGTTTCTGATAAAATAGACATTGTAGGGTAAAAATGATTGTAATGATGATGCGGATGATGATAATGGTGACAATACGCACTAGCCATGAAGATTTATGGGTAGCACAGTGGTTGAGGAATGAAGTTTAATGGAAATGCCAGTGGAAATACAGTGAAATTACTATGTAGGTTTAGTCGCCAAATCACTTGATATCATCTGCATGTATTGTCTATTTTATGTCTGTAGAGGACCAAGACACCATGACAGTGTTCGCCATAGTTTTTCTTCTTTTGCAATCTACACATGCTTCAGTTGTTTGCCCGGTGGTACTATGAGATCCAAGAGATTAGTGAAGGCTGACACAGCCATGTTTGTGACACGGTGTTAGCTGCTAAAATTAAAATTGAATTCTTCACTGTCCATTGTTCATGGCTGGCGAGCAGCTCTCTACCATGTGACCTGATATCACGCTGGCAGGGAGTCTTCCTGTGACTAATTTAAGCCATCACCAACACCTTTTTTTGTTCTTTCTACAGGTATTTTTTTTAATCATTAACTGTAATATTTCCCCATTACCAAATCTTCAATGATATTTTAAATCCATTCACTGTTGAAAATGTTAAGTGAATAAAAACATCCTGGGTAGAACACAGTCAGCTTTATACATGGGAAGGTACCCACTAGACAGCTCACAGAAAGGCATAGAGCCAGATCTGCTCATTTGGATTCTTAGGATTTTTTCAAACATCTATTTGATAAGAAAGATATAAGGAATCCTTTGCTTTTCTACCTCAGCTCTACCATAGCCTCCCAGTAAATGAGTTGTAGAAAACAGAATTGCTGCTTTTAACTATTTGAAGATTTTAAATTGCAAAGAAAGCAGAAGATCCAAGAAAGAAAGAAAGAAAGAAAAAGAAGAGAAAGAAAAGAACTGCTTAATTACAATTTTCAGCTCCAAAAGTTTATGGATGAACATTTGTATTAACAATTTATAGCTAGCATGTTAAGATCATTAAGTTCAAGCATGCAGAACATAATGTTGTGGGTGTTGCTAGTAATGCTACTAGAGGCATTATTTAGAAGACTTAGGCCACTGACGCTGATAGCATGACTTCAGAGGTCTAAGTGGGGTTGATCTGGAGAGCTGAGATAAAGAGGACGGTGCTGTAATGACCTCACATTGTCTGCATCTGTCTTCCCAAGACCCACACACAATCAAAACAACCACAGTGTCAGCCTAGAGAGGTGTTCGTGAAATCCCAGAACTAAGTGAGGAGCTATTGCCACTGACTGCTGGGGGAGATTCAGTTTTCATTAGGGATGTGGACCCTGAGAAGCTGCACATGCTCTGCAGATGGTCCCACGCCCGTCCCATCCAAGCAGCACTAAGTGGACTGAGTAGGTTTAAAAGCACGCGCAGGAAGGGAAAAGTAGTGAGAGGCTGGGGGGGAGTTGGAGAGGAGGGAACAGGGTCAAAGTGATCAAAACCCCATATATACATGTACAAAATCATTAGATAGCATCCATAACAATAGAGTGTTGAGCTGATGAGAAGTTTAGAGGGTAAAGGTGCCTGCCTCCAAGTCTATCGATCTGAATTTTATCTCTAGGAACAACATGGTAGATGGAAATCTGACCACTGAAGCTATTCCTTTAACTTCCATACTTGAAAGATGTGCCCTCCTATTATAAAAATGAACTATTTTTTTTGTTTATAAAAGGAAAGAAATGTTTCTCTTATATTCCAGCACTTGCATACCTTGATACATTTTAGTGGATTCTATAAATTCCATGTCAATCAAAATGGACAGTTAACACTTAGACTATTCCAAGTAGGTCTCTGAGTTGGTAGTTATTTCTCTTTGTGGGTGCAGGGATTATAGTGTCATCCATAATATAAGCTCAAAAGGTATTAGGGTGATTACCCATCACTGCACTACCCAGGTCTATAAGGATTCTACATTGATTGTGCTCTGAGGAAACTTATGGGCGATGCCACTCCCTCCCAGCCTTTTCTTTTGTGATTTTTTTTCTTTTTCCTTCTTTGCTCCAGAGATTTCATTGTATGAACTTTCCTTTCTTTAAAACCACCACTGAATACCTTCCACATCCTGATTATCCACTCATCTTGTGTTTTTCTGCTGTCTGTATTCCCACAGTTGCAAATAAAAAGTATATTTTTAGTTTTAGCATTTTTCCTTTCCATTAAAAAAAAATCCCTGAAGATTTGTGGCACCACTGTTATTTCTGTTAATGGCATTGCTTCCATAGCAGCAAGCTACAGCTTTGTAGGAAAGCATGGTTACAGAAAGCAACCATCTAAGTGAACGATATAGCTACATGTAGAAAGGTTTCAGTTTAGATCTCTGTAACCATTACAACACAGCACACACACACACACACACACACACACACACACACACACAAATGTGTGTTTTTTTTAATTGTAGTTATACATTTGATATAATTGGCTAGATCCTCATATCTAAAGAATGACATCAGGTCTTTGGGTTCTCATAGCAGAAAAACAAAAACAAACAAATAAACAAATTAAAACAGGCTATGTTCCTGGCCATAGAATGCGAAATTAAATGAGAATCGACCGGCATTTAATCCCGTGGGTGAACTGGAAGGACAAATTAGAGGTAGGTTAGAGAACTACTTTCCAATTTTTTATAACTCATTTGACTGAATGTGGATGTACAATGATGTGCACGTTCATTCGTTCAGCTTGGAAGACTTAGTCTCTCAGATTTTGAGTAGATAGACTCGTTGCTTTAATTCCCTATTTTCTCTATCCTATGGCAAAGGGACAGTGTCTGTATGTCTAATTTGACCAAACTCAGGAGAAAAGGAAAGGAGAACAGTGTACTAAGAAAGCAGGCTAAGATGGCGGCTGCGACTACTGCCATTCATGGATGTTTCCCTGTGACTTGGCATCATTCATTTACTTTGAGAAATGAATCCCAATGACACAGTCCACAGGCCATCACACAGGTGAAAGCTAACAAGGAAGTAAATTTATTCTTTCTGCAATATTTTCAAGCAACACTCATTATGAAATCGTCAGGTGCAGCATCTTCTAGCCCCAGCACTCAGCCACCACTGTGAGAAGCACTGGCAGCAGAAGGGATGGGCAGCTTCCTTTTTCCTACTGAGCTCTTACAGTTGCACGGGAAACACAGCCAGGAATCCACCGTAGAATGAATGGCTGCAGATACCTGAAGCGGGGTGACACATACGCTCACAGCTGTGTTGTATAATCAAGGGCAGGAAGGGTCAGTACCACTAGGTTCTGTTAGACTGTCAAGGCTGAATCCTTAGGAGAACCTTTTAGGACCACAAGGCTGTAATTTAGTGAGAGCAGTAGGATGCTTCAGCTTCAGCTGGCAAAATAGCAGCATCATAAAATCAAGTCTCTACCCCAGAAATTAAAAATTAAACTCACCTCCTTTATGTTCATCAAAGGAGCCCCATGAAAACAGTCAGAGCTTAGAGCTCACCTCTCAGATGCCTTTCTGAACTATTTCTGTTTCCCCAGCTATTTTCAAACTCAGTCTTCTTTTCTAGAAAACGATATCCTCAGATCAACAACAACATAAAGAACTAAGCAACACCAACCATCCCCATTTATAATTCAGGCAGATTGCTGAGATGAACAAAACTCAGGGTGGGGAAGCTCTCAGGGAAGAAGCAGCCGAAAAAAACAGCTGGGGAGGAAGAGAGAAGGAAGGGAAAGAGAAAAAGAGAAGAGGAGAAAAGCATTACCATAGTCCAGCAGGGGCTGCCAGTTCCCAGTTGGCTTCAAAGAGGAAGCAGGAAAAGTAGGCATCGGAGGGAATGCTCTCCCCGAGTCAGCTGTTGTGGGTCCTGACTGTCTCTCTGCATCAGAAGCATTTAATTAACCTGGAAAGTTGATGGAGACTGCATCATCTGTGCAGCAGCTCCACTGAGAAGCAGATAGATAATACTGGCTGTATGAAGCATCTATTCTCTGAATAGATAGGGCAAGATACTAAAGCCATAATCTCATTGTATCATTGTAGGAAACAGATGAATGACTCCCCAAGACCTGGTTGCCCGAAGCCCCAACCTTTGAGTCTAGTATATGATGAAGGGAGAATGAGAGTTGAAGGTGTGTGTATGTGAGCAGGGTTGGGGGTGTCGGGGAAGTGGAGCGAGGGGAAACTGGGGCCAGGATGCATTGAAAACAAAAAGCAAAAAATAATATTATTAATAAAAATTGAAGGTGTTACATATCTGTGACACTTGGAAGGAAAATCATTAGTTTGAGGCCAACTTGGGTTTCATAGCAATATCACACACACACACATAAATATATATAAATATATTTATATATAAATATGTAATATATTTTAATATAATATATAAATAAATATAATATAAGTATAATATAAATATAATATATATAAATAAATATATAATATATTTATATAAAGTGTCTGTGTGTGTATACATACATATATATATACATAATATATATACATACACACATAAATATATATAAATATAAATATATTTAAATAATATATAAATATATATATTTATATATAAATATATAAATATATAATATATAAAAATATATAATATACTGTATATTATATATAATATATTATATTATATATTATATTATATATAAATATATAAATATATATAAATATAATATATAAATATATTTATATATATTTATGTGTGTATGTATATATATATATGTATGTATACACACAGACACTCACGTACACACACAGAAATTGTTGATGAAATGTCCATCGCTAACCATCTCTGGATTGTCCAGTTAGCCCTGTGTAATCAGAGTCTACTATGGGAAGCGGGAGGAAGGAGAATGCAGATGAGAAGAGTAAGCTATGGGCCAGGGATGGTTTTAAATATGGAGGGCCATGACAAAGGGCTACAGGTTGCCTATAGATGTGTGACTGGTGAGAAAAAGACTGCCGGAGAACTTTCCGAAGAAACACAGGACTATCAACATTCAACTTCATCTTATTGAGACCTATGTCTGGTTCCAGACTCCAGACCTTTAAGGTCATCCGTTATCAATACCCTTATGTGGTTATAACTTGTTACAGCAATCATGGGAGCTGTGGTTTTCTTCAGAGCACTAGTAAAGAGTCTCTGTTCGCTCGCCACCCCTCCACCAGATGTGCATATGCGTGAGCGTGAGAGTGCGTGAGCGTGAACATACACGTATGTACATGTGGAGTCCAGAGGAAAACCAATAGCTCCCTTAACAGAGACTGAGACAGGGTGTCTCACTGTTCGTGGTATCATCCAGTTGGGAAGATGGCTTGCAGTGAGCTCCAGGAGCCTCCTTTCTGCCTCCTGCCTCCTAGGCCACTCCAACACTTGACTGATTGGCTCTCTCTCCAGCCTATTCACCAGTTTTTCCAGTCCTTCTCTTCAGATCAAGGGATGCAGTGCTTTGCTTTGCTCACTTCTGTATCACAGACACTGGGAACAGAGCTCCGAGCACCTGAATGTTCAACCTCTGCTTTGTTTGGTGTCCTTTGAATAATTATGCACATGAATGCCCCTCCCTGGGGCTTCCACAAATGCACATACAGGAAATAAACAAATGAAAAGAAAATTAGTGAAGGCGTGGGACCAGAAGAAGGAGGAGATGGAAGTTTCAGAGAATATCAATTATAAAACAATTAAAAAGGCAAACTTGCTTGCCCTTGCTTGAAGGAACCCTGTGATGGCGAGGAATGTAGAACACTGGAATGAAGTGGCTTTTACACAGGAAGAAGACTTGTGGTATTCAACCACAGAGAGCCTGTCAATTCCTGTTTAGGGTGATTTACCATAGTGCCTTAAATCAATTGTATCAGGAGATAGTAAAGATGAAATTAACCTATAACAATAAATATAGGGAGCTGAGCGAAATTGAGAAGCTCCGTGCAATGTTTATTGTGAAGTGAAATCCATATGAAAAAAGTATGCCCACTGTTAACAATTTCCAGTGCTTTTGTTTCTTTTAAATATTAAAATATAATTTCACTTAGATAGCAAAGAAAAAAGGTATACATTAGCAAATTCCTGGTTGGTGAAAGCTATGGTGTTTTTTAATGTTATCTTTCCTTCCTAATCTGGTAGTCTGTGAATAGATTTCCTCTCCCTTACCTCTCTCGGACACTACGTAGCCCAAGGTGGCCTCAGACTCAAGATGGTCTTCCCTCAGCCATCTGAATGTGAGGGACATGTATTCATAGTTACAGATGTGCCCCTGTGTGGCAGATCATTGCTTTAACCCTGTCCTTGTTTTTAGACACTTTACTTGTCCAATCTCATCCTACACAGCAGCATAGCTCAGTTGTGGGCAGTGAATGGTCCATGATGGTAAAGCTACAATGTTCTGTCCCTAGTGTTTTTGTTTAGACATGTAGTGCCACATTATTGTGACCTATAGCACTCATTTCGATGACAATGTACACTTCTGTATCCCTACATGTGCTGCTACATACCATGTAGCTTCTCTCCAAATAGTTATTCTCTGTTGTCTGAAGATCAATGGCAAAAAGAAGACCTTTGTGCATATCTAATCCTAACACAGTTGGAGTTTTTTCCTGTAAAAAAAAAATACAATAATGGTGTGCAAAGGCATGTTCTCTACTGCTGAATTGTTCTCCCAGCCTCCCCATAGTTTTCATCTTTAGTGTATTAAGCTAGTGCAGAAACCCAGGGTAAGGATTTTACTGTCTAATCTGGAAAAAGACAGAAATAATGGGCCAATAACGGGCAGGGTTTTAAATGCTGTGACTATGTATAGTGTAACATAATACATGAGTTTTAACTGAAACTGAGCTTAAGGATCGAAGGGTATCTGGAAAGGTATTTTTTTTTTCTGAAGTGAAAATTATAAAAATAACCCCAAATTAAAATACTGTAAAATTTTTGTTGACTAGAGACTTTAACCAAGGGCTTTGTGGATCCATATGGTTCCTCGTGCAAATGGTGGGAGGGGGACTATAATCAAATAGAGAGTTGGAATGATAGAGAAATAGACCTTTTATGAGAGTTTGAATAGGTGCCACAGCACCAAACAAAAGAAGAATAAAATATATGTATGATTTTTTTCCTACGAAGAGACTTTGCCAAAGCCTAATAAAAGGCTCTTGATATCGTGCCTCAGAAAGCAACAGAAGGGAAATGCTTCAGTGTTTTCCTATACTAATGCCACTAGGCTATGTGACTGCCAAGGCATGCAAATGGGGCTGGCTGCGTTGGATTTATGGGTGACAGGTCGAGTCTGGAATGTTCATTGCTCCTGACGTGCCTCAGAAAGAGCCCTGAACTTGGACTCAGGAGAACTCAGTGCAAGTTCTGTTCTACCACCCACAGCCTATGAGAGCAGAAGCAAGCCATTCCAGGGTTCTGATGCCCAGTTTACTCTGTCTGTGGGGTGGGGCTTCTTAGGATGACTGACAGATAAGTACTGGATCTTACTATTAGTTATGTCTCTTTACTTAGCTATTAGGTGAATAGATCCCCTATAGCAACATACAATCCCACGTTAAGTATGAAGGCAGAATGTGTGATGGAGGTCAATAGAAACCATCTTCCCTGTCTCTCTACCTGCTCTTCCACCTCAACCCTCTCCACTGACCAGAATGATCATTCTGTACCACTAATTAATCATGTCTTGCCATGATAGCCAAATTCAGTAATACGCAGATTCAATGCAAGGTCTTTGTGCTAACTTTGCTTCTGTCCTGGGGCTGCTGTCTGCTCGTCTCAGACTGATCCCCTCCCTCCATTCCATACCATATATTCATGCTTCCATTCTCTTCCGACTGTTACATGTGATGCTTCCTAATAGTAAAATGGGATTCCTTTCTTTCTTTCCCTATAATCCCCACCCGACTGTTTCTTCAGCATTTAATTAGCTTTACACTTTTCTTATGTGTTTTCTCTATTGGATGAGGGACCGTTACTTCCCTGTCCCTACACACAGCCATTTACATATTTACAGCTCTCCCTTCCACAAAGACTCAGGTCCTAGAGGACAGAAGTTAGGGGTAACTCCAGTTTGTGTCCCTCGCCCTGTGCCAGGGTCATGGTGACTGTTCAGTATGCCCTGTTGAAAGATGGTTGGGGCATAGGATGCTACTTTATTGACTTATACGCACAACTGATATACAGCCAACAGAGCAGCTGTAGCTTGACTGCAAATTCTTCTTTTAAAAAGAGTTCTTCCCTCAAATGGGGGAGGGGCGGGTTTGCACAAAAATCCTGCTTCTGGTGATGTCACTGAGCAGAATTTGTAATAAAGTTTGCTGCAGGTCTAACTCAACATCTTCTCTCTCCTTTCTCTGAAACAGTGGATTCCTATTTTTTGGTGAGTATGAAGACACTAGGATCTGGCAGATAGATAGATAGATAGATAGATAGATAGATAGATAGATAGATAGATAGATAGATAGATGGATGGATGGATGGATGGATGGATGGATGGATGGATGGATGGATAGACAGACAGACAGACAGACAGACGGATGGATGGACGGATGGATGGACGGACGGACAGATAGATGGATGGATGGATGGATGTTTTATGAAATCACCAAAAAGTCCAGTTAATGGAGGTGCTGACTCTCAGGGAGAAGGAAAGGACCCCCAAGACACCTTTTTTTTTTAATCTTCTTGCTTTTGACCTGGATTTTAGGTTTGATGACTAGAGTCTGTGCAGCTAATGTGGACTATAAAGTGACTGAGACATAAGAACCATGAGAAAAACAAATATTTTTGCCTTCGGTGGGCTTGTCTTGTGTTCCTGACATGCATACTTCCTTATATGAAGCATAAATAAGCTAACACTGTAAAACAATGTTAGCCCCCCCTCCCCTTTTTTTCACTGTAAAGACCAGATACTAAGTGCTTCAAGATTCTCGGGCCACACAGTCTCTGTCCTGACAGAGAAAGAACAGTCACAAATGATGCAGAAATGAAAGCATGATTGCAGGAATCAAATTTTAATTAAAAAGCAGTTATCATTTGGTGATCTCATCTCTAAGGTCCTGTGGCCTTGAGTCTTTCTGATGGATACGTAGCCTTCTCCAACTCTGATGAATAAGTGTCATTTGTTGAGCTGAAGCTTGGTTTAAAAATAGGAAGAGTGTCAGTTTTCTTGTTGCTTTCCCCACTTCAGTAGACTCCTCCTTTTACCCATTCTATCCAGAGTTCTGATATGTCTGCTTTCAAGCTCTTTGATTATGAACACCAGTGGAATCAGGCCTAGGGCGTTTCTGGGTTTCTCTGAGTTGCATTGTGTTCCTGGAGGATTCCTGCAGGATATAAATGGAGAAGTCATCAGATGTGTGCAGAGGGAGAATGGAGGACAAAGGCAAGTCCTGTGGGGACTGAATGGCGAGCACCGTGCTGAGAGGCCCTAAAACCTGTTTGAATGATGTGACAAAACTTTCAGTGGACAGGATGCTCCCTTATTACTCTCTTCTCTGTTACCAGGGAGACGGTACAAGCTGAATTGATGTTTAGCAGCAGGGCAAGATCTGCTCTTGGAGATTCTTTTCAGCAAAGACTTTTTCTGATGTTGTCAGGATACCTTCGGTTCTCTGGTTTGGCTCATCTGCGAAATCATAACAGGAGAACAGAGCAGGAATAGCAAATGCAGGCTGACAGGTGGAGAGGACTCCACCCTGGGTTGCAGGAGGACTCAGCTGAGGTTTGCTAACAGTGATCAGGGCTTCCCTACCTATGTCATCTTCAGGTACAAGGGAACAGATGAGAGGAAGTGGCCACTACTAATATGGACTCAAGCAACATGTGAGCCAGAAAGAACCACAGTGGAGAGAGCCTCTAATGAGGTTCATCATTTTACAGATGGCTTTCTCGTAATGAAAGTAGCTCATACAGGGTCAGAAGACTCATTAGTGATAAAGCCACTATAGCAGCCACCAGTGGCTTGTCACTAGGCAATGCTACACACATTGGATTGAAATGCTTTTATACTTGTTATTAATTATATATATTTTTCCTAACACAATGCTTGAAATGGTTTGTTAGTGGGATACTTGCTTGGCTCGAGCTGTAGAACTTCTAGCTATTGTGTTGGCAGTCCTTAGGGAGTTTAAGCCTTCAGACTTCATTACATCCTATATTCCCAGTTTTCTGGTTGTTATTTCAATGATGCCCAGAGTCAGAGTCAGTGTCTACTGCCTGCAGTTAAGAACAATGGTTGATAAAGAAATTCCCAGGGAAGGGGATATAGGGAAATAGACTCCCAGGGAAACAGAGAATCTGGAGTTGGTGGTGTAGATTAGGTTGAATGCAGAGATGTAATTCTGGCGGCATGCAATATTTAGTAGTGAACCACCTGGTTAAGTACAGCCAGCGTCACCTGGTATCAACTGGCCATACATGGCCAGAAGTTGGATGACAACTGCCACTGAAAACACAGAGCGCTGTTAGGAAGACCAAACTCAATTCCATCTGTGCTTGGTTTAAGACAAAAGAGAAGGAATCCAGGCCCAGTGCTGTTTAAGGAAGACTTTAAAAATGTGACCTTGAAACAAAGCATAAACAACCAAACTATCCAACCTCAAACAACCCCAGGATGTTTTCTCAAGTGGGTGTCTGGGTTCTAGTCTCATTTGACCTGGGTTAACAGAACCAAGTCAGCTGCTCTAGGTACTTGGGTGGGGAGGATTCAGGATACTGGAAATGCCCACAGTGTGCCCTTCCCCCACAATGAACACCCCCACTTGCTCTCAGACTTGGCAACCTCTCCCACCTTGGGCCCCCTTTTTCTCTCTTTCTCATCAACTGCAAAAGAAAGCAGTTACCCCATCTTGGTAGAGATAGATGCCAGAGTATCAACTTGTTTTTCAGTTGCTAACAGAGTGACTTTAGCCTATTACAAGGTACTTTTGCTGTGTTAGCCGATGCTTGAGCCCTCTCCAGCCAGTTGGTCTGGGCCCTTTGTAGGTCTATTTTGTTATTTACTTTCAGTATGAATCATTTTTAGGTGTTGCTTTAGTGCATTTACAGAGGAACCCTTGTTTATGTGAGACTCGGAAGACCTCCGTAAGCAGGGGACAGACAGTAAATCTCTAATTTGGAATCTTTCTAAATCCCCATTTAAAATAAACCAGTTATTGAATTAACAAATCATTACTATTAACCAGATGCTAAAGAAATATAACAAAAGCAATTTTCCATAAAGCGTTCCCAAGTGTATTTGAAGTTTCCTTATCTCTAACTTCTTCCTCCTCATTCAGCTGCTGTGTATTTTCAGTATCTTCTCATTTTTTATTATTAGTATTTATAAGGCACATTATAAGAAAACAAAGAAAAAGAAAACATTGCCTACTACTCTATCACTGTGGCCATTTTGCTCTGAATCCTTCTGGATTCTTCCACTTGCTTTTGCGGCTAAGCATTGTGTTAAATTTACTGCGGCTGACTGGCTTTTTAAATTTAGCTCATCACGTGCACCTTACTCTCCCCAGGCTTCCACAGATTCCTTTCCTCTTGTTGAATGATATTCCAGAGATACAAGCCCTAAATTGTAAATATCGGTTATTAAATTATAGAATTCTTACTATATTGAGCTCCTGATATAAAAGCCTCTTTCATTGAATAGAATTTTAAAAAATTAGAATTTACCTGTTCTAAAATTGATATTTTAAAGATCTTTATGTATGGAACTGCTCACATACATTTGACTATTTGAGGTATGTTCCCCAAAGTGGAATTGCTATCCTCATAGTCTGATCATATTTATAGTTAAATGTTATAACCCAACATAGCAAACTATGTTCCGGCAGGGCTATGCTGATCCATAACCCCTCTGCCCTGCACGAAGCTGTATTTGCCACACAGCTACCCTAGGATGGAGGAAGCACAGCTTGCTTCAGCCTCCACCTTTTCTAATGTGTACGGTGCTAGCTACATATCCTTGTTTGTGAATTCACTGTTCTTTAGAAGCTCAAATGAACGGCATAGAGCAAGAGTGTAGTAATGTGGGTGTTCTGTGGGAGTTTGCTTTTCAGTGTAGTGGTTGGATACTTGGGAATGTCTTTATTCTCCCTTGAAAAGAACCTGTTAGCCTTTCTGAGAGTAACTTGAACGTGAAAATATACCTGCTTTGTTAGCTGCTAGGATCAAGTCACCAAAATGAGAATAAATCAATAAGTATAGGCAGCTACGCTTGAACACACGGTAGAGTACATTTTAAGATGTCAGTATTCATTTCTGTGATCCAAAACACAGCGAAATGTATTTCCACCGTTCCTACCATTCTTTTCAGATAGGAGAGTTGTTACCATGTGACCCAAACCTCCCTTACTTCCCTAATGCAAGTGTGTGACATATGCCTTTTCAAATCTTTGCAGAATTCATTATCTCTCTAAACCTGCTTCTAATGTTTTAAGAAGAGTTGTGTTAAATTTATTACTGGTAATTGGCTTTTTAAATCTAGCTTATCATATGCATTTGCGACATCTCTTAAGTGTTTCCACGGATTTTTCCCCTATGGTTGTACAATATTCCAAAGAGTATGAGTATTAAGTTGTAAATATGAATTATTAAATGATAGAATCAGCTAAGCTTGAGTTTAAACAGAGTATCCATTATTTCTGTATTCTAAAGTTAGTGGCTCCTGTTGGGAGGACCCTGATTCAGCCCTACATTTGAAAATCATGTCTGTTCTTGCACTTGTACAACTGGTGCTTTCTTACCTCAGCTTCGGTAGATATCGCCCTCAACATTTTCACCTTTACTTGCTCCTCAAGTGGGAAGAAAAGCAAGTCAACATATTTGTAATCTGCTTGTAAATTACTCTTATTCCTTCAAATATTGCAGAGACTGTAACTGAAATATCGCCTGATTCCAAGAAGAGGAAGCCACTCTGAGAACTGCAAGCCACTGGAAGCAAGTCTTCCATTTGTTATGAAAACTCACAGAAGAGAAGTGGGCTTCTGAGCATATCAGAACTCAGATACATACTTCTGTGAAAGGCAATGCACACTGATCAACCCAAAGTCCAGCGGAAGTTCCCTGTCCATCACTATCAGAATAGACATGTCACAAAGCACGTGCAGAAAGTCCTAAAACCGAGTTAGGAGGCATGCTAGTTTCAGGTCACTTCTGGTTAATTAATGACCTTAGGTAAGCTTGTGGGTCAAGCAGTGACTCCCAGTTATTGGGCGTGTGTGTGTGTGTGTGTGTGTGTGTGTGTGTGTGTGTGTTTTCAGCACAACTCAGTGTTCCAATGAAAAATAAAACATAAACTAGATATCTTTAGAACTCACTTGAAATATGAGCCCAAGGCCTGGAGTCCTGCCTTCCTCATCTCCCCTAACCTTCTGTTCCTCAGGACTTCTAAGGCTCCTCCAAGAAACCTTCAAACCTCTAGTCATGACATGAAAATTGAAATTCCCCCCAGACCAACTTTTTTTGTCCAGGTCTACCATATGCAAGCTCTGCTTGTTAATGTCCAGTTGTGCCGGGTTGTGTTGAACAGGTGGGATAAACCAAGTGGCATGAAGCCCCCTTCTCATGTAGCAGTGTCTGGGTGTGGGCGTCACAGGTTGAAAGAGTAATGGCTTGTGTCTGGGTTTACTTTACAGGGGACATTAATAAATCATGAAAGCTTTGAAAAATATGAATAATGACTCAATGGTTCCTCCTACAGAGGACTTCCTTTGTACCGTAAGCTATGCTGTCAATCATTCTCTCTTGCCCCCTTTCCTTTAACTGTTGCCACCAGCTGTGTCTTGAAATACTCCTTTCCACTCAGGACATGCCAGGGCAGCAGGGGCAGTGAATTATGGTCGCCAGAAATCTATTGCTCGGCACCAGAGTGTCTCAAAGCTGGCCTTTATCTTACAGGTTTTCATTTATATACATCTTCTGAGAGATATTGTTTCATCTGCTTCTCAGCATTAACTGCTGTGGATGAATTTAATTCAGTCATCACATTTGCATATTTTCTGAATCCCTCTGCACACTCTGAAGTGTGGATCCCTGAGAAGCAGAGATCTTAGCTGTCTCCACCATCAGCTGGCGTCTTGAAAAATGCCAAACCCATGATGGGTGCTTTATAAGCACCTGAAGAATGAATTGGCAAACTGAAGAGTTAGTTATTATCATCCCTATGGTGCAGGTAAAGAAAGTGAGACGTATAGAGGTTACCTGGCAACCCAAAATCACATCAGCAGTAAAGGTAAGAATCTGGATTAAAAGTCATGTTTGACTTAAGAACAGACCTTGGCTGCCATTTGGCCACCCATGCAACCATTCTCAACTCTCACTGATGCCCATATCCACCTGGTGGGACATGAGGAGAGTGCTAGCATGTTTTCCATGCCATCCCCTGGTCACTCTTGGTGTTATGGGCCCTCTCTTTGGCCAGCTGTCAAGCATGTCCCCTAACTGCACACACTCACTGTTGGATACTTCTCATTTTTCCAGGGTTCTTTTGTGTCTTGAGCCAATGTTTACAATGACCCATCTCTAATTCAGTCCTTGCTGTGGGAGACCTTTCCTGGGTGATTGCGATGCACAATGTCAACTCACCCACATTGGGAACCCGCAACAGACCAGACTCAAAATTCTACTAGCATCCAACTTAGTGAGCCAATTAGTTTTTATTGGTTCACCTATAGAGGCGTATAGGTGAGGGACTGCTGACAGAGACAGGGATGGCTCAAATGCCAGGGCCTTATAGAAGTGCATTATTGAAAAGCCCACCCCAACTTGGCTGAGCACATCCCTAGCTGTCTGCATCCCTAGAGCTCTCTGCATGACTGGCAGGCAGCTTGACAGATTGACAAAGCCACTCTCCCACACCTTCTGGTCATTCTCCTCCCCAACAGTCATAAACTGCTTCTGTAACAGTCCAACTGGCCCTGGTGAAGCCTGTAAGCTTCAGCCTTCCTAGACATGCTGAGTTTGTTTACATCTGGGGTTTGTTTCCTCAGCCTCCCTGCAACCTCCCTGGAGGGAGTGTTTCAATTCCCAGGCAATTGCTTTGTGGCTCTCACCCCATCTTATCCCTCTGTAACAAGGCAGTGGATTCTTTCTAGCTACCAAATTGGAGAAGAGAAGCATTCTAGGAGGGCCAAATGGATCTAGTATCCCTTGTAGTAATACTCCTACATATGTTTCCTGTTGCTCCCTATATATGTTTCGTGTGCCAGCCAATTTTCTGGTGCTATAACTGAATCTCATAGAGCAAATAATTTATAAAGAAGAGAAGTTTATTAAGCTCATGCCTGTGGAAGCTGACAAGGTCCAAACCCATGGCAGTGGCTTGGCAGAGAGCATCACATGGCAAGACAGAGCAAGAATAATGGGCTTGGTCTCTGTTCTTCTCATCACTAATACTGTCTGAAGGTCTGCTTTTGTTAGATTTTTGTTGCTACGATCAAACACTGACGAAAAGCAACTAGAGAAGGAAGGGGGTCATTTCAGAATACAACTGAGTCACCAACAGGGGTTAGGGCAAGAACTCAAGCAGAGGCCAAAGTAGACACCCTGGAGAAAGTGTTTACTGGCTTGTTCCTTGCTTCACTTAAAGCAACTTTTCTTGTACTGTCCAGACCCACCTTCCTCCAGATAGTACTACCCATAATAGGCTGGGTTCTCTTCCACCAATTAGCAATCAAGAGACCCCAGGCATGCCCACAGGCCAATCTGATAAAGGCAGTTCCTCAACCGAAGTTCCCCCTTCCCAAAAGGGTTAAAGTTGACAGCCAAGATTACCCATCACAGGCAATCCAAAACCTCTAGTCATTTACAGGGCTCCAGCTCAATGGGCCTGATCTACTCCCAGTTTTCCTTCAGTGACTTCAGTGCTGAAGACACATAAAACCCATACCATTTCCCTAGGTAATTTCTTGACAAAAATGTAAATTTCATTACAATTAGGACTCTATTTCTATACTTCTCAGCCACATAGTGCGAGAAGGCCTGAATTATCACAGTAGAAGATACATTAGGAAATGCTTAGACAGGAAAAAAAGGACTCTCAAGAACTCCCCTCTATGAACTCCCTCAGCATTTACAACCAAGTGGGTTAGTAATTAGCAGGAAATGTGCTGGGTAAACTATAGCTATACAATTGGTAGAATTTGGGTTTCATTTTTAAAACCAAATCATTACTCTGTTAAAATTCATTTATTTAGAGTGTGTGTGTGTGTGTGTGTGTGTGTGTGTGTGTTGTACATGCAGGTGAGCACTGATGCATATGTATGTGTGGGGGTGCTTGTGTACATCATATGTATTTGTGTATATGTTCATGCATGTGAAGGTCAGAGGACAACTTGTGGGATTTTGTTCTTTCCTTCTGCCATGCATCCCATACCCCAGGGATAAAACTCAGGTTGCCAGGCTTAGTTGCAGGCACCTTTACCTGCTGAGACACCTCAAGGACCCAATTCACCATTATTCTTATCTCAGAGAACTGATGAGCTATGGTTAGAAAATTGCTGTTCTCGGGTCAAGAGCATCTCGGTTTTCTTGCAGTTCCAATTCTGTAACCATCTGGTGTTTTGGTAAATGGCGATGACCTTCCCTGGGACCTAGTTGTGTCGATTGTCAAACCACATGGGTTGTTACAATTTTCTTCCAATTTGAAACTTGCTGCTCCTGGGTTATTCATCTGAGAACAATGCCCACATAGAATCCTCCTGACAGAAAAGTATTCCGTCTCTCCTTTTTTCCCTTCACTGCCAAAGTGTAATGAAGAGTCAGTGTGGAAAAAATATATTCTGCTGTGAAAAGGTCCATTCAGCCTTTTCTTAATAGATCAAGTGGTTGGTATTTCTGCTGGCTCCCGAAGGCCATTACAAATCACAGTCTGGAGAAAGCTGCAAAGCAGCGCCCAGCCTTCCTGCTGAATTTGGATACATCTTTAGGTTTTGCTCTGCAGCTCATCCTTAACAACTGACCAAATATTTACTTTGCTCAGGACAGAAAGGGGTAACATTTTCCAAAATATTAAACTAGATTGGATTCAGAACACAGACAATGAGGCAAAAAGTTGGACCTCTCTCAAAAGTCATGCCGTTGAATCATTTTCCAGAGTGCCATGAGAAACCCAGCCTTGTGCTTCATTGTCGTTCTACAGACGGCAGCAGCCAGCCCGCCTAACACACAGCCTACAGTGTAAGCCACTGGCTCTGGGAGTGAGGTGCCTGAACCAAGAGCATTGGCGTTTCCTGGTCCCTGGTTAGAGACAGATGTTCTTAAGGTTCGTCCCTGACCAAGTGCATCAGAAGGCGCTAAGATGTGACCCAGGCATTTAGGATGCTGTCATGAGCATCTGGCAATTAGGTCTGGGTTTGAGAACCTTTGACTGACAGGTGCTTAATATCTTTCAGCTTAAAGTATGAAGCAATGACAAGATTTGAAATTCAAGTCCTTGTAAAGAAGGCACCTTTTTCTAAAGTAAAGGAGTTTTAAATCTGAGAGTCTTGTTATTTATTCATCTATTGGTTTCCCTGAAACTAAACTACAAGACCTGGGCTAGCCTTGAACTCACAGCCATCTTCCTTTGCTTCCTAGGTGCTGGATGGCAGACGTGAAGCACCATATCCAGCCTGGGTATTGCTTTTTAAATGCTTCCCCTACTTTGTTCCTCTGTTTTCAGGTTCCTTTCCCTCCCCCTTCAGAGTTCATGGCAACATCATCTGAGAAACATTGTCCAAGCCTGAACAATGAAAACACTGCCCTTTGTCTTGCCACACCTGGAAGATGCTAGTGACGTTGATAAAAACTCATTGTATTTTTTAACTTTGATTCTGTGTCTCCTATGATGAAAAAGAGAACAAGAATTGAGTGAATGTGGCTTAGAATATTCTAGGCTATTAATAAGGTTTCTCTGTAACAAAATAACTATCTTAAAGAAATTATAATTTTCTTTTCAATTAAATTATCAGAAAATATTCTAATTGTGATTTTTTTAAAGAAATGAGCTACTAGCTATACAAGATGATGCAACAGATAAAGGCATTGGCCACCCAGCTTGCTGAGCTGAGTTCAGTCCCCAGAACCCATGTGAAAGGAGAGAACCAGCTCCCTCAAGTTGTCCTCTGGTCACATGCTCTGTCTGTGGCATGCATGCTGGCATCACATGCACACACACATTCACTAAATAAATAAATGTAAAAATTATCTTCAAAGCATGCTACTGCTGTGCACCATAATGCGTACGTGTAATTTTAGAATGTCAGAGATTGAGGCAGGAGGATCCTGGGGAATTAGAGCTGGAGACACAGTGAAATTTTGTCCAAAAAGTAAATAACTAAAAGAGATAGGCCATCATTTCAGTACATGTGTTATTTTTGTCTCAAAGTGCAGATCATTTCCAAGAGAAATATAAGCTCATTCTCATAGACACATCTTCCTGCCCTTCCCCAGTGTCTCCTGCTTGTCCTTTACTGTGTTATGTGCGCTCGGCTGCTGCAGGAATCAGAGCCATGTCCTTTGACCTGTGGCCCATGTGTGGTGACATCATTTGACCCCCAGGGTTTCAGATCCTACGCGTGTTCATATAGAAAGCTCACACAACTCTCCCAAGAGTATGACTTCACTCCTGAGCAGCATCCAGTGTCTCCAACTGCTGCAGTGGCCTTCCAGAGCCCTAGAGACCACACATGAAACCTTCCCCCCACCTGTGCTCCTCTTGATGTGTGTACTTGCTACAGGTCACAACCAACCACCTAAGTAGACACTGATAGAAAGTCCCTAGGTTTAGGGAGAACATAGTTTTGGGTTCGAATTTACACAGCAACCACTTACCAGTCACACACCATTATATAACTCACCTATCAGAGCCTCAGTTTCTCGATGTGTCACCTTGTGTATCATTTTGTAGGGAAAAAAAGAGGGAATGTGTGTTATAAAATATGAATGTGTAAGACTGAGTATAGCCCAGCGGCAGAGCACTTGCCTGGCATGCCACTTTCAATTCACAATACTGTAATTAATTAACTGGGTCTTTTAATATATTATCAAAACCAGAACACGTTGAGGCTGAAAGTGACAATTATTGGTAATTATCTCATGGCCAAAACAAGACATAAATCTGAACTTTGAAAAGTTAAGCAGAGATTTTCATCCCACGTATATTGCTGTGATACGTGCAAGTCCTTGGTAAAAATTCCTTCCTTTTCCTTCCTCCCTGCTCTGATGAAGTTTGTTCAGTGTTTTCTGATTCTTCTGAGTCACTCTTCCTGACCCTGCCTTGTTTCCTCAATGCCCATTCCTTAGATGGCAGTAGTGTGTTCCCATCTGGCGCCTTGCGTTCTCTATCGCCCCCCCACTTAATGTTTCTATGCATTGTTGCCAAATTAATCTCCTGAGGTTATATCTCTTAATGTATCTTCTGCCTCGAGACCCCGTAATAATTCTTATGGCCCACTCCAAACAGTTGGAACTTCCCAAGATGACACTTCAGTACCTTCCTTGGGATTCTGAAATTTATTCAGCTCAATTCCAAGGACTGTCCTTTCTATCATGTTCTTGTCAAATGCAACCATTTTCTACCCACCTTGTCTTCTCTATGTTTTTGCCTAGATGTCGACCCTGGTGCATGGAGCCTTCCCCCCTGCCTCTTGTTGAATACCATCTTTCTTCATGCAGAAGTGTGATTTTTCCAGTCTCCCTTTATCTTCATGTTTTTCTAGTAGTGTTTCCCTCCTTGCTAAGCACTGATGCTCTCTCCCTTATAGGTAACCAGGCTTATGGCTTCCATATCATATGAAAAGGGGTATGAGGCAGCCAATGTATGGGTCTTGTGTCTCTTAGACTGAAATAATTCTGGCATACTAGAAAGGTTTGTTGACTAAACAAGCACACTGAATGAATGAATGAATGAATGCTACTTTTGTTCTTACCAGGAATGGAATACTGTCATTGCCTTCCCAAGTAAAGAGCTTCCTAAAGAATATGACAAGAATTTTTCTTATTCTGCTGCTTTTAAAATACAACATTAAAAATAAGTAAAAATAAAAGGCTAAAACTATTAATCACTGGGGCTGCAAAGATGGTTCAGGAGTAAAGAGGGCGGCAGAACCTAGCTTGGTTTCAAGCATCACATCAGGATGCTCAAAACCTCCTGTAAGTAGATCTGAGAGGCCTTCAGCCTCCAATGGCACCAATGCCCACACACATACAGAGTTAAAAAGGTAATTTAAAAAAGTCAAAAAAACCCTCTGTTAGCGAAGATTTAAAATTATTAGTTCAGTGAGAGTAAAGTTTCTAAAACTACGTATGATTCTTAACTCTCTAGATTGTTATTAGACTTGTTTTCTTCAAAGTAAAAACTATTTGATAATAGAATGGTTCGGCTAGTCAACCTGGCAAATTCTGCATATGCATGTAGTGAAAATCAGGCCTTTGGGGGCTGGAGAGATGGCTTACTGGTTAAGAGCACTGCCTGCTCTTCCAAAGGTCCTGAGTTCAGTTCCATTAATCACGTGGTGGCTCACAACCATCTGTAACAGGACCAGATGTCCTCTTCTGGTGCCTCTGAAGATAGCAACAGTGTATTCATACATAAAATAAACAAATAAATTTTTAAAAATCTTTTAAAAAAAAGAAACTCTGGCTTTTCTTATAGATCAGTATGTGCAGTATTCTTAGAACTGGTGTTGAACTGGAAAGATGGCTGAGAAGGTGAGGGTTCTTGGGGCTCAAGCCTGATGACATGAGTTAGTTTGTAGGAACCCATATAAAGGTGGAAGTAGAGAATGGACTCCACAGTGTTATCCTGTGATGTCTATACATACTCCATGGCACATGTGCCCTCCCTCATCACGCACGCGCACACACACACACACACACACACACACACACACACTTATAATAATCAATACAATTTTTGAGAGTTTATCTCCATGATTACTGACCCAACCTTCAATGTATGATGCCAATTAACATGGCCCAAGGGCTGTGGAAGAGCCCAGCTGGGAAAGTACTTGCCTTGTAAGTATCCAGTCCTCAAAATCCACGGGAAAATAGAAGGTAGAGAGGCGTATATTTCTAATCTCAGCTCTCAGGAGACAGAGACAAGAAAGACTCCTTGGGGCTTACTTATCAGTCAGCCTAACCTACTTGCTAATAATTCCAGACCTGTGAGAGACATTTTCTGAAAAATAAGGGTAGATGGTACCTTAATAATGAGACCCTGCAGTTTTCCTCTGAAATTCCACATGAATGCACACAGTGCACAAGCACTTATTCACATCTAAGAGCACATATGCACATGAAAATAGTTACACGTGGACACTCGTGCATACACATGTATGCATGAAGATCATCCTGTTTCTTTTTTAGCCTATTAGATTTTCTAACTGTATTATATTCAATAAAACAAATTGGGCTTTGGCTTTCAGGGAGAACATCTGTGGTTAAGAAACTATATTTTTAAAGATTTGTTTTTATTTATGTATATGTGTGTGAATATATGCCGCATGCATTTGTATACTCATAGAGGCAAGAAGAGGACATCAGACCCTCTATAGCTAGAGTTAGTTACCCATGGCAACCAAACTCCGGTCCTCAAGTACATCAGCAAGCACTCTAAGCTGCTGAGCCATCTCTCCAGTTCCCCTTGTCCCCCCCAAAAAAACTTTAATTCTGTACATTGAAAAGAAAACATTTTCTACACAGGTGAAAAGAGACAGGTTGGAATTGCTGGTAAATCCAAGTAACTCTGCTGAGAGGAATCTCGTTATTATTTTCTGAGTTTTCATGTTTCAACATTTACCTACGTGTTTGACTTAGGCACATGCCCTGGTAGTCTGGCCTGTTGAGTCTTCCTTCAAAAGGACAGTTCTAGATTCCCCTAACTATTTCATTTATATCTGTCCTTTTCTTGTACTAAATCAGTGTTAGGATACTTTTTTTTCACTGTTGTGTATGTTTTTAAATCACTTTTATCTCCGCGTGGGTTTCTGGAATCAACAAATATAAGTAGGTTTACTTTAATTCACTTTTCAATGCTTGATCCTCTGGATTAGCACACGTTGTATTAAATATTTAATCTCATTTGGGGGTTTCTACCCCACCTTGGTTTATTCAGTTCCCAGATAAAAGACACACAGCTTTTATGTTTGCAATAAGCCTTCAATGCACTAGAGCTGGCAAGATGTCTACCCTCCAAGCTATTAGGTCTATTCCGTATCAATAACTGTGAGTTATAACTTGCCAGGTCCCAGCTGGGCTGCTCTTAGCTCCAATTGGCCAGTCCTCATGGCCCTGTTTTCATGATTCAGTTACCTACCCCATGGTGTCTCTCCTCTCTCCAGCTTCTACTCTCCCTTTCCTCTCCTCGTGGCCTCCCTTCCCTCCCACACCCACCCTTCTCGCACCGCCCACTGATGAGTATCTTATCTCCATACTGAACCTCCTTTTCTGGAGAAAGGTAATTCACTGTCTAACGTGAATCATTGAGTTGGTATTCTTAATAAAGATAAAGCATAGCAAGAACTCCGGGGGCAAGAATTTTTACCTCCACACAGTCCATCAGCCTATCAGTGAGTGTTCAGTCGGTGCTGGGTGCTCATGGGGTGCCAGGGGAGATCTGAAGATACAGTGGGAAGCTGGTAAATGTGACATGGGCCATGCAATGTAGCACTTAGTGTACAGGAGCCGCCATGGCTGCACCAATGCCCCACCCCAAGCTCCTTCTTTACCCTCATGTTGCCCAGATGATATCAGGAGGAAGTTGTAATATATATATATATATATATATAATTCATTCTGTAGTCTGGGACTTAGGAGAATGTGACCTTTGATCTAAGAGACTATAAAATTGAGAGAAACAAAAGCAGAGGAGTAAATAAACAAAATACCAATACCAAACAGGCTCTCACAGAACCTAAAAGAACACAGTAAAAGCAGGCGGGGGTCATGGTCAGGATGAGTATTTATGTCTTTGGGTTAAAATCTTTGCCCGTAGAGAAGCCACATAAATGCTTCAGGATTCTTTCAGCAAACACAGGCTTACGTGGCTGCCTTGGGGTGACGACAGTTTGTAAGTTCTTACAGTCCTGGGGCCCTAGACTTGCTGGAAGGACTTGGGGGCCACAGAGCAGGAATTCCTATGAACCCCTTCACAACACCTCCAATAGACATTCTCCGCCAGTTTCTATGGCATTTTCTTACAAAGAGAAGTATAGCTTGTTGGAAGATGTAGGAAAATATACTGTATTAATTAATTTTTATCTTCGTATTTTAAACTTAATGTTTTAAGTCTCACTGGACCATAGAAATGAATGTCAATGCTACATTTCACTTAAAATTGTTAAGAATATGCATGTTCGTGCGTGTGTGTGCATGTGTGTGTGCATGCTTCCTTATTTGTACACTCATGACATGCATGCAGGTATCCTCAAAGGCCAGGAGAGGAAGTCAGAGCCACTGCAACTATGGGTAGAGGTGGTTTGATCTACCTGATATGTGCATCAGGAACCTAGCCCCAGTCCTCTGGAACAGCAGAGGACCAGCAGGTGTTCTTAGCTGCTGAGCCATCTCTACAGCCCAGTGATGCCACTTGCGATTGTATGTGTCAACTGGGCTGGCTACCATGGCAATGTGGACTCATCATTCACATTTAGCAGATAATACCATCCTTGCAGTCTACTTTCCTCATAAAATGACAAGGTCAGTGTCATTAGTTTTTTCTTAATCTTTTAATAATAATGTTATCATTTAAATGATTCTGGTATTAGACTTCATCCTCCATGGCTATAGTCTGGAAGGATGTTGCGGGCATATTTATAAAATAGCACTTATGTACAGCCTTCGGCTTTCCTACGGCTTCATCGATCGATTAAAGATCATATGTAATAGTACATCAGACGCTAAAGGATATTTCTTGATCTCAGTTCTTATTTAAAGTTCATTAAAAATAACATTCTAAGTTCAGAAATGTTTTCTTAATGTAAGTCATTAGTTACAACATCTCTCCCCATTGTTCTTTCATTTTTGCCACGAGACTAGCAAGCAGTGCCTACAACGCTTCTCAGTTTCAGATGATGTCACCTTTGTGTTTAAAGTCCTCCCATAGATCCCGGTGTCTATAGCTGCCCAGTGGATGGGATGGCTATTTCTAGGTATATATAAAATGACACCAGCAGCACAGCATAGATGTTTATTTAATATATATTAGGAAAATTAGAAATGTGTATTAAAGTTTAACTATAATATATAAGAGAATGTCATATATATGACATTCAGAAATATAAATGCAAGATACGCTATCCAAAAGTACAGAGGGATGGTTAAAATTAAATATATAGATTTTTCAGCATCGTGTAAATATTCTGATTTATTTGGTAGGTGTTGTGATTTGAAAGTAAAGTGATGAGCTCCTGTGTTTGAACACTTGGTCCTCAACTGGTGCTGTGGTTGGGCAAACCATAGAGCCTTCGGTAAGTGGAGCTTTGCTGGAGGAAGGCTATCACTGGCTACTGCCTTGAGGTTTTATATCCTGGACCCACACACTGTTTTCTCTCTGATTTCTGAATACTGATGTAAGCTAGTGTCATGCTCTGTCACCATGCCCTTCCCACCATGTGAAAGAAAGAAAGAAAGAGAGAGAGAGAGAGAGAGAGAGAGAGAGAGAGAGAGAGAAAGAAAGAAAGAAAGAAAAAGAAAACCTTTCTCCTATGGGTAACTTTTAGCAGAGATACTTCATAGTCCTTATTTTGTTGGAGCTTCCAAATCTGGTCTGTATTTTACACTGATTTTTCTTGTCCTGTTTGTCTAAACATTGCCCTAATGCTCAGTGGCTCACATGTGTCTGGTTCCTGCTGGATTTGGCAACACGGATATCGATGACTGAATGTTGAATAAATCATGGGTCTTTGATAGGCCTGTGACACAGGTTGTATGTGGACAGTAGTAAGAGATCCAGGGGGGGGGAAGAGAGAGAGAGAGAGAGAGAGAGAGAGAGAGAGAGAGAGAGAGAGAGAGAGAAAGAGAGAGAGAGAGAGAGAGAGAGAGAGAGAGAGAGAGAGAGAGAGAGAGAGAGAGAGAGAGAGAGAGAGAGAGAGAGAGAGAGAGAGAGAGAGAGAATTCAGACTGTGAGACCATAGATGACAAGACAGCAAAGTTTCAGTGTACCCATGAAGACACTCCAGAGCCTTTGATGCTGTCGAAACACTTCATATAGTTATAATTTGAGGATATGAGAAATTTTTCTGGCATTGAAACAAATTGAGGAGACATGGTGCGAAATGCCGCCTCTCAATGTGTTGTGTTTCTGTTTAATAGGACTGTTTTTATAAACCTTACTCATAGGCCCTTTCATAAACCCTTCTGTGCTTTGTCCTCATACTCTCTTAGAATTTAGACAAGCCACACAGTGCAGACATCTCTTTTTTTTTCAGTGTTTTCTGAATCTAAATCATACTCCAGGTTTTAATAATGATCAAGAGTACGGTGGGGAGTCACTGGGTATGGACACCCTTAGGCACAGGCCAGATGGGACCTGGCTCATATTTCCTAGGCAGACAGTCATCCATGAAGTCTCTTAGCACAGGCAGGGTAGCATCACCAAGCCCATGCATCAGGCAGGCTGTCCTATAAATGGGAACTGCATGGACATCCTCATCTGCCAATATGCTAGCTAATAATGCCATTCCTTTGTGATAAAATTGCCTTAGCATCCTTTTGCAAAATGGAAGCTGTCTTCAGTAAGACTTGCACTTGTTGAGCACAACCTGTTAATTTGAGTTGTCTGTCCCTGTTCTCTTACTCCCAGAGATAAGCTTCCTGCGTTTCCTTCTCAGGATTGCCTACTTTGCAGGGTTTTTCCTTATGTTTTCAAGTCTGCCTTTCTGCTGTTTTCCCTCTTAATACCCCTTGTGTTCCACACTTTCTCATCAAGATGCTCCACAGCGATGCACATTTGTGTGTAGGGTGTAGAGGAGATGAGTTGGAAAGTGGTGTTCTTGCAGTGCCATGTTGCTCGTTTTCTTCCCTCGGTAATGTGTGCTGCCTGTGCTAGTCTCCCTAAACGTCAGGGTGGGAGCAACAAGGGTCACTGGTGGCCTCCATTCTGTGCCCCATCCTTGTGATCTCTTGGAATTTAGACAAGTCACACAGAGCACAGTGTAGATGACAGGCAGAGTTTATGAAGGAACAATGCGAGACTCTCACAAATGTGAGGCTGGGCATGGCCAACGGAGGCATTCCAGAGGGAAACACTCACAGGCTGAGAGCGAGCAACAGACAGGGGAACCATTTGTCCAGCCTACATTTCAAAGTAGGCTTTAATACTATTTCCTAACATTTTGACAACAGCTTTTGTCTAGTCATTGTTTCTGAGGGTGAGCTTAGGCCCATTGGGAAAGAGCAAATGAATGGCTTTGATATTTGGCAGAAAACCTCTTCTTGGATAATAATCTAGGGTCTTCTTAGAAGCTTGGCATGCCATCTTCACACAGGTCCAGTCTGTGAATAGGACTCCTTCTTTTAAACAGTAGTCAGAGTCTGTTCTAGTTCCTGACGGTATAGGATGCTAATTATGATGAAGGGGGTACATCCTCAGTAACCTTCAAATATGCTAGCTACCTATCTACGAAGCCTGCAAGCTCAGAGGCTGGGGCGGAGTATGGTATTTTTCTCTTTAGTAAAACAGTGCTCTGCGCACTATTTATGGACACCTGGGGTCTGAGCTCTCCAGGCACCTCCCAACTCTGTCCTGATAGCGCAGAGAGTGACTGAAGTGGGAGATAGCTCTCATAACCATCTGCCTGCCCGCCTAGTCATTTTTTATCACTATAAGCTTATAACTTAAACCTAAAAGTTTTAAATCTTAAATAATTTATTTTTTCTTTTTTATTGGATATTTTATTTATTTACATTTCAGATGCTATCCCTTTTCCTTATTTCCCCTCCCTAGAAAACTTCTATCTCATCGCCCCCTCCTCCTTTTTACTTTTATTTCATTCAAAGCCAAGTCCTGAGATGAAAAAACCTTGGGTGATTGCTCTGTGTTATTCACCTCAAAGAATAGCGAAGGAAGGGTGAGAGCATCACTGTGCTGCTCCAGGGGAGACCTGTTATCCGTCTCTATATGTTACTGAGGGGGGGGGATTGCAGTGTTAAGAGGGTCTTTGTTTTTTTTATTTTTATTTTTATTTTTATTTTTATTTTTATTTTTATTTTTATTTTTATTTTTATTTTTAAAACACAATCAGTAGTTTCAGTTACTTTGGGAAGGCAGCTCCAGGCTTTTTGACTTCTGTCCATGGTGCTTGAGGAGCATCCAGCTGAAGACCCTCGGAGATAAAAATCTGCCCGTCTGGATGGGAAGAACATTATCACTATAGAGTGGGAAGGCTTGGGCCTCATTTTTTCACATTGTTAAATAAAAGGTGTGATGAGCCTTTTCCAAGGGACAGATTTCCTTCTCTTCATTGGAGGCACTCAAAAAAATAAAAACAATGTTCGTGCTGGAAAACTTCGAAGGTGAGCCTGTCGCTTCTGTGGGTTGCCTTCTTTCAAAGAGAGATTACTTAGGGTGAATGGTGATATGCCCATGGGTACCCCTAAAGGTGTCTCTGAAAGAAAAGAGAGAATCCCACAGACATTCCTCCACATGGCTTCGAGCATCAAAGCCTTTCAAGAGCTGTTTCAAAAGAGAAGACGCTACTACTTGGGCTCTGACAGAGACCTGCTGTCTTTAGGAGGAAAATGAAGTTTTTAACTGCTAGATAAATAAATAGTAATGGGAGTAAAGTGCATCCAGCCGGGCTTCCTTGGTCCTTCTTCTCCCTTTTTCCGTCCCCTCCAACCCTCCCTTCTCCTCCAATCCTGTCCCCCCAATCCTTTCCTCCAATCTCTTCTCCTCTCTTCCTCTCCCCTTCCCTTTTCGCTCCTACCCCCTTTTCTTCTCTTCCACTCCCCTCTCTTCCAATCCTTTCCCTTCCCCTCCTTTCCCTTCCATTCTTGTCTCCTCCCTTCCCCTTCTCTTCTTTCTAGAATCTCAATCTCAACACCATTGATGAGTGGAAAAGAAATATCTCAGATTTAATTTCGAGAGCGGCTTTTTGAGTGTGGTGGTGAATATTCTGTAACATAATATGAACAAAACCTAGTTAGGAGATGAAAATAGGCATGCTCACTTAAACGGGAGGTAAAATGAAGGTGCCTTTGCTTTAAAATAAGTAATCAATCAATCAATGAATCAATCAATCAATCCTGGGCCAACAGGGTGTGTTGAGGGATGTAGCTTCTCTACATCTGTGTTGTGTTGTCTGTCCATCCCCATTCCTAAGACTCCTGCTTACTTCTACAGATGGTATGTTAGTCTGCCAACTAACGTGAGTGATCTGCAGTGTGTCTGACCAGTCTTATCCCCTTTCAAAGGTGAAGGCACAGAGAGAGAGGTCGTTGTTCCCTTGGATTTTACAGAAAGCAGACCAGCAGGAAGGAGTACCCCCAGTTTGTGGCAGTTATCCTTGAGGGTGGAGCTTTACCCAGAAACAGGAGTAATCAGTAGTCTCCTGAGAACTGCACAGGGGCTTCTTTAGAGCACCTCATAGTGCTGGAACTGAGAGGATGGTCAAGAAGCCAGAACCTAGGCCAGTACTGCACATTTCCCAGGTCTCTTTGAACCTGAAACCCAAGTTAACACCCAGAAAACAGAATCAGGGTCACTTTATCTATTCATCTCTCTTCTCTGCTTTTGACCTCACTGGTTTACTCAGTGTGTTGGGAGGGGTGGGCAAGTATAATATGTTGGGGCTCACCAGACCCTCAGCTTTTGCCCTAAAAAATTGGCTTGCAAGATGATAAAATGAATTGTAGTTTGATAATCTTAGCATAATGTACTTCCCTTGTGGAGGACAACAAGCCCAAACTGTTAACACATAGACTTGCTGTGTGCATGTGTGCATCCATTCTCTCTCTCTTATCTATCTGTTATTGAGGGCCCACTACAAAGAACATGTGCTCCCAATCCATAATTCAAAGATGGCAGTATATGAGCAGCTGAAGCACTGGTGCCAAAATTGGGTTCAGGAGCATCTACCTGCAAGGAGCCATTCTCTGGTGGAGATCTGGTGGAGATCTCATAGCCATCCTCAGACAGAATGCTATGAGAACTTCTGGGCAACTTTCCCCCTAAATAAAATTTAACATTTCTTTTCTTCACTATGGGTCTTTGGGAGGTCGTGTGTTAGAGATATGTTTCTGTCATGATGGAAGAAGGAAACAAGTCTGAAATTTGTATAGATAAATACAAATTTATTTATATTTATTGTATGATAAAATGAATTGTATTTATTTGTACAGTTGTATTTGTATTACAAATACAACTGTACAAATAAATACAACTGTGTGCTTTATTTCATAGAGAGAGTAATGGCAAAGAAATTTTGTGAGAAATGTGCATGTCTGTGGGGTTGGAACCCTGGCATGAGAAAGGACATTCCTGCCAATAAGCTACAAGGGAAAACAGTACCCTTTCCTGCTAAATGCCTTCCCGGCATGCCACGTTCCCACTCCTCATCTCACTAGTTTCTACTAGGAAACTATCAAACACTAGACTTCTAACTATGGCCCATATTGTAAAGATACATTAATAAAAGAAAAGCTGTATTACAAGTGTATATAAGTTTCCTGTGATACTGGATAAAGTATAAAGAAAAGTAGGGCCCAAGAAACAAATGAACCTGCTCATTTTTTTTAATCCTGTGGATGGCAAATACCACAGAATTATATGACTGCATTTAAAATATAGACGTATAGGAAGTATAGTGAGGCATGTTTGCTCGGGGTCTTTCTTCTGGGAAGCAGGACAGGGTGTTATTCTCTGGTGGAGATCTTACCTTCTCCAAGGGAAGACCAGAAGAGTCTTCCAAGGTTTATGACCAGCCTTAGAGCAAAGACTGGCTATGAGCTGAGGGAGCTTCCTGATCCTTCCATTTTCTTCTGTACCACTGAAGCTGTGTGTCCTTGTCACCTTGTAAGCAATTAGCTCAAAAGAAATTTGTTTTCCCTGTCTTGAACACTTTGGTTCTTTGATCCCATAAGCTTCCGTGGGTTCGAAGGCTTGCCAGTTCTCAGGAGTAGAGCACATACGGCTGGTGTCCCTCCTGGTGACCTTCGCAGCCATCTGGGCCTGGAGCTGCAGCTGTCCAGCTCAGCCCAGCAGGGCAGGGCCTGCTGTGTGCTGATGCCTCATTTGGACTCTATGTCTGTGACTCATGCCATCTGTTGGTAATTTGTCGTTTTTCTGGAGTCAGGATTTTCAGAAGACTCATTCTCTGGCACCCCTAAGTGAGGTGCTCTAACAGCAGGTCTCTGACTTGTCTCCTCATCGGCCTGTGGTCAGGGCCCACTGCTAGTGCTGTGTCCAGCTGCCCTGGATGTAATGATGTTGTCCTTTGCGCTTTAGTTTAGAGAGCATCCCACTGAGTACCTGCCCCCTTGGAAGCCACTTACAGTCTTTGTCGGACTTGTTTGAAGAACAGCCAAGCTGGCAGCCACGAGGCTCCACTTTCACTTTTACAACCTCTACAACAGTAGGCTGGAGTCCTTGTATCATTTGGCCATCTGCTTAACTTGTCCCCTCTTCAAACAGTAAGCAAAATGAGCAAGCAACCCCACCTCCTGCCTAACACTCTCTGAACCACAATTGCTTCCGAGCAACCCCAATGGTTGCTGTCCCTGTACTGAACCATAATTCATTTTCATGTTCTCACTGGGACAATCACCATACCCCTGGAAGGACAGACAGTTATTATCTTTGCTTTTCTATCTAAGGAAATTGGGGCTCCAACCAGTGGAGTAACTTGCTGTAACCATGTGACCAATAAGTGATGCTGCTGAAACTCCACCTCCCTGCCTGGCTCCCAAAGCAAGTTTGACTGTTTGGTACCCTGCTTAGCATTAAGGATACCATGCTTTGAGTTTCAGTGTCTCTAATGAATTCACCTTTTGGGCCTTAAATAGAGCATCATTTATCAGTGAATGAAGCCTACTCACCCATCCACCCAGCTCTGCTATGTGTTGGGTGCACTATGCGGAGCCCTGAGGACACAACAATGAAGAGTCTTGTCTCAGAAACCTTTAACTTGTGAATATGTCTACTCATCCAATCATTCTTTCTACGGGCATGTAGCATCCAAGCCTGAGGTGCTCTCACATAAGGTCACAGTTCTACTTTGGGGGTCTGTCTGGAAACTAAGAATCCAAAGAGCTGGATAGTGGAGCCAGTGTCTGGTATGGTCGTCCTGTCCAAATTATTGACCCTTCATTTCTCTTGTTTTCTCTTGTTATTTAATAAAACTTGTGAGTCACCTGCAGCTCCTTAGCCACTTTCTACTGTACTTCAACTTTGAAGAAAGGGCAGAATGCAGAAGTGTAGAGGAAGAGAAAACACACAAGGCCAGTTTTGGGGAAACCTGCGTCTACCCGAAAAGCTGGCTTGCAAATAGCAGAATGATGGCCAACAGCGTTAAACGTATTTTCTTACACAGAAAGAAGTCAGATAGTATTTTCTAGTCTTATTTCAGTTGCTCTGCTGTTATTTCTTTCTAGTTTTGACTTGCCTTCTTCCTTCATTGATCCTTCATGTGCCCACAGGATGGCCCCTGGTCTTTCATATCTCACTGAGCAGAAAGATCAAAGGAGAGGAGGCTTCCTCCTGCTGTGAGGCTTGCTCTTGGTTTTTGCTTTTGGGAAAGGAGCCATCTCTTCCCAGCTTCTCTTTTTAGCTCTCTGGTTAGAAGCCAGTCAGACACCAAGCGCTAAGTCAATGGTCATCCATCCTTCAGGTTCAGGACGGAGAAGAGCAGGTGGCTACTTAATGGTGTGCCCTAGCTGGGTTTGGGTAGCATGAGTGATAAAAGGACAAGACACATAAACATCCAGAGACCCATTTGTCTGCACACTTGGGAATCCCAAAGGAATGCTAAACTGGAAGCTAGAATATATCCAAGGGACCACTGGTGTCAAAAGAGAGGAGGAGGAACTAGCGAGTGACTGGCTAGCTGTGGCCGCTTGGTCTTTGAATTGCCTACAGGAGGAACGGTGCTGAGTAAGGACACTCCACACATGAATGCTGAGGCAGACAGCCCTGGAGTGAGACTGTCACTGTCTACAAAGACTTGGTTACAAGGGAAAATTACCCATGGAAGAAAAGGGAGACAGGAGGCCAGTGAACACCCACAAGCAGCTAATATTTTTATCTTCAATTCAGACCATTTTAAAGGGTAATGAGAAGGTTCAAACCCTCACCAGGGCGAGGGAAACAAACGTCAGTCATCCAGGTCTTTATGCTTGGATGTACAATGTGGTACAAAGGTGATGGAGGCATGTCAGCTCACGGGCACACATTAAGGTGTTTTTCCAACAGTACCACACGCTGCCGAAGGTGCACATGAAAACACCTCAGAAGGACTGGCTAATCCTTCTCAGAGAGAGGTAGATGGGGCTACAGGAAGAGATGAAGCTGCAGTAAGATTTGAGAATGACCCTTTTCAAAGAAGGGAGGCATTTCTAGATGAAACAGAAGGACAGTCTAATCTGGAGGGACCTCAGAGCAGAATGAAAGAAAATTAGTTTTTTTCCAGCCAGTCTTAATCTTAAAATTTTGTAGGATGCAGAGAACTGTCCTTACAACACTGCTCAGGGTAGTCCATGCTCTCCCGCTACGTTAGGGCAGAAAGCAACTGTGACAAGAGAACTGAATGCCCAGGAAGTCTGCTTGCTGCTGAGCCAATGAGTTTCCTTGCCATAGTGGTGGGTGGGCAGATCCTCAACAAGGCAGGCAGGACTGTGTGTTCACATCCCCATCAATTACCACATGTCCCTCTGTTGAGCACAAATCCTGAACTTGCTCCTTCCCTATGAACCGATGGTGAACTGAATTCTCTTACTTTGCTATTGGTGGTAAAGGAGCATTTGTTTTGATTTGTAGGGCAGTTATTTTTTTTTTAATCTATAGTGTTTTATTTTGTTAATCCTTAATCCAGCTAGGTTTGGTTAAATTTCAATCCATGCCTCTGTAATCTCAGCACTCATTCTCAGTAGGCCAAGGCAGGAGGTTAATATTGAGGCCAAACTGATATTGATATATATATATATATATATATATATATATATATATATATATATATATATATACATAGTTTCAGGCCAGCCTGAGCTACATAGTATGATCCTGTCTCAAAATAAAATCTAAAATCTAACATAAATATTTAAAAATACATTTAAAAGAATTTTTAAAATGAAAACAGCCAAATTACATTCAAGCTCCACATTTTATATCATTAAATTCTTTGAGCAAGTTATCTAAAGAAACTTCTAAGTGCAGTCTTCATTCCTACACTTCTCTTTGAGGCTCTGTAACTATGTCTGGTATCTTGTCTACAGCCCATCCTGTCAGAATCTAATTTGAGGGCTCCCACAGAGAGTCAACTGCTCAGATGGAGACAGCTCACATTCGCGCTGGCTCTCAGCTTATGGAAATATTAGTCAGATTTCTGTAGATGTTTCCTTATGAATGTTGGCCTGATGTCTCAATATGTTCTGCCGTCAGAGAACAGTTAAAACCAAACCTGAAAATACTCAACAACAACAACAACAATAAAAAAATAAAAAAATAAAAAAATAAAAAAACCCACAGCCTCTGTACCTGATCTTGTGCTAGGCACAAGATAAATATTAACTTGAAAGGCTCAAAAAATTACTTGAAGGAGACAGGCTCTGGGCATATTTTAGATTTCAACACAGAAGGTTACTAGGTCCCTGTATGGAAGTGTCGTGTACAAAACTGAAGCACCTTAGAATCCTGTTCAGCCTTTTCACGCCTCAGCCTGTGTCCTCTAATGAAACCAGACTTGATGGTTGGTAGCCTTTGCTCCACATACATGGCCAAATTTGGCCATTTTCATTTGACCACTTCTTGACTGCAGCACGGTGAAGCAAACAGAGAGAACGGACTGGGAGAGCTCATTTTCCATCTAGCCTTGCTATTGCATATCCTGGTTATGACTTTACTCTTTCATTTCATTCTCTCTGTTTACTGAGTAGTTGTTGTGTGTCAGCCACTGGGCTAGGGAACCTGCAAATACCAATTTACTTAATCCCTAGTATAACCTTAGGAAATACCTACCATGCTCCTTATTTTATTTGGGTTAAGATAGACAAAAGCTCAGGGAAATTAATATATCCGTACTTGGATATCTGTCTGTCTATTCATATATCCATATAACCATACATCTCCATGGGTAGGTAGGTTTTGATCCATTCAACACAAAGAAGAAACTCAGAAGTAGAGCTTAGAAGAGTGAGCACTAGTACCAGCAGAGTGGGGATCACTTAATTTCAGTTCCTGTGCTAGTCTCCCCTACCCCGCATTGCCAATATATACCCGAAAAACAAGATTAGGGGTGAAAGATCCCGTTTGGCCTATCATTTCAGAGATTTGTGTTTTTCGTCACCTGGTTACATTATGTTGAGCCTGAGATGAGACCAAACCTCATGGAATATTGGAGGCAGCTGCTCCTCTCAGGTTGGTCAGGCAGGTGGACAGAGACCAGTTGCATCTTTCCAAGTCTCCAGGCACCTACATCTTTCAGGCATGATCCATTCCCTAAAGTACCAAGCCTTCAGTTCATCAACTTTCTATCCAAGCCCTAACAGTTCAAGAAAAACAAGAGTGTTGGGATGAGAAAGAAGTGCGACAAATTCCAGTTTCTGGTAAGGAAAAATAAACAGCAATTAGTGGGGCATAATACCAAACAAATAAGAAAACAAAAAAACAGAAACAGATGGAACCAAAATTATATATTATGTTTCAGAACATGAAAAATACATCTATAGTGGTAAGAACAATAATAAAGTAGCTATGTTTTTTAATTTGGTTTACCATTTATGTAGACAGTGTCTATTCCTCATAACTGTGTAGAGGAGGCAGTCTTATCCTCATTTTTTTTATAATGAAAAAGTTAGTAGACTTTCAATGAAATAAAAGAACTTCTGCATATTCTCATAGCCAGTGATCAGCAGAGCCAGGTTTTATATCCAGCTCTGTCTACCTCCAAATTATGGATCATTGTTTACCAACCTACACTTTGAGATTTCAGGTCCAGGTGCTGTAATAGGGGTGCCTTAGAACCCTAAGCCATGTTATGGGTTACCCACAGACAAAATTAAACTAGATTTTTATTTCAATAGCAAGAATATAAGAAAGGTAAACCTAGCACCTACTTACTAGCTACAGGATACTTTATTTCATACAAGTGGTAATGTCTGTGTGCCTTTGGAAGAGGTGTATTGGGCATGTGTCCCTGTTGAGTCTCTTGCTTATCCTGTCTTTATCTTATTACCGTCTTTTTTGCATCAGGTCACAAAGCGGTCTGTAGAAAGCAGTAGGCTGTTACTGAGCCTCATGCCTATCTGATGCCCTGGATGGATGACCCACTAGAGTTACTGGTGCTGCCAGTGTCATTTCCACCCTAGATCCACATGAAGTTAGTGAATATAGGAGCTGGCACATGAAGCCAGGCCAGGGAGTATTTACATACTCCACAGAGTTTGTATGTTTTTATCCCCTCTCTTTCAGAATCATGCTTCTTTTCAGTCCTTATTAAATAAGAAATTGGTTAGGTGGGAACATTTGCAAATGCTAACCTCATGGAAAACAGGGTTGATATTGTCTCTAGGATGTTCACAGTTTGTTTAAAGCAATTCAATGAGAAGTTAATAACGGCCAAGTGATTTCAGAATGGGCCATCTGGAGTGATATTGTTACAAAGTCAAATAAGTTACAAACATAACATTGAGACATTCCCCCAAAAGTAAGCTTTTGCATTCTTGGAATTGAGGAGGTGCTTCCCCATAATTACACAGCTGCATGGAACGATAGCTTTATCTACCTTAGAGTGACCTGCCAATTAAAAACAACCAGGTAAAGGATCCCTGAGAAATGCCAGGTAATCTCTCTTATTGCAAGATGCCTGATCATAAGTTACCTCCATCTAGCCCGTATATTTTATTTGGTGACAGATAGTGGTACCATAGATATTGTCAATATATTGATTGATAAGGTACAGTGGAGGCAGCTGGGCGGTGGTGGCATACGCCTTTAATCCCAGCACTTGGGAGGCAGAGGCAGGAGGATTTCTGAGTTCGAGGCCAGCCTGGTCTACAGAGTTAGTTCCAGAACAGCCAGGGCTACACAGAGAAACCCTGTCTCGAAAAACCAAAAAAAAAAAAAAAAAAAAAAGGTACAGTGGAGGCAAAAAATGACTTAGTGACTTCCTTAAAGAAGAAAGAATTCCTACTTGATAGTTGAATGTATAGTTCTAAAGTATTGTTTCATGATCACTGAAAGTAGACTAAGAAAAGAAATCCCCTTTGTTATAAGGAATATTGGGGAAGAAGTTTTAATGACTGAAGATTTTTTCAGGATAGGGTGGAAGGAGGAAAACCAGCACAAATATTTGTGATCTGATTCCAGTCTCGTCTATTAATTCTACATGCTTGTTTACTTTAAAGCAGAAAGCAAACCCCTTTCATGCAACAGGCATTACTCAATGCAACCACTCTAG
This sequence comes from Arvicanthis niloticus, assembly GCF_011762505.2. Taxonomy (NCBI): domain Eukaryota; kingdom Metazoa; phylum Chordata; class Mammalia; order Rodentia; family Muridae; genus Arvicanthis; species Arvicanthis niloticus. The sequence goes on along the minus strand of NC_133436.1, from coordinate 22,651,298 downwards.
GAAGGATGCACATATGGCACTCACACCTTAAGTCTTCCCTCCTGCTCCCAACACAGACATAACTAATCAATCACAGCACTCTTCTCTGCCAAGCTTGGATTTGGATTTAAAAAAAAAAAATCTTTCCACCCCAGTGCTCAAGGAAGGTCCTCTCCAATCATAACAGGTGGCCCATAAGTTGAAATAAGTTTACTTTTTCTATTTAGCATTGGTAATGCAAAAAAAAATGAATAAAAACTGTTTCTGAAACAGACCTGCAACCGTTACTATAATAGTAGGAGGAAAATGATGAAATTTCTATGTTGGATGACATTGATATACAGATGAAGGAATAACACATTATTCCTGAAGGACAGGGAGAGTGTTTCTGAGCAGAAATGAGAGTGGACGAGATTGGAAGAACAAGGGACTTTCTTCCCTTTTTAGTCAAGGTTGGGTGAAGCGTGGGGCATCTAAGTTGCATGGCATGGGAAGGCTGGATTTAAGCAGGATGCTGAAGCTAGGAAATAAGTTTCAGCTCGAGAGCGCAACCTGTTTGATTGCCAAGTAAGATGTTAAGGGTTTTTCTTGTGGAAAAATTAAGTCAGAAGCATGTGACTCCCTTGGCGGCCAAGTGATATTCCCAAGGGGTCTTCATTCGCACCATATTGACGAGTGGCCTTTGGTACTGGAGGAATTGCATTAGACGGTTGCATACTTCAATGTTGTCATCTCTGCAAAGTTGCACAGCTTGTGCTAATAGCAGTAGAAGATACTTGGAGGAGAAAGCTTCTGATTTAAAATACCACGAACCAAATACTGTGGTCAGCAGGGTGCAGAATGGAGAGCTGATTCAGCTCAGAGGTTTCTAGGTGGGCTGGGAAGCAGTGGGGACTTCAGAACAGCCCTGGGAGGTCGACATCTATGTGCATGTTTTATGGTATGGTCAATAGGCATGGAGGGTTTTTTGACAAATTACAGAAATTCAGCTTGAGAGTCATAAGTTGTTAAACACTAGAGTCTTTTTCCGTGGCCTAGGGCACCTGAACTTAGCATTCACTCCCAAAGCAAAATCATTATAGTTAAATGAATGTACTATGGAGAAGTGGTAACTTTTGCTATCAACTAACTTAGCCTCTTTCAGGACACCATCTTTTCCCTATCTTATTTGTGTGATTTGTCAATCATACCTCCTAAGGCATCTTAAATCTGAGAGCTGGTCATCAAAACATTGATCATGACTTAAGTCATATATATAGTCTGATATTGACTCAAGTCAATATCAGAAAAATCTCTGGCATGTATATGAGACTGTTGGCAAAGTTCTTTCTCTCATGTGTCTCTTGATGCTCACCACCACCCAGGGTCAGTGGAAAGGTTTTGTTAACCTTATTTGAGTGGTAGGTATTGTCATTATCCACAGCCAAGATTTAAAATGAAAAATAAAATCTATAAAACAGCAAGAAAGGAAAGATTGACTATCTCCAGTGATTATTCAGAAAATATGAAAATAAAGTCTATCAACTTGCTCTCACTTCATGGGTCACATGGGATTAGTAAAAGTCATCTCTGTTCTCTTCAAGGTGACTAAGCACCTCCAAGATGAACCAAGTAGAGAATTGTGCCCCATTATGCTCAGGTGAGATTAAGTTTGAGAGATTATCTTATTTTGAAATGTAGCACATTTTTATAAGGAAAATATTTATTGCTGAAAGAATGGGGAAAAGAACTAATGTATAAGAAACGGGACCAAGTTGAACGGTGTTGAAATGAATGAGGCGAGGAGGAAGAAGGAAAGGTGAGGTGATGGCTTCGGTAGGGAGTGGGGATGAGTGTAGTTAGTGTGGCCAGACAAAAGGAGAAGAATCCAGGGACTGATTGTCATGTCTTTTTCACACCACATTTTAATACAAGGAGCAGCAAAATGTCCTAATATGCATGTGCAGGTACAGACTGTGTAACCTCAAGAATTAGTTATCTAGAGATAACTAGTGGGGGTGGGGGCGTGTAGTAGGGGAAGCTTTTAGCTCAAATAGATTGTCAGGTTGCAGCTTTTCATGGTGATTTGAATTTTTTCCCCTGGGGCTTTACACTAAATTTACTGCTTCTTTCATTTTATTGATACTATAATGGAATTTGATACACTCTAATTCAGAAACTAAAATGTTTATTCATTTCATATGTCAGTACAAAATCCAATCAAGAAAAATTACTGCCCCTCCGGAAGCTCCATTTGTACAGAACGATAATTGCTTTGCAAGAAAATAAACAAGTTTGGGAGGAGGATGTCCCCCGTCCCCATCAGCCAGCTATGCAGTCCCAATGTGCAGCTGTTTATCAATATTTTTCTGCAGTAGATTCAGTTCATACTCTACGAGGAAAAGCTAAGAGCTCCATCTCTCCATTAGTGCTTTGTGAGCTTACAGGCATCCTATGCACACTTTAACTGCAGTAGCATGGTTGATGCAGACCTTCTACAGGGTTATTTTATGAAGAAATATAACCCCTGATGCAAGTCTATAATGCCAAACTTGCCCTAAAAATATTAGTCCCTGTTTTGATTGCTGTTGTATGGAGGTAGAACTGATAATAGCCTTCTAAGCACTGTAACCAAATACTGAGGACTTTTGAAGGGAAGTCTCCATCTTGATTCAGGGTTGCAGAGATTTCACCACGGGTGTAGCTGGTTCTGTTGCTTTTGAGCCTGCAGGAAGGCTTCCAAATATAGTAACAAGGATCACTTGGTAAGGCAAAATGCTTCCCTCATGGAGGAGGCTGGGAAGCAAAAAAGAAAGGGCGGGCCAGAGTTCCAAGATCTACCTTAGACACAGGTCACCAGTGCTCTAACTTCCTCACCAAAAGCCCCACCTGATAGGGAGCTCCGCCACGTCCCTCCCAGTAGTGCGAAGCCTCTAGCAGACACACCTTTGGGGGACATTTAAAATACAGACAATAGCCTTGGCCCAAAGTCCTCATTGTAAGTCACATTTGAAGATGTCTGAAAACCTACAGACCAAAGAAAATCAATTCTATTAGCAGGACATTCCATGGGCCTGGAGAGCAATATGCAAAGGCAAGGAAGGGCCTATGTCTCTAAGTAAAGCTGAGGTTTCACTGCTAATATTATTTGCATGTGATAGGTGAAGAAGTTGAAGCAGGGAGTGGTCATAAACTCCTGAGCAGCTAGTAATTTAGAGCCAAGATCTAAACCTAGGCAGTCCTTCTCAGAGACATGTAAACATTACCTTTTGCTGCCTATAGAAGTCCACTGATTCTCGTGAAAGCAAACTCCTGGTAAATGGTAGGTCCCAGATTTGAGTTCCAGTGGATCTTATTGAGGAGTTCTTGCTCTTTTTGTATCTCTCTGCTTTTCTTTTTCTTTTTGCAAAAGTGTGAGGGCATCTCTGAACATTGTTCATGGACTCTCGCTGCTTCCTAGGTGAGGTTGCTAGAAGCCCCCACTGGTAAACTGAGCCTTGAGTATGAGCATCTATCTCAAAAGGGAACCTGTGAGGTTTCCTGGGAGTTCTTAAACCAGTAGGAGTGAACAAGTTTGTACTAGCCTTGATAAAAATACAATCGTGATACCAACATTTCTATGGGTTCAGGGGGATAGTACCAGAACTTATTAACAGAGTTCTGCAAGATTGAAGCCAGAATATATTGATGGTCTTCTGCTCAGCCCATTTAAGGATTAAGGAATCAGGGTTGGAATTGGCATTTATTCTATAGAACACTGTGTGTATAAGTTCTCAGCTGTGTGTATAAGAGATGCACTCCCTCGCATGGTTTTGAATGCACACTTATAACCAGGAGGCTGTCTCCAATACCCTGAGATTTAGGGTGTAATTATAGAAACCGAGCTACAGCTTGTTTCTTTCAAGACAGTCTCTCAGCCCCTTGTCAGGCCTCAGTGGTGTTTTGGAGTGTAGTAGGAGGACATCCACCCTCCCCACCACCCTCAGAGAGCAGCTTTTCTAGGTAGCCACTGCAAACACAGAGCAGATCATTGATGAAAATCAAAGGGGCGGGCACCTCCCACCCGCAGAGCTGATGTGCCATGTGTGAGGCCAGCTCATCCCTTCAGCGGGAGTGAAGCTCTCTGAGTTAAATAAAGCAAAAAGTAAGTGTGCTTCTCCCTCCTCTCCCTCCTCACCGAATCAGTTAGTCGGAGCCTTTAACCAGAATCTCCCAAAGAAAGTCATAAGCAACAAGATTTTTTTTTTTCAAAAGTGCCGTAGGATATTTAAGAGCAGGGAGACCATCTCAAGGATAGTAGATCTGAAACGATGCCACCATCTAAAACTGTAAACTCGCCAGAAGATGGAAGGCCAAACTATTCTTTATTACTAGTTTCCCAACTCATAAGGAAGTTCCCTTATTTAAGGGGAACTGGAGCAGCCAACTGCCACTTATGTTTAATTTGGGTTTGTAAGAGGGTCTCTTCTGTTACTTAAAAAGGAAAGAACATGTAATTAAATCATGTGAACATGTTAAAAATTACATTAAGTGTACCACAAAGTAATTTGAGTTTTTATCGACCCCGTAACAGTTTTTACAGTGTTTTCACATTGGGTGTTAATGGTCATGGCTGCAAAGTACCCCAAAGTTTCTTCCAAGTGTTCTTGTACTTTGGTTACTGTATCTCAGCTTCTGTGAGGATGAAAAGATGGCTGGAAGCTGTTTCCTCAATACATTGTCACAGTGGCGTAATCAGTCTGTGTTTCTAGACACCAATGAAAGTTATACACTGCTTGTAGGTTGTGAGAAAGACACATAGGTTGCTAATGTTACAGATACAGTAAGTGGGAGAGAATGAGCCATCATATGACCTGCTAGGTAGTGTCACAGCCAGGCTCACCCACAAGTGAAGTTAGTAACTGTTAAGGCCAACACTGAGTCCGAGCTGCCCGTAGTTCCGAGCTCAGCTCTTCTGTCTCCGTTCTCCTCATGTGCACTCCTGGTTTCAGGGCTGTTGGTGAGCACTTCTCCATGGTGTAGCTTCCGGGACTACTCCTGTCTTGTCCAGTCTGCTGATTGCTGCCCTCTTCTGTCTCCTGCTGCAGCTCCACCATTTGTTAATGCTCTTTGTATGCCATGCCATGTATTTAAAGTCTCTAAAAGCAAGGATGTGATTGAGGTCAGCAGGCATGATCTGTAGCACGCCCTCCAGTGAATGCGTAGTACAGTAAGCAGCTCCACAGAGTGCCGAAGGCTGGCTTAAGTCAGGTACTGCTCTTGTCTCCATCCGGTGCTGATCAAGAAGACAGACTTCCAGTGAAGCCATGCATCAGAAATCTAGAAACAAACAAACAAACAAACAAACAAAGTACTTGATGAGGACCAAGGAGCTTCTCAGAAAGCAGCACTGTGAGTGAGGCCTGGTGCCACGTGATTCCAAGGGGATCTGAGGCAAGACTTGCAAGTCCACGACCAGCCTGTGCAATTCAATAAGACCCCGTCTCAAAATAAAAAATAATAAGAACTTTTAAAGGGCTGGAAATACAGCTCGGGGGTGGAGTATTTGCCTGGCATGTACAGCCCTAGATCTAATCATCATAAACAAATGTGAGTGAGTGATCTGGAGCAGCAAGTGAGAGCATACATGGGGGAGAAGGAGGCGGAGGAAGGGGAAAGAAAGACAGAGGAGACTGAGAGGGAGAGGAAGACAGGGAAGGGGAGGAGATAGAGGCTGGGGAGAAGGAAGATTGAGGGAATGGGAAGAAATGAGGGGAAGAGAACGGAGAATGGTGGGCACCTCTGTGGCTGTGCAGAGAGAGGGGCAATGCTATCTGAGCCCCAGCAAAGCCCTCCGTCCTAGCTCAGTACTACTCTGTGAACCCCGTGCACAAAGGATCTCCATTGCCTTTCTCCACACCCCCTGTCATATCCATTCACTTCTTTCTTTAGTCCTTGGCAGAATCACGTGGTCTTTTCTGGTTTAAATGTTTTCACACCAAGTACTCTGGTTTGGGCATGAAAAAAGTGACATGCCAATAAGGTGATTGTAATCTCAAGACATCCTATCAGTGGCTTACGTTGAAACAAACTTTTTTTTTTTTTAAAGCATTCATCCATATTGATTTGCAGAATCTACACTGTGGTCTGTATGTGGCAAAAAAAAAAAAAAATAGGATTAAGTTTAGATTCTTCATGGAGTTTATCCCAGATAACTTGAGATGAGAGAGCCCTAAGTGTCTGTTCATGGGAAAGCCAGAGGCAAAATAGATGCATCCACAAGAGTTGGAGTCTGAGGACCACAGTGGCAGAGATAGAGTTGCCAGTACACACCAGATTACCAGCATTGTCCAGAGTCCAGAAGAAACAAACTTCGATTCTCCTCATCAAGACCTGGGGTTGTAGCAGCCCTGCAGTACTGTGTTGACTGATGTCTATCTTCTAGAAATACAATGGAATAGTTTTCTTTGTTTTAACTGCTTCGACTGTGGTCATTTCTATAGCAGCCTATCTGAGCTCATCAGTTCATCTTCCTGCATCTGAGTGGTTTATCCACACACACCAAAAAAGTTTATGACGCTCAGGGTCCTGAGGTCTGTTACATCCAGGAGCATAGTGACTAGCTTGAGGTGCTGCATCGTGGCATGGAGGGGACCAAGGAAACGTGTACCAGCTGTAGAAGACAGTGTGCAAACTCATTTCTTATCAGACACTCCAGAAATGCCTCACCTCAGAGATAACTGTGAATCCATTTTGGATGGCAGGCAGAGTGCATGATGTAATGGCTCCCTGAAAGCCCCAGCTCTTCCTATTGTTACAATGGCAATCATAATTCTGCATTTGGAACCTAGGAAATCAGCTCAGCCCCAGGAAACTAACACAGGCATCGGCCTGTATTTGCTTTATGCAGCAATGGGTTTCATGGTGGTGTTTTTATTCATGTACACCATATTTTTGCCATATTCCTCCTCCATTGCGTTCTCCTGTCTCCCCCCAACTAATATTCACTTTCTTTTCCTAGTCTTAGTGAAAACCAGTCTGAACATAAAATAATGCCACACGTAGGCATTCTCCTTTTGTTTTCAGTGAAAAAAAAAAAAACTTGGACTTACTTTCTTATAGAAATAGTAGAATTGGGTTCAAGGTCTTACCACCCATCTGTAAGACAAATTTTGCCACAAATATAATAAATACAATGCTACCCCAACTACTTTACCCATTTTTTATTTATGCTACCATTGTTCTGTGAGAATATGTTTTCCAAACTGTAAAGTGCGACCTTGGGCCACGTTCTCTGATAAATGGGATCTTCTGTATTGTCACATAGTGACCTTAGCTGCTGTTACCGCTGTCAGTAACTCACAGTCACTTCATACGATGCAAATGCACAGACTGTTCTCAGATGAAATATGTAGGCGTGAGCTCATGTTGACCAACAATGTATAGATATTCTATAGAGTCCTCAGTATATGGAGTAAAAAAATCTAAATATTTCAATAGACAAAGTCATTGTATTTAAATACAATGTAATTAAACTATATAATTCAAGAAATCATTTCTAACTATCTTTAAATTCTTAAAACTAAACGAGACTTCTTCTCCAACAACACAGATTCCCATCCCCAGAAGCTCCTACTCTTCTGTTTGTGCTCAATCCCAGGAGTTCTAATAACAGCTCTCCATGCTGCTCAGGGTGGAAGACTTTCCCTGTTAAGCCTGCAGCAGAAACTCTTTTAAACTTTAAAATACTCAACAAAGACACACCCTTTCCAGTTTTGAAGTCTTCTCTTGTCCCCTCACCATTGGGGAGGGCTTTGAACTCAGCTCCCACTGACCTGCTTCTCTTCAAAGGCTGGTCCCCTTCTGTTCCAGGAGAAGATATATCTTGAAACTAACATGTTCCTACATTACCCGGATCTTCCAGCATGTGATGCAGTAAACAAAAGAAGGATAGGGGTCCTTGCTCATTATGGAGAGAGCTGGGGAAAATCAAGAAAACCAAAGCTATTTCCAGGATGTGACTGGGAGGCAAAGGTCTTTAACATGCCTGGGCCCACTGAAAGTAGCACCTAGAATTGTCTATGAATAATGGAACTTTTGGAGTAAGTTGCCTTCCCAAGGGGATCATGGGAAATGTAAAACAAGCCATTTAAATTGGAACTTTCTTCAGGCATGTGAAGAAATCAAACCCTGGACTTCCTGCTGGTGGGTCTGGTCAGATGTCTCTAAGCACAACATGAAAAACAAACTCGGGTGTGCTTTTCTTTCTCCTCCTTTTCCTCCTCCTTTTATTCTTTGTGTTGTTGTTGTTGTTGTTGTTGTTGTTTTCTCCTGTTCTTACGTGTTGACTCTGGGCTGTCCAGTTGATTCTGTTATTTTGTTTTGTTTTTCAATTTGAGTTGCATGGATGGATTGATGGATGGATGCGTGCATGGCGTAGCTATAGTAAAGAATTTCTTGGTTTGCCTTCTAGCAAAGCCATTCGTAGAGTTGTATTGCCCTATCGAACCACTGGAAAGGAGGCTCTTCCTGTACTATAAGTACAGTACCATCTAGTGTCTGGATGAAGACAAGTAGCTGGGAAATGGGTACCATTAAAAGCTAGGGCATTTTAATGGAGACATTCGATATGAATACTACTTTAAATATTCTCATCTTTTTATCAGCTGTACCACCCTGAATGCACCCTATAATATTTGATCTCAGAAGCTAAGCAGGCTCTGGCTTGGCTAAAGTTACTCAAACTGCTGTCTTTTCAAGGCTGCATTTTAGTTGTGTTCATTTGTATGCGTATCTCTAAAGCCACTGTTTTATTGTACACTGGGACTACTGGCTGACATCTCAAACCCAGACAATGGATCTTTATTTGCCATCAATAAATTCAATTTTGATAGATTTTTAGCCATGTTTCTTGCACAGTGATTTTTTTCAATTTCTGCCTGAGTTATTGAGCTCTTAATCCAAACAAAATCTTCTGCAGATGCCAAGCAAATAAAAATGTTACAGCTGAACGAGAGGAGGAAAGGGGGGGGTCCTCTAAGATGAACTACCAACATAAACTCACTCATTTTATCTGCAGTTTGTAGCAGATTCTTGCCCTGTGTTTTTACCACTTTGCATATGCTAAAATATCAGAAGGGAAAAATTATGTTCTCTTTTAAAAAATAAAAGTGTCTGGAACCTTTCTGCTTTCTCTTTTACCACAAACTCTTATAAAAGTGTCAACCATTGATAGAAACATGAAGATAATTCTTCCCTTTCTCTCTTTAGGACAGTGAGAGGGTAGGACTGTGAATCTTGAAATCTTATGATTGCCTTCGGTTACACCTTAACCTTTGGTCTTATTTTCACCAAAAGCACATAAATAAAGGGGATAAAATCTACACATTTAAGATGTAGACTTGCCCATAACTGGCTATTTTTGAAAGAATCATGTCAGAGGTCTTTGTCAGTTTTTTGTTTGTTTTGTTTTCATGACAAGATCCTGTGTAGCCCAGGCTGACCTCAGATTTGAAGGTAACCAAGAAAGACCTCGAATTCCTGACCCCTCCATATCTGGAGTTCTGAGGTTATAGGAAGGCACCACCAGGCATGCTTTCTGCAGAGGTCAGCATTCTAGAACTCTCATAATTCAGTATAGAGTGTTTTTCAAAGGCTTTTTATTTGATTATTTTTAAAGATGTGTTTATTTTTTTATGTTTGCCTATGTGCATGTGTCTGTATCATATGTGTATCTGATATTTTCACAGATGGAAGAGGTATTCAGAGCCCTTGGAACTGGAGTTAAGGATGGTTGTGAGCAACCATGTGGATGCTGGGAACCAAACCTAGGTCCTCTGCAAAAGCAGCCAGCCCTCTTAACCACTGAGCCACTTATCCAACCCTATACCTGCTTTTTAACTTGCCCTTTTGGGTGAAGTTTACATTACTGTTTTGTTTCTCAAAACGTTTCTAGCTCTGAAGGCCCAGCAAAGAAAGATAGGTTTCATGTTTCCTGTTACTTGCTCCTTTTCTTGAAGACCTTGTAAACTGGGATTTTAATATGCTGCTATAACTTACGACACACAGACCTTTGTATCTGGAGTCATTGTTAAGGGTCTGAGTACAATAGTATCTTGAGGACACGTTTTGGGCCCCATTTTGGCCCCTGGTTTGGGCCTTGAGGACAAGCCTGGCTCGGGTTTCTGTGGCCTTGTAGGAGAGCCTAAGCCTGGCTCAACTTTTGAGATCTGTCTCAGTCATTTCTGTATTGGAGTGACTCAGCAAGACCCCTTTGGCCCTGCCTCTGCCCTCACCGTTGCTAATGTAAAGCTTTGCCATTGGCCGTGTCAGTCACCCCATACCCTTCCCCGCCTCTCACCCCACCCAAAACCCCCCTCCCTAGGCTCTGAGTTTATATAATCGAGAGACTGAAGCAACAAAGTTGAGTTGCTGCTTAGACAAGACTCTTGGCCCAGTGTGCTTCTTTTGGGCTGTCAACACTCACCATCCCGCTCAGCAACCAGAGAGACCTGGCAGGACCCCGACCCCTCTCCTCTCACCTGGACCCGCGGCCAAGGAGATGACAGACACAGAACTATTAGCCAGGGCTCCTCTTTAGATACACACACACACACACACACACACACACACACACACACGCCTTTAAACCTTGTCAATTGGAATAAACCTTGATAACCCCTCTGTGTGTTCTAACTCTGGCCTGCACCTAGGAGTGTCTGCAGATGGAGGTGATTTCTGAAGTGTGTGCTTTAATGAGCGGCTGGGGTCCTAATTATTCATCACTGCAACATTAAGTGCTGTGTTAGGTGCTTCTGCTTTTTATAATTGGAATTTTATAAGTAAAAGAAGAAGGGGAGAAGGGGGAAGAAGCTAATAATTATTGACTACTTCATATCAATCAAGAAAGGTTTATGTAATTAATCCTCACAACAACCCAACAAGGATGATATTATTATTTCCATGGGGCAGATAAAGAAACAAAAAATAAGAAGAAGAAAAATTATGTTGATGTCCAGGGTTCTCTAACTTGACCTAGGAGTTTGGCAGTATTTGAATTTAATTTTTCCCAAAGACAAAAACTAGGCATTCCCCCTACGAGATTGAAGCATTAATTAATCTCAACGTAAGTGTTAGAGAATAGGGGCTCTAAGCTTCTCCTTCAGGAAAGACAAGACAGGTCTCCTGGCTTATAAGACGGCTCTTTAGTGAGAGTAGTGGGTGTAGCTAGAGAGACTCATAAAAGCTTGAGTCCAGTCAGGCTTTTCATTACTTGAAAGCAACTACCAGCAAGTTGAGAATGAGATCACCAGTAGAACTGTGCCTCCTCAAGCAGAATTCAAGTGACATCATACTCCCATTGCTAGCGCTGAAGAACTCGGTACCTTGTATTTTCATCCATGCTCTTTTGGAAAGCTTGGGTTTTTTGTTTGTTTGTTTTTGTTTGTTTGTTTGTTTGTTTGTTTTTTAAGATTAGTCCTCTCTTCAGTGCTTCTTATCCAGTAGCTCCTAATCACTAAGCATGGGTCTTTCATGGTCTTAGATAGCAGAGAAAATTGAAAGGGGCCATGCTTAAAGTATGGAGAGAGAGCCTGGAATGGAGCTGAGGCAGAGATGCTCACGCTCATGAGAGAAACCTCGAGTTGACAAGAATGTAGGGAGTCTGGCTGAACGTTCTCAGGGTCTAGTTAGGGACGGTATAGACTAACAGGCATTGTGCTTGTGTCATCCGTCCCCAGCATCAGCTGTAATAGACTTGGACAAGGTCTCTGACCTCCATTTGAACAGAACCATCCCCATTTTGCCTTGTTAGCAGTGTTAGCAGTGTTGAGTGAGCACCATGGACCATTCTTTCTCTTTATTCCTCCATGGGTGCCCTTGGTACCACACTCTCTCTTTCTTCTCATCTCTGTGGCCCTTCTTTATCTAATCGGTATCACAGGCTGGTCTTTGGCCACCTGGTCGTTAGCATGCAGTTTCTTAAGGTTCAAGGTTTAGACATTCAGGTCTGTTCATTGTCTTATTTACACTGCTTGGAATTGCACCCAGATTCTTTTACATGCGAGTCAAGTGCTCCACTTGAAGATACACCCCAAATCTACCTCTACTGTCTGTGGATTTTTGTTTCTTTGTCTGTGTTTTTATTTGTTTGTTGTTGTTGTTGTTGTTTTTAGTTTTACTGGCTCCCACGTGTGGTTTCTCTATCATAGGGGCCCTTGGACAGGCCATTTGATTCCTGAAACTGGAGTTACAGGTGGTTCTGAGCTGCCTGGCATAGGTGCTGGGAACTACCATTCGGTCCTCTGGAAGAGCAGCAAGCACTCTTGGGCTCTGGAGCCACCTCTTTGGTCCCTAACCTCTTGAGTCTTAATAAAAATCTTTCTCCAAATCATATCCATACCAACATCTTCATTTTTTTTTCTTTCATGAGAAGTCTGTCCCATGAATCGGATCACAAATGTGCCTCACTCTTAACATGCTCATAACCAAAATTAGTGTATCTCCCAAACTGTTTCCTGTGTGTAGGATTACAGGCCAGCGACCCAAAGGGACATCAAGAGTGACTCCTAGGGTTTTACTAGAGCAGCTGCTTGGATAGTGAGGCAGAGAGTCTGAATTTAGGTTTGGGTCAAACTTTACCTGAGCTAGTAGAAGTCTTCAGAACCATAGGATTTGAATGTAGTCACTTGCAGGCCAAATGAAAGTTACAACAAATTTTAGGCTAAAGTTATACAGAGACAGTAAGGATCGTCTGCTTCCTATGACACCATGCTTAGTCCCACCACACTACATTGGGTCAGTGCGTAGAGTTATGATGTATGTGACAGTTGGAGACAAGATCGGTCAGTGAATGGATTGTCAATTAAGCATGAAGACCTGAATTCAGATCCTGAGCACAGATCTTAAAAGTGGGGTGAGGCACTGCATGCCTGTTACCCCTGTGCTTTGGAGTCAGTGACCTCCAAGTTCAGTGAGAGACCCTGTCTTAAAAAAAAAAAAATAAAGGAACGAGCCATTAATGAAGACACCCATGTCTGTACAGGTGCATGAACATGTATACACACATACATTACATACACAAATAAATGTATTATTATTATTTTTTAAATACTTGGAATTTTCTTCTTCTGTTTTCTTGGGAAGCAGTAAACTTAATCTACCCATTCATTGATTCATTTATACTTACATGGTGGTCCTGGGCCATTTATGTTTAGTCTATATCAAGAGCACTGGAAAATCCATCTTTAGAGTGCTGTGATCACAAGGAAGAATCCGGCAACCACTAGCTGAAGCAATAAAATGATGGTAAAACAAACATTCTGTGCTCACTCCCTGCCAGCCCCTCTCAAGAATGTCTAGTATGTACAATCTAATGTCCTGCCACACAGAACTAGGAGATCATTACTCCATGTCTTAGTTAAGGTTTCTGTTGCCATGATGAAACACTGTGACCAAAAACATCTTAAGGAGGAAAGGGTTTATTTCCACATCACTGTTTCTCATCAAACACAGTCAAGGCAGGAACTCAAGCAGGGCAGGAACCTGGAGACAGGAGCTGATGCAGATCCACAGAGGAGTGCTGCTCACTGGCTTGCTCCCTGTGGTTTACTCAGGCTGCTTGCTTGTAGAACCCAACACAACTAGCCTATCCAGAGGCGGGCCCACCCACAATGGGCTGGGTTCTCTTCATCAATCACTAATTAAGGAAATGTCCTCCAGCCTTGTCTACAGCCCGATCTTAAGGAGGCATGGCCTCACTTGAGGCTCTCTCTTCTCCCATGACTAGCTTGTTTCAAGATGACAAAAACAAAAAAGCCAATACACTCCTTTTAACCCCATTTTATAGATGTGTGAACTGAGGCTTATGGCCTAAGGTCACAAAGCTAACAAATGTAATGTTAAATTCCAATGCTGGATTTACTTCAGAGCCCGTCCACTCGTCACAAATTTCAGCTCATTGAAGAATTTGTCTTTGCCTAGATAAGTTCCAAGTCCCTCTTTCTTATTTATGCTCATTAACAACAACAACAACAAAGATCTTTCTTCCTGATTTCAACTTTTTTACAGCAGAAGGGAAAAGGAGAACTTTAATTCTCACACAATTCAGAGTTTCAAATGCATGGACTCAGCCTGGACACAAATCTGAGAACCTCACTGAAACCCAACTGATGTTCCTGAAAGCTGGAAGGAAAGAAATTAGGGAGCTCTTGAGTTCTGTTGCCGTCCAACTCATGTGAGGCAGGATTTGTACAAGGTGTGTGGATAACGGGGGCTTTGGCCTAAACAGGCCAAAGCAGCTTGGTTAAGTATGAGAATTTAGTGCAAACTAAGTTAGCTTTTGGAAAATATACACAGGTTGTAAATCGAAGTTTCTCTACTCCCCACCCCACTTTCCGAGTCCTTCAATATGGAGTTGGTGTTGCTCAGCAGTAGAGCTCTTGTTTAGAGAAATGAGGACCTAGGTCTGAGATCCAAAAGTACAATCCATCAATATGTAAATGCCAGGCGTGCGGAAAGAGAATTACTTTACAACAACAATCCCCCATTTATGGGAAGAAAAGAAATCCAGTCAAAGACACCTTAAACCAAAACTCTAACCTTGTAGTAAGCTAAGGGTCTTGTAGAAGGTCTTCCCCCCGCCCCCTTGGTTCTGGTGCAGTAAATTTAAGTTGTTCAGTAGCCCCTGGACTCTGAAATCAGCAAACAGTTGGTTGCTTATGGTCAATTTCTTCTAATGTCTATCCTTCACCAAGTGTGAGTTGCTAGGGACAGCCTCTAACATCCCCTGCTGTTGAGCAATCCAGTAACAATAGTCCTTGTGTTCCAGGGACAGCTGCTAGGAGGCCATCAGCCACCACTACAGCTCGGGTGTGACATAAGTAATAGAAGAATTTGCAATAGAAAGTGTTCTTCCTGGCTTAGTAAAAGCATCCGTCTATGAATCCACTTGTGAATTTAAGTTGTGCCTGGGGAAGGCAAATGGCTTGCCCAATCCAAATAGCATAGGAAATATCAAGTATTTTATGCCATCAAAGCACAGTGGCATCATTTCCAAGGTACCCTTTCCTTTAGAAAATTGAAGTCTCCATCTGCATGAGAGAGGCAGGAAAGATCACTTGCAGTGGGGGAGGCTCTGGCGTACTCACAACCCCTCCTCAGGTTATGGTAGAGCTGGAAGACGAGCAGTCCCTAATTTATCTTGTCATGTTCTTCAAGCTGCAGGGAAAATGGGATAGAGTGAAACAAGGGAATTCTGAGAAGCCATTACCTGTAAATGGAGGAAATCATTGCCAGAAAGCATATTAACTTACTACATGAAAACACACAAGTTTTAAAGTTTTAAGAGGGAAGCTGCCAGGCTTCTAGAATTTTTCATTCTTCTATCAAGGGATTTTACATGGGTTAAAAAGAGGGAGTCACCTGCAACAACAGACATTGAAGAATCTGTGTGTGTCTGAGTGTGCCTGTGTCTGTGAGTGAGTGAGTGTGTGTGTGTGTGTGTGTGTGTGTAGGAGTGTATGACTGTGTGTCTCTCTGTGTGTATGTATGAGAGTGTGTCTGTGTGTATATGTGTGTGAATGTGTGAGAGTGTGTCTGTGTGTATGAGTGTGTGTGTGAATGTGTGTTTCTCTGTGTATGAATGTGTGTCTGTGTATGTGTGTGTAAATATATGTCTATGGTGTGAGTGCATGAGTGAGTGTATGTGTATATGTCTCTGTGGGTCTCAGTATGTGTATATGTGTATGAGTATGTGTGTGTAAGTGTGTGTCTGTGTGTGTGTCTGTGTGAGTGACTCTATGTGTGTCTATAAGAGGATGTGTGTATTTGTCTGTGTCTCTGTGTGTATCTATATGTGTGTGAGTGTGTGTGTCTATGTGTGTGAGTGGATCTATGTGTGTGTATCTGTCGGGGGCATATTTCTGAGCGCTGGGGTGGGTGTCTGTGGGGGAATGTGTTTGTATAGGTGTGAATACATGTACACATAGAGATCAGCCTTTAGTGTCTTCCTCAATTATTCTTTTCAGTTTAAGGTGAAGTCTCTCACTGTACCCGAAGCTCACTGATTCAGCTAGGTTGACTGCCAGCGAGCCCTAGGGATCCACCAGTTTCTGCTCACCCCCATGCTGGGATTTCAGACACACTCTGACAAAGCAGCTTGTGACAGAGCTACCAGGGATTTGAATCCGGGTCATTATGCTTGTATAGCAAGCACTTTACCAACCGCGCCATCCCCAGCTCCCTTCCCTTCCTGTCTTTTTTTTTTTTTTTTTAAGGTTTAGAATCTAGCAAGGAGATATTTTGAACATGCAATAATTAATGACTCCATTAGGGTATTCCGGGGGCCTGGTCTAGGGATAGAAAATGGTTGCAATGGAACCACAGACAAAAGTCAGGCAATTTGCACTTTTCTGCCTTAGCTTTGTGGTTACTCTTTCAGAATGTTTTAATATAAATAGTGATTATAATCCTTTTTAGTGCTCCCTTTTTGCTGTTCCTCAGCAAAGAATATGCATGGGTATCCTGAAGTATTTTCTTACAAAACAAACAGCACAAAGAAGCAGGAGGCTAACAATAAGTTTGGCATCCACTGGACTATGTATTAGGGCACTGATGTCCCACGAGACCCACTTGGAACTTGTAATGACTCTTTGGGTTATGATTTTGTGCATGTAAGGGAAAATGACAGTGCCCTGAGCCAGGTTGTCCTGGACTCTTACATGTTGAAAGGTCAGTATGGGCTTGTGCTAGCATCACAAGAACAGCCTTTAACCAGCTACCTCTCGGAGGCAAGGTGACCTAGGTTACATTTCAGGACTTTAATCTCATAATGTTTCTTGTTTGTTCTCCGTGTGTCTGATACTGGGTTTTCTTCCCACCCTAGCTTATTTTTGCTTTGACAATTTTCCCATTTGCTCTCTCATTTACTGATTTTCCGTAGTGAATAGTCTAAGCCTTGCCCCGTTTCTTCTTATTTCTGTTTCTTTAAAAATGCTCTCTTCAGTTTTTTTTTATATAGCTCTACCGTATCTGTGGACTGTTCTTAGTTTACCAATAATACTACTATCAATAATGTTAAACACACAAAGTAAAAAAATATCTTTAAAAAATGTACAGATAGGGAAACGGGGCCAACAAGAAGGCCCAGCATGGAAAGGTTTTTGCTGCCACACCCAAAACCTGAGTTCAGTCCCTTGGACTCACGTGGTGGAAGGTGAGAACTGAGTCCCACAAACTGCCCTCTTACCTCCACACATGTGCCATGGTACACACCTGTGTGCCCACATATGAACAGAAACAGGAGAGCTCAGCAATCCTAGTTGCTGATATAATTGCATACATTCTGGATCGGTGAGACTAAATCGAATAACTGTTTTTTTCCAGTGTCTAAACATTTTTTAATGCCTTGTTAGTCCATAATTACTCATCTTAGTTTAAGAACCATTCACTCCTTAAAGGTAATTAACATTATTTTTTTTTTTATAATTTTGCTAGTGTGTAAAGCATGGGGAAAATACTGCCTTTGTTGCTGCAACTGAGGAAGTCTGTGTTTTATCTGGTGTTTGCTTCTTTTATGCAGATGAATGATTATTTCTTTAGCATGGATTCCCAGAACTTGAATGACGGTCCTTGGAATGGGGTTTAAGATCCTGCGTAATAGGAAAAATGTGCTGTCAAGCCAGGGGTTGTGTTCTACCTTTTTCTCCAGTGACCACAGCCACAGGCTGTTCACCTCATCCTTGCAACAGCATGTGCTTTTGTTTGAAAAGAAAAGTCAGAGGATTCTGCGTGTGAAAATGATAGCTGTTGGTACGAGAACATGTGTTTCTGTGTGTTTATTGTCCACTCCTATTCATTAGTTCTCCTGCTCATTCTTTACTTTCCCATCAGCTCGTACGCCACACTGCTCATTTCTGGTCCTTTCCTTGTTCTCCTCTGATCCCTTTTCTTCCCGCCGGTTATTTTTGTAAATTCTCTTTTGTCCGATGTCCAGTGACTTGTGGGGCAGTGGGATCCAAATTACATTTAAGATCATTTTTGTGAGTTGTTCCCAGCAGGCATCTTCAAGGCCCCAAGTTTGATTTTTGTCCCCCCACTGAGAAAAACTGATTGGCAGCTGGTGACTGGCAGGGCACTGGTGCTTGGCACTCACAGGAAACCCTGCAGGAGGTGCCCAGAGCCATGGCGGATGAAGTGTGGCCAAGCCAGCACAAGGTGGGGGACCAGATGTCACCCAATTATGTTCCATTGAAATCCAAACAAAGCCCCACATTCAGGATCATTTCCTTGAGACTCCCTGGTTGGAAACTGGAACCCATCCAGAATCTCGCAACAGCTGGTCTCCCTAGGCCAGGCTTTATGTGCCTTGCAGAAAATGTTACCTGTGTTATTGATTGCTTTCTGTGAAACTATCAAACAGTATTCTGAAGACCCAAAACATACTGCTTTCTGCTGAAACTAAAAAAAAAGGGCCATATATCATGGAAGCCACCAGTGTCTCATAGGCTCGGGAAAGCTGGAAAGGAGGTGATTTTCTTATTTATGCCTCCCGTGTTAACCTTTGAAGCCGTATTCGGATGGTCTCTGCTTTCTGTGACAAGACCCCTCTCTTAGAAGGAGACAGAGCCCACCCTTCAAAAGTAAATTATATTATAAAATCAGCTTTCCAGGGGGACCAGTAGATGAGAGCTTGTATTAATGTTCCCTAACCCTCAGTTCATGCTAGGAAGTCAGTCTTTTTAGATACACATTACCGCCCTGGTTCTTTGCATTTATGTTCTTTTTCTTTCCTCAAAAGGCAGGCAAGCCACAAGCTGGGAGGAATTACTTTCTGAGTGGCAAGGAGAGAAAAAAAAAAAAAAACCACACGCCCCACACACGCACACACCCCACAGTTGCTACAGTCGATTGTGCTGAGTTGTAGAGATGGGTTAATTTGAAAACCAAAAGCAATCATCCGGGCTGGGAAGGCGGAGGGTGCTGTTGGTTAAGTGCTTGCTGCACCAGCAGGAAGAACCTGCGTTTGGGTCCACAGCACCTATAAACCACCAGGATTCGGAGTCACCAGGAGAGGTAGAGATGGACATATCTAGAGTCTTGATAGCCTGTCATCTAGCTAAGCTAGCAAGCTTCAAGTTCAATGGGAGACCCTGCCTTAAAAAATAAGGCAGAGAGTGATGTAGGGAGACAGCCCTGTCTACCTCTGGCTTCTACATGCGAACACATATACATGTGCACACACACCTGTTCTCACTCACACACAATCATATAAACACACTCTCCCTTTCTCTCCCTCTCTCCCTACCCCCCTCACCTATTTTCTAAATCATAGAATCAGGAAAGCATGCTCATTCATACAGTATTAGGCTTAATGTATTCCTGATGTAAATTCAGGAATGGTACTTTATGCCTTGGCTTTAAAACTGGATGTTCCCGCTGTCTCCATCACCTGATAGCCTCTCGTCACTCTGTCTCTCTCTCTCTCTCTCTCTCCCTCTTGTTGCCTGGCGGTCTTCAGCTCATTCTCAGACCTCACAGTGAGATTCTGGAACTAACCCTCTCCATTAGAAACAAACAAAATAAATTGCTCCAATTCCCCAAAGGAATGTGCTAAAGCCTCTTTCCTCCGTAACATGGATGCAATTTAAGTTTGGCAAGGGCTGCATACAATCTCCTTCACTAGGAGGAGATGGATTTCTGAGAGACCTGCAGAAAGGACCAGGCATCCCTCTGCCCTCCCTATGAACTTACAAGGACAGAAAGTCAGGGTTGTGCTTTCTGCATCCACTGTGTCTGCATGCTTGGTCCCCACCCATGCCCTCACTCCAGGAAAAGGGCATTAAGGAGCCACTTGTATCTGCTAGTTCTGAGTTGATTTCTTCCCGTCTGTCACTGAGAGGCTGTGAACTTCAGCCTTAGAATGCATGTTTGATTTGCTTCACTAAGGATTAGCTGTCACCATCCAGGGGCTGCTAAGTGTCATTCAGTGACATTTCTTTTCTTTATTCTGATTTAGAATCCTGCTTATCTGTGATGCTCTGAAGGTGATGAATTAAAACGAAATAAAAATAAGAATATGGCCTAGTTACCTCATGTTAAACACAAGTCCTCCAAGATGGCCTGCTCTGTGTTAATCAAGGATATTGAATCATGTACTTGTATGTGTGTATGCACATGCACTCACGAGCTCTACACACACACACACACACACTCCCCCCAACACTTACATGCAGTGATGGATATGTTAATTAGCCTGATTTGGACAATCATTTTACAATGTATACATTTATCAAAATATAAGGTTGTATTCAATTTCCCCTTGTCAATTATACCTCAGTAAAGATGGAAAGGTGACCATCAACTGATCAAGGACAATACAGTCAAGAACCAATTCAAGAGGGGCTCAACGCCCTTAAGCTCAATTCATTCACCCGTGAGCCAGAAAGTATTATGCTTCCCAACCTCTCACTTACACCTTTCTCTTTTCTTTCCCTTCTCTGTCCCTCCCATCCTTACCCCTCCCCATCCCCTTCCCTTCTCTCTCTCCCCTCCCCATCTTCATCTGTATTTGTAAAACGTGCATGCACAAGGCCTGGAGGATTCCAACATCTTTGCACACATTCTGCAAGCAAAGACTGAGGGTCAGATCCCTATCCTGGGTGAGTTAGGGTGTAGCAAAAGGTTCTCAGAGTCCAGGTCTTGTCTGAGCCCACGGGCTTGTCACCCCTTCATTCCAGGAATATTTAATCACTTTTATTTCTCCTAGTCATTCTCTACTCTTGGATCATATTCATGAATTTATCAAAACATTTATTGGATCAATCGATGCTTCTAGTCAGTTTCTCTTTCGTAAACCCTAGAGTGCTTATCGCTGTAGGATGGTGTGCCATTTTTTCCAAACTCCTTAACTCTCTTTCATTACACCCATGATCTAGGAACTGTTATGCCTAGTCCATCTAACCCATAATATTCCTCATCTGAAACATCTTGAGTAGTCTTTCTTCCGTGGTTGGTGTCTACCCCAGCTTCCTATTTTCTGAGTCTTGAAGCCACAGAAATTCTCAAGGCTCAAAGTTAGCCCCCAACTAACCCTCTTCTTAAATAACTGCCACATATCTTGGATTCTTAACTGTCAAAGTGAGAACAGATGAGGTCAGGGAAGTACACTGGCCAGAGCAAGAGCTGGACCTGAGAGAGAAGTGTGTGCACACTTCAGCTCTTAGGCCAGCGACAGTGGGCACGGGAGACGTGGTTTGGTGCTGCTACCTGAGGAGGCTGGGGGAGATCTTCTGAGAGACCCTTCTAATAAAAGGCCTGGATTTGTGACTTTACCACAGACAAGAATTTCAGTACAAGTCGGAATGAAGAAAAGCTGGAATTAATTAAGAAGCGGTTTTAACATAGATTTAAACATGACTGTTACTTGGTGGGGGTGGTTCTTAGGAAAAAGACAGTGCATATTCAAGACATGGGGGTAGGCATCCCAAAAGAGCCACTCTGGTGTCACAAAAGCAACCATGTTCATAACTTTGGTGTCTTCCAAAGTTATAGTGTTCAAGGGATTTCTAGGAAACTTTTTCTTTCTGGTTTTTTTTTTTCATTGATGGTGGTAGTTTATTTTATTTACATTTATTTGTTTGTTTGTTTGTTTGGTGAATGGTTTCTGAGGCATGCTAGTCAGGATTGCAGGCTCATAAAATAAGAATCCAGCTTAGACCGGTTACAGGGATTCTTATTATGTGTAAGTAGGAGGAAAGTCAAGCATATGTTTTGACTATAAATAAAGTTTGTATCCTCGTTTGTGAGACTCTCAGAAAACTGTAAGGAGTAAGTGTAAATTCAAAGTCATTTATGGGGCCCTACCTTCTAGATAGAGATCAACAAAATAGTGAAAAGGCATTCATAGCTGTGCTTAAACTTGAAGTATAGGAAACTATAAATTATCAATTAATGATTGTAGAAAATTTACCTCCAACCTGATCAGGCTGCTTAAGCTAATGAAAATACCTGGATTTTTTGATTTAAGTGAGCCCCTGAGACCATAGTACATAATGCTTCTGATCTCAGTCTGAGCTGAAGCTGGCCAGAGTCTATTGCTTTGTGCAAACTGGAGACGATTATGACTTGGTGTGTGTGTGTGTGTGTGTGTGTGTGTGTGTGTGTGTGTTGTGAAATAAAGTTGCTTAAAATATTAAAGGTGTATAAATCAGCAAAAGCTAAGGCCATGAAGAATAGTGGAGAAAATGCAAAGTTTGGCTGCTTGAACTCCCATTGCAGAGGTAGAAGCTTACACCCATCTGGTTTTAGGCCCACAAGCACTTCTTCATGGGGTGTTAAGCTTCTGACGTTGTTTGCCTGGCATTATCTGTTGACCCTCAATGCCATTACTGCTCAAAAGTAGATGGTTTAACCATATTTAGTTGAGTAAGGTGTTAAATAGCTATGGGAATCTAATAAACTTTAAAGAGTAGGAATTGCCAGCTAGGCCCTGGCTGACAGGCAATCCAGTTACATGTCAAAAGATTTATTTGCCATGTTGAACCATGTATGAAGATTCAGCAGCTGATAACAGCATCCAGTAGGTAGCAACAAGGAATTTTACTATGTGCTAACTAGCTTCATCCCTCCTAAAAGCAAAAATGCCCATAAAGGCAATGTGAACCAACTTCTATCCCTGCTGTGCACTTGGAACTTCTCAGAGTCTGCTCACTGTAGGTTTCAGTCTGTGGATTTTACAAGCAGAGATTCAAACCAGCTGTATCACTTAGTATAGAATTAACCATGTTTGGTAGATTGCTATGTTACTCCATTTAGGGTTTTATCTGGGGATCAAACAACTCACTTCCCCAATGCTGGGACTGATACAGGTATCCATCCTCTGCCAAAACTCCCTTCACGAACCATATGAAAAGCAGCACTCTCCTAAAGGCCAGACCATCTTTCCTATAGCAGCCTATATCCTATAACTAGTTCATGATGACAGTCTAAAGACCTGGGCCTTGTATGCCAGCTTATGTTAACTGTGGAGAGCAATCCTCACTTCACAGCCCCTGATAGGTTGCCTTGGGCCTTTGTTGTTATATAAAGCCCATGCCTTCCTTGCTTTATGGCCCTTTCTTCTTTTCCATCTGAAAGGTGGTAGTTCTCCAGAACACCTGCTAAGAAACTACTGCATGATAATTTTCATCTCAGTACTAGCTTCCCAAGGAACCTGATAAATGACCTACAAAAGTAACCTTGCAATTTTAAAGATAGATATAAGAACCACTGAAATAAAAAGGGAAATTTAGTGCTAGCAAAGGCATGGAGCAAAAGAAACTCACAGGCCTCAGATGGGAGGGAAATGGCCATGTAGCTTTGTAAAGCGCTTTTGTTTTGCTTGGTTTTCAAAGACAAGGGGCTTGGATCATGACACGTGACTCAGCAATTCCTCAGCCCAGCATATGCTCAAGAAAATATGCAGACAAATTCGTTGTTACTCTACCTTTCATGGAGAAACCTAAATAAATATTGATTAGCTCCAAATAGGATGCCAGCAACAGGTCAATGGCTTTATTGAACTAACTACAGGCCACAGGCAACAGGTTACTTAGAGACTGGTGGATGACTCAGAGACAGCCACAACACTGAAAGCCCCCCACCCAGCATGGCTGATGACATCATAAGAGTTACATTACTAATGTCGTTCCTCCTGTTAATCTTCCAACTCCTAAATACTTCCTTTAGAATCCCCTTAGATCATATCCAAGTGTGGGGGTTGGGGTTGTACATAAAATCCTGGAATCTGAGGGGAAGGTCCAGTAACACCCCAACTCTTTCTATAAGAAAGTGTTAAAAGCCCTACTACTGTCACTGTGATCTAGTGATCACTGTTTTATCCTTTTTATTTGATCCTCATAACCAAGGATCCCAGTATTCAGTAGGGCATGTGAGTTATCATTACCACAATCTAGTTATCACGGTATTATCCTGTTTATTTTGTGGCCTTAACTAAGTATCTCAGTATTCTGTAGGCCACTTCAGGGACCTATGATTCAGCAAGGTGATGGTCATGTAAGGCCCAGAGGAAGTGGCTTTCTTCTCACAGTCACCAAAGGAAAATGCACAAGAACAGATGCAGATGCGTTCTTCCTGAATACACAGACATGGAAAGAAAGATGATGTCATTAATGACGGAATGGACTCATAAATTATTTTGTAGTCACACAAAGGCAGGAGATAGTTGACATAAAACACAGCTTTTTTCCTCACAGGAATAAGAGACAGCTTGTTCTTGAGCCAAGTGTGAGTGGCCATGGCTCAGGAACATGGGTTCAGGTTGCCCCCAAAACCACTCCAATGTGGAAATGGTGTCATGCAGATTTATAGTTATGGAACAAAAGGAAGTCATAAGTCAAGGCACATTTCAAATACAGGGTGAAGACATGGCACATGGGTTAATTACAGAAAAGTGGGAAATCTCTGCTATAGGCTTAAGGTACTTGCTGATAACCTTCTCCCTATGGGTTGGTGGAAATAGTGATTGGTTTAGTTAGTACATTCCAAAGTGTTGAACCTGTCAAAAGGATGTTAGGCTACACACGGAGGTGGGCAGCGAATGGCTGTTAAAGGAACTAAAGATAGCTGGAGATAATTTGGCTCTGGATCTTTAACATTCCAAATCTCCACAGTCATGAACTCAATCAGCCTAAAAGAATTTTTAACATGAATGTGGCTTCTGGGAGCTTCAGTTCACTGTTCAGCAGAGAGAATGAAACACTACTATGTGCTTGAGTCTCAGGCATTGTAATGAGCAAAAGCGAGATGCACAAGAAATTCTATTCCTAAAAATGCTAAGGTCACATGAAACTGATTTGCACACACTTGGAAGTCAGAATATTGGTTTTCTTTGGAGGATTAGTTGTGACATAAAGGGGTGTGAAGGTGATTGAGGGTGTTGGCTCTTTCTTGGTCCATGTTTTGATTATGGATTTAAGTTGACTTTGTGAGCTGGTCTTCTGGAAACTTACTATAGTCTGCTTTTCTTTGTATGGGTTCTACTTTAACTGGATCAAACAAACAAACAAACAAACAAGGCCAAAGAGCGGATAGAGACTACAAAGACAGAAGTGTGTCAACCAAAATATAGACACAAATTCCAGGTGCCACTGTGCACTGATGCAAGTTCTTACAGATGCAGAGCCTATGGTCCAGAGGCCTCCAGCTGGCCTACATTTGGAGAATGCTGAATGACTTTTTGCTTTTAAGCCTCTTCCTACCTCCACGCAAAGAGAAAAAGTCCCCATTCATGTGGACTCAGGGTTCTCTACAAGAGCATAAAGGTTGCCTAAGCAAGGCATGCATTGTGTAGGGGCAGAGAAGAGGAAAAGACATCAGAGTTTGATCTACTGTGCCCAGCGTAACTGAGGTGTTATCCATCCTGAGGTGTCTTTACCCACCTACTATCTACCTGTCTATACTTCTAGAACCATCACCATTTTGAAATCTGTCACCTCCTTGCAAAACCACAGTGGCGGGAGAAAACATTTTTGTCCCATAAGCTAAATGTTTCTTTCCTCCTTGATTTTTTTTTCTGTCATCTTGGAGAAAGTTTACTACTTTGTGCTTTAAAAAGTCTTTCTGACATTTTGATCAAATGCCACAGAACTGTCATGGCAAAGAGCTAAGTTATAGTGGCTTTAATTTTGTCTAATATGTGTTAGAAGTGTCCTTGAAGACTAAAACTGAAACCTTCTGCATTTAAGTATGCTAATATGTACATTGCATTTGTATAGATGTGCTTATATGTATATATCTTTGCATGTGTGACTATGTGCTTATACATGTATGCTTGCACGTGTACACATAGTTGTGTGCATAAGCATGAGTGTATGTTTAGTGACTATGTGTGCATAGATATATACTTGCTACATAGGTATGCATGGGGTGTTATGCTTTGAATTATGTGTGGATGTGTGTTTGCATCTATTTCCATAAATACAATTGGTTGTGATTGTGTGTGCATGGATGGGCAAGTATGATTGTATATTTGCACATGTTGACATAGGTATGCATATGCATAGTTGTGTGCTTATATGTTTATAGGTAGTGCTTCCACATATGTGAATAAGTATACATGTGTATGTAAAACTAGACAGCTTCAAAATGGTATATGTTGGTGTGTGTACATGTGTGTATGTGCACATGACTGAATATGGATATGCACATTCTTTATGAATATAATGCCATTTGAGGGTGCATGTTACTCTCTCAAGACTCATGACTCTCTGCTTTCAATTACATTCAGACTAGTCCAAAACCCTTCTGAACTAATCCTAGTCAACTTGGAAGCCACCACACTCGGGCATGAGGCTGTCAAGAGTGAGTGTTTGCAGATGTCAGCACAAGGAAGGCAGGCGTCCAGGAGGACAGATCAAGGCTTAGTGACGGGAAAATGCATGCCAGTGTGTCCTAGCTCCAGAGCGCCAACACAGCCGCGAGAAAAACTCGTCATGACAGCAAATCAATAATCTCTTGGAGACGATCCGTTTCTGAAATATCCTTGATTAATTATGCCAGAGTATGCTTGGCAACAGTCCTTTCCTCCAGATTAACCTAATGCTTTGTGCGTGAAGCAGGATTATAACTCGTTCTGATAAGTCAGATTTGACATTTGGAATCAGGCTTTAAAGGTTTGGGTTATAGATTTTCTAATGTCTCCATGTCAAACATAATTGTGCTTATTACTGCTTGTAGTTGTTTGCCAGTCAATCAAAATAACATTTATTTGATCGTAAACAAGGCTAAATTAAAACCATTTGAAATCATCATACTTGAGGACTTGGTGAAGATGCATCTTTCAAATCTCGGAAACCTTGCTGCAGTGCTGTGACGGCTATGGCATTGCAAAGGGCAATCGAAGCATGTTACTGTTAACTTCAAAAATTAATTTTTCTCTATACTTTGTGCATGCGTAGCTTTTTTTTTTGGTGATTTAGTCCCTCATGACTACAATTTTGAGTACAATATTTTACTCTTTTCTATAATACACAATTATAAATTTTACCCCTTAAAGCTGAATGTATTTTAAAACTAACTTAGTATATGTTGTACTCGGGAATTTATTTATTTTTATTTCTCATGAATTGCAGGTAGGATTCTAATAAAAACCAATGAAAATAGGATTTTCTTAAGGGCATGAGACTTAGAAATTGCTCCAACAAAAGTTGTGTATGCTGTGCTCTGTTTGGTTTAATATATTCTTAAAGTGGCCCTACCCCACAGTATATCAAGAACACCTTTCATCGGGCTGATTATAATACTACGTCGTAGCACATTGCTGATCCATTTACATAATCATAATTATGGACTGATATAAAATGGCCAGTATCATCATGTAGGCATACAACACAAATCAAAACAGAGCCTAGTATTTTTTGGGAAAGTTTGGCATTATGGACTTGCATTAATCAGGCTAGGCCAGATTATCCTAAGATACAGCAGTGTGCCGCTGAACTCTCCATAAATCAACGCTACACAATTTATTCCTCATTCACACAAAGTCTTCAGCAGTCCACATGACTCTCAGGGCTGTTCCCTTTCAGGTTATAACTCAGAGCTTTGGGCAGCTTCTATCTTGAAGTCCCATCATCTAAAGTCTCAGAACAGTATGATAGAACAGAGAAAATAAATTAGCAGCTTGAGAGCCATCCGTTTGGAAGTGTCCACATAATCTCTGTTAATTTTAAGTCCAGTGTTTAAATGTATCCTATTGTGAATGTGAGGTACACATCAATGGACAGAAGGTGGCCATGTGAGGTATAGAACAAAGAAAAGATCCCAAGTATACAGTCAGATCAGTCAGATCGTTAAACCTAAAGAAGCACATGACAACCTGAAGTCTTTAAGTGACAGAGTTGTTAGTCCAGAGTGATGAATTAATCTGAAAAGTAGGTTGGATCCCATCTTAAGAAGCCGGTAGATGGAATGAATGGAATAGAATGGAGTCCAGTGATCTAAGTCATCTTCTTAGAGCTAAACCCCAACTCCAGAGGATGCTGATACATCTGATGAGTCAGTTCTGCTGCAAAAGTAATTTCTGAGAAAGCACAGGTGTGTGTTGTTGTGCGTTATG
This sequence comes from Arvicanthis niloticus, assembly GCF_011762505.2. Classification (NCBI taxonomy): domain Eukaryota; kingdom Metazoa; phylum Chordata; class Mammalia; order Rodentia; family Muridae; genus Arvicanthis; species Arvicanthis niloticus. The sequence goes on along the minus strand of NC_133436.1, from coordinate 22,623,250 downwards.
CGTGTGATTAAGTGTGTTGGCCTTCCTTTCTTAACAATGTGCTTTTTTTTGTTTGATAGTCTCTACTCAACGTATTTCCTCAGGACCTTGAAGGAAGTATTGGAGTGTTCTTCTCATCAGTTAAGGACTATTCAGTTCCCCCACCCCTTCCACGTACTCCATATCTTCTTGTTGTCCCTTACCTGTATTCTCCATGCCATTCAAAATGCTTCTGAGAAGAACAGGCCTTTGAAGAGACAAAGGCCCACCCATGGCTGAGCACTTCGCTGTGATGATGCCCTGGGGTTTTTCTCACCATCTCTCTCTACTAACATGATGTTGTACCATGAGATTTGCTTCCCCATATGGGCATCAAGAATGTTCTGATGTTCAAATACAGAGGCCAAGTAGCACTGAGCCCCTGGCATCTTGCCAGCCTGAATAGCTAAGGCAAGGCTGCAGGTTCCTTCTCTCTGGCACATACATGACAAGGAAAACTACCCTTCCTTAATACAGGATCTGCCGTTGACTATTACCCCATCATGTTTCCCAGTGTCCCACAGACAACAGAGCATAAAGATTCACACAGGGGCCCAGACTGCAGACAACATGTATCTGAGCTCACATCCAGCGCCTTACACTTGGGTAAATCTGAGCATCATTTCCCTAAATTCCCTATGCTTTATTTTATATAAAATGGAATTGATTGTGATGGTAATAATGAGAATAGCTGAGGCTTATTGTGAGAAACAAATGGGGTTTTTAATCTATGCGAACCAGCCCCTGGCATGTAGCAAAGGAATTCACAAGATCAATCATTGTTTGTAGACATCATATAAGCCAGTGTTATCATAGGATTGCATGCTAGCCACCCTAATGAATTAGATCTTTTCCAAGATGAAAGACTTCAGGGTTGAATTTGGCTAATTAAAAGGCATCCCCAGTGACAGCTGACCAATAAGGATCTTCACCTACTATGTTCTGAGTTTCCCTTTTAAGTAAATGGGATTATAATAGGCACGAAGTGTATAATATTTACTAAGTCAGTAGATGAACAAATGAATGAACAGAAGAACACGTGACATATGTGTGTGAGTTGAAAGCCTGGGCTTGGGAGTTAGGAAGATGTGGGCAAGCACCGGCTGGAAAATGTGTGAATTCTACACTCTCGTTAACAAGTGAGCCTCTGTTCCTCAAGTAGAAAATGAGGGCAGAAATAACCTCCCAAAACAGGAATTTTTCATGTGAATGAAATAAGATCAGAGTAGAAAATTACCAACTCTAAACTCAGTATATATCAGCTCAGTAGATAAAAGGTATTATTTTTTATATATATCACATTTATGTATATCAATTAAAATTAGGGAAATATTATAGACAGAGAGAGATGGGGGAAGTCTCATTTTCATGTGCTCAAATAGATATTAGCCAAAGTTACAGATCACCAGAGGGTTTTTTTATCTTTTTTTGTTTGTTTCTCTGATTGCTTGCTTGCTTGCTTGCTTTGTGTTGTATATATTATTAAGATTAAGGAGAAAAGAAAGAAAAAAGAGAGTTGTAGATAAGGAGATAAAGTGGTGGGGAAGATGAGGTATGAGGCTTAGGAGGGGACCAAGAAGAAAGCCTTAAGAAGAACTGAGTTCCTTCCTTGGGCAAAAACCCACCAGTTTTACTCAGAGAGGGACACATGGCATATTAAGTTCCTCCTCTCCTTGTCCCATCCTCCACTCTACCTCTAAGTTGGACTTGCTATTATTAATATCCATTTGGTTTCCCTTATCTTTATATACTTTAAGTTCTACAGCAGAAATTTGGGTTTATGGATGAAAAATTGGCACCATGCATGGAAAGAAACCCATGATTCACCTTAGAGCGGCCTTAATCAGTTACATCACTCACTGCTCTGAGATTATACAGGGGTAACATCCCATTGGCAACTGTGCTATGTCCTCACAATGACTTATATTCTTTGCACTTGTTAATGAACTCCTTCCCTTAACCATTCTTCTATGTGTCATCCCCAAAGCCCTTGGAGACACCCAGCTCAGAAGTCTGCTGCTGTGTGAAATCTTTCCTTGATGCACCAAAGTAAGAGCAGAGGTCTGGGGACCCCATACCCACCATGTCTCCCATGCCTATAGCTCACGACACTCGCCACTTTTGTCTAAGGGTAGCAATTAGAGATGCTAGGCCGTGAGCACTACCAGTGCTAACTGTGGAATGTGGCCAGAAGAACTGAAAGCAAGACCACTGAAAATTCCACTCACATGGTATAATACAGTGTGCACTACCATTGGCATCCAGTCACAGAAAGAAAAAGAGAAAGAAAGAAAGAAAATCCCTAAAACTGTTGGCCCACAAGATGCTGGGCTATAAATAAGAAAAAATGCGCAGTACAGTGGTACCTTCCACTATAATGCCATAGCCCCTCAGCGCCTCATGGAAGTACCCCAGCACAGTTATTAGGAAGATCCGGCAAAAGGAATGTACTATCTTCAAGTCACATGTTCTTCCACCCCTAGGAAAGGAAAACCCATGGCAAGAGGAACTGTCCCTGAACTTCTAGAGAAACAGAGACCATAGTAGTTGAAACTGGCATTTCCTGCCATTGTGAAGGATGTCAGCTGGGGTGGCATACCTTGAATTAACCATCTAGTAGAATTAATAACAATTTCAGAATAAGACATTTAGTCAGATTTAGACATAAGATTTCAGGTTTGCTACTGCCCATGGTAAAACACATTCTCTCTTACCTCAGAGTGAATAAGAAAAAGCTTATTCTGGAGTCAGATATGCATGATGACAGCCCAGAAATACCAGGTCAGGTTACCCCAAATACCATGTCCAACAAAAAGTCATAAATGAAGGTATGAGATGAGAACATTTGTGATGAGAACATTTTTACCGTTGGGTTGGTAGACATCGGCCCTTTATTTGTTCTTTCCAAAAAGAATTGCACTTGACCATCACAAGAATATTGGGGCAAATACAGTGGTGGGTAAAAAGGAGAACCTAAGATAAATCCTAAGATAAATGGATTTCAGCTCTCCACAGTCACAAAAGCTCTTATCAGTCAGTCAGCTTGTAGAGTCTTTAACACACACGTGACTCTGTAACCCCACCCCCATCCCTACCCCCATGCCACCACACCCTAAAAACTTTAGTTCACACAAATAGACCTGCATCCGTTTGTTTCCAACCTGTCTAGGGTCTTGTTTCTGTACCCATGAAAGAGAATTCACAGTGACCCCAAGCCTTTCTGTGGTGCTCCTCCAACCCTGGGCTTTCTTTCCAACTGCAGAAGTTGTGGACAGTGAGTCAGCCAGCGTCTTGGGCTTTTTTATGATGTGCATTTTTATGATGTTACCCTTCCTGTCACTTCAAATTATATGGCCTTACTTTTAGGCCTGGAAGTTCCTTCTTGTTCTATTACCAAATAAAGATTTCTCAGTTTAAGCCCTCTTTTTGCATGTAAGTGACCAAGGTGAGAAAGAAAGAAAGAAAGAAAGAAAGAAAGAAAGAAAGAAAGAAAGAAAGAAAGAAAGAAAAGAAGGAAGAAAGAGAAGGAGAGAGAGAAAGAAAGAAAGAAGGAAGGAAGGAAGGAAGGAAGGAAGGAAAGAAAGAAAGAAAGAAAGAAAGAAAGAAAGAAAGAAAGAAAAGAAGGAAGAGAGAAGGAGAGAGAGAGAGAAAGAAAGAAAAGAAAGGAAGAAAGAAAGAAAGAGAAGGAGAGAGAGAAAGAAAGAAAGAAAGAAGGAAGGAAGGAAAGAAAGAAAGAAAGAAAGAAAGAAGGAAGAAAGAGAGAAGGAGAGAGAGAGAGAAAGAAAGAAAAGAAAATTCAGGCTGTATTATGACTGTACATTTTTTTTTTCTGCACTAGAACAGGTTTTCCACTGCTTTATTTTTGCTCGACCTGTAAACCTGGTGGACATTAGGGACACCTTCATCCTATTCTCATAGACATGGCCAATCACACATCTGCTAGTGCCCTCAGTCCGGGTGCACACAGGCATGCAGGTGCACACTGACACATGTCCACACAGACAGATGTTCACAAACCCCTTGTACAGAGACATCTTTCGATTTGTGATCCTCTTGTCCTAGGGGTGTAAGAAACACAGATACCCTAACACTTACCTGGTAACTGAGGTACCTATGGCTGGAAGAACTCCCTGGAACCTGCCCCTGCCCTCCAGCACCACAAAGGTAGACACTGGGGTGCCTTTCCTTTATTACTGAACTAAGCTGCCCATACTTCACATTCCAAAGCTGGTTTTGCTTCCAACACAGAAATAACTTTTGCCTACTGTCCACACAGTAAGAGGAAAATACTCCCCTATGGGGGTTGGGCTGTTTCAGAGAAGGGAATGACTAGGAAAATGGCAAAGGACACTCTCCAAATTGTATTTTTTAATCTTCAGTTTTCAGTTCTGCTTAGCTGTCAGTTCTAGGACATAAAATGGTCTTGAGATGTCTCAAGTCCACCATTTCTCTTCCCCTGATTTAGTGCCACCCTGTGTAGCTTTGTCCTTCTCTGAGTCACTGATGCAGGTTGTTTTTTTTTTAAACTTCTCTTTGTTTACAGGTTGCTGGTTGCTATCACAGATAGTCATAAAGGTCTTGCAAACCATAGCCACACTCAATGTGTAAACCTGCTTCTTTAATACTGTTAAATAACAGTACATTCTTCCTACATCAGTACCGTAACTTGCTACTTGCACACTTCTCCATATTTCTGGCAAAAGCCATCCATTCACAAATAATCTGGTAATGAGAAAGTACAAGGATTTATCAACAACCTATCCTAGTGTGTCCCAGTGTATTCCTGTCAATCGCTTCACAGCTACTCTAACAAGCCTCTGAGATAATCAACTTAAAAGAGAGAGATGGACGTTGGCTCTTAGTTTTGGAGTTTCGGTCCATAATTAGCTGGCCCTTGTGCTTGGCAGGAATGTGAAGCAGAGCAAAGCCACTAACGTACTCATAGCCAAGAAATGAAACAGGAAGAAAAGGAGACCAGGTTCCCGCAGCATCTTACTAGTTCACACTCTCCGTGAGTGTGATACCTCCCACCAGATCCCACCTCTTCAAGTTTCTACCATATCCTAACACCTCAAAGCCAGGAGCCAGGCCTTTAACTCATGTGCCATTGGAGGACTTAGCTCTAGGAGTATGCAGGATAAGATGCATGGCACAGAGCTCTGGCATTAAATGTTACTGAATCAAATAGCCCAAGATAATTGCCTGTCCATTGTCCTTTGGACACAGAGTGCATACATGCGGTAGAGTCTCTCCTCTACACAGAACATTGCCTCCGAGGGAAATGGCAGAGGACAGTCAGTCTCTGAACCTTGCTTTTTATCTTCAGTTTTGACTGCACTGCTTAGCTGTCATTTCTAAGACATAAAATGGTCTTGAGATGTACCTTGAGGGTACCTAAAAGTATCCTGTATCAGTGTCTTTTGTACCAAACCATATATCTCTCAGTCCTGGTATATGTGCAAACCAAACCCAGAACATTAGCCTTTCTGACAGAAGTTTGATAGGCACTAAGTCATCCCATCCCCTTATTCTGCAAAATGATTTTAAGCTTCAGAGTGTACAAGACTCTGACCTGGAGTGTTTGATGAGGAGGCGCATAGCCGACACTAGGTCCCACAGGCCAGCTTTCTAATTGTCTTGCATAACTACATCACATTGGTTCTTTGAGCATCTTCTGCAAACACTGTTTTTCCTCCTCCATCTCTTCACTCGTCAGTTAACAGGTAAATTGTGGGTTTCTGGGTATCTGTGTCTCTGTTCCACGTAGGGGAGACTCTACCACATGTGTCCACTCTGTGTTAGACCTTTGCCACATGATGTTGATCAGTTCATGGCAAAAGTCACTCTGCTGCACCGCAGGGAACTGAGCCAAACCCTAAGAAAACACACAGATGCAACGGCCCATGAAAGACTCACACTTTCTTATTTGGGATACAGGCTTCCAAATGTAACAGTGGATGAAAGAATTTGTTCCATGGCAACTACTATGTCTTACACCAGTATTTTCTAAGACAGAGTCTCTATATTGACCAGACAAAGTGTTGACTCATTTGGCAGTCAACCATCCTCACAGGACTCTGAAACAAGTCAAACTTCAATCACTCAGTAGTTGTTCACTGACAGTTGTGTGAGTCTCTTTTCTCTGCTATAGTTAATAACCTAAGTCAGGTAAAGCTTTATAAAGTGAAGAGGTAGATTTAGCCCATAGTTCTAGATATCCAATCCTGCTGATAACATCATGATAGGTGATGCCTCAAGCTGAAGTGTAAGTGGATGGAAGAAACACTTCTATACAGAAAGGTTGGGGTTTCATGAATCCTTCCAAAAGCATGACTCCAATGACATGAGGAACCACTGTTATCTCCACCTCTTAAAGGCCCATTGACCCTTCTTTAGGACATAGAAGACCGTATCTCCCAACACCTAAGTCTTTGGGGAACAAACCACATGCAAATCATAGTAACGAGTGCAAAGAACAATCCAATGCAATTACTCAGAGCTGTTGATCAAACTATCTCCATGTTTCTTTCTCCAATGCATCTGCCCCTACCTAAGAATACTGTGGAATTTCAGTGATTTCCCATGCTTAGGAAACAGATCAGTCTTCATTTTGCTTCCAGCTACTCGTCCCAACACTGCACTGCTTTCTGGCAACATGCTCACTGGTTGATTGTTTACTGTTAGTGAGATGATAGTGTGCAACAGGAACAACAACGAACAAGTTTTTTTTCTGCAACAGAGATCTGGTGGGTTCTTATAAGCCTGAACTAAAATAACTCGATCTGTTGGATGATGATCCCCGTAATCTCTACCATGGGATTACCAAGTCTAATAATGCTCAACTCAGACATCTTTCTAAAACACTTTTCTGGAACAGGCCTGGTGATGCGGTCCTATAATTCCAGCTACTTGGGGCTGAGGTAAAAGGATCAAAAGTTCAAGTTCTGCTTCGACTGGACAGTTTCTTTGAGGCCAGCTTTAGTAAAACCCTGTATTAAGATGAAAAGCAGATGGAAGTGGACAGGAAGGAATGGAGCCCAGCGGTTGAGCACTTGCCTAAGATGCATAGGCCCTGGGTTCATACGCACTTGTGATTGGTGATTCTAATGTGAAGAAAAGATTTAAAGGTGGGCTTAAGGCAGCCTAGGTTTAAATTATCACTCCAGACCTAGCAGTTCTGGGATACTCTTTGAAAGATAACCTGAGCCTTGTGTTGTCCCATCTGCTGAATGGAGCTAACACTATCCTCTTAGAACATGGTTTCAAAGATTATCAGAACAAACACTTATTGGGTGTCCTATATACCAGGGTCTTTTCTAGGTGCTACAGAGATCCCAGCAAGCAAAATATGACCTCTCATTCCCATGCAGCTAGGCTCCGAATTGAGAATATACCTGGTGCTCAGGTCCTTAAGGGGTGGAGTGCTACTCAGGAATAAATTGACACTGGAGTTCTTGTACAATTAGTTCTCAGCTAAGTGTTCTTGCTGCTCCAAGGTTGGCCTTTGAGGTCAGATATTACAGGAGCATGCATAACTTACCTTTTTTATTTCATAAAACTTTATTTATCTATAAGGCAACACTTAAATTTGGGATAAATACTTGGCACTCTGCTTGTCTTGTCGATATATACTCTTTATAAGTAAGACTAATTTGCACCAAAAATGTTTAGGTGGGGGACTGAAAATTCTTTTGTGCATGAAAATTATGAATGATGAAGTCTTATCTTGATTTTAAAAAGGAACAAACAACTACAAAAAAAAAAAAAAAAACCCACAACAACCTTTCACTTGTAATTTGCCACTGGCCACATCTGCACATGTGCAGCTAGCCACCCAAAGACCTCTGGTCATGTCACTGATGGAGCCCATTGCCCCCTTTTCATATGGAGGATGCAAGCAATGTGGTGGTCTATCAGATCTTCCTTTTCCCAAACCACTTCCTGTCTGGCATCAGCAAGCACAGCCTGACCTTGCCAAGTACAGCATCTGACCAGCAGCAGGCATGGGAAGGACAAGAAAGTCACTGGACAACTGATCCTATTCGGGTTGGTTGTTTATATTCAGTACACTGAAAAGTGGCTCATTTTCTACTCATTTTGGATAAATGACTAAAGAAAAGTTTAGACGTTTCTACATTACAATCGGCCCAAACATAGCCCTGTCACATATAAGCCACGCAGGCCTCCAGGGCCAGCCTTGTCTTCAGAGAAAAAGTGCAACTTGCAGATCTTTTTCTATATCACATTTGGTAAAAAAAAGTGCATTTTGATTTTTTATACAGTAGTATTACCACTGATGTCTCAAAGTGTTGGTGACATTCCCAGCCACTGTCATCTGACATAACTAGATCATAAGGAGACAGCCAATAGCCTACATTTCTAAAATACATTGTCTTTACACTAGCACACAGCACCTCTTGCGTAGTTTACCACAGATCTGACTGAACTGTGTGACAACAATCACAACAAGACTAGGGAAGATTAAAGGTAAAATATAAAGCCGACGTTCTATGGAATCACTCACCCGACACAATTACCGAAGACTCGGAGGGAGATGATATCTATCAGAGCATGCTGTGGCCAAGAATATCCAGCACTTTAATAGGTATTTCAAAATCACCAGTTTCCGTTTTCCTATGAATATGAGCCAGAATTTTTTCCAAAAAATACCTGTCTCGATATCCTCAACATAGCTTTCACCTGCCAACGCTTACTGCCACCTGATTCTGTTTTACTAAAATGCTAGAGTTTGAAAATCCTAACATTACATCCTGCCTTTTCCCTTGAATATGTAAACAATATAGTAAGAACAGGACAAAGATTTGTTTGATGGCTGTTTGGGAGGTGCTACATAGAAGCCTACTAAGGACTCCATCGTTGGTTCTGCAATCTTTGTACTCTCAAAAATGGGTCCAAACATGGAAGATGTGGAGCTATGGGGAGCAGGCAGTTTTTACTAAGACCTCAGACTGTATATACACCTTTCCATTAGATTTCCTTACCAAGAGCATTTGGTCCTTCAGGAATTCAGGAGTCTGTCTTTCCTCTTTGTGGTCTCCTGAAAAGGATCAGTCTCTGCCCTAGCCCACTATGCTTGGAATGTACAGTAGCCATTCAACCAGAAGAAGAAAGGAATGTTCCATTCAGCTCCTTGGGATTCTCCTTTTATATGTCACAATGACCGCTAAACAGTACAGGTGCAAACTGGTGCAAATTCAGCATTGCTTGAATTTGAGCTGTGCTGTTACAGACATGACTTGAGAGTGTGTGTCCAGAGCCTTGAAGTCTCATTGCTGCTTACTCTGAGGCTGTAATCAAACACTGAAAAGAAGTGATGTACATCAGGATATTTCTATTAAATGGAAATTTGAAATCCTTTGCCACTTACTGCCCAAGAACAGGCATTGGTTAAATAAATTTGAGAACATCTACGTAGCAAAATCTTAGGCAGTGTAGGTCTAGATTAATGTTCTACAAAAGAATTTCTAAACTGGCATATTAAAATTTTCTCAAATATGTTTCTCCGTTTATTTTTAAGAGATTTGAAATTTTGAGATTTATTTGTTTACTTATTTATTGTATGTATTTGAGTGTTCTGTCTGCATGTACACCTACATGCCAGAAGAGAGCATCAGATCACATTATAAATGGCCATAAGCCACCATGTGGTTTCTGGGATTTGAACTTGGGACCTCTGGAAGAACCGGTAGTGCTCTTAACCACTGAGCCATCCCTCCAGGTCCAATTTAAGGTTTTTCTTGAGAGATTTTTCACCACTCTTGTTAGGTTTATTCCTAGATATTGCTGGGGCTACAGTGAATGGTGATTCCATAGTTTCATCCTCTCTGTGTTTATTGTCAGTTTACAGAAATGCTGCTGGGTTTTGTGAGTTGATTTTTTTTAATCCTGCAGCTGTGAGGAAAGTGATAGTTGTTTCTAAAAGTTTTCTTGTAGAATTTTTAGGATGGTCTCTGCAAGGAGGGGTAATTTGACTCCTTTTCCTACTTGGATCCCTTTAATTTCCTTCTCTTACGTAATTGCTCTAGCTGGGGCTTCAAGCAGGAGCAGGTGAACAACCATGTCTGGTTCCTGGTTTTAATGAGATTGCTGTAACTTTAATTTTTTCAAACCTTATTTTTTTTTAATGATGGTTCTTAAATGCTTTAATCTCCCTTGTAGCCCATCACCCACCAGAGGTAGTGGGAAAGAAAGGATATGGGGGAAGTGGACGTGTTCAGAAAGACTCTTTGGAGCAACTCCCATCTGTGTTGTCTGGAAATCGGCAGTTCAGTTCACAGGTTAGCAGCGGCAGCTTGATCCACTTGCAGACACTTCACTGATACACCAGCAGTCCTGTTCGGTAGAGTCAGCTCTAATCAGCAGCACTGGCATGACCTAGCAGAGACAGCCAGTCCTCAGCCTCAGCTTCAGTCAGCAGGAGGGACCCAGAGGAACACCAGGAGTTCTCAGCTGTGCTTCTCTGAAGGAAATGAAGATCAGTGAAGACGAAGATAGGAGACCCACAAGCGTTACCCAGCGAGCTATACCAGCAAACGCAGCCTCCTGCACTGTCTGTAGAGTCCTATTTATACCCTCCAAACATCTCACGTCTTTTCACGTGCTTGCTTTAGCAGAACATCTTTTCTATGTCAGTGAAATATTCCTTCACGTGTTTGACCCAACAAAACTCCCATCCAACTGACTTTCCAAAAAACCCTTAAGTTTCTGTTTCAGATTTAGGATTGATGTGGCATGTTTGTCAGACACACACACACACACACATCCTTTATATGAAGTATGTTTTCTCCAATTCTATTCTCTCTCCATCCTTTTTCATGAAACACTTGCATTTGTTTTGAATGATTAAAAAGTATCTCTGAAAGTGTTTAACATCCTTAGCAATCAAGGCAATTCGAATTAAAACCACTTTGCAAGAAAACAACTGTCCGTAAATAGTGGAAGAATGTGGGAAAAAGGAACCCTCATTCACTGTTGGTGGAAGTACAAACTGATGCAGCCACCATGATATTATATGTGGAGAATACTCAAAAACCTAAAACCACATATTATATGACTGTATCATACTATGCTTCAGCATGTATCTGAAGAACTCAGTGTCCTTCTACAGAGATTGATTGACCATGGTTATTGTTGCTCTGTTCACAATAGTCAGGAAATAGAAGCTGCCTAGACCTCTGTCAACTGATGGATGGAAAATGAAAACATGGTACAAATACATAACAGGACTGTTTTCAGATGTAAAGAAAAATATAGTCATCAAACTTGCAGATAAATGGATAGAACTGGGAATACTAACCTGAGCGGAGTAGTGCAGAGGCAGAAGGACAAACCGTGTGTGTTCTCTCCTGTGTGCGGATCTGAATATAGAGATTTGTATATAGATCTGTAGATTTGAATATAGAGCCAGAGGTGGCCACAGAAGCCCGGAAAGTATAAAGGGAACACTGGGAGAGGGAGTTGGAGAAGGAGTGCAGGGGAAGGAAGTAGTAGAACACAAGTGTTCTGAATGTGGAAATGTGGGAAAGTCAGAGGAAACTTGACTGACTTACGGAACCTGACTGGATGTACGGGAGGAAAGGTAAACAAGAGAGAAAGGCGAATGACAGGATGTTTAAAAGGGCCATAGGGAAACATGCTGTGCTTAGTCAAAAATATATACAAGTGGTGTCCGGGCTTTTGTTATTTTTAATTAATTAATTGCCTTAGAGGTTTTGCTTATATCTTATGGCTTCTGGCTTTGAGTTTAAATGGGATTCCCGACAGTGCGAACAAATGTGTCTCTGCATTGATATCTGTTTCTGGTGCCTCTTCTTGGACTCTTTACCATCTGTTTGTTTGCTTTGTCCCATTCCAAGTAGTTTGGTTCTGTTTTATCTTGTCCTATTTTATTGTCATCCCTTAGATGCCTGTTTGTTTTCTAACAAGAGACTGAAAGGGGGTGGGTCCAGATAGGAGGGGAGATAAGGAGACACTGGGAGAAGTGGGGGAGGGAAAACTGTAGTCAGGGTACACATGAGAAAAAAAAATCTGTGTTCAATAAAAGGAAAAAAGAAATGCTATTTTCATAATAGATACACATATACAAATTTTAAATACCTTAAACATATTTAATATTACATCTTTAAAATATTTAAAATGTGAGTTTTAAATACAATATTTAAATTTTAAAATGTTCTTCAACTACAGCACCGTGGGGCGAAAACAAAACTCCTTTGACAGTGTGATCTTAACTATGTATAGACCGTGTGATAGAATGGGGAAAAAATGTCATATACACTGTGATTGCTAGTGTTCACTGTCACCTTGCCAGGATCTAGGATGCCCTGGGGATGGTCCTCCATGCATGCCTGTAGGGGGTTCTCTTGATTACATTAATTGATGGGAGGTGACCCATCTCAGTTGTGAGCAGGACCATTCTCTAGGCAGGAAGGAGATCTCGGACTGTATAAAATACAGCGTGCAGCATGCACTGAGCAGGAAAATGCACTCAGCTGTCTTTTTGTCTCTACAGTTTCCCTGACCCCTTTTGTTTTTCTGTCTTTTTGTCTCTGCGGTTTCACCCACCCCCTTTTGTTTTTCTTTATTTCCTCTTATATTATAAAAATTTCCCATTGTAAATATCAAATAACATAAAATTTCAATACTTCAGGTACAGGGGGGGAAAAAGTACTAACGGAACAGTTGCTGCAATGCATGCTTTTGTAGCCATCTCTTGTGGGAGAGCCATGCCCGGGTGTCTATTGTGGGTCTTTCTTGGGGATTCATGCCACTCATTCTCCTGCTGGAGAGAAATGACTGTGAACATGCAATGATAAGAACCTAGTGTTCCCTGCTCTTTTCCAGCACACAACGGTTTTGCCCTTTATATTAATCGAGATGAGAACGTCCCACCATCAGTATCCCAGCAGGAGCAGCGGGCTTGTCGCCATATGCATCTTCTCCATGGGCTATATATTATGGTAAGGACCGAGCCTGCTGGGCATTCGTACTGTATTAGATTCTGCACCGATAAATTTGGGCAACTAATGCATCATGGATATAATCACTAACAGATTCACACTGCGTGCCTCATTTGGTCCAAGACCTGGGCTTTGTCTTGTTTCCCCAGATGCTTATATTTTTAGAAATATATGCCAAGCCTCACACAGCAGGAATTTGTTGAACAATCCCATGTAAGCAGTACGCCTTCCAAAGCTACGTTTTTAAACTTGTTTTCAAACTAAATGTTTGTCTTGGACACTAGTTTTATAGCTTAAAGGCCTTTTCTTTTGCTGGGGTTTGTGTTTTTGTTGTTGCTTTTGTTGGGGGGGGAGCGAGGTTTGCAACAAACACGAGTGAAGGCTGATGAACCAGCTTCTGTAGGTGCAAATGTACACATCTGTGGGTCTACTTAAAACCTATCTCAAAATGATGTGTTACAAATAGAATGCACTTAACTGATGTGTTTTTGGATATCTGGGTACATAAACCTCAAGAAATCTCCTTGTGGTCTCATGAGTACACTAAAGGCCCAAGGATATAGTGCCAAACTTATCTGATAAAAATTTGCTTAGTAAGTGTATTTCATGTTAATTTCAGTCTTTATCATGTTTCAACACTTTGAAATAATTATTTATCTTAGTACAGAGAATTTTAACTTTCTCTTTGTAACTCCAAGTCCACTTTGATATGTTAACGCAGGGAGGGGATTCTCCTGTGAGCTTTTCTTCCTTTTGGTACTCTCTTGTTCTGCGTTCTGGGTCACCAGCCCTTCCTTTAGCCCTAGAGCCCTGGATAGCATTCTTGCAAATACCTCACTACTCGCTGTTCATAATCCTGCTCCCACCCTGAGCTCCTTGGGAGATGCAGTCTCCATGGAGCATTTTGCTCCAGCCAGCCTCCAGCTCGCAGAGAGAAGAGTCGCTATGGGACTTCACACATTTTGCATAAACAATAATATAATATTCAAGACCTGAGATGAAAGAACACTGAGCAACAAGAAGTCATAGGATGTGGCTGGATATAAATGATGTTCAGAGTACAGACCTCAGGGTAAGTGGCGAATAACATTTCCATCTTCTGGCTCTGGCCGTACCACCAGCTAGTGAAACACTGTTCATAGGGACTTGGGAAATTTATTTTCCTAATCACTTTCTAGGTTGTGGGTTTTTTTTTTTTTTTAATTTCCTGCTCAGAATCTTAAATATTGACTTTCTCTGATAGAAAAAAAGTCCAAGAGATTTGTCTTGCAGGTGAAATGTAAATAAATAAATGCTGTATCTTAGAAATGAGCATCTGTGCCTTGCAAATATGAACTTGATATTTAAACACTGTTCACTTCAGAAAAATCAACTGTGAGAGATGCACAATCATTCAGGGGTGCCCTCTGAGACTGCCTTTGGCCTTAAAAGTTGGCTCTCTTCCCCAGCAAGCTCATCACTGCAGTGTATTGGCTTATGCAAGGGACAGGAAGTTTTCTCTGGGAACTGTAGTGTATTTTTGAGAATTTGTTATTAAATGATCTTGCAGAGCCTGGAGGTTTCAGGAACCATGTTCTTTCTGATGACTTTTCTTCCACTGTGTATACAATCAGCCCACGTTCCAAAGAGACACATGGGAAATACCACACAGTCCCCATTATAGACCCCCAAGATCCCTCGTTAAAATGAAGCATTACTCACGCTTTCTGTGCCAAGTGAGGCTTGCCAGCCCCATGGACTCCCTCTGCAAACCAGTACTTGTTTAGACATGTACTCACATTAACCAGCAAATTCTCTCGGATTTGTTCTGAGAGAGCTTTCAAAATAGACTTTTTTCCTTTGGTGTTCTGCCCTAGGCATTCAAAACTCTGCCAAAAGCTAAACAATGCCCCTCAAGTCAAGTCACATTATACAAATCCAAAGGTTTAATTGTTGTCAAAAGGTACTGGCTTTTGCCGCCTTCTAGAATGTCTCATGGCCCTTCATACCAGTGACCCAACAGTGAAAGAATCAGGAAATGAGGTCTTCTGATAGCATACCGGTGTTGTACTCGGTCATTCCAGAACTTCGTGCCAAGATGGGAGAAACCATTCCTCTTATTGTGTGATAGTTAGTTATATAATAAAAGGGTCTTCTTTCCAGTGCTGAGTGTGGCAAGTTGACTGCACCTCAGGGCTGCTGGCCAGGCTGTCTGGCTACTCTTGTTGGACTCTGGTTCTCCAGTCTTCTAAGTCTCCTTTCTGTCTTGTTCTATTCTCCTCCTAGATTTGTATAGCACCGTTGGGGACCTTCATTCACTGTCTCCTCTGAGCTTGTACATCCCCCAGCCCCGTCAGGGTCTTCAAGCTTAGCATCCCTGGTCACCTAGACTCAGACGCACTTGTGCCTGCCTGCTCGGTTTCCCTCTTAGTTGCTCAAATACTTGAGACACAAGCATCCTTTGTCTATTTCTGAAGCACTCTTCACATCCTTCTCGTACATCCCCCCCTCCACCATCACCCCCTACGCATTTCTCTGTATCCGTTAATAAGATGCTGAGCATGCAATAGGGGGCCCCTGGTCTGCAGCAGATTAAAGATTATCATGGATCATGATACTACTTCTTGGCGACAGATGCTAAGCTATGCATTTTTCAGATGCTCTTTCATTTCCTTCAAATTACTCTACGAGGTAAGCATTTCTTACCCATTTTACAGAGAAGGAATAAAAGCTCACAAAGGATGCATAGCTTGCCTGAGACACACTGCTAGCCTATTACCAAAGTGATAGCGCAAGCACTTGTACATGGCTCAGAGTCCATAAACCGTTAACTAAGCCCACTGCTGCCTCCTCCTGTGTCAATAGTTCTGTGGATGAATTTATTACACAAGTTTTCCCTTTTCTATGTGTTTTGAAGAAAACGTCAAGTCTGGGGATTAAGCCCCTTTCCTGGCTTGGGGCCCCAGCTTCCCCTACTTTACCTCCTTGAGCCTCAACTTTCTTGAATTGAATTTATGGAAGAGGATGGTATGAGTCCACAGCATCTGGGAGGACCCCGGGGGCTTTTATGCAGAGCCCACAGACCAAGGCCTCTATCTCAGTATAAACTCTCTTGTTTGCTGCAGTCGGTTCTCAGAAGCTCCTCAACAAACAGCCATGAGTGTTCCTGGTGTCTTCTTCTTCAGGGTTTGAGGATTTTAGTTAGGGTGCTAAGTTCTCTCCCTTACTGTGTGAGTCACTTCCCTCATTTACGAAGTCTGCACTTTAGAAATCAAAAACAACTCTGAGGGACGTGAAAATATCTTTTTTTTTATTGTCTCACAACCCTGATGCTTTAAGACAGATTCCAAATTCCAAATTTCATTATCCCAAATATGTTCATTAAACAACTTCCCAACATTAAAAAAAAAAAAAAAAAGTTAGATCAGACTTCAGTGTGATTTCCCTTTTACGATCCAGTCCCAAATGGCTCCAGATCTGAAGGCCACCAAAATCAGCCACAGAATCCTGGGTTCAGTCTTGTTTTCTTGTTGGCACCTTTCTGTGTCTTCTCAGGCTCCTGCTGAAATGAAAGCGGGAGCTTTCTCTTCACGTACATTATCTTCAGACACAATAAAAAATTTTGACAAAAAATTAAAATGTACTGTAAACATAATATTCTTAGACATGAGAAAAAGCTAGAATAAAGGTGGCCATTTAAATCATATTAAAGTCCCTTTCAATAGGGTGCTTCTTCACCAGGTGAGCCAATATGTTCGACCTTTAGTGTTCTGCACCAGAAGGTTGCATTTTCTCCTGCTCGATTCTACCATAACAGTCTCTCCTATTGACTTTTATGTTTTTTCATAGTACTTGAGTTTTTTGGGGAGGGGGGTTGTTTTTCAGATTTTCTGGTACTGGAGTACTGAGCCCAAGCTGAGGGTGAGATACCTTGGCTAATGAAAAGGTGGCCAAGTACTCTGCTTCCCTCCCCACCATCAAAGCAGCCCACTCTTCTCCGTGACCATCTCCCCAGTTCTCTCAGCCCAGCGGGGAATGGGAAGCGGCCTTGCTAATTGACTTTGAGTTCTGTGGAGATTCCTGAGAAACAAGTACACTCACTAAATGCAGGCATGGGAGAATCCTTGATAAATGTTGGGGCTGAGGCTGGAATGTGGTCTAAGGACCTTCTGTATGCCTCTCTGAGCCTGGAGGGACATGTAAGTGAGGGAGGGACAGCAATGGGACAACCCACCGTCCTTCCATTTATGTCCTGGAATAGATAAGCTGCATGGGAATCTGCTTTAACAGAGAAAAGTCTGACACTTTTGTCTCCATGGCCCAATGACGAGTAAACTTTGAGGCAAGAATTTTCCAAGGTCAAGCAACCGAGTATGTACTGCCATAGGCAGAGGTCACAGGAACCAGCCACATCTCCTTCTGGTCCTCTGTGCCCCTATCTGGAAAAAAAGAAGTTGAAGTTAGTTAGGATATCCATGAGATCAGAGAAATGGCAGGCTGGGAAGATGAGTCACTGAGTCAGAAAGAGTACTTGCATTGTAATTATGAGGACTGGAGCTTTAATCCCCAGCACAAGTGTGAAGAGCTGTGCATAGCCCTTCATGTCCCTAACCCCAGCATCAAGAGACAGAGATATGTGGATCCTGAGAGCTTGCTAGCCAGCCAGCCTGTCCAAAATGGTGAGCCTCCAGTTTCATGGGATACCTGTCTCAAAGCAGTAAAGCAGAAATTCACAGAGGAAGACATCTAAGAAACTGCTCTGGCCTTCGTACATGTACACACACACACACACACACACACACACACACACTAGTGTTCATGAACCACACACACATACTGCACACACATAGTAATCAGAGAAACTGATGTACACTGACCACCACTTGGAGCCATAACAATCATTGGTTTTGTATTCCCTGAGCGCACTGAGTTGCTAAAGACCTGGAGTCTAGAGCCCTTCCCCATTCTTCACTCCTTGAAGGTTAGGCTTAGCCTGTGGATGAGTATGTAAATGTTTTTAATGCTCTGTCCAGCTCCCTGCTTCCTAAAATCTTGGGGGAAAAAAATTCCTGGTCCTCTCTTGGCTTCTTCTTCTTCTTCTTCTTCTTCTTCTTCTTCTTCTTCTTCTTCTTCTTCTTCTTCTTCTTCTTCTTCTTCTTCTTCTTCTTCTTTTTTACCTTCTCTAAAATGGTAACAAACATCTGCCTCTCAGAGCTGTGAAGACTAATGAACATAGAGAGACAACCTCATGAAAGGCTTTTGTCTCTCTAAGCAGAAAAAAAATAATCCTGCATGTCTGCAGAGGCTCTTTCTCTTCCCCAAACAATGTTTTTGTTTTCATTCTGTGCCCTGTTCTTCTCATGGGTTCTGCCCCTCTTTCATGGTGATTGTCTCTCTGAAGCCTATTGAGAATGTTGAAAGCATTTTTTTTATGGAATGTTTTTATGGTTCACGTATTAAGTTATTTCCAGAGCTCATCTCTCCCTTGGGAGCTGAGAATGTCATTGCTTTCCCATTATTCCAATCTGCTCATTTTTTTTTCACAAGTGCTTTGTCGAAAAGCATTGTTTTCTTGGATTCTAACAAGAAGCCTCTGTGGACAACCAAGGATTTCACATCTGACAGTGATTTGCTCCAGGTCCCTCACAGTGTTCACCAGGGCACAGGTCAGATGAGTTTCTTAGCTCATCATGTGGACTAAAAAGGCCTGGGTCTACTGTCCATCTTAATTCCCAAGAGTTATTGTTGAGTGCCATCCTCTCCCAACCAGTAGGGCTGGTTCTTACTTACTCCCATGAGAGCTAGGGATTAGAGGCACTGTTAACCTTGCCTACCCACAGGTATCTTTTCCTGTAATCTTTCCTTTAGCCTCTCAGCTCCCTCCAAACATCCTGTCACTTAGGTCGCTTTCCCCTTGGATTTTGGATTTACTGAGTTGATGCTGCTGTCTCCTTGATTCAACCTGCATCTCTGCCCACCGCTTCCCCTCATTCCCCTTATGTTTTTCATCTTTTATTTCAGGACAAGGAAGGGATCTAACTGGTCCCTTCTGCAAACATTTACTAGCACCCATTTTCTCCTCTCCAGCATGGAGTTCCCAAACTTGTGCTCAGCCACCCCTCTACCCCAGTTACTCCAGAATCTTCCACTGATCATCACCTCATTCCTAGCTAACTTCAGTCTTCCTCCTAGATGCTTCAGGTCAATATCTGAACCCATTTCTTGGCCCTGCCTTACAAATACTGCTCTTGTAGGAGCAGTCACTTGGGCATTTAACTGCTGCCCATTGCATCAGATAAGCTGCTCTCAAGACTTTTCTATACCACAGTGTAGCCATTCTCACAATGGTGTTTAAGAATCAGAACACTGTCCTGTTTGGAGAATGAACTCCTGACTCTGACTAGCTGAGCTTGAGTCATGTTCCTATCATATGACTTGGGACCATTATGTGACCTCTCTGTCTCACTCTCCTTATCTGTAGACTAGATTGAATAGTACCCACCACCCTCATAAGATTGTTGTGATCACTATGATAATATTTTGCATACACCCAGAGTATATACTGTTAATATTATTATTAACACACCCCAGCGTGGCTTAACTGTTCATTAGCAACATCTCTCCAACGTCATAAGATGTCACCAGTGACTTCTGTTTCACTAAAGTCACGCATGCTTTGCAAGACTGATCTCTATTGTTGCTTTATCCCTGCTTTTCAAAATACTGTCTTTCTGTAACATCAGGACTCCATCCGTTTCCCATGCACGTATCCCACTTCTGAGGAGCATGGCAATCTCTCTGTTTCTTTGCTGGCTTTTCCCATCTACACAGTGCCAGCTCCCCATTCACCCTCCCTGAGTCATACTGTCTCCTCTGTGATCATCAGTTCAGAAACTCTCCTAATCTTATACTATATATACTCATTTAGCAATTACAAAACCACCTCAGGCCATCCCTAAATTTCCCATCCCATGCACAAACTCAAACCCCTCCACCAGCCCCAACATCATCAGCCATCCATTATTCATACCAGGAACACACCAGACATGTGGAAGTCATCTCTCTGGTATCAACAACAGGCCACCAGTTGCTTAGACTTGTGCTTTCAAGGCATCTTCAGAAGCTTCACACTTTGCTCTGCCATCATGGTTAATACTATGATCTGAGCTCCAGAAGTGTCTCCTGAGCAATAGCATCAAGCTGCCACCCCCTGCCATCCCACTATCTGTCCACAGATGACATTTATTTATTTATTTATTTATTTATTTATTTTTGGATATTTTATTTATTTACAATACAGATGTCATTCCCTTTCCCCATTTCCCCTCCCTAGAATCTCCTATCTTCCTTTATGCTTTTATACCATTTTGATTACACACATGTATTAAGGTCAGTTTTAGGTTGAGAGTCTAGCAATATAATAGATGCAAATAGCCAAGGAACAAGCAATGCAGTAAACACAAATAATCAAAGAAAAAGCAAAGCATTAAACCCAATTACATGAACACTCCCATGATCACTATTTCTAAAGGTTTATCAGGATGATCAAAGTATCTGAGCCTACTTCCCTGTCCTAACCCAAGGTCATTTTCATGATTGAAGCCTACTTCCTTGTTCTAGCCTAAAATTTAGATTCCTGTCTGAAATTACTTCTTTGTTCTAGCCTAATATTTAGATTCCTGCCTGGGATTACTTCTTTGTTGTAGCCTATGATTTAGACTCCTACCTGAAATTACTTCTTTGTTCTAGTCTAATGTCAGATTCCTGCCTGAAGCCTACTTCCTTGTCCTTGGCTAGTGTCATATTCCTGCCAAGCAGCCCCTTTCTTTGTCCTTGGCCCATGTCAGCTTCTTGCCAAGCAGCCCCAAAGGCTCTCCACCTCTCCTCCTTTTTTATTTCATTAACAAGACTGAGCCTGTCTTAGGTCATTCTGACAAGAATGCCTTTATTACCCATCATGGAATATACATTATCAAAAGCAATGCACTTCTGTCTTAGGTTGATAAGGCTCTGTGCAGAATCTTACCCATCCTTGGCTTACCAGTCTGTTAAATTAATAACTCTGTCTGGGGGTCCATTATCAGTTTCAAGTCATGTACTTTGGCTGCCAGCCTGTTGATGTAGTTAGAGACAAGCTTTAACATGATGGGCAGGAATAAAAGTATTCCCAGAACAAGAAGGGCTAGCCTGATCAAGCTATATATGCCATTACTGAGGTTTGGCCAAAATGGAAATACTGACCTCAGGCCATTGATTATTTTATTGGTATTATCTGCAGCATCAAAGCTTAACAGAGCAGCATTCTTTAAATTCATAATCTCACTATGCAAAGTTAACACACCCAGAGAGGTGTTAGGATTATGACAAATATCCTACAGGTGTCTTTAAAGTTTTTTCTAATTATAATGACAATCATTGTGAATTTCAAAAGTAACACTAGTCCAATGATATTTGTCATGATACTTGGGATGGCTCCTATCTCCTGAACCCTGAACCTCCTTCAGACAATTTGAATGGATTATAGAGCATCATCCGTTGTTCCAGATGCCTATATAAATCTTTTTGTATACTCAATATATTACTAACATATTTTTTGCTAGATGGTTAACAAAAATAGTTGTCTTAATTCCTTTTCTCAGTGCTATTGCAGAAACAGTGGAGCTAGTGGAGCTAGCAATTAATGAAATTAAAGCTGTTATACCACTGATTTCTCTTTGCCTCTGTGAATTGAGTCCAAAATTCCTTACACATTTTAGGATTCATTACCTGACCCTACTGACGTTCTGGCCTCCTCCTCCTCCTCCTCTTCATCCTCTTCCTCCTCCTCTTCTTCCTTTTCATCCTCTCCTTCCTCCTTTTTCTTCTTTTCCTTCTTCCTTCTCCTGTTCCTCCTCCTCTTCTTCCTCCTCCTCCTCCTCTTCCTCCTCCTCCTCTCCTTCCTCATTTTCTCCTCCTTTTCCTTTTCCTCTTCCTCCTTCTTCTTCTCCTTTTTCTTCTTTCTCCTCCTCCTTCTTCCACTTCTTTCTCCTCTTCCTTTTCCTCTTTTCCTTCCTCTTTCTCCTCTTTCTCCTCTTTCTCCTCTTCCTCCTCTTCCTCCTCTTCCTCCTCTTTTTCCTCCTCCTCTTCCTCCTCCTCTTCTTCCTCCTCCTCCTCTTCTTCCTCCTCCTTCTTTTCTTCTTCCTCCTCCTCTTCCTCCTCCTCCTCTTCCTCCTCCTCTCTTCCTCTTCTTTTCCTTCCTCCTTCTCCTCTTCCTCTTCTTCCTCTTCTTTCTCCTCTTCTTCTTCCTCCTTCTTCTTTTCCTCCTCCTCCTCCTCCTTCTCCTCCTCCTCCATCATCCAGCTACAGTACTGCCCACATGAAAGCCACTCTGTCAATCACAATAAGCACCCCTCAGCTCTAAAGCTTTAGCTTGCTCCATACTTCACACAACTCACTTTTCCCAATCTAGGTCTGCTGTTTCCACTCTTGGCCTGCTTGTTCATGGGCCCCAGCCTCTGCATCTTGTTTTCAGGGAACTTTGTCTAATGCCCCTTTTTGGTTCCGTTTCTCTGTGGAACATTATTATCAGATTTTTTGAATTTCCATTAGGAGATTTTTAAAACTAGCTAGAGTCATCAAGTCTTGATCTTTGCTTCAATACTTGTTCTCAACGTCTCCTCCCCTCAGTGTCCAGAGTAAAGGTCTGTATCAAAAGTCTTAAAAAAATAGAGAGCCTCCTTGTGTACAAGTTCTAAGTGTTAATCATTTTTAGACATGACAACAGAATGGTTCAGAAATATTCTTACATTAGCTTAATGAGAGAAATCATGATGTATGTATATACAACATGAAAGTAAAATATGGAAAATGAATACACATCCATATAAATATATATCAATCATACATATGATATATCACACACACATACACACTGTATATATATATATATATATATATATATATATATATATATATTCATGATGTCATATACTTTGCTCAATAAAAATAACCACATAAAGTGTCTACAATATCCCTGCTACTTATTTCTCTGAGATTGAATCTCAGCTTTATTGTCCCTTTTCCTACCTGCCTGATTTACTTAAATTGCCAACAGAAGCTCCTAAACTTCAAGGAGAAACCCCTAAGGCCACACTCTGCTGGAGTGACAGCCCATGTGGGAAGCGATCCAGTTTAGGCATTGGAAACATTTCAAGTAGAAGAAGATTTTCCTTACTAACAGCCTCTTGGCTTCTCTGTGGTGAGCTGCCTTGGGCTTCTGAGACCCGGAGAGCACCTGAAGTCTCAGAACACATCCTCTAGTGAGCATCATATGAGGGTTTCTGTGCCTGCCTTTACAGTGG
This sequence comes from Arvicanthis niloticus, assembly GCF_011762505.2. Taxonomy (NCBI): domain Eukaryota; kingdom Metazoa; phylum Chordata; class Mammalia; order Rodentia; family Muridae; genus Arvicanthis; species Arvicanthis niloticus. The sequence goes on along the minus strand of NC_133436.1, from coordinate 22,599,933 downwards.
CTCCAGGCCTGCTAAGACTCACTGTTAAGGACTAGCTTCCTCAACTAGCACTAACCTGAAGGGAGACAGTGCCTGTCTTGTATCAGTAAGCAGTGTTGGGACCATAAAAGTAAAAAAAAAAAAAAAAAAAAAAAAAAAAAAAAAAAAAAAAAAAAAAAAAAAAAAAAAAAAACAAGCAAAACTTGTTCTCAAATCACCATAAGAACTTGAACACCATACAGCTAAAAGAGTCTCTCCTCTAATAATTTTCAGAGGGAGAGAAGCAACTAACTGTCTTGGATATTATCATAATATTTTTATTCTCTCATATTCTGAAAATATATATATATATACATATAAATGTTGATACAGAACAAAACTCGTTAACTTTCTCACACAAGTATCTAGTGAGAACTCACCATACACCAAACAGTGCTAGATGGGAGAGGGAAACAGAGTCTAGAAGTTTTGGCTGTGACCACAAAAAAAATGGCAGTCTTTTGAAGGATACAGGAAAATAAAAGATGATTATCATACGGTTGATAAGGAGAAACAGGCACGGCTCTGAGAGTTCAGGGGTTCCCTGACCTAGATAGGGAGAATCAGGAAGAATTAGATTTTGAAGGTTCAGGAAGAGGAAGAAGATGGTCTAGAGGCAAAAAAAAAAAAGAGGGGGTCACCTTTGATAGCCAAAGATGTGGGGTACAAATAGAGCCAAGGACTTTTGACCCTTCTGTAATTACAGCAGTACAGAGTCCACTTTAACTGTCTCCACTACTGTTGTGCATGCATGCTTGCAGAGGTATGAGTTGGGCATGTGTATACTGGATCATGTTCAAGTGGAGGCTAGAAGCTAACTTTGGGTTTATTCTTCAGTCTCCACCTTAATTTTTGAGAGAGGGTCTCTTCCTAAAGCTAGAACTCCCGGATACAGCTGGATTGTCTGGCCAGAAAACTCCAGGGATTGTCCTGTCTCCAGGCCTCCTTAGCTCTGGGATTGCAGGTACTTTCCCACTGGCCCAGATGTGTTTATGTACATGCTGGATGGCAAATTCCCGTTCTCCTGTTTGCTCAGCAGTTTACCAACCTCTGCCTGTCAATCACTTTTTTCTTTCTTTTCAACCTTGAGTGGGTTCTCTAGAAGTTGGTAGCTGACTGGGAGGGTAAGCCATCCCATTCCTTGCCACTAGCCTTTTGTGATGACTTCCCAGCCTGCTCTACAGGCCAAGGCCCTTCCTGCTGCTGCTCTAGTTTCTTAGCAACCTTTCACTGAAAAGTTTGTTTTTTTAAATTCAAATTTTTTCCTGTTAATTCTTGTACTTAAGTTTGTTTTTCCTAGTTTGAAGTTCTCAAGGGATAGCTCCGTCTTGGTATAACTTTTTCTTTGCATGATGACGTATCCTTGGGCTGTGAAATTTTCACATAACAATAAGAGAAGCAAATAAGAGAAGTGTAAGTCACTCCCTAAACTCTGAGAATGGCATTCAAAAATCTTAAATAAATTAAAACAATGCATAAATTGACAGGTACAAACACAAAACTTTTTGCAAGAGCAGTAAGTGTCTTAGCCCCATGACATCTGGTTGGAAAAACATTGGATAAGAAGTAATATCCTGTGGCTCAGATTAGCTGATTTCTAAGCTCTGCTAGGAAGAAAAAAAGTGACAATTCATTCATAAATTCTTGCCAGTCTCTTGAGAAATCCAAGAGTTGTCACAAAGACTTTGTTTAGAGCTGTTCATTCCCTAGAGGAGTAAGCAGCACATGATAAGTTGTCAGTGAGCCAAAGTTTTCAGTTCAAGCCAAAGCCTTTTCAGATACACATGACCCTCAGTCCCCCTTTGCCACCCAGAGTGCCCACTACATATACGAATTTTTAGCCCAAAGAATCCATTGAAGAGTTTAGTAAATTATTGGGCTGACAAGATGTCTTACGGTGCCTGCTGTTAGACTTGATAACCTGGCAGCATGAATATGGAATAGTTCTGGTTATCTGAACAAAACCTGCACAAGATCAAGAACAAGAGATAAAACTCTATATGGATAAACAGATGGGGATGGGGTTCCAAGCACTTTCACCCTACCTGAGAAGCTAATGGTAGTTGCTGGCTTCTGAATGAGAAAGACACTATTCTTTGTGGAGAGAGGTCAGCCACTGGTAGGTTTCCTGTGACCCAGTGCAGTGGTTTGCAACCTTCCTAATGCTGCAGACCCTTTAATACAGTTCCTCATGTTGGGGTGACCCCCCCAGCCATAAAATTATTTCATTTGCTACTTCATAACTGTGATTTTGCTACTGTTATGGATAGTAATGTAAATGTCTAATATGCAAGGTATCTGTGAGTCATTCAATTCCCTAAAAGGAGTCATGACCTGCAGGTTGAAAACTGCTGCCCTAGCAGATGACTCTACACATAATGCATATGTACACCACTATCTGGACTTAGTGGGGTTTTTTTCTTTGAAGATCAAGTTGAGAAAGATAGGAGATATGTTAGGAGGATCTAGGAAGAGCTGGAGGGAGAGAATCTAGGGATGGCTACAACTGGTACATTGTAAGCATGTATAAATTTTTCAGAAGTTGAAGTATTATGTAATTAGTTTGGTTTCAATATAATGAATATAATTTCATTGTTTTTTAAAAGCATTCTCCAATATCCACATATTTACTATCTCACATTTTTGTCTACACACAATTGACTGTGCTTGTGTATACACACACACAATAAATGAATAGGTGTGATAAAAATATCTGAATAAAAAAGAATTTTAGAAAATAAAAAAAATTCAAATAGAGAAAAATGTGCAATCATGTTCTTGGCATTTCTGGGCATAGTTTTAGAAAGCCATGGTTCAGGTAAATGAGTTTCACATCTCCAGGAACAAACTGTAAAGAAAAAAAAACTTAGTTCTAGTGTATCATTCCTCCTTGCTCTCTGTATGACAGGGCAAATGCCCAAGTAAGTTTGGGGTTCTCTTTTCCTTGATTTTTGAAAAAGCCTAGGTCTTAAAAGCCATATCTTGACTGCATAAAGCAGCCTCTTGAAGTACCTTGTAATATCCTTTCTATCATTGCTAGTATCTACTCATATCTGATCTTGACGTGGAGAAATCTGGGGAAAGCTTTATTTCTGGAAAAAGACCCTGTCTTAGTTTTTTATTGCTGTAAAGAGACACTGTTATCAAGGCAACTCTAAAAGCAACCATTTAATTGGGGTCTTGCTTACAGTTTCAGAGGACGAAGCCATGACCATCATGGCTAGGAGCCCGGTATCAGGCTGGCAGGCAGGTTGCTGGAGCAGTAGCTGAGAGCTTGTATCTGATCCACAAGCATCAAGCAGAGAGTTGGAAACAGAAACGGAAGGGAGAGGGACTGTGCCTGGCATAGGCTTTTGAAACCTTAAAGCCCAGCACCAGGGACACACTTCCCCCAGCAAGCCCAAACTTCTTAATCATTCCCAAGCTGCTCGCCACCTGGGAACCACTGGTTGAAATATATGAGCCTATGGGGGTCATTCCCAGCACAGACCCACTATTATCTCAGGAAATGGTTTAAGGTTGAGTCTTTCAAGTTAAATAATATTTTCAGCAGCCTGAATTGAATGCATCTTGTCAAATTTTACCTTTATTCTTAAAATTGTTTCCAATTGCACATTAAAGGGTTGGGGGGGCTACTTGGGGGGGGTTGTTTGTTTTTCATTTTTGTTTTGTTTTGTTTTTTGCCACCCCAAGGATTCAACTTTCTTCCTTCCCTTCTTATTCAGCCCTAGACTATGACCCATAAGATGGACACACACACACACACACACACACACACACACACACACACACACACACACAGAATCTTGGATTCAGTCAGATGGAGGACTAGAAGTGAAGCCTAGGAGCCTCTGGAGAATGTTCACTGCTAATATACATGGATGAGCTCTTCAGAGGCCCCATATAATCTAGCCCTTGCCTATTACTGCCACTTCATCTTGTGACACTACCTTATCCACCTGCTCTTTGTTCTTCAGCCATACTTAGCTTCTTCCCATCCCTCAGACACACTGGGCATTAATCTAAAATAAGAAAAACCCAGATAAATGGAACAAATATTCATTCCTTCACGTTGTCTATGAGGGTGCATTTGGAAGAAATTGACATCCAAATCTACAGACAGTATAATTACCACACTCATCCACGAAAGAAACGTATAAGGTGAGGACTCTGTGACTTCTGCTTGAGTTGAGACATTTGTCTTGTACATTCAGCTTTTAGAGTTTCTGGTTCTGGAACCTGTGGTCTTGGAATCTACAATTTGTGGAGATATGAGGCTCGATGGAACTGTACCGCTTGCTTCTCTGGGCCTTCACCTTCCATATAGTGGTGTATTAGTCAGGGTTCTTTAGAGTCACACAACTTACTGAATATCTCTATATATTAAGGTAATTTATTGGAATGACTTACAGTCTACAGTCTAACTAACCCAACAAGGGGCAACTGTGAATGGGAAGTCCAATAATCTAAGAGTTGCTCAGTCCCACAAGACCTTCAGCTGGTCTTCTGTATAAGCTGGAATCCTAAAGAAGTAGGTTCCAACAGGTGTGCTGGCAAGTAAGTGCATGCAGACAAAGAAGAGTAAGTCTTCCCTCTGCTATTGTCCTTACAATATAGGCCTTCAGTAGAAGGAATGACCCAGATTAAAGGTGTGAACCACCATGCCTGGATTTGTAACTTGCTCTGTCCCAGACTGGTCTTGAACTCAGAAATATGCTTGCCCCTGTTGCCAGAGATTAAAGGCTTGCACTAACTTGCCTGGGCCTAAGCTTTTCATAGCCACTATGCCTCAAGATCTGGATCAAAAGTGTGTGTGTCATCCCATGTCAAGATCCAGGTCAGAAGCCTTTGTCTTTCAGCCTCAAAATCTGGATCACAGGTGAGCCCTCCAATTCTGGATTCCAGATGTTCATTCCAAATGTAGTCAAATTGACAACCAGGAATAGCCATCCCAAGTGGATAGTGGGAATTCTACACCTTTATCTGTGAACCAGTTTCTCCCAAATAGGCATCTTTCTGTGGCTCTGGTGAGCATCTAATATACAGTCCAGAGTCTTCCTTCCCTAAGACATCACATGCTTCCCAAATTGTTCTTCTCAGCTGTCACTCCGCTTCTGGCCCCATTCCCTGACCTACTTAGCTACCATCCTTAACATTCCCTTCTTCCAAGAAAACTTCTGATTTCCCTTCTGTTTTACGTATGGGCTTCCTCTTCTCTCAGTAGTGTGTTGGAATTGCCCCGTGTCTCCCATTCTTCCAAACAGTGATGTTCTGAATGTAAGGACTATACCTCATCTGTTTGCCGCTGTAGCATGACCATCTAACACAGTGGTTCTCAACCTTCCTGATGTTGCAACCCTTAAATGCAGTTCCTCATGTTGTGGTAACCCCCAGCCATAAGATTATTTCATTCCTACTTCATACTGTGATTTTTGCTACTGCTATGAATCATAATGTAAATATCTGATATGCAAGATATGTGATATATGACCCTCCAAAGGGGTCTCAACACACAGGTTGAAGACCTCTGTTCTAGCTTAGGGCCTTTGATAAATGCAGAAATGAATGAATGAATTAATGAATGAATGAACAGCATAAACAAATGCTAAGGTTTGATGACAGTCAATCAAGAGACTTGTGGCCATGTGGCTAAGCCTTTCTTTGTGATGTGACATGATCTACATCTGAGAAGGAAGGCGTGTAAGATGGGAAACATCTGGATTTTTGTCTGTTCCCTTTACTTTGAGGGAATGGAGTAGTTTCTTCTCATCATCTATTTTTAGATATAATTCTATCTTGCTGCGTTTGTTTTTGAGAGAAATAATTTGCATACCACAAATCCTCCCTTAACATGCACAATCAGTGCATGAGCCTGTAGGTATATCATTACTCTAGCCCCCAGATATTTGTACTATCCCCAGAAGAATCTTTTTATGCTTTATGCTTTATGCTTTATGCTTCAACTCCTTATTCTTTACCCCTCTAGCCACTGGTAATAACTGGTTTGTTTTCGCTCTATATGTATTAGACTCTTCTGGGCATTTTACACAGATAGAACACATGCAGTTGACTCCCTTTAATGAATGACTAGCTTCTTTAATTTAGTGTGTTGTAGATTGAATGAGCAATTACCTCCTTTTTAGAGCTGGGTAACACTTCATATACAGACATACCACATTCTGAGTGCATATGTGTGTGTGACTGTGTGTATGTTCCTGTGAATGTGTGCATTTGAGTGCAAGTGGATGTGATGTGTGTGTGTGATATGTGTATGTGTGGTGTATATATGTGGTGTGTGTGTGTGTGTGTGTGTGTGTGTGTGTACCAGAAGATAACTTAGGCAGTTATTCCTCAGGAACCATTTATCTTGCTTTTTAAAAATGTTTTTAAAATTCATAATGTGCATGTGTGTGATATGCAGAGGTTAGGGGTACACCCAGACCTTGCCATACATATAGAAATGAAAAGATGGTTTTAAGGAATCTGCTCTCTCATTAACCTTTACATGAATTCCAGATATTGGACTCAGACCTCCGGCCTGATAAGCAAGCACTTTGCCTGCTGAGCCATCTTTCTAGCCCCAAGATGAACGTGTGCTCTTCCTTCCTCCACTTCTTCAGCACACATTTTCAGCCTGTACTGCCTCCAAAACTAGGATGGCCCCAACAAGACAAGGAGCTGGCCACGCAATCTAGGCTGGGCAGCCAGCAGGCCCCAGGAATCTTCCCGTTTCTCCCTCCCAGCACTGACGTTACTAGGACATACTTAATTTTTTTAGTGAGTTCTAGGGGAGAGCGTTTCTGTGCTTAAGCAGTGCACAGGCTAAGCATGATACTCAGCCATCATCCCTGCCAAAATTTTGCTCATGCATTCTTCAATGAATGGCCAACTTTTTTGTTAGATTTTTCTTAAAAATATCAAACACATAAGTTGAGGGGGGGAGAGGGAGAGAGAGAGAGGGAGAGAGCAAGAGAGAGAGAGAGCAAGCTGGTAGAGAAACAGAATGACATCATAACACAGAAAGTGCTGGCTGAACTTAAAGGCTTCCTCTGCCTTGTCTTCAGAGGCCTACATATCAGCTCTGTTAAATGACTCGAAATTCAATGAACTCAACTCCAAGACATGTTATGTTCACCTCTCTGCCTGAACTATTTCCTTCCAGGCCTTACCACCACTCTTAATCTATCTTTGAGTCTCACGTCATAGATTTCATACTCCAGGAACATTTCTCTGACACTGTGACTCACCTGTGGGTCCCTCTTTCAGGTCCTCCCACAATATACTCAATGACACAGCTTTGATCTACCTACACACCACACTACACCACTACTAGGCTGTGATCTCATGGGCAAGAGCTATGGCATTCCCCACATGAGCCACATGGCTTGAGGCAATGCCCACTGTCTGGAAGGAGCTTGCGAAGTCGGAGTAATACTTGAACAAAGGGATAGTGTACACTGTCAAAAAGCCATCAATCGGGGCAGGTTCACAGTACACACCTGTAATCCAAGCACTTAGAGGCTGAAGTGGGAAGATTATCACATCAATGCCAGAGGCCTATTTTGTCTCAAAATAAAAAGGAGCAAGAATAACAATAAATTGCTTGAATTCTTTAATGCTGAGAAGCAGGGCAGAGCAGATGGTGGTGTGCCTCTCCTACATGCAGGAGGTTGCATTTCCTCAGAGAAGAATATCTGTGTCTTTAAAAAAATAAGTGAGAACTGAAGTAAGTGATGTTTGTCAAAACATATTTGTCTTTCTAGAAAATGTTGCAAATGAGTCTTTAGAAATGATTAAGTTATCGGCTCTCGAATTTTCTTTCTTTGTCCACACTGAGTATGCCACTCTCAATGCTAATTTCTAAACACAACTGGAACGTAGCCATTTGCGGAGCTACGCTGATAGAGAGCTGCACAGTGGAAGCCAGGATTTCCAATCTAACCGATCATTAGAAATAGCCTCGTGAGGACTGTGGCGATGGCTCCCTGGGGATACTGCTTGCCCTGAAAGTGGAAGGTTGAATCCCCAGAAGCCACCGAAGGACAGATGTAGAAGTGCACGCATCTGTAATTTCAGCAGTCTTGTGGGGAACTGGGAGGTGGAAACAGAAGGATCCCAACAGCTCACAGGCCAGCTAGATTAACATACTCTGCAGCAAACAAGACACCCTGTCCCAAAAGGTAGGGGATGAGGACAGACACCCAATGTATTCACTCACACTGTAACACACACAGACCACAAACACATACACGCACACACGTACACATGCACACACACAGAAAATAATAAAAGAAATAGTCTCCTAACAGACACCAGAGAGAAAAAAAAATGGTGTTTACTATTTACTAGTAATTGGCCTGCCCGCATTACCTACAAAGACTGGTTAACTTAGATAAGATTTTTGACTGTGCACACTTATAGAAAATCAAAGTTTTTAAGTATGTATTGAATTGGTAGAGTTGTTACCTAGACTTGAGTAAAGGAAATAGCCACACATAGAAAATAAAATTAGGTTTATAACACTGGGCACTAAACTTTTGAATGGAAGTTCCCTTCAGGGTGTCACCGTGAAGAAGTAGCTGATGCACAGATAATTAAGTGAACTTGATCTGTTGAATGAAAGCCGGCAATAAGCCTCTTTCTCAGTTCACGTTTAATAGTTTATTTCTCAGCATGTGATTCCTTAAAGCAGTGATGTAGTTTGTTTTTATGAGACAAATATCAGGAAATGGCCTTGAATTGGCTATCATTTTGCAGTCTAGAGTATATCTCAAGGCCTATTGAATGACGAGCTAACACAAGAATATTGTTCCTTCAGCTCGCCACATTCAAGGTGTTCATTAACATTAATCAAGGCTCTTAGGAACAAGCTGCATGGCCAGCATTGACTGGCCCTGTGTTGTACGAAGTTTGTTGGCATCTAAAAAGCAGTGAGCTCACCACAAAGGCCAATCAAGGAGGTTTCCATGGTAGCAGCCTTCCCCCCGACCCCCGGCACATTTCTATCATAGATCTGATCTGAAAACTTATTGTGCTACTGCTTAGTGAAAAAGAAATGGAATATTGGTAATGCCAGTACTCAAGCCTGCTTTCCAGGTGCCACACCAAGGTGAAGCAAGATGTCTGCTCAGCTTTTCTTTTCAATGAGTGATCCACTAAGGAGGTCTGGTATCCCTTTGATCTTATTGTACGTTAATGAACTCCAGCCATCTCCTGTTATCACTATAGACAAATGGATCTACATGAAGTTCTACACAGTGACACCCTGAAGGGAACTTCCATTCAAAAGTTTAGTGCCCAGTGTTATAAACCTATTTCATTTTTTTTTCTCCCTCTCATAGGGTGGGAGATCTGAAAACACTTATGAACCAGTATGTCTCCAGTACTTCTGTAGCAGCTACTTTGATCATGAAATCTGAACAAGTCATGGCATGGTTTTACTTACAGTTTTAATCTTCAGTATAAATGGTGTAAGTGGGTGGTACATTCATGAAGATACATAAAAGCTGTCATGTAGAAACTATATTTTTAATCTTTTAAATGAGAAAACTTCAGTAGAATGTAGTATAGAAATTAATAGATATTGAAACATAAATGTGGTTACTGAAGACCCAGGGTTGAGGTATTAAAGTAAATCAGAGACTAAAAGATTCTAGCTGGAAGTTGTCTGGAAATTTCCACATAACTATAGGGTAGAAGGTATGGGAATGTGGACATTCTCAGTGCACAGAGAAATTGAAGGTCAACAGAACTAGAAATGCAGACCTATGCACTAACAGTACAGCAGCCAGCTACTCAGCCAATAAGAAGCATGAGATGGTAGATGCAGAAGTGGGACTTTCAGAACCATACCTGAGGACAAGCCAGGTTCATACATTCTGCCACCACTGTCAGAAACCTAACAGTAAGACCAGCCAGTATTTTAGAAGAAAGAAGCCCTACATTTTTTTTTCTGAAGTTTGTAAACACCATAGTTTTCCTATTTAAGGAATGACCAAAAGGTTTATTGTCTAATGGGTAAGAAATTAGAATTGTCCTGTGTATAGAGGGCAATCTTGAGTAGAAGTATTCTTTTCATACTGAATCATTTCCTTTTAGTCTTACCTTATGATAAGGTAATCTATTTATTCCACCTACCCACAGACTATGAGAACTCAGGCAGGCCCTGTGCACTACAGATCGTAGCAACAGTCCCTTCTGTGACCAAGCGAGCCCTATTGAACCAGAGATTCCTGCTAGCCAACTGCTTTGGCACAGAATAACAACAGCAGACCTTCCCAGCTACAAAGCCTGCGAGTGCGTCCTATGACTCCAGTCAAACATTCTAGTAACCATAGATGCTACTACTGGGCTACTTAAAATTCTAAGCTGGATTGATAGGACGTGTAAGGTTTTTCTCCCACTGAAGTTAGCCAGGAAAGATTGGAAAAGATGACTGTGTCAGATGTACAGACAACAAAGTGAGAGCTCAATCATCAGAAAGACTCAAGGAAATGTCACAACTATACCCCAACCCCCCCCCAAAAAAAAAACCTGATAAACGATGTGTAATTAAGATGGAAATAAGTATTTCTAAAGAACTCAAATAATCTAATTTAAAAAGACATTACTTAAAAGCTCAGAGCAAACAAACTAAATGGTAATAAGAATGAAATAAAATTGGAAGCCACAAAGAAATGAAGATATTTTTATATGTTAGAGGTAAAGAATATAATGACTAAAATGACAACAATTTTAATAGAACTTCAACAGCAGAAAATAAAGTAGAACAGGTCACAAACATGGGTGTCATTTAATTATATCCCCAAGTCAGAGAAGCAAAAGGAGAAATGAGAAGAGTAAAGATCTGTTCAGGATGTATGGGATCCCAGGAACTGAATTAATATATGAGGTATGAGAGTCCCAGAAGAACAAGAGGAAGGCACAGGCAGAAATCTTCCAAGTCTGGGGAGAGAAATGGATGCCCAAATTTATGAACCTCTTACAGCATATAATTAGTGTGAACTTAAAGAGATCCACGTTGAGACTCATTAAAAGTGCGTTGCAAAAATGTCAAAGTAAAAGAGAAAAATTTTCAAGCAGCAAAGAAAAAAGTCAAGTCATTGCATACAGATCATATCCTTATAAAACTACTTATGAATTTCTTAACAAAAATCTCTGCAGGCAATAAGAGGCTTATCTATCCAAACTACTATAAAGAAAGAAAACTCAACCAATAATAGTATACCTAGACAACCTGTGTTTCATAAATGGGGAAAAGATTAAAAGGAGAATCAACAAAATGGCAAGAATGATATTTCAACCATCACTAACTACTTTAAATGTAAATGGATTGCAATCAAAATCAAAAGGTGTATAGTAAGTCTAAATGGATTTAAAAAGAAACAACAAGATACAATTTATGGATACAACTTATATTGTCTATAAGTAATTGACGTAGATTAGGGACATGGGCTAAATGTGAAGGGGTGCAAACAGATGTGGCACACAAATGATTTTTTAGAAATTTAAAAAGAAAAAGGGATAGCTGACTGCAACCATATGTACCTGGAATTTTCGTCACTGTGAGGCAGAGCAGGGAATGTTGTGAATTAGAAGCCAGCATTAGCTGAGACGTTATCTCAAAAAGAAAAGAAGCAAAAAAGAAAGGGAAAAGTAAACCAAGAGGAAAGAGGAAAGGAAGGAATAAAGGAAAATGGTAGCTGATACACACATACATGCACACATGCACACGCGTGCACACACACACACACACACACAAATGATTAAACAGGTTAGGTCAAAATCTGCTTTGAAAAGTCAGAGAGTGCCATCATATTTTAAGGGGATCAACAAGGGGACGGACTAGCATAGGAGAAATATTGTGTGCTTAATAGTCAAGTGCCTTAATATGTTAAACATTGCACAACTTAAAAGGAGAAATGGATAGCAATACAGTGATTGTAGAATGTCAATACTGCCATAGCAGTAGATGAATGTATAGACAGAAAATGAGTCACATGGTGATAGACCTGAACAGCACTGGGGATCTGTGGACCTCACAGAGTGTCCCATCCCACACCAACAGAGCACTTTTTCTTTAAACAATTTTATTTTTGCTTAACAATTTCATTCTTTTTAGAAAATTTTAGTGTATTTGGCCCCAACCTCCTCCCATTACCACCCTTCCATTTCTTTCTATCTATATTAGTTACAACCCTATCTATTGCTGCGATGAAGTATCATGACATTTTAAAAGTAACTTGTAGAAGAGAGGCTTTAGTTTACCTAAGACAAGAACCTAGAGGCAGGAGCTGAAGCAGAGGCTATGGAGGAGTACTGCTTGTTGGCTTGCTCCCTTGTCTTACTCAATAGCATCCAAGGGCAGCACCACTCCCGTGAGCTAGGCCTTCCCACATCAATCACCAGTTGAGAACACAGAGCATAGCTTTACCCACAGGCCAATCCAGTAGGGGCACTTCCTCAATTGGGATTTCCTCTTCTCAAAAGACTCAAACTTGTATCAAGTTGACATACAACTAGTCAGAACACCACCCAACTATAAGGTTAATTCTTTTCTTCTTCCTCCTCCTCCTCCTCCTCCTCCTCCATCACCTTCTTTTCCCATCCATTTTAGTTTGTGATGCCCAGCTGTCCTTAGGAATTGGACCTACCGAATTCTTAGTAGGGTGTATGATCGCCCTACTAAGAGTCATATCACTAAAGAATACAAAGTGTGTTTTCACAACAACTACCAAATGCCCAGAGTTCCTCAGCTCTGAGCATATAGTACATTCTTTTTAAAATAAATATATGACAAAGACTTGAAGCAACAGTTGAAATAATTAGATGTGACTTGGCTTGAGGGGCAGGACGAGGTGTGAGGAGGCAGCTAAGGGCTGCAATTCTTGAGGCAGGGAATTTCGGCTTCTTTAAACATAGAGCTTTTAGCCCTTTGGGTCATTTAATTCAGAGTAACCAACATTAGACTTTTAAAAAGAACACTTATCAATGTTCTAGCGCCATTCTGAACATAGAATGGGTGGTATGTGTCACTTAAGGGCCATGTAGCTGAGTCTGGAACCATTGGTTCTGGTCATGGACCGAGTCTACTTCATGAACTGCCATGTTCTCTTCTCTGACACCACTTAGGCCTAATCCGTGTATGTTGAGTGGAAAATGAATAGACAGAAGCAGCACAGTGACAATAGCAGAGATGTTCCCACTGTACAGTGCGACATGAGGCACTGCTCAAAACAGGAGCTCCAGAGGTAGCCAGAGAGATGTGGGATGGGACAGGCAGGCAGGAAGACCACAAGGAATTCTTCTTTGTCCCAATGAAAAGCATTGCATGCATCTGAGGGTCAGAGTAGTAAGTAAGGTCACTTTCTGCAAAAGTGTGGAAAATTATGATATTTGCTGTGGAATTCAGGCAGTTCCTCCTTGCCTCCCAGTTTGAATGTGTGGCTTCTCTCAGCAGCCAACTCTGATGATCCCATGGATACTAATGGTCCCTTGCTGAGTCTCCACCTCCCTCCTGAAAGAACACATGTTCCCTCCGGTGTTTAATGTGTCAGTTTGATGTTTGGCACCTGTATGCTTTGAGAAGTTCCAAGTGATTAAAGTTAAGGAAAACCAGCCATGAGTTTTATTGAGGGAAATTCAGATTGAATTCTCTCCAGGAAAACATCACCATAAAATCAGGTAGGTTGGAGAGTGGTTCTCAGTGGAAACGAATCATTTGCAACCAGTATAGGCATGTACAAGGAGATGTGCTAACGGAAAGCTTTCTGAAGTTGATTATTGGCCTTCCTTCGCGGATAAATCACTCTGATATTTGTGATTTAGAACCAGGGAGAAACCATTCCCTCATGACCTCATGACAGAATTCATTCCGAAAGACTTGCACAATTTGCCTGTCTCCCTAGGGATGGGTGGAGGGACTTGTAACCTTGAAAATATTCTTGTACGGAGTACAGGAAAATGTTATATACTTCCACATAAAGAGAAACACTGGAAAATCTTTTGTTGCTGCTTGTTTGATTTGCTCAGATATTTTTTTAAAAACTTTAATGTAAGCTGATGGTGCTAATAACTACATTATCTGCCAGTTACATCACTAATTATGTACTTAGTCCTCTCTTTCTGCTGTGTTCTCTGTTCTTGGGTGTCAACTTCTAGCTCATTCACATATTTCAGATAATATTTTCAGGCAGTGTTGAAACTACCCTACTCACCTGAAAATAGGATCAAAGACAGTCCATAATATTCAAGATGATTCAAAAATAGATGAATGAGCTAAAAGTTTTTCCAAAGTATTAAAGGCTTAGCTACACACATTGCTCTATGTAATTTGTGAGACCCAAATGAAAAAATATTAGGAGGGCCCTTTGTTAAAATAAATTATTAACAATTACACACTGGTGACTGTGGATCCTTAAGTGAAGTCCAGAGCCCTTTGGAGCAGTTTGTACTGTGTGACACATGGCGCACACACCCAGAAAGCCTACTCAAGATCTGTGGGGCTAACTTCATTGAAAATAATCAAGAAATCTTTAATGAATAATAAATTATGACTTTTGTCTTAAGGTATGACCTTGAAAAATACCCCTAATGTGTAACATCAGGCTTTTGTAGTTCTCTGGGTAAGCTAAGTGGTATTTCAGCGCAACTCAGAGTGAGTCTCTCTGCATGGTGTCTGTAAACCGATACATATTCTAGCACTGCTAACACCTAGTGTGAGAGAATGTCTGAGCCCGTTTTCCAGTTTTCCATCTAAGCAAGCATCCCTTCAGAGTCTGAGTCTCTGTTACCCATTCAGTAGCAAGTCTAGGCTCCTCACCACATCACAATCTCATAGCTACAATAACACTACTTCATCCCACACGTGGAGATTCATGTGCTAAACAAATGAGTGAGTCCATAAACAACCACCACCACAACAAAAAAAGAAACTTCCAGGTTACCAAAATGCAATAATTTCGTGGGCCGTTGTGGAATCAGTACTGAGGTGAAAGTCCACAGAGCCCTCAAAATAGTCCTCAAGTTGAACGTATCTACAGACAGTTCAGTCAGCATGTGAGCAGAGAGACTTGCCGGTAAAGTGCCTTCAGAAGCATCAGAGGGTTGAGAGACATGATGAGGCACGGAGTTACTGTCCACACTCTGTGCTACCCAGAGTACGTACAGCAAATAGTGATCCACATAGGTTAAATACACATCACACATCGGTGTGACTGTTTCTTAAGAGATGAGTTATGACCTCCTCAAAAGGAGCATTTTATCCCCACGGTGGTCTCCCCTCTCCTCAAAGGAAGTTATAAAATGTGGTCCTTGAGTTTTATAAGACATCCAATCTTGTGTTAAAACTTCACTAAACGTGATTTATCTTGCATTTTTGTAACATTTCTACGTCTCACACGCTTTCCATAACGATCGTGTCAATTGCTTTTATATTCAGACGGGGAAAACTTTATAGAAAGATTTCATGCCTAAATCATTTTTGGTTTCTAAGCATATTAAAGGCTTTCCAGGACCCTGTTCCCATCCATCAGAGGCTAACCTCTGGAGTAAGAGAGGAGCCAGCTAAGCAAGCTAAGAACTGAACTTCTCAACCTCTCTGGGCCTCAGCATTCTCATCTATAAAATGATACAAACAACACCTTCCCCTAAAGGAGGGCTCCCATAAAGCATAGTGCCTGTCACCAGCCTTCCAAGTGTAGCTGGCTGCAAACTGCTATGGAACATAAGCCTATATGTGTGTCTTACAAGCTAAAAAGCATAACTTTCTTTTAATTTTTTTATTTATTCACTTTACATCCCACTATCAGCACCCCCTCCTCCTCCCAGTACCCCATCTTGAAGACCCTACCCCCATTCCTCCCTCACACACTACACTCTCCCTCCCTGTCTCCCCTGTTCAAGTCACTCAGTACTAAGCACATCTTCTCCCACTGAAAATAGACAAGGTGTCCAAGTTATAGGAACTGGATCCACAGGCAAGCAAGAGATTCAGAGACAGCCCCTGCTCCAGTTGTTGGGGACCTGCATGAAGACCAAGTTGCACCTCTCTTACATATGTGCAGGGAGGCTAGGTCCAGCCCATGCTCTCTCTTTCGTTGGTAGTACAGTCTCTGGGTGCCCCCAAGGGTCCAGGTAGTTAACTCTGTTGGTCTTCCCTGTAGAGTCCCAGTCCTCTTTGGGTCCCTCAGTCCTTCCCCAACTTTTCCATAAGACTCTCTGATCTGCACCTAATGTTTGACTGTGAGTCTCTGCATCTCTTTCAATTGGCTGTTGGGTAGAACCCCTCAGAGGACAGTTATGCTAAGTTCCTGTCTGCAAGCATAACACAGTATGATTAATAGTGTCAGGGACTGGTCCTTGCCCATGCGATGGGTCTCAATTTGGAGCAGCCATTGGTTGGCTGTTCCCTCCATCTCTGCTCTTTGTCCCTGCCTATCTTTTAGGCAGGACATGTTTTGGGTAGAAGGTTGTGTAGGTAGGTGCTGTCCTTATCCCTCCACTGGGAGTCATTCTTGGTTATAGGAATTGTAAAAGCCTAGCTTTCAAGTCATCTAGCTTCTTATCTGAGTTTGAGAAGTAACTTTTTAATCTTCTTAACTAATCAGGAAGTTAAAAGGGCTCCAGGTGGTACAATAGCTACTGTGTCCATTCAGGATAAATAAGGGTAATGGCCAGAAAAGGAAGTGTTGACATGTGAACCTCACTCTTGTCACTGTCCCAGCTCATGATCTTTGTGGCAAAATAATCTTTATCCATGTGACCAAATGACCTATTAAATGTGAGGTCAGTTTGTTAACTCTTCATCAGCATGTGATGCAGTCAATGTACAAAGATTTCAATCTCTCTCTCTCTCTCTTTCTCTCTCTCTCTCTCTCTCTCTCTCTCTCTCTCTCTCTCTCTCTCTTACCCTGTCCCTCCCCCTCCTTCCCCTCCCCTTCCTTTCCCCCTTCCCCCAACACACACACAAACCTGAAAATGGCCTTCCTTGCACTTTACAAATGGAAAGCCAGTTTCCAGTAACTCTCAATTCTCAGTTTCTGTGTTAATAGGCTTGGTGTCTTCGAACCACTCCCTGGCTTTAGGAAAACACACTCCCGCTCTTGCACCCATATCCCTAGCCCGAATTTCATGGTTTGTCTGTTTAGCCTCATTTCCTCATCCTCCCCTTGAAACATAATCCTTTTAGGGGGCTCTTCCATGAACCCAGTTTCCTGATGCTTTATATCCACTCTCATCGAGTTGGTCACAGTACGTTCTGAGTTCCCATTGTCATCTTGTTGACAGTGAACGTGACGTTGGTGTTTCCACTTCAGACCCATGCAACTACAGCCTTCAGGACTCCCCTTGTATATCATTTGGATAACTCAAACTGAACATGTCCAGACAGAACTCCTCATCCCCTGAAGCCAGTGTCCTCATGGCATTATTTCCTATATCCGGAAATGGCAACCCTCTCTACCTGGCTCATCAAGCCAGGAATCTATGATTAATCCTTAACTCATCTCAGAGGCTTCACAGCATGAACCCCGTCAATCACCAAGTCCTCTCGTTCTATTTTGAAAAATAGTACATTTTATTTTTAATTTTTACTATGAATTGAAAAAACCACATTATGTGTCATGACCTAGCCAGGAGCTGGCTCTCTGTCTCTGTCTCTCTCTTTCTCGCGCTGGCTCTGTCTCTCTGTCGCTCTCTCTCTCTCTCTCTCTCTGTGTGTGTGTGTGTGTGTGTGTGTGTGTTTGTGTGTGTGTATGTGTGTGTGGTCACACAAGCATTTCCACATGACTGAAACTTTTCCTTTTGCAAGCCAGTTTGGCTCATCATATGTAAGTCCATCTGACTTTTTTTTTTTTTCGTCTGGTATCTTGTTTTTGTTTTTAATGCTTGTAACCAGTGGTTACTGGCAAATGCTGAATAGCCAGTGCTTCAGGGACAGGGGAAGGAACCCCTGATGTATAGTGTTTGCCCTCATGTAAACAGTCTCACTGTGGTTGAATGCAAGCAACCATCTAAGAGGCTCATACACTTCCTAAATATCTATCAGTTACCCCTCATCACCGTCTCCAGCATGGCACTGCTTATGGCCTATACTTGGATAGATACTGGTCTAGATATTGTATGAACCTGTCCATTGATTTTCACTTCCAATGCTATCATTTCCTTCTGGGCCACCACTATTCTGGATAGAATTGGTTTTCAGTTCCTTCTGTCCATATTTATTTAATATGCTTCAAAGACTTCTTACTCGCCACACTTGATAGAGTCTAACTTTTGAATGATTTAAAAAGACCACCCACAGTTTGACACCAACCCCTCCTGTGCCCCCCTCCCCCATCTCAAGGGAAAAAATGTTTTCTTATTTCTTATTAGAGTGCCCCCTTTTTCCTGGGTCTTTGGATATTTCTTTTAGCTAGAAAGTTCTTTCCTCCCATCTTTATTCAACTAAGTCTTCCTCTTCTGGCACAGCTTAGACTTCCAGTCATCCACTCAGGTCCCTGCCGGATGACAGGCATGTTGGGAACTGCTAAGATGGCAAAGGAGCATAATAAAGACAGACACAGCTTCTTACCTCACAAAACGTATACCCTGGTTCAAGTAAAGTTAGGACTCAAATTTAGGCACTAGTAAAAGAGCTTAAAATTTAAAAAAAAAAAAATCTATGTTCTCTAAGATCTTACTATATTTGAATTAAGCCAATGAATTGGAGTCGGGGAGGGAAGACTTTCCTGCATAAAGTGATGGCTGCTCATTGATCACAGTAGAACCAGCATGTCTGGAGATAAATACAAGTTCACCAGTCTGAGAGATAGATAACTACCAGCATAGGTAGGAAGAGGCACACGTGAGAATCTGCCTAGTGGCAGGGAACATGGGAACATGGAGGGAAACAGATGAAAATCAGTGTAACTAGACTCTGAAGAGCAGCAGGAAAAAGGCATCAAAAAGAAACAGAGACGTATAGGCCGGTGTGAACCAAGTGTCTACACTTGTGTATAACAAGATAAATGGAGGACCACAGACAGGTTATAAAGTTACTGCACTCATTTGTGATGGAGAAAACTCATGGTGCCCACTGAGACAATTAGAAACGTAGTGAAAAAAGAGGAGCCCCAGTATAGAAACTTTTGGAGTCTCTGGACGCAGAAATTTTCATACAAATTAAGAAGGTGATAGAAATTGAAGACAAACCAATGTGTTGCAGAGATGGTTGGGGTAACCTCGACCGGAGCGTGCATGATGAAAGGGGGAGGCGTTGACAGGTGTCTGAGTTGCAAAATGAAACCATTCTCAGAGTTGAGGAATTTGGGAGGTCTGTCCAAAAAATAGAAAGAACTTTGGCTGTAGACACACTGAATTGAAATCAGAGTTAAAATTTGCAGAATGACTTGCTTTGAGAACTTAGAATATTTTCTAGAACACAAAAGAGAAAACTGGGTAGGGATACAAGCTTGTGAAATATCTGTGTGTGTGGTGGATGGGAATCCACAGCCATGAATTTACCAATGGGATGCATAGCATTAAGAAAGTGATTATAAACTAGGCTTCGAGGAATGTCCAGGGCTGTAGAAATGGCTCAACGGGTAAAAGTGCTCACTGCTCTAGCACAGGTTCAGTTACCAGCATGCACTTGAGACGCACAACCTCTATAATACTGG
The DNA here is from genome assembly GCF_011762505.2 of Arvicanthis niloticus. Classification (NCBI taxonomy): domain Eukaryota; kingdom Metazoa; phylum Chordata; class Mammalia; order Rodentia; family Muridae; genus Arvicanthis; species Arvicanthis niloticus. The sequence goes on along the minus strand of NC_133436.1, from coordinate 22,580,257 downwards.
TCCAATGTGTCTGACATCCTCTGAAGGCCTCTGAAGGCCCCAGACAAGTACATGGTGTACTTACACGCCTGCAGACCAACCAGCATTACACTTAAAGTAAAACCATGAAGTCCACATTTAAAATGGTAGAATGAATGAATTTACACAGAGAGAAAAAGAACAGTCAGTGTGGCAGGGGACAAAAGAAAAGAGAAATGGTGATCAAACCAGCAAGTTTGCTGTATTGGGACATCAAGAATGAAGCTTAGGAACCGGAGAAATGGCTCAGTGGTTAAGTGCACATTTCCAAAGGACCCATGTTCAATTCCCAACATCCACATAGCAGCTCACAACTGTGTGTAGTGCCAGTTCCAGGGGTTTGATGCTGTCTTCTGGCCTCCATAGGCACTGTACATACATGGTGCACAGACATACACTTAGGCAAAACACCCAAACACATAAAATAAAATAAGGAACATATATAAATTCCATGGTGTGTGTGTGTGTGTGTGTGTGTGTGTGTGTGCGTGTGTGTGTCTGTGTGTGTAACATTTTTAAAAGCATTAAGTTATGTTGGCAGAGGAGCAATACAAAGTAAGGACAGAGAATCAGTAACTGTTCAGCAATTACGAATTTACCTTGGAGAGAAGGAGAGACAACAGTTATGAAATTGTTGAAAGCTTTTTTATTGCACATTGATGAAAGTCATTTGAACATATTAGCTATGAAGAAAGGCTTGAAAGAAAGTTGAATATACAAGAGGATACACAAGGATGACTAGTTGTGCATAAGAAATCTTTTCAACTGCAGAAAATAATCCCTATGCACTCATGGCACTCCTATCCTGGCCTTTGTAATTGTGGTGAATCTTAGCCTTTCACAGCAGAGCCATCTCTCCAGCTCCTGACCTTTGTGCCCTGACTTGCAAGTGCTCTTGTAATTGCTTGACCTCTCACTAGACTGTGCTCACAAGGACAGGCGTCTCCTCTGCCTCATTTACTGCTGGGTCTCTGTTTGCAAAGTGCTCAGATGGAAGTCATGGACAAGCGTCGTTTTTTTTTTAACTTGTACATCTCAAATAAATCCATTTGAAGTCTATGTAATAAAACAGATAATCCAGAAGTCTTATAACGCTAATTAATGTGAGCATGTGTGTACATAGATAGGTATACACATGCATGCATGCATGCACACATACACTATGGTTGTTGATTTCTGCAGATACAAATCTTTAACATAAGTTGTCGTTGCCTTAAGCATAGATATTTGGGCACATAGATGAGAAAACTCTAAAAATGAGACAACAATTGAAAGTGAACCAAGAACTAAGAACTCGCCACTCACAGATGAGCAAGACCATGCGTCATCTTTGTGCAGAGAATTTAACTGTGATAATATCAAGGAAGCAAATGAGGAAATCCCAACCTGTTAGGGCAAGTGGATACATCATTCACACTAATCCAGGTGTAAGCCCAACTAACAGGACTTCTGCATCTGTATCTGGAATGATTTGATGACCTACAAAGTCAAAAAAACAATCAGAGAACAGAGGAGAATTATGGATATTTTAAGACAATATCATGTGCCTTAGGGAAAGCAAGTCCAGACAACAAAGGAGGTCAAGCATGGGTAGAAGAGGGGCTCTGGAGACCCCACTCCTAATTGGGTGGCTGGTGGGTTGGGGCATTGGTGGGTCTTCTTCAGCTGTACAGCCACTGTTAAGGTCTCCAAGCTCCAGCAGACTTTCCCCCCACCACCTACATTCACTCCTGATTACTCACGTAAAGAAAAGAAGAGACATAAAAGGAGAAGCAGGACTTGTTGGGAACAAAGGGTCCAGAGAGGATGGAGGAGATTACAAAAGAGTAATTGAAAGAGTAATTAATAGGGGTAGGGGGCGAATGTGATTATAATACATTTTATACGTGTGTAAATTTATCACCAATTAAGTAAATTGTTTTAAAGGGAAATCAACTGTGCATTTTGTTCCTGGCTTTCCCAGTCTTTTCAGGTGTTATTTAGCTTGGCCTCAGGTTCTTTACATGTGAAATGGGACTAAATAACCCTTGCATGGGGTGGTATAAGGTGAACATCAGATGGTAGACCATGGGACAGCTCCATGTGCAGGCTGACTACACAGGAGTCCGAGTGGAGGGATGGCAGGATGGAGCATGGAAAGCTCAGGTTGGAACTGTTGTGTGTCCAAGGTGGTGATGACGTGATAACTGGTCATGAAATTCTAAAGTTTGAGCGAAGAGCCAGTCTGGAAACATAAATTTAGAAGTTACCTAAAGACACATAGGATGTGGTCATTGTTACACCATTTGGCATTATATATTGGTTTTGTGGAGATCAAAAGTGCATTACATTTACTGAGGATCTGATTGACAGCAGATCCTAAGAGCAGCAAATGAAAGGTCCAGTCCACCAAAGGCCAGCAGAGTAGCAGAAACAGGGATGCAGACTATATGCACCATTAGTAGTTGAATTGCACCTCAGTTCGCCTAATAGAGGAAAGTGTTTTACAGTGAGTCAGGTCACAAGTTTGTAATTGGTTTGTAAAATGAATTGACTATTTTATAACATTGTGTTGGGAGTCTGCTGCATAATTCCTACGTGGATACCACCTGGTAGCTGCCCAACACCTCCTTACCTTAGTTAATAGACAGATCAGTGATTTATGAACTAGCAGAACAGGTCATATCAACTCCCCAGTCTCAGTCCAACAATTTAATTTCCATTGGTCTCTACCAGTGCATCTGCTTATAAAAAACTTGGTTTTGCTAATGTTTCATATATTATATCCTGACCAGAGTTTCCCCTTTCTCCATTTCTTCTCTCTCCTCTACCCTCCCCTCTCCCCTGTTCCCTAGATCCACTCCTTCTTATTTCCCTTCATAAAAGAACAGGTTTTCCAGAGATATCAACCAGAGGACAACAAGCTAAAATAAGACAAGACACAGGCCCTCTGCATGAGAGAAAGCTACATGAGACAATCCATTAAGAGGAAAAGGGTCCCAAGAGACAATCGCTGTTCCCACTGTTAGGAATCCCACAAGAACAGCAAGCTACACAACCGTAATATATATGCAGAAGACCTGGGTCAGACCCATACAGGTTCCCTGGTTGTTGCTTCAGTCTCTGTGAGCTGATATGAGCCTTGGTTAGTTGATTCTATGGGCCATGTTCTTGTGGTGTTCTCACCCCTTCTGACTCCCTCCAGGAGTCCCCAAGCTCCATCACCTAATGTTTGGCCATGGCTATCTGTCTGCTCCCATCAGCTGCTTGATGAAGCCTCTCTGGTAACTATTGGGCTAGCCTCTGGTTATGAGTATCGTTAGAAATCATTTCATTGACTTATAGTGCATGTGTGATAACATTTTTTGACAGAAATTTTTAGCTTGAGTAAGCCCATGTGGTGGAAATTACTAACCATTTGTAGACGTATACTTACATGTTAAAGTTATGTCTAGCGTTCAGATATTTCAACATCTTCAACACAAACTCCCTCTTCCTCCATGCACATTAGTCACCTTTCCGTTGCTGTTACAAACAAGACAGAAACAAAAACTCCTGAGATGAACAGTTTAAAAGGAAGAAAGGCTTATTATCCATCACAGTATCAAAGGTCTCCGTTCGTGACCAGCTGCCCTGGCAGCTCTCGTGAAGAAGCAAGTAGAACAACAAAGTTGTTCATCTCATGGGGACTGGAAAGAACGGGGTGGAAGGGTAGCCTTCAAAAGCAGGCCCCAGCAGCCTGCCTCCTCTAAATAGACTCCACATCTTACAGGACCCTTAACTTCTCAATAGCCAGTTAACTTAGGAATGCATCAATGGCTTAATCCACTGACAAGCTCAAAGCCCTCGGGATCCAATCGTCTCCCAAAGGCCCCACCACAGGCTGCTGCTGCTCTGAGGACTGTGCCTTCCATACATGGGTTTGGGAGGACATTTTTGACAGAGAATGTCATACACAATGATCTCTATTGTGATTTCTATCTCTCAGTTTGCTTGTTTTAGTGCCCCATATAAATGGAATCACTGGAAGTTGTCCTGTGTTTGACTTCCTTTATTGTGTTTTCGAGATTCTGTATGTTGTAGTGTGTACTAAAGCTTTATTCTTCCCTGTACAAAATGACACCCCATAGTGTATTTATATATAACTCTTTGTGCATTCATTTCTCGTTTGATGGGCATGGGTTATTTCAAACATTTGGCTGCAGCAAACGCTAGTGTATTGGTGTGTTACAATCTCCACTCTCAATTATTCTGGAGATAAACATAAAAGTAGAATTTGTAAACTACAACATTTTAATACCATGAATGTGCTGTGCATGTTCACATGCATGTGAATATATTCATGTATGATTTTTGGCTTTGCATGTTTGTACTTTGTTCATTTAAAAACTGAAATGCTTTCAGAATCACCACCAGAATAAGTTTCACCTCCATGGTGATTGGACTTTACCCGAGTGGATAAAGCAAGCTCTGTAGTGAGGACCCATGTCTTCCTGCCACTAATGAAACCTCTGTGCAGGTGTGTCCACATTCCCAAAAGAGTGGAACCAGAAAGAAAGGAAGTCGACCAACCCCAAACACTAAGGTCTAGAAAGTAACCTTATTTCCTAGTGTAATAGTTATTTGTATTTCACTCTCCAAAACTGGTACTCTTAAGTAAAGAGGTAAACCCCAAATAATATAGAAAACAGCTACCAGCAGCCATGCTGGTACAGTGAGGCAGACACTGTAGCTAAGCTCGGGGAAGCAATGCTACTTGATGTTGCTATTCCCACAGAGCCAGAAACATCCAGCCCAGAAACAAGATGGTTACGAGCGGGCACGCATGGGCATTTAGAAGGGAAGTAAATTTGATGATCAGAGAAGCAAGAATCCTGCATCTGCAGAGTGATGGAGTGTTGGCTTCAGCACACGCAGTTTATGTTCTGGTCTCGCTGAAAGGCAGCATGGCAAGAAACCTGGCATATACTGTCAGCTTTAGTATGGCGTGATTGCCTAATGCTACATTGTTCCATTGTATAAAGAAGAGATTAAGAAGATTGTATAACAGTATTAAATCCCCTGGCAGTTTCCAATTCCTGACCAAAACCTTTTAGGTGCCATTAAAGACAAAAAGACAGTGCCAGGAAGGAGGAGACAAGGAAATGTGTCACTCAATGCAGTGTGGGGTCCTGACACGGTTCCTGGGACAGAAAAAAAAAAAAAAAAAAAAAAAAAAAAAAAAAAAAAAAAAAAAAAAAAAAAAAAAAAAAAAAGGCACAGCAGAGAATGGCAAAGAGTAGTAATTGGTGCTAACGAACAGTTTGACTCCTAACGTGTAACTTCCCTAGAATCATCCAAGACGTTAACAGACAGAGTGTGGATAGACAGGAGCTCCTTGCTGGTGTGATGGGCTTGCATTTGCAACACTACAGCTTTGACATCCGTCGTGGATGTAACTCCATCATTGTTCCTTTCCCAATTCCAATGCAGGGTGTGCTGGATACATCATGTCACCGGCATGTGGGTGTACCCTTTCCTGGAACATATTGGCTCAGGGGCCAGGATCATCTTCTTTGGGTCAACAACCATCCTCATGAATTTCCTGTACCTGCTTGGAGAAGTACTGAACAGCTACATCTGGGATACACAGAAAAGTGAGTATCATTCAGGGCACATAAAAGAGGAGCAGAACTGCCTGAGAGACCTTGGCTGAGGGGAGCTTCTGCAGTAGGCTCTTCTTCAGTCTTCTACAAGGGCTTTCTCTACAGAAGCTTCATTTTTTATTGCAGCATTAATTTAAGAGCTGCTGGCAGTGTTACCTGAAAGGTTTATTTCTCACTTGCTCTTATTAGGTAGTAAAACATCAAAACCTAAAGATAAAAGAAGCATGCTCATAAAATTATATAGAAAGAAATATGGTGTTGACAGGGGGAGCAAAAGCAAAGCCAGCAACGATCACCAGAATTCTGCCGTAGTGAACAGACCCTAAATTAAATAGTAAGTTATTCAACAAGCTTCATTAAAAGTCACCAGATCTCATTTTTTATGTCATCTTTTCATGGGTGCAGTCGGCTCGAAGGAATCTCGTGACCATGAAGCCAGAGCTATAAACACTGCAGGTGGCTGCCCTTCGCTGGAGTGGAAGGTCACAGAGAGATGTAATATATTTCATGGCTGCTGAAACTCCCTTAACCTTTGACTTGATCTCTCTTTTGTTTCTATTGATAGCAAAGCCTCCTTCTTGGCAAGACACCCAATCTTCTCTAAGCTGTGCCAAACCTGTCCAGAATCTATGTAAGGATACTAAGATGCTGGAAGGTGAGAAGGCAACAGCTTGAATGTGTAGGACCTGAATCCTGCATGAAAACACAGCCAGGGTGGTATCAGGATTTCAGAGAGATCTGGGCATCTCCTCGGACACAGTCCATCCTGATGGATATCGCCTGTAAGTGGACTGTGATCCACTAATGCTGGGCACCGACTGAGGACCAGTCACTGTGCAGGACCTCAGTCCACTTGACTAATAAAGTAGTTGCTGCAACAGTCACTGAGGCAGACTGGTTTTGTGTGTGCTTCTTCTGAGACTGCGTGACTCAACATGTCAGCCAACGCTCAGTGACCCCAGTTTTACTCTGTTCAGGCCACAGCTTGGAGAACCAGACATTAATCTGTTCGTGATGTTTCCCCCTCCCCATTCAACAGAGGCAGTGATCTTTCTCTTTTAAATTGTGCGGTGCACTTAAAAATGTTTTTGAAATAAAATACAAACTTTCCTCACCTTCTTCAGAGAATGCCTGTAGTTAGAATTTAAGTTATTATGTGCAGTCCAGGAAAAAGACTTCTGACAGGCATTTGGCCATAGCTCTGCTGCTGCCTTGCTGGCTTCAGTGGCAGAAGAGGTAAATATTTAATCTGGATTGTCAAATGTTGCTTACCAGCACTCTTGAGTAAGGAATTAACAGTGAATAGTGACACTGAATTGTTTGTTTGTTTGTTTGTTTTTAACTGTCTGTGCTGGTTAACTAGTCTCAGCCTTTTTCCTACAAGGCATGCATGAAAGTCAGTCACCGTTTGATAACATATTTACATACAGAGAATAATTTGGTCTGCATTTATTTAATGGAGCACCTAGAAGCTGTTGTTTGTATCAAAACAGTATCTTCCCACCGATGGCTTTCCCACGTGTGTGTGTGTGTGTGTGTGTGTGTGTGTGTGTGTGTGTGTGTGTGTTCATGGGTTCATCTGATGCTCGTACACCTGTCTCACTTCTGTCTGCTTTCCTAGATTCCCATGAAGCTGAAGAACAAGTGTTCTTATGTACCTCAAAGTCACTCCTTCGACATCATCTACTTTTATGTTTTTAAGGACAGGCTCTCTCATTGCCTAAGAACTCACCAAGTAGGCTAGGCTGGCTTGCCAGTAGGCCCCAGGGACCTGCCTGTGTCTACTTTCTCAGACCCTAGAATTACAAATTCATGCAACTATGTCCCCCTGTTTTAATGTGTATTCAGGGGATCAATCACAGGTCCTCGTGCTAGCAAGGCAAGTACTTTGCTGTCTGAGCCTTTTCTCTACTCTTAGCCTTCTAAACTTACATACTAAGAAATTTTATTCTGTCACATAGTGGAATTTTTATTTATTCACAACACTTAAAAATGGAAATTTTCATATCACAGTTGGGCTTCCTCTCCTTATCAAGTATTTTAAGATCTGGTGACATGGATCCCACCGTTCCTTCTGTCAACAATGGATTTGAATTGAGCATCAGTTGCCGCCTTCAGATGGCTGCCTAACTTTCACTAATTCTCATCTGGCACTTAACTCAGTCAATTTCACAGTTGAGTTTGAAACTGCAGATTGAAAGTAGTCTAGGCACATGTGTGGGTGTGCATGCACACAAGCCTGCACATATGTATGTGTGTGTGCATGCACATGATGACTACTGTTACAATATGAAATGTCTGTTTTCACACATCATCCTCCACTGAGAAGAAGTGCTGCATGTAAGCCACCTTCCTGGGTTCCTGCATGGTTTTCAAAGACCCAAATTCTCTGGCTTGCCTATGCTACAACTTCAAGATAAAAAAAAAAATGCAAACCATTACAGCTGGGGGTAGAATCCTAGAAATTATTTAAACCCATCCTCTCATTTGCATAGGTATCTGAGGCCTATAATTGACCTATTTAAACAGTTGCTGGGCAAAGTCAGTTTCTCCACCCAAGGTTCATCCCCTTGCCTCTCCTAGTGAACAAACAGAATGTCTTCATGTCTTAAAAACACAAAACAGGCCTGTCTACTAGAAAATACAAACTAAATTAAAATAAGCAAAATTAATAGTCAAGCATTTGCTTTTTTTTTTTTCAAATAAAGTAACTTAAGGTGGATTTGAAAGAACTGTTTGTTACTGTAACAAAATACCACAAGCCGAGTATCTTAAACAATAGGAACAGGTTAAATGCTACAGGTAGGTGCCAGAAGGTCAAAAGCAAAATGTTGTCAGGATTGGTTCCTCATGAGATTGTTAAGGGGAAAGCGGCCACAGGCCTGTCCTGGGTTGGAAGTTGCTCATCTTCATACTCAAAGATGTACCACTCCCTGTATATGACACGGTCTTCCAGTTTTGCTGTTTAGAAGGACAGCAGTCATATTTGATGATATTCACCCTAATGGCTTCTTGTTAACTTTGTGAAGACTTCATTCAAATACCTTGAGACACTGGGGATTAGAAATCAGCTCATAAGATTGGGGTTCTAAATAATCATCCTGTATAGTCCCTGTATTGTGTCGTTCACATGGGTAAGATACATTCTCCTCATCCCTGTGGCCCCAAAAAGTCATTCTGGCATCAACTCTTTAATCCAAATAATAGTAATGATAATAATAACATCATTCTGGCATCTACTCTTTAATCCAAATAATAGTAATAAATAATAATAATAATAATAATATCATTCTGGCATCAACTCTTTAATCCAAATAATAGTAACAACAACCACAACATTCTTCCTAAGTATGATACAAACCTATAAACAATGTATGGGTAAGATTTGGTCATAGTTTATCCCAAAGCAAAACTGTTCTCCTGGTTCATGTAAACCTATAAACCAGAAAAAAAGTTACCTCCTTCTAAAACATGATGGTGGTGCAGACCTAGGATGAGCAGTCCCCTACCAAGTGGGAGAAACGAAGAGACTGAAGGGATCATGGCTCCCAAGCAAACCTGAAAGCAAGCGGGGGAAGTTTCCTTTAATTGAAAGACTTGAGAAAAATCCCCTTTGTCTGAATGCTGTGGCCCCAAGATTCACAAGGCCCTGGCTTCCAACTTTTGGAGAACAGAAGCTCCACCTTCTTCCAAATTCTGGACAGGGATCATGGTGGGAAAGGATGCTGTACTCTGAAACCAAGAAGGGACTAATGGCTGAAAGCCCTTAACTCATTGATTCTTCATTTCATGCTGTATTTGAGCCTCTTGTCCAGACTGGTAATTTATTGGAGTCTATAACTCTCAAAGACAATGCTAGTCCTGCAATTCAAAGAGATCCACACCATCAGAGAAGAGGATCCTTCAGAGGTTTTGCATGGATGGCCACTGTTCATTCTGGTTTCTGCTGCAGTGATTGTTTGGATCCATGAGTCAGATGCCTACTTTCCTTAAGGAAAAATTGTCTGACCACACCCTGGGCATTCTGGCACATTTCGAAGTACTGTGGGTACTTTGGCATATGATTGTGCAAGTCGACCCATGACACCTGAAGCATTTCTGTTCTTCAGTTAAGACTGTTCTACCCAGTAAGGCAACTGTTCTCATCAGAGTCAATTTTTAAGACCAGAAAGAAGACTGCTCAAGAGATAAAGGCAGAGACAAGGGCAGAGAGGATAGGCAAGAGGGGATCAGGGGAAGAAGTTAGATCAGGGACTCCATGTGGAGAAATAGGCCCCTTCTCCATAATGTCCATCCGGGTTGTCTGGCCCCATGGCAGAAACACCAGGCTACCTTTTTCTGAACACTGCCCCCTACTGTAAACAATCTCCCTGCTTCAGAATATGTCTGCATACCTTCTTCATGGTCAGTCTTGGCCCCTGTGATCCACAGGTACCGCCTGCTTCAGTTCTTTGATGGGTTTCTGTCTATCTAGTTTTTTAGTTTGTTTGTTTTTGTTTTTTATTGTTGTTTTGTGGAGATGCGTTCAGTTCTTTTATTATTTATAGCGATGTGATTTTTGGTCTTCTACCTCATGGCTATAAAACTAACATCTGTGAGGAGCCATTTCCCTTCCTATGTCAGAGAAGCCCAGGTCCTTCAAGTCTATTCTCCATTGAAAATTCCACCATTGCTGCCACATCAACTCATCAGCAGAACATTCTAGAGAAAAGAGACCGAAGAGAAAAAGCAAACTGTTTTTGCATCCCGCCTACCCCCAGTTTTTTGGCTCTTAGAAAACATAGGACAGAAGTGAAGACTCAGGCGTGTGAGCTGTCGGAAGTGAGCCTGTAGGTTGACTGTCATTGCCTTGGGGACCTACCCAACAACAAGGACACAGCATATATTCTTACTGTCAACCTTCCTCTCCTCTCTTCTCATGCCCTTTATTCCTAGGTCTGATGTCTCCCTCAAGTAATCTGTGAGAAGGATTTTGGAAATAACGTTTTAGATGTCTGAGAGTTCCTTCTCTGTGAAAGTCAACCATGAAAGAGCATTTGCTCACACCCCGATGCCTTATCCAGACCCTGACGCTAACTGGCAGTGGGACTTGGTAGGGGAAGAGTTTCTCTAACTTGTGCCCTAGAATAACTGCAACCCTCGGATCTGGGACTTTTTGATCATTGTGGGACCCTGTATATTGCTTATCACTTTCCTGCTAGTCCTGCTTTCAGTCTCCTCTCAGCACTCTTATAATCTAACAAGATTAGCTGAAGCTGAGTGTCTACTATGAAATAGACACTAAAAAGCACCAGGGCTGTGACTAAGAACAAAACTGTTGAGGGTGTTAAGGGTTCTGCCCTTGGAGATCTAGACATTCATAAAAGAATGATAACAGGACCAGAAAGACATTGTTTACAGGTTTATTTGTTGTGGTTCATTATTGCTCTTGAAACAAAAAGTATTTAAGAACTTTGGGGAAGATTAGAAAACTGTTTATGTAGAAGTGTAAGAGGAAAGAGAAGGAAGGAAAAGAAGGAAGGAAAGAAGGAAGGAAGGAAGGAAGGAAGGAAGGAAGGACAAAAGAAACAGGTGGAAATTCTGGATTTAAGTCTAACTTACAAGAATGGCCTGGACAATTTCATTTTCAGGAAAATGAACCATTGCCAGTTAACGCTGAAGACAACAGACAAAGCCTTACTGATCCAGTACATACAAGGCCTTCAGGAAAAGCAGATCTGGATGGGTTGGCTCCCTCAGGCAGAACTTTGAGTTTCGCATGCAAGAACTAGCCAGGGGTGCAGTGATCGAGACTGTGAATTTGCTCTCTAGCATGGGGCAGGCCAGGGATGGGGTTAAATACGTGTTAGCAAAAACAGCTTCCATAGAAAATAGGGCCTCATGAGCTTTTTAAAAATAATAAATGTTAAATAGAAAGATTCCTTAGGCTTTTAGAAACCCCAAATCCTGGCGTTGAGAATGGACAGGACTGGAATGTAACATAAATGAAGTTGTTTAAATGCATGGCTCTTTCTGCTGGGGGGCGGGTTAAGAGGAAATCGGGCTGGAGTGCCCATCATGCAAAGCATTGCATCTTCGGAAGGAGTCATACTGCCTCAGGGTCCTACTCCCGGAAGCATAAGGAGCTGACTGTGTCAGGAAAGGGTGGGGAGAGAGGTCACTGAGGGTGGAATTTCTGGAGAACTCAGTAATTGACCTGGCTTCTTAGCTTAGGAGAGAGGGAACAGAATGTGGATGCAAGTAAACTGTGGTGGCCAGAGATTCTGTGAGGAGCACCAGCATAACTCTGCATTTGATGCTTAAATAAAGCTCTTTGCTTCTATTTCTAGGTATAGAAGAAGAAAAAGAGAAACCTAAGCTGGAATGAGATCCAAGAGGAGAAGCAGGGAGGAGCTGCCCTTGAATTCTTTGGACCCTGAACATCATCAATGAGGAGACAGAACTTCAAAGGAGGCCATTGCATCAACCCTGCCTCCCTGACCCTGAGGGAGGACAACTTTTATATACAAATATGTACAAAATAAGATTATGTTGCCTTTGGAAATAACTCACCCTTGTTTTTGTAAATACTTCGTCCAAGTTCATTATACATGACATTTTTTCCTCTTTTCTAGTTTTAAAATTAAAGTGATCATTGCATTTTCATTTCTGAAATAATAACTCCACTTCAAGAAAAAAATCAAATATATTTCTTGTTGAGGAATAGGATAAAATTGAAGGGGCAGATGTGGATGGGGGCATTCATAGTTAGTCTTAAAGGAGGCTGGAGTCATGACACTAGTATACAGTGTGGATGCAGGAGGATGCAGGGTCGGTGGTTCCTGTGGTGATAGGATCAGGCTTGCTTCAGATGAGCAGTGTTAGAAATAGTATCTGTTTAGTTAAAACCCTGAGTGTGCTTGGATCTCCCTGTTTGATCTGTGAAATTCTTCCCACATTGCAAACGTTACTGTTAATAAAAACCAACCAACCCAAACCTGGCATCTGCATTGTCCATCTCAAAGTCTTAACAACCTGGTTGAAGTATCTGTTCTTACTTTTCAGCAAACCTGTTGAAAGCAGGTTGACTATGCCTCATCCATGCCTGTGCTTTTCTTATTTCAAAAATCATGTTTTCCTAATTCCAGCAAGAACACTTTAACCTCTAACTTATAGAATCTTGACCATAATTACTTGAAAGGTATAAAACATTATTGTACCAAGTATAAATATTGTACTTAGAATAAATATTGGCTATGTATGCTAAGATAGACCAACATGTAGTATAAAACCATTTATTCTAAAAATTGCTTAATTGTGACAACTTAGGAAGTGCCAGAAATCCCTTCATAAGCACATATACATGTATCCTTTTTTAACTACAACCACTTCATAAAGGAGCCGGATTAAACCCATTGACTAACTGGAAAGGACTCACGACCCTCTAAAGACAGAATATTATGAAGGCTCTTGGTAATTTATACACAGATAGTTCAAAGAATTGTGCTTTAGTATTAAACATGTTCCTACATCACAGAATATATACCCAATGTCTCAACCTGAAGAAGAAAATTTTAGTTAATAACTATGCTTACAAAATTCTAACAAGTAGCATAAAATGTTCTGGAAGAACTCTAAACATATCAATAACCATAAAAGAGTTTAATTTATGAACTGAAAGAAATCAATTTTCAGAACAGCTCTCCTAGGAAAACACAACTCTATGCTGTACATCACAAAATAGGCACTAAACAACTTTATCCTGCAAGACGGCAAAGCGGTTGTCTAAAAGACTAATTATTCCTGCAACTAAGTTAAAAGTATATTTATTTGATTAACAAATATCCAGGATTTGGCAGCATCCACTTGACTATGGACCACTGGTATCATGGACAGCAACTTGACAACTAGTGGCTCTAGCCACTTGAAGGCTGACTCCCTTGCATGTCCACTGACTGCTGCTGGCTATGAACTCTGATCTCCTGAAGACTGTTCATGTGTCTGCTGAGATTCATCCTATAGTTAACTATCGCTTTTTAAAAATGTGTGTGACATTTTTCTGCATGTATATCTATACGTCATGTTTGTGACAGGGGCAGAGGAAGGTGCCAGATCCCCTACAAGCTATATCCCCTATAAGTTATAAGCTGTTACAGACAGCTATAAGCTTCTATGTGGGAGCTGGGAATAAAAGCCAGGAACTTCTAGAAGAATAGCCAGTGCTCCTAAACATGAACTCATTCCTCCAGTCCCACATGATCTTTTAAAATTGGAATATTTATCTTATAATTCTTTTGCCCACACATAAAATAATTAGACAAAATTTTATGATATTTATTTATACTTTTATTTATATTAACTGTTATCTTCCATACAAAGTAATGCTAGGTCCCATTGCTGAACTCAATATCTACAGAACTCAGTAAATATGGAGAGGTTGAGCTGGTCCCTACACAAAGCCTTCACACCTACTTTCTAGCATCTTTGGTATAGGGAGGCCCTCTGCTCACTACCAAAGGAAAGCTATAAACACCAACCCAGCCTCAAACTTTTCAATCAAGAATGGTGTCCTGCCTGCAAGATATGCTAGGACAATGATGACACAAAGTTTGTGAGAGTAACCAACTATCTGAGTTGGCTGAAGGCCCACTCTACAAGATGGAACCCATACCCAACACTACTTGGGTGACCAAGAACCTGAGACTAGATAGCCCAGGGACCTAGGGTAAAATCAAATACTACTGGTCTATAAACAAAAACAAAACATAGCAATCAAATGACTCCTAAGAACATTCTGCTATACTCATATATCAATGCCTTGACAACCATCATCAGAGAAGCTTCCTCGAGCAACAGATGTGAACAAATACAGAGAGCCTCACAGTCAGATGGTATCACAGAGTGAGAGACTTTGGAACACTCAGCCCTAAACAGGTTGTCACCAACAAATCCCTCCGTGCTCAGAAAGTCTTGCTGAAGAGGCATGTATATTATAGTTTCCTATTTGGTTTTTTATGAGATTCCGGGGTGTGGGAACTAAGTGGGTGTCTGTCTCTTGTGCCTTTTCTTGGGCTCTTTTTTTTTTTCCTGTTTGTTTTGTCCAATTCTGATGTGTTAGTTTTTGTTTCATCTTATTATATCTTATGGTATTATCATCCCTTAAAAGCCTCTTTGATTTGTAACAGAAAGGGAGTGGATCCAGATGGGAGGGAAAACGAAAAGGGTCTATTATGTTAGAAAAAAATATATTTCAATAAAAGAAAATAATAAAAATTAAAAACTAAAAGCAATTTAAGATAATCTAAAAAGGCATTAAAACATTAAATTAACAGATGATACTCAGCATTTCTATACATACAAGATGTGATAGCAAATAGTGGAAGAAATGGACCCATTTGCAATAGTAAGAGCTTTAAAGTGAAAATTATGAAACAAATCGTGCAAAATAGGATTTTAACAGATGGAAACGTGTGAGAAATCAAAAACATGCCAGGCTTCCAGTTGCTTTATAAATTCAGCATGAACACAATAAAAGTATGAGCCATGTTATTTGTTTATTAGTAAAATGTGTACATTAATACTCAGAAATGCCTCAGAGATTAGGAGCACCGATTGCTGTTCCAGAGCACCCACGTGGCAGCTCACGATAGCCTGAAACTGTAGTCTCAGGGGATTCATCACACTCTTCTGGCCTCTGTAGGCTCTGTAGGCTCTGTATGCACATCGTGAACAGGCATACATGCAAGCAACACATCCACACACCCATACGGATGAAACGAAAATAAAGGTTAAAAAATAAAAATTCACAAGATAAGCCAACTTCTGGGGAGAAAAATCATCAATGAAGTAAGAGAAGACTAACCCAACCAAACTGTAAGAACTTTATAACAAGGCAGAGTGGACTGTCTATAAATATACCCACTGACGTGGGAAGCAAAATAGAAGTATAGAAAATAAAAACAAATGCATAACGGAACTTGAAGTACAATAAAAGCTGTACTTCGAAACAGCGAGGAAAACACGGATTATTTGACATGTATCATCAGCACAACTGGAAAGCCGTCTGGGTAAAACTAAGTTTAATCCGTAAATATTTTATCCTGACAAATTTTGACTGGATCAAAACCATGATGTTTAAGAAAATATAGGAGAACAATTGGTACTGGAAATACAATACTTGTAAAATAAAATGAACCAGTTCTCCTGTATAACAGTAAACAAGCAAGCAAATAAACAAAAAAACTTCCAAAGTTGTGCCCAGCCTTTGTCAGAGCAGTTTCTTACAGCACGGAGTGGTGGTTAAGACCGTAACACGTAAGTAGCCGAGTCACTGAGAGTAAGTGTGGGCAGAAAATTCAGCCTCAAACAGGAGAACTGGATACCTGTTTTACTCAGCAAATATCATTTTCTGATTTGGTGTCTAAACAGACACCTCTAACACCAGGGCCATGTGGACTTAAGTAAAGGGCTGAGCCAGCTTACAGCGGGGACACTCGTATTTATGCACCGTGGTTGGATTGAAACACAGCATCTTCTTAGACTTAGATTTGGTTTGTTTTGACCTGATTTTCTCTTAGTGGGTTATTTTAGCTTTGAGAACTAGAGCCCCTGAAACTTAAGGACACTTTCTGTGGGATGCACAGCCTGTCTCTTCAGGTGCTCAGGATGCACCAAGACACGCCCACAGAGCAGGTGCTGAGCATGCGCCAAGACACGCCCACGGAGCAGGTGCTGCACTGTAGCCTGTGCTGCACAGGCGCCCTCTGTCTCACCGCATCTAAACTTTCCCAGAAGCAGAGTCAGTCCTAAGAATGACTCCACCAGCTGTGCTTTGAGGACTGAGGAGAAAGAACAGTCAGCCTTTTTTACCTTTGTGTGTAAAGACTAACCAAGCAGTTGCACTTCAGAAGAAAAAGAGCTTCTAGCTCCTCTCCTAGAAAATGAAAATTATTGATTAATGAGAATTAATTTAACAAGAAATTGTGCCAAAGATGTAGAATGGGAAAATCTCCAAATTGTACTTCTGACTTAACACACCACTTGAAACAAAACACAGTGCACAAAACCAATTCTACAATAAAATTTATTTTCAGAAGCCAAATATTGTTTCCTTAAGATTTAAATAAAATGAAAACATATACAGAATTCTAGAAGAGTCCATTTCTTCAAGATGTCAATTTTTTTTCTTCCAGATACAACCATGTGTCATTCAATAAAAGGCATGGTTTCTAAAATATGCTTCTTTCAGCAACTTAGTCACTGTGTATCCATCAAAGTATGCTCTTGCACAAAGCTACGTAAAGGTTTTCTATCACTAGACATGGAATCAGGATCAGTCAAGTTATATCAGAAACAAGAGATGCCTGCAGCTGCTGCTGACCTGACATGGCAGACTGTCTTCTAGGATGGTTTGTTAGAAAAAAAAATGAATACTCTACAATAATCATTTACGGTGCTGTATACTAAACACATTAACTAGTAGTGGTCACTTATCCAAATCAGGAGTCATAGGGCTGTATATAACTGGATTTTACATCATTATTCAATTGACAGGCTGTATGCAAGAGTATGATCACAAATGTGAAGAATATACTATGACACTATCATGTCTATGATGTCATCAAACAATAGGAATTTATTCCTTCATGATAGTCTCATAGGACCACCTTGGTGTATATGATCCTCCACTGGGTGGCCAAAACACCTACACAGCACATGACTGTAATTTCCAATAATAAACTTCGAAAAGCTCAATAGCAAAATAGCAGCTAATTTCAGGGTGGAGGGTCCTGAAAAAGACAGGTATCCTAGATATTTGTGCTGTTATAGTGTATCATAGAGATTCAGTCTCTGAAAAAGTATGGTATGACTACATAACGGAGAGAAAATCAATAAAACTGGATAGCAAGTACAGACACAGGGCTCTGAAAATTAATAAGGCTATAATGAAATATTAGAATTGTGCAGTAACAAAGTGAACTAACCTATTATGAAAAGAAAAAGGAGATTTACCTTTAGACCACACATAGATATACTCATGCTTAAAAAAAAATTACTGAATTTGAAATAGATGGAGCATAGTAATAAACATTAGTAGAAATGTCAGGAGAGATGACTCACTACCTGCTGCTATAATAGATCTCATATGCTAATACATATATGAGGAACTTGACAATCCAGGTCTAGTGGTGACACACTTGGAAGAGAACAGTCTGAGGTCTACCTGCTCAACACCATGAGATCACCATTTCCTTACATAGGAAACCTGGAGGAGGGAACTGGGTGGGGTTTTCTGGTAAATTCACCTTCAGGTCTTTCTGTATGAAGCCCAGAGCTGTTTCAGTAAAATTATGGGGATAGAATTTAGATTCCAGATGATTGTAGAATTAGTGGCTTTCCAGGATGGTAAAGAAGCTGAGAATTACAGAATGCCATTTTAAGAACAGAAGTTATGTAGACATTGACAGGCTGTAAGGAGAATAGAAGCCCATTGCAAACATCCTCACTCTGTGATTCATTTTGGCTAACCATGGGAGAAACCAACTCTCCCTCTGTCACAGGAAAGAAGAAAGTTAGGAATTTATAAATGAGTGTACAGGTCAATGGATAAACTTCCTAGTCTATGGTTCAGATGGTTGAAATTTCCTCCTTAGAGAATTGTCCAAAGAGGAAGATGACAGATGATGGGGTCTAAGCTTGTTGTATATCGTACAAACTGCAGCATCGACTGCAGAAACAGAAGGCTATAAGAGCTGAAGTCAGGGCTCAAAGCCCAGGACAAGACAACTTTAGATTGACCTCCAAGAGATCTCAATAGGATAGGCAAGAGAAAAATGTTAAAGAAGAAATAACAGGGAGAGGGGTTTAATAGGAATGGGAGCATAGGGTGTAGGAGTGGATGAAGAAGAACAACTAACACAGAACTGTTTGAAAAAGCTATTTGGAAGCCTACTATCTTATAACCTTCTTAAACATACATACATACATACATACATACATACATACATACATACATACATGAAGAGGGTTGGTGGGGTGTGCTGTACTGGCTCTGATGGAGCCTACTCTGCAGTTTGAGTGTCTATAACACACAGAACAAGGAGATGGGTTTAGGTAATCTCAGTAGGGGGTCTTGTAAAGAGAAGTTTCGAGCTATAAACATCCAGGAAGTACCAGTAAGCCGAGTGGTGTTTCTTGCACATGGTGTCAACATTTGTACTTGGACCAAGACTTTGGCATTATCCAGAGCATGATCCAGGGATTCCCTTGGGTCTAAGCATTAAAGTCCTTGACATGGCTGTGTTCATGTGAACAATACACATTCACTTAGGGTTTCATCTGCTATACATACATACACACACACACACACACACACACACACACACACACACATAAAATTAATATAAAAGAACTTAATTGGAATTACCCTATCCAGGTTATCATTCTGCTGCCTCTTTCATAAGCCTTGTGGGTGGATGAGTAAAACAGATGTCCCCATTGTGGCTGAGCCCTCCACTGACACTTGTCTCTGCATGTTGACTAGCTGTGAGCTTCCGCATTAACTCCCATTAAATATACAAACTTCTCTGATGAGGTCTGAGAGCTGCACTAATTGG
Organism: Arvicanthis niloticus; assembly: GCF_011762505.2. NCBI lineage: Eukaryota > Metazoa > Chordata > Mammalia > Rodentia > Muridae > Arvicanthis > Arvicanthis niloticus. Next base: position 22,561,020 of record NC_133436.1, on the reverse strand, counting down.
GGTATATAGAGATAAGAATTTAGAGATCAGGCTGGGGCAGACTCCTAGCTGGTCTGCTACAGTGAAGACACCATATCCAAAACCATCCTAGAGGAATCACTGTGCTCAAAGCACTGGGTAAGAACCCTCCCCCACAACTCTATGCCCCAGAGCTGCAGCTGGGAGCCTAGCTCACTCAGGACCCATCAGTACCCATCACCCACCAAAACTCTGCCCTCCCAAATACCACTCTCCTTCAGCCCCTCTGCTAGGTGCTTGTTGCTGAGGCCAACTCCTAGCTGGTGTGCTCCTGTGAAGACACCATATCCTGACCCATCCTAGAGGAACCACTGCACTCAGATGAGAAGAAAATCCAGTCTATTCAGAGCAGTTGAGGAAGCTGGACTTCCAGGAGGTCAAACACAGCCTGGATCATGGCTCTTCACTAGATCCCACAACACCCAGAGGAAGCAGGGCTCCCAGGAGCTCTAACACACCCAGGATCATAGGATTTTAGGATCCCAGAGGCAGCCTGAGTTCCAGGAGCTCTTCCACCCAGGATCACAGGATCACAGATACAGCTGGACTCTGAGGAGTTCTGACACAACCAAGATAACAGAAGAGACAGGCTCCAGTCAGAGACAGTGAGTACAGGTAGCACTAGATAACCAGATAGCAAAAGGCAAGCACAAGAACATAAGCAGCAGAAACCAAGGTTACCTGGAATCATCAGAACCCAGTTCCACTGTAGCAAGTCCTGGATACCCCATCACACCGGAAAAGCAGGGTTCAGAATTAACATCACTTCTCATGATGATAATAGAGGACTTTAAGAAGGACATTAATAACTCCCTTAAAGAAATACAGGAGAACACAGGGAAACAGGTAGAAGCCCTTAAAGAGGACACACAAAAATCTCTTAAAGAATTGCAAAAAAACACAACCAAACAGGTGAAGGAATTAAATAAAACCATCCAGGATTTAAAAATGGAAGTAGAAACTAAAGGAATCTCAAAAGGAAACTACCCTGGAGATAGAAAACCTAGGAAAGAAATCAGGAGTCATAGACACAAGCATCACCAACAGAATACAAGAGATAGAAGAGAGAATCTCAGGTGCAGAAGATACCATGGAAAACATTGACACAACTGCCAAAGAAAATGCAAAAAGCTCCTAGCCCAAAATATCTAGGAAATCCAGGGTACAATGAGAAGATCAAACCTAAAGATAATAGGTATAGATGAGAGTGAAGATTCCCAACTTAAAGGGCCTGTAAATATCTTCAATAAAATTATAGAAGAAAACTTTTCTAACCTAAAGAAAGAGATGCCCATGAACATACAAGAAGCCTACAGAACTCCAAATAGACTAGACCAGAAAAGAAATTCCTCCTATCACATAATAATCAAAATATCAAATGCACAAAACAAAGAAAAATAGTAAAAGCAGTAAGAGAAAAAGGTAAAGTAACAGATAAAGGCAGACCTATAAGAATTACACCAGACTTTTCACCAGAGACTATAAAAGCCAGAAGATCCTGGACTGATATCATACAGACCCTAAGAGGACACAAATGCTATCCCAGACTACTATACCCAGCAAAACTCTCAATTACTATAGATGGAGAAACCAAGATATTCCATGACAAAACCAAATTTACACAATATCTTTCCACAAATCCAGCCCTACAAAGAATAATAGATGGAAAACTCCAACACAAGGAGAAAAACTACAACCTAGGAAAAGAAATCTTCCAACAAACCCAAAAGAAGATAGCTACACAAACATAATTCCACCTCTAATAACAAAAATAATAAGAAGCACGAATCATTTTTCTCTAATATATCTTAATATCAATAGACTCAATTCCCCAATAAAAAGATGTAGACTAACAGACTGGATACATAAATAGGCCCTGGAATTCTGCTGCATACAGGAAATGCACCCCAGTGACAAAGACAGACATTACCTCAGAGTAAAAGGCTGGAAAACAATTTTCAAAGAAAATGTTTCCAAGAAACAAGCTGGAGTAGCTACTCTAATATTGAATAAAATCGACTTTCAACCAAAAGTTATCACAAAAGATAAGGAAGGACACTTCATACTCCTCAAAGGAAAAATCTACCAAGATGAACTCTCAATTCTGAACATCTATGCTCCAAATGCAAGGACACCCACATTCATAAAAGAAACTTTACTAAAGCTCAAAGCACACATTGCACCTAACACAGTAATAGTGGGAGACTTCAACACTCCTGGACTCTCAGAAATGGACAGATCATGGAAACAAACTAAAGAGAGATACAATGAAACTAACAGAAGTTATAAAACAAATGGATTTAACAGATATCTATAGAACATTGTATCCTAAAATAAACATGAGGTGCTTTTTCTCAGCACCTCATGGTACCTTCTCCAAAATAAACCATATAACTGGTCACAAAACAGGCCTCAGCAGATACAAAAAGATTGAAATAATCCCTTGCATTCTATCAGATCACCATGGACTAAGGCTGGTCTTCAATAATAACAAAAACAATGGAAAGCCCAAATACACATACAAACTGAACAACACTCTACTCAATGATGATTCTGTCAAAGAAGAAATAAAGAAATTAAAGATTTTTAGAATTTAATGAAAATGAAGGCTCATCATACCAAAACTTGTGAGACACAAGACACAATGAAAGCAGTGCTAAGAGGAAAACTCACAGCTCTGAGTGCCTACAAAAAGAAACTGGAGAGAGCATAAACCAGCAGCATGACAGCACAGCTAACAGCTCTAGAACAAAAAGAAGCAAATGCACACAAGAGGAGTAGAAGGCAAGAAATAAACTCAGGGTTGAAATCCACCAAGTAGAAACAAAAAGAACCATACGAAATATCAAAACCAGGAGCTGGTTCTTTGAGAAAATCAAAAAGATAGATAAACCCTTAGCCAGACTAACCAGAGGGCACAGAGACAGTATCCAAATTAATAAAATCAGAACATAAAAGGGAGACATAACAACAGAAACTGAGGAAATTTTTTTTAAAAATCATCAGATTCTATTACAAAAGCCTATTCTCAACAAAACTAGAAAATCTGGATGAAATGGACAATATTTTTAGACAGATACCAGGTACTAACGTTAAATCAGGAGCAGATAAACCATCAAAACAGTCCCATAACCCTGAAAAAAAAAAAAAAAAAAAAAAAAAAACACAGCAGCAGTCATTAAAAGTCTCCCAACCAACAAAAAGCCCAGGACTAGATGGTTTTAGTGCAGAATTCTATCAAACCTTCATGGAAGACCTAATATCAATTCTCTTCAAACTATTCCACAAAATAGAAACAGAAGGAACACTACGCAATTACTTCTACGAAGCCACAAGCATATGCTCATACCTAAACCACACAAAGACCCAGCAAAGAGAACTTCAGACCAATCTCCCCTATGAATATTGATGCAAAAATACTCAATAAAATTCTCTCAAACTGAATCCAAAAACACATCAAAACAATCATTCATCATGATCAAGTAGGTTTATCCCAGGAATGCAGGAATGGTTCAATATATAGAAATCCATCAATGTAATGCACTATATAAACAAACTCGAAGAAAAAAAACCACATGATCATATCACTAGATGCTGAGAAAGCATTTGACAAAATTCAGCATCCCTTCATGGTAAAAGTCCTGGAAAGATCAGGAATCAAGGCCCATACTTAAACATAGTAAAAGCAATATACAGCAAGCCAGTAGCCAACTAAATGGAGAGAAACTTGAAGCAATCCCACTAAGATCAGGGACTAGACAAGGCTGCCCACTCTCTCCCTACCTATTCAATATAGTACTGGGAGTCCTAGCCATAACAATTAGACAACAAAGGAAGTAAAGGGATACAAATAGGAAAAGAAGAAGTCAAAATTTACTATTTGCAGATGATATGATAGTATACTTAAGTGACCCCAAAACTTCCACCAGAGAACTCCTAAACCTGATAAACAACTTCAGCAAAGTGGCTGGATATAAAATCAACTCAAACAAATCAGTAGCCTTCCTCTACTCAAAGGATAAACAGGCAGAGAAAGAAATTAGGGAAATGACACCCTTCATGATAGTCACAAATAATATAAAATACCTTGGTGTGAATCTAGCCAAGCAAGTGAAAGATCTGTCTGACAAGAACTTCAAGTCTCTGAAGAAAGAATTTGAAAATCTCAGAAGATGGAAAAATCTCCCGTGCTCCTGGATTGGCAGGATTAACAGTAAAAATGGCCATCTTGCCAAAAGCAATCTACAGGTTCAATGCAATCCCCATCAAAATTCCAAATCAATTCTTCATAGAGATAGAAAGAGCAATTTGCAAATTCATTTGGAATAACACAAAACCCAGGATAGCAAAAACTATTCTCAACAATAAAAGAACTTCTGGGAGAATCACCATCCCTGACCTCAAGCTGTACTACTGAGCAGTAGTGATAAAAAACTGCATGAATTGGTACAGAGACAGGCAGGAAGATCAATGGAATAGAATTGAAATAAACCCACACAACTATGGTCATGTGATCTTTGACAAAGGACTGCCCAACGGAAAAAAGACAGCATTTTCAGCAAATGGTGCTGGTTCAACTGGAGGTCTGTATGTAGAAGAATGCAAATCGATCCATTCTTACCTCCCTGTACAAAGCTCAAGTCCAAGTGGATAAAAGACTTTCACATAAAACCAGATACACTGAAACTAATAGAAGAGAAGGTGGGGAAGAACCTCGAATACCTGGGTGTGGGGCAGTGGGTTATGAGAAGCAGCTAGATGCCTGTTCAAGCAAAGGCCTCAAACCCCGGACCCTTATCAGAAGGCAGATGTTATCTGACGGCAGGTGTTCGGCTCTGCTCCGGGGCCCTGGTTCTTTTCATTCAGCTTCAGCCCTTTACAGCCCCTTCCACAGAGAGGTCTATGGCCGTCAGTCACAAGGAACGGTGCCTCGGGCTCTCCCACATGTAGATGATGTATCTCCAAGGTCTCAGACAAAGCCAATAGGCATTATCGGCTGCCAGACCCTAACTCACCCCGAAACTGTATATAAGGGCACTATTCAAAAGAAGTAAAAATTATGTGAGAATCATCCCAGTGTCAAGGAGTTTCCATCGCAAGAGCTGTAACACTTGGGAAGAGGCTGCTCTCCAGAAATGCCTTCGGGATTCCACCTCCTCGATAGCTAGCCTGCACCTCCCAGTACTGGCTTATCCCGGAGAGATGAGTGCAGCACCTGGGAGCAACCTGGCAGTGACAGCTGAGACACGGGGCGGAGGCAACAGTGGACTCTCCGTGCTGGGAAAAGTTCCTGAGCAGAACACCAATGGCTTATGCTCTAAGATCAAGAATTGACTGATGAGACCTCATAAAATTGCGAAGCTTCTGTAAGAGAAAGGACACTGTCAATAGGACAAAGTGGCAACTAACAGATTGGGAAAAGCTCTTTACCAATCCCACATCCGATAGAGGGTTAATATCTAATATATACAAAGAACTCAAGAAATTAATCTCCAGACAACCAAATAGCCCTATTTAAAAATGGGGTACAGAGCTAAACAAAGAATTCTCAACTGAGGAAACTCTAATGGCCCAGAAGCACCTAAAGAAGTGTTCAGCATCCTTAGTCATCAGGGAAATGCAAATCAAAACAACCCTGAGATTCCACCTCACACCAGTCAGAATGGCTAAGATCAAAAACTCAGGTGAGAGCAGATGCTGGTGCAAATGTAGAGAAAGAGGAACACTCCTCAATTGTTCGTGGGATTGCAAACTGGTACAACCACTCTGGAAATCAGTCTGCTGGTTCGGCAGAAAGTTGGATATAGCATTACCTGAGGACCCAGCTATACCACTCCTGGGCATATACCCAGAAGGTGCTCTAACATATAACAAGGACACATGCTCCACTATGTTCATACCAGCTGTATTTATAATAGTCAGAAGCTGGAAAGAACCCAGATGTCCTTCAACAGAGGAATGGATACAGAAAATATGGTACATTTACACAATAGAATATTACTCAGCTATTAAAAACAATGAATTCATGAAATTCTTAGGCAAGTGGTTGAAGCTAGAAAATATCATCCTGAGTGAGGTAACCCAATCACAAAAGAACACACATGGTATGCACTCACTGATAAGTGGATATTAGCCCAAAAGCTCACAATATCCAAGATACAGCTCACAGACCACATGAAGCTCATGAAGAAAGAAGACCAAAATGTGGGTGCTTTGGTCCCTCTTAGAAAGACTAACAAAATACTCATGGGAGCAAATATGGACACAAAGTGTGGGACAGAAACTGAAGGAGGGGCTGTCCAGAGACCATTCCACCTGTGTATCCATCCCATGTGCAGTCACCAAAGGCAAAGGCTGATGTGGATGCCAGGAAGTATATGCTGACAGGAGCCTGATATAGCTTTCTCCTTCGAGGTCTGCCAGAGTCTGACATATACAGAAGTGGATGCTCACAGCTAACCACTGAACTGATCACAGGGTTCCCAATGGAGGAGTTAGAGAGAAGAGCTGAAGGGGTTTGCGGCCCCATGGGGAGAGCAACAATACCAACCAACTAGAGTTCCCAGGGTCTAAATCACCAGCCTGGGAGCACATAAGGAGAGACCCATGGCTCCAGCTGTATATGTAGGAGAGGATGGCCTTGTAGGGCATAGGTGGCAGAGTAGGATCTTGGTTCCATGAAGGCTGGATGACCCAGTGTGGGAGAATTCATGGGCAGGGAGGTGGGAGTGGGTGAGTGGGGTCACATCCTCATAGAAGCAGGAGGAGGAAGGATGGGATATGGGGTTTCTGGGGGAGAAAATGGGGAAAGGGGATAACATTTGAAATGTAAATAAAATATCCAATTTAAAAATTAATTTAAAAAAACAAAATTTAGAGATCAGTTTGATTCCATGTCCATTTAACATAATAATAATAACAGTAAGTTCATCCCTGTGGTCTGTGAGCTCCAATCACAGGCTCTTGGCCAGATTTGCAGTGCTAAGCATACATTTATTCTGGTGAGCAGGCCTTAAACCTAATCAGAAAGTGATTGGTCATCCTCATAACATTCATGACACTATTGCACCTATGGCCATATCTTGCTGCATCAGTCATTATTATAGATCTCAGGGTTCTTAACTGAGTAAGACTATTGCTGATCCCCCACCCCCACCCCAACAGCCTGCATAGCACTTTATAGCACTATGAAAACTAACATCAGGAAATAATCTTCCTAGTCAATACCATCTTGATTCCTTTGTCCAGTGAGCATTGGTGATTTCAGCACTGGGGTGGGTGAGCATGGTAGAGAAGCTCTGAGTGACAGGAGGAAATGACCATAAGCAGAAGAAGGCAGGGAGCCTCCAACAGCTTCAGAAGGCAGGAAAAGTCAGTTCTCCGTGTCAGTCTCAAAGTGTCTTTGTGACACTTTGCCTTTAGGATTTCTAAACTCCAGACTTGTTAGGTAAAAATATTTGCATTGTATCATACTTTTTTTTCCATTTCATTAAAAATGGATTGTTCCCCTCACATAATATATTAGACTTTCCCTTCCCTCAACTCCCAGTTCGGTCTCACCTCCCCTTCAATCTAGATCCATCCTCTTTCTGTCTCTCAGTAGGAAACAAACAGGCTTGTAAAGGATAACAATAAAATATGACGAGATAAAAACAGAAACAAATGCATTGGAATTGGACAAAACAGTAGGAAGAGTCCAAGAAAAGGCACAAGACGCAGATATAGACACAAAGACCTGCTGGTTCTCACTCTTGGGAATCCCATTAAAACAGTAAACTGGAAGTCACAATATATATGCTAAAGACCTGTAGGGTAAAAAGAAAGAATTTAAAAAGCATATAAATAAAAATGGAAAGCCCTGTGACATTGTGACAAGGAACATCCAAAGTACCACTGAGTTCATTTTCTGTTGGCTCTGCCGCCAAGCACGCAGCTTTTTCTGACAAGGTTGTTGCTCCCGTGAGACTCCTTTGAAGGAAACTAAATTTTCATTTCCAACTAGCTCTTAATTAGAGACTTCGTCTGGGTTAGGAGTAGACGCATGTGCCCACTTCTCCTTTCAGTTCTAGGACCCACAGATGCATGCAGACTCTGTTCTGGCTGCTCAGTCTTTGTGAGATCACATGTGTGGCTAGAAAGGCCTTCTCTCTTTGTGTCCATCATCCCCTCTGGCTCCTACACTCTTTCTGCCTTCTCTTCCATGGGATTTCCTGAGCCCAGAGGAGAAGGACTTGGTGGAGACTTCCTGTTTGGAATCTGATTCTTCCAGAGTCAATGACTCTCTACATAATGTCCAGCTGTGGGTCTCTATTGGTTCCCATTTGCTGCAGGAGGAAGCATCTCTGATAATGGCTAAGCAAGATACTGATATATGAATATAGAAGAATGTCATTAAAAGTCATTTTATTGCTACTTATTTTTTTAAAGCAGTAGTATTTGGTTTTATCCTAGAACCCTGGGCTATCTATCCCCAGGTTCTTGGTCACCCAAGCAGTGTCAGATAAGGGTTTCACTGTAATGAGAACTTTGATTTCTTTAAAAACATAAAAATGTTATGTGAATATGTTTTTCTTCCAAGCCCAGGTGTGGAATATGGGACTGTTTCATACTCTCCACAGCAGCTCAATATGATTTGTCTCATGCTCTGGTGGGGTGGGATTTTGCCAGTTGAAGGGTATAAAACTGTCAGAGCCATTTTCCCCCCTCAGGAGTATTATTTGCACCTGAACTAATGTTGGAAAGCCTGGACCAGAGACAGAAGTCACTCACCTTCTAACACTGACAGAACTGCCAAGAAATCATTCTGTGAGTTGCTCAAAGCTTTGCTTCAGAGACTTTTTTTAATTATTAACATAACTGTGTAAAAATACCTGATAACATGCTATGACTGTCATTGGTGAGAAAAGGAAGAAACCAAACAGATGTTGTTTAAGAACAATGCATCAATAAAGTGGACCTCCAGTTTATTCTTCCTAAAGAAAAAATGCCAGAGTCCCCAAGGGGCTGTAATGGCTGCTGTTCTTGCTGCTGCTGCTGCTGCTGCTTTCGATGGTTGCTATTTGCTGGTTGCTGGTTGCTGGTTGCTGGTTGCTGGTTGCTGGTTGCTGGTTGCTGGTTGCTGGTTGCTGGTTGCTGCTTGCTGCTTGCTGCTTGCTGCTTGCTGCTTGCTGCTTGCTGCTTGCTGCTTGCTGCTTGCTGCTTGCTGCTTGCTGGATTGCTCTTTGCTGGTTGGAGATATGCTGACAAGAAAGATCAAACTTGCCCCAATGTTCCTAATCAGCTGGAAGTAGTCTAACAAGATTGACACCCTTTTCCCCTCTAGCCTTTTTTGTCACCTAATGTTCAGGAGTGGAGAAGGGTGGTAGGAAAAAATAAAAAACAACAACAAAAAATACAATAAAGAAGGCAAAAAGTCAAGCTACATTCAGTCAGATCAGATATTGATAACATCACCAGTGCCACCACTGTCCTTGCAAGTCTTGCAAGCAGAACATCATTAAAGATCCAAGGCTTGTGGCAGAGTTGGTGTTTAATTTTCTCCTGTGGTACAGAGTATCCTCTTGTACTAAAAACGTAAGGATGAAGGCTCTGTGTAGGCACCAAGCTTGACTTTCCCATGTCCAAAGAATTGTGTAAATGTTGTCTTTAACAATGAGAGCTTTCAGTTCATTTGTGGAGAGAAACCTATCGTCTTGGTAAGTTTGGGAGTTCCCAGCTACTCATTTAGATACAACCCAATCCTGGAACTGGAAGCTTCATTTGGTGACTAGAGATGGCTGGCTGGGGCTCCATCTCCCCCAATATTTGGTGACCTCATTAAGATTACCTCCACATATGTATATAAGTTCAGAAGCTTCTACTGTATTAGGTTCATAGTACCCCTCAAATGGCCCTTAATTTTAGCTGTCTCTCCCAGCATTTCCCTCCCTCATCCCCTTCTCTCCTCCTTCTCCCAACTTGATCCTCCCATTCCCCAATCTATCCATAAGTATCTATTGTATTTCCCTCTTCTAAGAAGACCTATATGTTCCCCCTTAGTCTCTTACTCTACATTCAAACTCTGTGGCTCTAAAGATTGTAGCTCGGTTATCATCGATTTAGCAACTAATGTCCAAATTTAAGTGAATACATACAATATTTGTCTTTCTAGATCTGAATTACCTGGCTCAGTATGATTTTTTTTTCTAATTCCATACATTTGCCTGCAAATTTCATAACATTGTTTTTTAACAGCTAATTAACACCCCACTGTGTAAATGTACCACATTTCCTTTATCCTTTTTTTGTTTGTTTGTTTGAAGGGTATCTAGATTGTTTCTAATGTCTGGCTATTAATAGAGCAGCAATGTATATGGTTGAGCAAGTATCCTTGAGACAGGGTGAAGCATCCTTTGGGTCTATGCTCAAGAGTCATTATCACTAGAACTTGAGATAGATCAATCACCATCAGCCTGAGGATCCACCACACAGATTTCTAAAGTGGCTGTACAAGCTGACCTTATCACCAGCAATGTCTGAGTGCTCCCTTTCCTTCACATTCTTGTCAATATGAGCTGTCACTTGTTTTATTGATCATATCCATTCAGACAGGTATAAGATGAAATCTAAAAGTCTTTTTGATTTTCATTTCCCTGATGGCTAAGGATGTTGAAAATTTATTTAAGTGTTTCTTGGCCATTTGAGTTTCTTTGAAAAATTTTCTGCTTAGGTCTGTACCCCATTTTAACCCCATTTACTTTGTCCAAATGATATTGTCTTTTGCCATGCAGAAGCTTCTCAGTTTCATGAGGTCCAGTGTAATTTTTAACAGCAGCAATGGAAAAGTAATGTACCATTAAAAATGTTTAGTTTTGTGCTATATTTAAGAATAATAATAACCACCACGTGATTAAAACATAAAACCCATATTTAGATCATTGAGCACCCAGTGCAGTTAACCTTTCAGATGCCAATCTGGTCATGTAATTCTCATGGAGAATTACCTTGAAAAGGAAGTTCTGAAGTCACTGAAGAATTCCTCACTGGGCAGCATTGTGCCACTCAAGGACACTCAAATACTTTTCTGTCTGTCTCCCAGAAAAGTAATATAAATTGTAGAGACAGATGACCCTAATTTTGAGAAGAATTCAAAGCAATTTCTAGGGATGGCAAGCGCCTATGCTTGTTAAAGGGAGGTTCACTCGGAAGGGAGGGAGGTATGATCAGGTCAAACTTTATTAAAGAAATATCTCTCTAAAGACAGTCAGAACAGCAATCTGGTGAACTTCTCTCAAGGGAGCTTTGAAAGTATGTAACACTAACCACAGTAGAAGTAGCTTTCACGGCTGTGTTTGGTTTTACATATTTGCACAAGTACATTGTTTGATTAAGTAGGCTCAACATAAATATATGTAAAAATAAACTTTATCCACTTTCAAACATCACAGAAATTTGGAGCTTCAACTATGCAGTTCAACTAGATCAGAAATATTTCTTCGTCCAGGCTTGGTATTCCATCCAATGCCTTGTGAAATTCAAACTATCAAAACATCCTGTCCCTCCCACTAGGAGAGAGGGAGAGCTATCTAGGCTTTCCTAGAGCCTAGCATCCGAGGCAGGAAGTCCTTTCTCTGACTCCCAGTCCAATACTAGACTGTGATGGCTTCTAAGAAGAGAAGAGACTGTTTCCACAAGCACGGGCGCGCGCGCGCGCACACACACAAACACACACACACACACACACACACACACACACACACACACCCTCTCTTCCCTAGTAACCATGGCAACAAGCAATCCTCCCTGAAGTCTACACTTTAGGCAAATTCCAGCTACTTTCCCTGATAGGTTTTCATCATGCCTTGTCAAACTAAGAAACTGCCTTCCCAGGATCATTTCTCTCCTGCATTAGCATTACTGAATGCTCCCTCAGCAACACTTCCCAAAGCCACAGCCTTTCCCACAGCCCTTCCTGGGAGTGGAGGAATCCAAGCAGAGACGGTGGAACAAATGGAAACTTCCTTGAGCCCTGACTCCCAGGCTCTCCGCTGAGGGATTGGAAGAGAGGAAAAGGCAAAGGGCGTTGTTAATGCTTCATAAATTCTTTTATTTAAAAAAAATCACATTCTTGTCCCTTCTGTATGATTTATTCTATCAAGGAATAATACAAAGGTTTGGGGTTTAAGAAACTGGCTATGCTGGGTGCTTCCTGTTAGTAAATCTCCAGCGCACAACCGCATCAAGAAGACCATTCTCTGAATTTAAAAGGTGAAGCACTTGGTAAGTTTTATCCTAAGATATAAACGTCAGGTGGCGACTGTGGTGGTTTAAATGAGGCATGTAGACCACTGGCTCTGATGTTTGAGTGTCACTCAATTGGTGACACTATTTGGGGAAATTTAGGTGGTGCAGCCTCACCTAAGTAATTCCCTGAGAAAGGGCTTTGAGATCATAGCCTGGCTCCACTTTCAGATCTGTTTCCTTGTGGTTGGGTTTTGAGGTCTCAGCCAGTGCCACCATGCCTGACACTTACTGGTATGCTTCGACATTACTGTCTCAACCCAACAGCTTCCACAGAGACCTATTATTAATTACAATTACAAATGCTTAGGCCATATAGCATAGGCTCTTTCCCAATTTGTTTGTATAGCTTAATTAACCCGTCATTCTAATCTGAGTTCCACCATATGGTCCACGACTCCTTCATTCCCAGCACCTGTCATTTCCTCAGTGTCTGGCTGGGGAATCCCCCATGTCTGATTCTTTCCCAGAGTTCCTATCTGCCCAGTAGTCCCACCTTTCTTCCCCTGCCCTGCTATAGGACGTGAGCTTGTTATTAAACCAATCAGAAGGTAACAGAGAAGAGTGTTTACAAAACAATGAGATGATTAATGCTTCATAAAAACAACAATATCAAAGTCTAGACAGTATCCGGCACCTGTTGCTACAGAAATCAACTTTTGAATAATACAAAAATAACCTTTACACAACACACGAGACAATTATCCCCTCACTAGGTATGACTGATTCTTACCCTCCTGAAACTGTGAGCCAAATTAAACTCTTCTAAAAGTTGTTTTGGTATTTTATCAAAACAACAGAAATAAACTAAAGCTAAAAATGAAAGTTTGGAATAAAAAGTTTTCTGACAAGCCGGGCAGTGGTGGCACACACCTTTAATCCCAGCACTTGGGAGGCAGAGGCAGGTGGATTTCTGAGTTCGAGGCCAGCCTGGTCTACAGAGTGAGTTCTAGGACAGTCAGGGCTACACAGAGAAACCTTGTCTTGAACCTCCCCCACAGCCCCAAAGAAAAGAATCTATTCAAAAACAAAGTTTTCTGAGAATCAAAGGTAATAGAAATGAGGGAGGAAGACTGAGAACATATAAACTTTAGCATTTGTGAGGAAGCCAGCAAACCATGATGACCGGTCTGAGTATTGAGACACAGTTCAAAACATGTTGTTTCTAGGGAATTTCTGCTTCATTACTGTAAAGAATAGGACCTAGGATCAATACACACACACACACACAAACACACCACACATACAAATGCATACACACAAACACACAAACACACACACATACACACATATACACAGAAACATACATACAAACACACACACCTCTGCAGATGAGTAGAAAAATGTTTTAAAAGCAGTAATCGTCAGAATTGGTCATCCAATAGGTAAAACAAATGAGGCTGCTTGTGATATGTTAATTTGGATCCCCAACATTGTTTACAGGAGAATCTGCAAGCCTGCATGTAAGACACTGAGAGACCCTGCGCCTAGTTGGTTCTGATTGGTAAATAAAGCTGCTGGCAGCCAATGGCTGGGCAGGGCAGACAGAGGCGGGACTTTTAGAATTCCCGGGGGAGGGAGGTTCTAAGAGAAGGAAGGAGGAAGGGATCCAAGCAGGCCAGGAACAGGAGAGTAGAGATGCCACCCCGAGAAGGTGCAGGCCAGAGAACATAGCCACCATGTAGTGGTGGTGGGGAGGAAGGGTGGTCCCAGAGGGCAGCAAAGATGGAATTTTGAAGGGAGGTGGATTAGCCACGTGGAAGTTAGGAAGTGACCCACCCAATGAGCTGTTTTAGGCATATCAAAACGTAAAGGTTGTGTATGTGTCTTGCATTTAGGAATCCAGAACACTGGGGCAGATAATGGGGACACGTTGTGATCAAGATCTATTTAAGATTTTAATTGGGTACTACTACAGACAAGGACACTGAGGCGAGTAAAGTAGTGTGTAAGCCTTGAATATTTATCTGGAGGAAACTTCTAGACTGTAGCACCAAAGGAGCCCAGTGGTATCGTTGAGTCATGGAACTATGATGTTCAGGGAGAATTAAACTGAGTTTGTGGAACTCAGTTCTCAGAGGAGAAGGGGGAGCCACTTTCACCTTTGGATAAGAATAAATTTGTGCAGGAATGAAGTGAAACAACCATTTTTTGACAGTTGAAATCCAAAAATCTAACTTATGGTTGTGTTTAAAATATATGAAAATAGTCTAAGCCTGTCAATCAAAAGAGATATCTGCCTTTGCTATACCACTTAGCAACCCAATTCCTCCTTCTTTTGAACTTCATGAAAAGAAACCTCAAATAATGATTAAGGCCCTTGGATACTCTCAGTTGTGTGGCCCTCCATCATTTTTGGCAGCATATTTCTTTCCAATCTATACTATCACTTTACTGTGTATAAAGTTTTCTTGCTGCTTTAGAAACAAAGAAACACACGTAGGAAAACAGCAGGAGGAACTGGAGAGACGAAACGAAGGTGTAAGTTCTTTTAATACCTGACAAGATAAATTTCACAACAAAAGATTTTGTCTCCAATAAAGTTGGAAGAGTCGTCCCTAAAGAAGATAATGATCATAAATATTCGTACATCTTATCACAGCATTCATAAAGCAAAAGCGAAGAGGGGACGTCCTCATAGTACAAGAAACATTATGAACAACTTTATGTCACTAATTTCAATTTTGACTCTAGCTCCATACATACACAGAGAGCAAAGGAAAGATGGCAATGTCTCCCCTCATTCTGTAAGGCTGCAAATTAGGTCCTGTTTCTGGGTCTGTGGGTCTAGGCAGCCCATTTGACACATTCTTATCATTTGCAAATCCCTCTGGTGCCTAGAAGCCAGTAAGCCTAACAGAGTTTTCAGAATGGAGTTCATTAACTGAATACTAGAACCTTCATGGTCTCTTGTTCCAGACTTTCCTGGCTTTGAATGAATACCTTGCATGTGGGGTCAACCAGATGCCCCAACAAGCAAAGAGCTCAGCCATCTGGTGTCATCCCAGGACCTAATACCCAAGTCCCTACAACAGAAAGGGGCTCTGGGAAGCAGATTGCTTCCTAAGAACTTTAAGATGTTATGTGATACTCAGATTGAGAAGCATGGCATTGACTTTCCAAGATGGTCCTGAAATTCTGGTAGTAAGAGGCTCATTTAAGTCAACAGAAGGCACATTGAAATCAGCACATGGCAAGGTAAAGACTCTAGGCTATCTACAATGTAGTGCCAGCCGTACTTTTGAACCACATGTCTGTTTTCACGCCCTCACTGTTGTCTGTCTGTATTTTGACTGCAGTGCTACACTTAAACATGTTTGGCCCTTTATATTCTTGCATCTGAAGGCCATTTTAGTCCACAGACTCTTTCCTAGCTCCACACTTCACTTGAAGTGCTTGTCCCTACCTCTGTAGCTTTTGAGTTCAGTGTACTCCAGTTTTTCTTTCCAAGACCTCTTTTAGTCCTGCAGGGGAGAGACACAATCGCCGTACAAATGAAACTGCTTTCTTGCTCTATCTGTGGCCCATCCCTCTCCACTTTCCTAGTGGAAGCGTTGTGTGAGGCAACAGTGGGCCCAACATAGAAAGAGATCTAATTCTAGAAACATACTATTACAATTTGAAAAGTCCCACACAAGGGCCAGAGATACAGCTTGGCAGTTAAGCCCGTTTACTGCTCTTCCAGAAGATCAGAGTCTGGTTCCCAGCACACAGGTCAAGTCCTACAACTTCCTAAAACTGTAGCTCCAAAGGATTCAATGCCCTCTTCTGGCCTCTACTGACACCAGCATGAAAGTGATATGCTCGCACTCAGATACACACACATACTTAGACAATTAAAAATATATATTCTTTTTTTTTTTGGGGGGGGGGGTTGAGACAGGGTTTCTCTGTGTAGCCCTGGCTGTCCTGGAACTCACTCTGTAGACCAGGCTGGCCTCAAACTCAGAAATCTGCCTGCCTCTGCCTCCCAAGTGCTGAGATTAAAGGCGTGCGCCACCACCGCCTGGCTTAAAATTATATATTCTTAAAAGAGTGAGTTCCATGCAGAAACTAGAAAGTTTAATCAGCAAGTTAAACACGAGCAAAAACAAAATGGCGCTCTTATCTCCTGCATGATCTGGAAAATACCTATCTGTGTAGCCATCATAACTGAGCCTAGTAGCAGTCTGACCTGTGCCTGATTAGAACCCAATGTTCCTGGGCAGCAGACAATGGAAGCATTGTAAAGACCAATGTGACTGGCACTAGAGAACTGTGGAGGTGGAGGTGTCTCTACTTCTTCAGGGCAATTGAGTTCTTATACTGTGAAGAAAGCGCCATTCTGCAAGTCTCTGAAGATGTGAGTTTGTTTGGAAGTGAGCCAGAAGACAAAGACTCAGGAGAGATGGTTCCTGGATCAAACTAGGAAGAGATGAATACCTCAAAGAGACTTCATGCTCATGCACTAGATAATAAAGGAGAAGCTCATTTTCCCTATTTTCCAAATCTTCACTGTGCCCTGTATAGGACTATGAGTTTTACAATATATAGTCTGTTTGTCTTGTGAGATGGTGTCTCTATGTAGCCGGAGCTAGTCTCAAACTTGCAATCCCCCTGCCTCATACTTTCAAGTATTAATATTGCAAGCAAGGGGTCACCAGGCCCAGTTCATAATGTTTTTGATCAAATACGCAATATATATTTTTCTAGAGTTCATATAATCTAAAGACATCCTTGATAATAGTCAGCTAAACATACCATATGGAAAATAAGCCTAGTAAATGTCAAGACCATCCTCTCTGTATTCTTCATAAAACATGAGCACGTTGGAGCCAGCAAACTCCAGAGCAGTATCCCACAAAGAGTCATTCATCCCCATAGTACAAGGTTTAATAAAATGAGTCAGTTTATCGTATTAGTTCCATGAAAGGAAAAAACATGAACATTAACTATAGAGAAAAATCGCTTGGCAAATGGAAATATTCATTTGTGCTTAGCAGATGGGTCCTCTGAACACAGAGGTGATGCATGTCACCTACCATGCCAGAATAGACAGGAGAGAGAACCAGTCATATCCACCAGGACCCAACACTGGTCCCTGGCCATCACTGTCCTAAAATTCAACCAGTTTTCTATCTGAATCTATAACATGTATTTTTTTTTTCTCCACAGAACAGAAAAGTGTCTATACACCCAGAAGAGCTACTTTCATTCCATGGAACTGTGTCCATTACTGTTTTTAAATGTTTAAGTGCTATTCCCAATACCAAGAAGAGCATATTTATTTTGTATATTGATGTGTTCATGAGTATATTTCTGAGATACGAATTCAATATGCAGAAATAATTATTCTTTTCCTGTTAGTGAGTCAGGGGTAGATACAGTGTGGTAGCAAGGAACATTAATCTCTTTGGGGCCCTCTAATTTTAAAAAAGGAAGTAATAAAAATTACAGACTCAGAAATACAGTCACAAACTCCAACATTTGGTCAGCACAAATCATTAGTTTTACAAAACCATAAAATCCAGGAGAAAAAACAAATATTCTTATGCATAAGAATGAAGATCAACCCTGCCATCAGTCCTATGCTACTTTTTCATGATTTTATTTTTGTATGTAACTTTCAATAAGGAAATTTTTTTAAACTATTTTTCTCTAGCATAATTATTTTTCTTTTGTATTTAGCTTTAATTTTGATGTGTGGTCACATAGATTTCTTTGGTTATAAAATTGCAGTGTGTTTTATCTATATATTTATGCTCTCATAATTTTAGGTATTGCCCTAGTCCACCTTATGCACAGGAGAATACACTCTGAGAACCGTGGCAGATATCTGAATTGGATGGTACAGACATATACATCAAACCCATATGTAACACAATAATAACATCTTGTATACATATCCACCAATGATAACATTTAATTTATATATTAGGCACAGTAAAGGCTTAACAGCAGTAATTCCTAATGAAGTATTTCATTTATTATAGCAGACCAAAAGTTATGTGAGTGAGATCTCTCGGTCTCGATAGAGTCACGAGACATACTGATCTTATTAGAGAGTGGTTGGCTTCTTTTTGCTGTAAAAATGAAAGTGAAGCAGCAAATAAAAGGACATTACTAAACACGATGGTCTCGTGAATCTATTTCCACAATCTAATTAGGAGGTATGTTTATATGCAAACATCCTGCATTATCAATAATATTCCTAAAGGAGAAAATTACATACCAAAATCAACTCACAGGATACCTCTACCAGAGACCTCCAAATTATGTGACTTCTCCCCCACTTCCATGGCTCTCTAAGGACTGGGCTGAGCCCAGAGAAGCTGGTCCTCTGTCCTGGAATGAGCTGTCCTTTTCTGGTTGTAACAGGACTCAGAGATGTCACTGGCTCATCAGACAGTCCTGTCTCTCATATGACCTGAGGACATTTACATGCAGAAGACAGACAACTGTCACCCCGTCCCTCAGGTTTCTTTAGATACCCAATATTATTATTTGTGCTGGGAGAAGGGCCACAGAACCAGGGAAGAAACTGAACCAAAAAGCGTGGGGGACACCAAACAAATTCTCTGTTTGTTAATGACACTAAATTGGTCAGTGCTCCTTAAACCTTTGGACATATTTTACATTTGCAAGTTAATACCCCCAAGTTAACTTATTTCTTTATAATCTACTTTTTTAAAGAAGCATTATTTGCAGGCATGCAACACTCTATGATTTTAACATCAGTTGAAAAGGCAGCCAAGAGGAAAGATTCCTTTTCTGTGAAAGGGACCTATGATGAAGGTGTCTCCAAGTTAGTTCTCCAGGTCTGCAGTTGTAAATGCTGAAAACCGGAAAATTTCTTTGCTCCATAAAAACCATTGGTTTTCATTCACCTGCAATAAATTCTTTTAAATAGTAAAGGGAAAAGGTACCAGTCCTACAATCCAGCTAAGGACCTTTCTCTTGTCTCGCCAGGCCACCAAGGTTTAGAACCTGAAATCCTACTGTGGACATTCTCACACTACACGAAAATGGATAGGCATTTCCTCAGCACAGAATCAGATGAGAATTGAAAGACTTTTATGTAACCACATCAAGTGAAATATGAGAGTATTTTGCATGTATGTACACACCAGGCAGCATTTACATGTATACACATCTCTGACAGCACTGCACTTTTCAGAATTCTATGACTTAAAGTATAAGAAATGACACAATAGGTTAATACATACATATTTTTGTATATATGCAGTATTTTAGTTCAAACTATAATACAAGAAAATCTATTTGGGACTAGTCTTGTCGACTCTAATTTATTGGACGGTGTATAAAATTTACTCCCTAAGGTAGGGCTTCTTTCTCTTGCCTTCTCCAATTCTCCATAGGAATCCTCCGTCATCGTCTCAGAAATTTCTTAGTGCGCCAGTCTCTCAACTCATTATTTCTGTCCATTTATCGGCCTCCGCTCTTTTGGTCCTGTCCACAACACCATTTTTCCAACAGTTTTTATCTCCCCCCCCCCTTTGAGAGAGTGAGGTTCTCAACAGGCAATGGGAGTGGTGGGTGTTCCCGGCTGCTGAGAGCCTTGACCTCTTTCCTGAGGATAAGTGACCAGTAAGAGCGCCTGGGACAAGGACGTGGGTGTACAGGCAGGGTGGTCTTGGGCTTCTTCCAGGCCTCTTACCAACCTTGCCTTTGGTGCTGCCCGCCATGTGGGACTTGAAGTGGAAATGATTTTTACTGCTGCGCATTGTCACTGCTAAGTTTCCCGAAGACTACTTGGGAATAAATGTATTGATTGTTACTAGAGACTTGAGAGCTCCTCAAGATCCTCCGAGGTTCCTTCCCTTTTCTCACTGACACAGACGTGACTGTAAAAAGGTACAGTCCTAAGAGCAGGAAGAAAGAGCTAAAAGGCCAGAAACAACAACAACAACAACAACAAAAAATCATTGAGAAATGCTCAAGTTCATCTTGATAAGACTGACAGGAAACTGTTCTGTCCGGAAACAGAAAACCATCCGCGTTCAGAGCGAACAGGCTAGACCATCAGGCAGATGCAGCTTTGACACAGCTTTCATTCCCTGACCAGCGGATCCCAACCTCCACCTCAGTGAGCCCTTGGTTTCCCATTTGGAAACGAGATAAGATCTCTTCAGTGCTCACCTCACTGAGTTAGCTCTTGAGTGCGTGGGCTAACCAACGATAAGAAGCCAGAAGACGGAGACTACGCTCCCCTCTTGGGACACAAAGCACAGATTAGAAGTTTACAAATTTGTGCAGCTAATTAAGCCGACCAAGTCCCTTTCCCCATGGGGACTTTGGTGTGCAATGGTTGCAAACAGCAGCCTCCTTGGTAGTGTATGTAGCCTATTGTCTCTATGGGTTGCCGCAAGGGACCTTGGAGACAATTTTCTGTCAGTTGATAATCACAAGTCACTGATCACACAATGCTGTCCCTGGTCTAGGCTCTTGACAGGTATGCGTGGTGCCTCTGGTAAGCCCCAGGGCACAGTGGCCAGGGTTCACATTGGCCAGGTCATCATGTCTACCGCACCAAGCTGCAGAATAAGAAACGTGTGATTGAGACACTGCGCAGAGCCAAGTCCAAGTTCCACATCTCAAGGAAGTGGGGCTTCACCAAGTTCAATGCGGATGAATTTGAAGACATGGTTGGCTGAGAAGTGACTCATTCCTGATGGCTGTGGTGTCAAATATATTCCCAGTCGTGGTCCTCTAGACAAGTGGAGAGCCGTGCATTCCTGAAGGCTTCCACAGTGCTCTCCTATACCCTACCAAATCATGTTCAATAATAAATCTTGAATCAAAAAAAAAAAATTTACGAGTTATTTGCTCTTTGAGATTTCACAACTTAACAGAAAAATAAACATAAAAGCTAAATCATATAAGGGAAAGAATAGTGATATATATATATATATATATATATATATATATATATATATATATATATAATTTTATATAAGTATATAATAACAATGATTTCTTGAATGAGCAACCTTTGTTATTTCACCCCTTGTTCCCGTTTTCCTTCTGTATTGGCCCATCATCCCTTCTCTCCAGCTGGAACCCACTCCTCTTCATCCTGTTTTCTACTTCATATCTCTTATACACTGCTATTTACTTCCCAACGCACCATACCCATCATCCCCTTATCCTGTTTCTACTCCCTGTGGTTACATCATCTTGGATACTCATACATGAGGATTGGGAGCTACAAACTTCAGACGAAAGAGAAGGTGGGGTGTTTGTCTTCCTGGGTCTGAATTACCTCAAGGAAGTTAAACCATTTGGTCTGACAATATTCCCTACAAGAACCAGACTTTTAAAAACAAAACAAACACACAAATAACAACAACAAAAAACAGAGCGAGGCACAAAAATCCTCCTTTGAATGATGTGTACTCCAAGTGGTTCCCAAAACAATATAGATTATTAATGTAGCCTTGCATGCATCTCCGGGGTTGAGTGTGGGCTCCTATTACTGAAGACACCATATACTCAAGACATGATGATTCAATCAGGATCTGACATGAAAGCCTCTTTTCTGAGGTCTAGCTTCCATGGTTCCAGAAAATACTACACGTGTTGCCAAGGGAGGGGAGAAATTAAATACTCCTACCCACCAACAACACCTATTAACCACCCATGAATCTGGATGAACAACTGTGAAGTGTATGAAGATATGTAAAAAGGTGCAAAAATGGCACTTACATGTCTGTGTCAACCAACAGATGTCTAATTACACTTAAGGCCCATTCTATAAGAGGAAAACCATGCTTGATACTGAAAATCCATCCAACTTCTGGAGCTAATGAGGTCATGGACCTTAGCAAAGAGTTCCCTTTGCTACACCAGCATAATTCATTGGTACATTCTAAATCTTATGCTTATACAGACTGATAAATATAGCAGCAACCCTTTATCAAAGGCACATCTCTTTACAGAAAATGGAGAGTATCACAGAAACCCACAACTTGACACAAGAGATGGCTTAGTCCCAGTGAACACATCTACATCACACCTCTTGCATTGATGGCTCAGCGAGCAACATGGGAGACTGGGTGGAAAGATTGCAGGAAGAGTCTGCACTAAAACAGTCTGTCTTATAAATGGCCACCTAAACAAGACCAAGACAATGGCATGTCAATGGACATGTTAACAGTAAAGGGGGAGAATTTCAAGGGATCCCATCCCTAGACCAGGAAGTACGGACAACTGATGACAGCGGGAAGGAGAATTAGCCTCTCCCAGGGATATGCCTGCTTGTTGGTTGTCTAATGCAGAGTGCTCATCCTTGAAGCCATATATAAACTGACAACAAAAACGGACTCAGCAGGTCTATTTTCTTCTATGAGGATTTAGTAGACAGTGGCAAGGGAGTCCTGTTGTGATGCTATCTGATCTGTGTTTTTAATGGCTCGTTCTGAGGTTGCTATGGTAAAAGTAGATTGAGATAGACTGGAGTAAAATCCTGGTCCTGGTCCTTTATTTCGTTTAGGCCTGTCATCTCTGTAACTGTGTATCTGACAGACACGATTTAGGAGAGTAATAATTTAATTTGGTTCATGGTTTCAGAGTTTAACTATCCTGGCAGATTCCAGTGTTTCTAGGCTGATGCTGGGGCAGAGCATCCTGGTGTCATGAGCAACAACGTGGAGGCATTGCTCTACAGTAGACAAGAAGCAACCAGGGCAAAGATGAGAGCTTGGCAGGGTCTGTCACTTAGGGACACACAGTGAGTGACCTAGTCCTTCCAGCCAGGTCCCGCCTTCCAAACATACCACACTGCCACCAGCTTGGGACCAGCCATTCAAAAACATGAGTCTGCTATAGATATTCCAGATTCAGACCACAGTGTCCCCAGAACTTCTGAGTTTGTTGTCATGTGGAGGGGGGAGTTATCAGAATTAAACGGATGAGAAGCAATGAGATGCTTTCGCTGGATCATCCTGTTGGCCCCAGTGTAACTACCCAGAGTTTTATGGTGACAGAGGGAAGCAATAAAGTAAAGTAAAATTTAGGCAACATAATTAACCCACCAAGCAATCTCAACTACAACCAATGCATGTTGAGTGAACAAGAAAAAAAAAAAAAGACAGAAAGAAAAAAAAAAGAGTAAATTCTTCTCCAAAGAAGAAATCTGAAATTGTTCAGATGTTAATGTATAGCAAAATTTCAATTTTCAATTTTCTGTCTTCATATAACTGTTGTTTTCTAACATGTGGCTTTATCTGAAAAATTAAAAATTAAATATTTTCCAGGTCACATCTTTCACACCCCTGGAGTGCAAATCTTTCACTGGATCGAATGAAAGAAGCTTATTCATTATTTTATATTTCATATGCCTATGCACATTTCAAATTCTTATTTCTTTTCCCAAGCATCCAGATGGGGGTCTAAGAAAAGCTGAACAAGGATTACATTCCGTCTGCTACTTAAAAGAAGGAATATTGTCACTCTCCAAATTTAGTTGGTGCTTTTTAACCCAAATTTCAGATTAAAGGGTTTAAAGAGTTCTGTAATCACAGATCTTCACCAGCTCACCTCCAAAAGACATTGCGCGACTGAAAAGATGAAAGGTGTCTGACATCTGTAACAAGTCCTTGTGCAGAACCACCTGTCATGCAGATCTGTCACCTGAGCTAAGCTTGTCTAATCCATTCAAGGAGTCAGAGGAGAAAACCAAATGATGAGATCCCAAAAATAGTTTTGTTATGCCTTCACCCATTAATTTCTAGTTTCATGGGCCTGTACAGCTTCCCCTGGTTAGTGGCTGATGCCCTCACGTGACCTGTAGAACATGCAGCAAACTCAATCCCATTAGAACCCTACGAGAGCTCATGTGAGGTAGGCCACTTAAGTGTTTCTCTAAGCAGATGCACTGGGGAAATGTGAAGTATTTTAAAGTTTTTGGAAGACATTCCAAAAAAAAATCGATTTTAAGAGATAGAGAAGTAATAACTTTTACCAAAAGCAAACTCTATGTGTAGCAGTCCTTATTGTCACATAGTTTAAATCCTCAAATCTTGAACATAGACACATGGATATAGATGATCTCCAGGTGCCAACACATCTGCCAATGGCATGCAATGCCCTAGAAAAATCTGCGTGCTTGTTCACCTGCATGAGGAGTGTTCGGTTCCTGTCATCACCAAATGGTGAGTCCACCCGTCCCATTTTTTTCTTTTTCTTAGATTTATTTTATTTTACATCTATAACTGTTCTGCCTACACATGTGTCAGAGCACCACGCGCATGCCTGGTGCCTGCAGACGTCAGAAGAGGGATTTGGATGCTCTGGACCTGGAATTATGAGTGGTTGTGAGCTGTCATGTGGATGCTGAGACTCAAACTTGGGTCATCTGTGAGAGTAGCAAGTACTCTTAAGGGCTGAGCCAGCTCTCCAGCTCTGTCCCACTTCTATGTAGCAGCTTGTTAAGACCAGGGGTTTTTCAATTTTCCTTACTTTGTTTCTTCTCCTCATTGAAATTAATGTGAACATAAGTGTGAACATGTGCTTTAAGGGCTTAAAAAGAAGCGTACTCTTGAAATTCTAAGCATGCTTACAATTATTTGGCATCTGTCGAAATAAAGGCAAGAGTTGTGCCTAACAGAAAGTGTTATGTACTTTTTTTTCTTTCTTTTTTTCTTTTTTTTTAAACTATCTTAGAAACTAAAGAGGAAGCCAGAATGTTGTCATGGAGAAAAAATAATGTCCCAAAGGAAATTAGCTAAACATTGTGATAGTTACAATTTGGCAAATGGTTGTATCCCTTGGCTTTCTTCTGGCATGTTCTGTGTTGATCCATAGTATAGATTACACCATCCTGTGGAGATGTTGCTGTGTACATCCTAGTCATGACCCGAGAGCCCTCAGTGACATGGTTTTTATCAGGTTGTGCCTTAAATGGAGGAAGCAGCAGGGAAGATACTTACAAATCATGTTATCAAGAAGTAGATCAATGGGTAGTCCGAAACACACTTTTGTGGTAAGAAGACCTTTCCCAAGGAAAGGGCAGAAGAAAGGAAAGAAACCGAAAAATTTGGAAGCCAGGTTGGAAGATGTAAAAGCAAGGGGGTTGATGAGAACACCAATAAAATACTTCTTGTCCAAAAAAAAAAATTCTGAGAAATTCTTTCTCTCTGTCTCTGTATTTGTCTCTCTGTGTCTCTCTGTCTCTGTCTCTCTACATATATGAGTGTGTGTATCCATCTCTTTGTTTATCTCTGTCCCTCTCTCTTTCCTCCGTGTGTGTGTGTGTGTGTGTGTGTGTGTGTGTGTGTGTGTGTGTGTGTGTGTGTACATGTATTGGTATAATATCAGGGAATGAGTGTGAGATATAAAATCTGAATTCAAAAGATATAGATGTTGTATCAGATTTTTGTCCTTCCCTGGTGATGCGAGACATGTGTTAGTTTTCTGGAGCTGCCATGATAGAATATCCTGGACTTGGTTTTAACAGCAAAAGTATTCATGATTCGAGGGACTGGATATTGAAAATGCCCCTGAGATTGACTTCTAAGTATATCTTTCTTGCCTCCTGCCTATATCTTCACATAGTGTCTTGGTTACTTTTCTGTTGCTGTGATAAGACATTGTGACCAAGGCAACTAAGAGAAGAAAGAGTTAGTTTGGAGCTTATAGTTATAAGCTTAAACTCCAAAATCATCACAGCAAGGAACATAGCACCAGGCAGGCAGGCAACGTGCTGAAGGAGTAGGTGAGAGCTTACATGTTAATCCGCAAACACAAGGCAGAGAGAACTAACTGGGAATGGCATGAGATTTTGAAACCTCAAACCCCGCACGGCAGTGATACACCTCTTCCAAAAGGAGTCACACCTTCAGATCCTCTGTGAACTGGCAACTAATTATTTAACTATATGAGCCTATGAGGGACAGTCTCATTCAAATACCACATAAGTTTTTCTCCCTGTAGCTTTCTTGTAATGTCCTCTCTCTTTGTGTGTGTGTGTGTGTGTGTGTGTGTGTGTGTGTGTGTGTGTGTGTGTGTTGTGTGTGTGTGTAAGTATGAGTGCATCTGTATGTTTCAATGGACATGCATGTGTATTCGTGTGCAGTGGAGGACCTGGGAGATTTTCTTCTCTGCTCTTATTCATTGAATGAGGGTCTCTCAGTTGAACCCAGAGTTCACCAATATGACGAGTCCTGCAATACAGTTTGTTCTGGGGATACCAATCTCTGTTTCTGAGTGCTAGAAATGCAGGTTGGGCAGAATAAAAATTATATAGGTTCTAGAGATCTTAAGGTCTGTTCTCACCCTTGCATGGCAAGCATTTTACCCATCAAACAATCTCCTAGCCTTTATCTCTCCTTTAAGGCAGCCCTATTGACTTAAGGCTGATCCTAGAGATCCCACTGATGAATAGCACATTAAGTATCGTATCTATAAATTCAATTTACAGATTTCAGGTACTCGATCAGACTGTCAATGTATGAATTTTTTAGGGAACAACTCTGCCTTCTCATTCTTTCTTCTGGCATTTAACACTCTACTTTTAATACAGGCTCAAATTTTAGTTTCTTGATATCCCTTCTATTTTCTACTACTGACTTTTCTCTATGGTCAGTGAGGATCCATGTCTCAATGCTCCTGCATTTCTATTTCCTACCATATTAATATAGTATTATTTGATTTTTACTAAATATCCAGTGGTTACATTTTAATGACAATTTTCTAACATTTCATGGTTGAACAAAATGGTATCTGTGATGACTTTCTTAGATAATTCTTCCGTGAAGTCAGTAGATAATTCTTTCTTTCTTTCTTTCTTTCTTTCTTGATTCTCTCTTCTCTTTCATTCTTCTCCCTCTTCCTATCTCTCTCTCTCCTCTCTCACTCTCTCTTTCTCTCTCTCTCACTCTCTTTTTCTCTCTCTCTCTCTCTGCATATCTAATATATCACCATCAGAAGGCACACCTAGTCTTCAATAAGGATAGACTTACAGATGGGTTCATCTTTTCATTTCAATGTTTTTCTTGACAGCTCACTCTGAGAGCGCCAACTTCCTTGTGTCTCTTACCTAGCACTGTCTGTCCCTTAGGTAACATCTTGAGATTGTCATCTCAATGAGAAGAAAGTTCTCACATCTACACAGGGATATGTGGGTACTTTTTGATCTTAGCTAAAAATACAGCAGTAACCAGGTCAACTTAATGTGATTTAAATCAAAACAAAACAGGTGTCTCGGTGGCCAGTAAAGTGACTGTGTAGATAAAGGTTCTTGTTACCATGTCTGATGACCTAAGCAAGTCCACAGATCTCACATGGTAGAAGGAAAGAATTCCTAACTTGCAAATTTTCATCTGACTTACTCACATGCATCCTGACACCCATTTATACACACGTATACACACAATAAATAAAGTTAGTTACAATCTTTAAATGATGTTTTGGTCCATTTGAGTTATTATAACAAAACAGCACAGTCTGAGTGGCTTTTAAGACACAGGAATTTCTGATGGTTCTGGTGGCTAGACATCTGGGACATCTGAGACAGCACAGTCAAGTTCCGATGGGGGCTCCTTCTAAATGGTAGATTGATATCTTGTGATATCTTCATAGCCTCTTGGGTTTTTGCTTATGAATGTACTAAGGTTATTCACAAAGGCTCCAACCTTGTGTCAGAATCACCTACCAATATTGTTATATCAAAATACCATACAGTATCAACAGATGGATTTGGGGTTTGGGGAACACTTAATATTTAATTCATCGCAAGTAGTTAAACCTTTCATTCTGTTAGGTACATTCACTGTATATTTTTTTTAATTTTATATTGGAAATTTTATTTACATTTCAGATGCCATCCCCTTTCCCCATTTCCCCTCCCTAGAAAGCCCCTATCCCATCCCCCCTTCTCCTTTTTGCTTTTATGCAATTTTTTTTAATGTTAACCAAAGGCTTTATAAGTTTGGTAATACTCAATAACACGATGTCCATACAGTCAGAAGTGTAACCCAATACCCAACCTAGATATATCAACTATCTTTGACTGGTGGAGACATGCAAACATCCACCTCCATGTCCCCCCTCCTCTCTCTCATCACCTATCTCCTCCTCTTCTTCTCCTCCTCCTCTCCTTACTCTTACCAGCTTAGCTCCTCCTACATATCACTCTTCCTGTTAAAATAAAACTTTTCTCTTAAAATACAGTTAGAGCATAATTATACTAATTTGTGTCAGTAAGGAACAAGATAGACCTAATACCCAGTCCATCATTTTGTTGACTAACCAGAACCTCTGTCATCCCTCCTAACTAAAAGACTTAGTTCCGAACCTGTTTTTTATTTTTTTCTTGGCTTTAGAATGAATGTCAGCTGAAACCCATCCTCTCAAATCTTTTCTCTCGAAGTAAATAGCCAGGATTGGCTATGAGATTATAAGTCTTCAACCCCGTCAGGAATCCAGAATGACTGAGTTAACTGAAATTATGGGAAGCGCGGAGCATAGCTTCTAAAACTTAGCCAATTAATAGAGACCACTGAACACCTGGACAGTCCCTATACTACAAAACGTTGGAACATCCAATCTTCAGCCTTCTGGCCCAGGATCATCTGACAGACCTAGTGATGCAGAATTATTAAGGGCTGATAACTCTGTCTTAGCAGATATGATCAGATATGATCAGTCTGCAAGTGTGTCCTTTTCTGGACAGTAATTTGTCTGTAGATGGAAAGAGGCAATTCTTGCCTAGTGGCTGACTCACCACAATTGGAATAACTCCAAAGACGGTCAATTTCTTCTTAGAATCCAAGACAGGAAGCTGTCAGGAGCAGACAGGTTTCTAATCAAAATGAACATTAACACAGAAATGTTTGTAACATCAATTCTGTGGACTTCTGACGTTTTGAAAACCAACTATCCATGCAATCTGGACTGTTGTCTGTTAACTCCTCTCAGCTATTTCTAAATAAAACATAGAAAACACCCTAACAATAAACCCAGAGCCATGAATTTGCTATAGGTCCTTAACTCACAGGCTAACCATCTCAAGCCTTATATTCCTAAATGTGTTACATAGGCACAATGCCTATGAGAGTAACAATACTAATCTCACTTTTACATTAATAAGAATCTCATACCAATGAAAACCTTAAATTTGAAATCAAAGTAAATTTTGTACCATTTAAGAAATTATAACTTCATTTTAATAACAATTAACCTATTTCTACCAATAGGTTATGGCTATACAATAAATCCTAGGTAATCCTCCCTGTTCCAACAAAACCACTAGTTTTTCCTAGAAAGACACCCCAATATTAACCAAGTCCCCAAGCCCAGGGAACAGGGGCACCGACTCTTCATTAACTTCTTCAAGCTGATTAAGGGCATTGAGATATTAGAAGAGGGGCAGGTTAAAGAGTAAATTGATAAGCCTCTGATGCTGTGTATTCATTGCTTCCAGCTGGAATTCCAGGACATCATAGGTTCGAGCAGGTCTGCTCAGCTTGCTTAATGAGTAGATACACGAAGGCTGTGTATTCTGCAATATACAATTCTCAAAACAAATTTTAGTATCAGGATAATTTTTTGTTGGAATTCTGAAATTTAGTCTTCAGGTGGCCTGCCTCTGTCATGTCTAATCCATATAATTCTGGGAGTTTCTATGAGGGTGTGGTCACACCATCCTCCCATTCCTGCTTCCCTGTTCTAGAATTCTCCAACAATAGGGAATCCAAACTTTCAGGCACCAAGGCCTCCACTTCCACTGATGCATAACCCCTTACCCCATCCCCCCTCCTCGAATTACTATGAGGGTGTGCTTCCACCGTCCTCTCATTCCCTCCTCCCTGCTCTTGAAATTCCCCAACACTAGGGAATTCAAACTTTTAGGTACCTAGGCTGTCCATTTCCACTGATGCCTGGCAAGGCCACCCTCAACTACCTATACAGGTGGAGCCATGAGTCCCTCCCTTTGTGTTCTTGGGCTGAAGATTTTAGAATGGCTACTCCAGCTTATTTATTAGGACCATTTGCCTGAAAAATTGTTTTCCAGCCTTTTACTCTAAGGTAGAGTCTGTCTTTGTCAATGAGGTGGGTTTCCTGTATGCAGCAAAATGCTGGGCCCTGTTTATGTATCCAGTCCATTAGCCTATGTGTTTTAATTGGGGGATTGAGTCCATTGATGTTAGCAGATGTTAAGGAACAGTGATTGTTGCTTCTTGTTATTTTTGTTATTAGAGGTAAAATTATCTTTGTATGGCTATCTTCTTTTGGATTTGTTGGAAGAGGATTAGTTTTTTGCTCTTTCTAGGGTATAATTTCCCTCCTTGTATTGAAGCTTTCCTGCTATTATCCTTTGTAATGCTGGGTTTGTGGAAAGATATTGTGTAAATTTGGTTTTGCCGTGGAATATCTTGGTTTCTCCATCCATGGTAATTGAGAGTTTTGCTGGGGATAGTAGTCTGGACTGGCATTTGTGTTCTCTTAGGGTCTGTATGACATCTGTCCAGCATGTTCTAGCTTTTATAATATCTGGTGAGAAGTCTGGTGAAATTCTGATAGGTCTGCCTTTATATGTTACTTGGCCTTTTTCCCTTACTCCATTTAATATTCTTTCTTTGTTTTGTGCACTTGGTGTTTTGATTATTATGTGATGGGTGGTATTTCTTTTCTGGTCTAGTCTATTTGGCGTTCTGTAGGCTTCTTGTATGTTTATGGCCATCTCGTTCTTTAGATTAGGGAAGTTTTCTTCTATAATTTTGTTGAAGGTATTTATTGGCCCCTTAAGTTGGGAATCTTCACTCTCATCTATACCTATTATCCTTAGGTTTGGTCTTCTCATTGTGTCCTGGATTTCCTGGATTTTTTTTGTGTTAAGGACTTTTTGCATTTTGCATGTTGTTTGACAGTTGTATCAATATTTTCTACGGTATCTTCTGCACCTTAGATTCACTCTTCTATCTCTTGTATTCTGTTGGTGATGCTTGTGTCTGTGACTCCTGATTTCTTTTCTAGGTTTTCTATCTCCAGCGTAGTCTCCCTTTGTGATTTCTTGATTGTTTCTACTTTCATTTTTATGTCCTGGATGGTTTTGTTCAATTCCTTCACCTATTTGGTTGTGTTTTCTTGCAATTCTTCAAGGGATTTTTGTGCTTCCTTGTTGGGAGCCGACTTTTAGCAGAAAGAGGCTAGATTATCTTTGCAGCCATCTGGAACCATATACCCTGATAAGAGATTTGGTTTTCAATAGCCTACAACAGCTGAAGCACACTCTGATATCCCACATATTTTGTGTTGCTGTTTACTGCCCCCAGCTGCAAGACGCATGTGGTAGCCGCGCCTGCAAGGCATGCAGTTCACGTGCTGTCCACATGCTATCCAAGCCATACATGCCTGTAAGGCGCACGTGGTATCCAAGCCTGCAAGGCACACGGTGCACGTGCTGTCCACACTATAGACGCCTGTAAGGCTTACATCATATCAACACCTGCAAGGCACATGGTATCCACAGGCCTACAAGGAATGTGGCAAAAGCGTATAAATACCTCAGAATTCCCTTCAATAAGAGAGACTTGAGACTTGAGACTAGAGACTTGAGACTTGATCACACCCTGTCTTGTCTCCATTCTTTGCGTCTCCTGCCCGTGTTGCCCCACTCTCTCTCTTGACCAGAGCACTTAGCCCCAAAAGCATTGAGGCAGAGTGCAGGTTCTCAACACTTCCTCTTTAAAGGCTTCTACCTGTTTACCGGTGTTCTTCTCAAATTCTTTGAGAGTGTTATTTATGTGCTTCTTAAAGTCCTCTATCATCATCATTAGAAGTTATTTTAAATCTGAATCTTGCTTTTCTAGTGATAAGGGAAATTCAGGATGTTCTAGTGTGGGAGAACTAGGTTCTAATGATGCCAAGTACCCTGGTTTGCTGATGCTTATGTTCTTGCATTTGCCTTTTGCCATCTGGATCTCCTTAGTGCTAACTGCCCTGTGTCTAACTGGAGCCTCTCTTTCCTATTATTTTGGTTGTATCAGAACTGTGTAGGATGGGTGTTACTA
The DNA here is from genome assembly GCF_011762505.2 of Arvicanthis niloticus. Lineage (NCBI taxonomy): Eukaryota > Metazoa > Chordata > Mammalia > Rodentia > Muridae > Arvicanthis > Arvicanthis niloticus. The sequence continues at coordinate 22,528,711 of NC_133436.1, read as the reverse complement.
CTGGTGTTAGAGCTGGGTCCCAAGATCTGCTCAGTGCTTAGGCGCAGACAGGAAGGAATCAGTGCTCCAGGCCAGGAGTGACTTCTGGGTTCTAGTGGGTCCCAGTTACTCCTTGTTCGGGGTGGGTATTGCTGTCTCCTTACCTAAGATACTGCCTGGGTTAGAGCTCCTGGAAGGCCTGCTTCCTCTGGGTTCTGTGAGATTGGGGGCAGAGCTGCTGCCTGGAATCTGCTCAGTGCTTGGGCCCAGACCAGAAGGAAACAGTGCCTCACTGTATATTTCAATACATTGCCTTCAGTATTTCAGGACCATTTTCTAAAATGCAATCTCCTTTGACAGGAGAGGATACAGATTATATAGAGAGAGTATAGAATTCACCCAGAGTCACTCAAGAGGTAGCAATACCAAGATCAGAAACCAGGGTTGTTTGCTTTTAAAGTTCTGACTCTCTACATGTCATGCTAACTCCAAATACATCAAATGACTATAAAGAAGGACTAGATCCATAATTATCCTTGAATATTGTTCTTACTGTTTTATCAATAACAAATCTCAAGATAATACTTGTTCTGTCTTGCTTTCATACAGAAGACTTACAATTGTGTAATTTATTATATTGTAATGAGCAAACAGTTTAATTTTGAAATTTGAAAAGTTGTTGAAAATTTGAAAATCAGTTGAAAATTGAAAAGTGAATAGTCTAAGTTTTGGTAATAGCATACAAGGTAATGTTGTTCAGGACATCTTTTGTTTCTGTTTTTTAATAAATAATTTTATTTAGTGAATTTTATAGACTCTGATGGTACCTCATTACACATAGGTAATGAGGTATCATCACATATTTTCTTTAGTACAGGCATAACCAGCATGCACAGAATAGATTGATTTTAGCATTTCTTTCATCTGTTAATGTCTTTCTATTGCTGTTTTCTGAGACGCAGCTTAGACTCACATCTTTAATTCTGGCCTTGACTCTCAGATATCTCTCTCTCTCTCTCTCTCTCTCTCTCTCTCTCTCTCTCTCTCTCTCTCTCTCTCTCCTATACAGACTTCAGAGATATTAACTTTAAGGGAAATTTGAGGACTGATAAGCAGAGCACAGTGCATTTTTGTCTGATTTGATTTGACAAATCAGAGGTGGCTAGGCTGACAGGCTCTGGGTTTGTATCTCTCCTGTGAAGCTTCATGTTAGAGTAACAGCCTCCAGGTAAATATTTTGCTTCATTGGCTGCAGGCTACAAAGTTGCTAAAGTAGATTTCACATAGCAAGTAGCAGGTAACAGAACTGAAACATTATATCCAGAAGAAACATTAAATCCAGAGATAGTCTTCATGATAAATAAACAAAAATACCAAGTCCTATTAAAGGGTGACTAGTTGGGGCTGGAGAGTTGGCTTAGCATTTGTGAGCACTGGCTGCTCTTCCAAAGGACCAGAGTTCAAAACCCAGTACCCACGTGACAGTCTACAGTCATATGTAGTTCTAGTTCCAAAGGGCCTAGTGCCCTCACACAGACATCCATGGAGGCAGAACACAACACCAACGTAAATAAAATTGAAAAGAAAAAATTAAAAGGGTGACTAAGTCAGCAGGAAGTGAACTAAGACTAATGCAGAACCCAGTTTTTTATAACTCCAGAGAAACTTCTCTCTCAACCCACGATGAGCTCAACAATCATAAAAAACTCTGTCTCCTGCTGAGATCTCGATAAGATGAACGCGTCTATATGAAAATCCTGTCCTCCAGTGCTCTAGCCTCTGATTTCCCTGGATAGAGATCATTTCTCTCTCCCCATCTTCCCAGTACAGTTATTCTAATGTCTTTTTCCCTGAAATGCCTCATTGCTCTTGAATAATTACCTGGAGGGACTTCAGGATGCAGAACAAGTACTTCCTGAACAGGAAGAGAGGTTGCTGGAACATTGCCCCTTCCTCTGAAGAACTTTACTGTCATTCTCCCGAGTGCACAATGACTGTGTGGTTGTTCCAGCTCCTGAAACCTTTATGGCGGCACATCGTATCATCTCTGGGCTTTATGGAGGGCCTGCTCCTCTTATTTTTTTTTTGTGGTTTTATTTTTAAATATTAACTTGTGATTATGAAGAGACTTGCAGTCCCAAGACTGCATTCACATATATGTGTATGTATGTATGTATGTATGTATGTATGTATTCTGATGTTTATGGGAGCAACTCATACATCCGAGCTCATACATTTAGTCCTAGGCCTATAATTTGCAAACATATTGAACCTTCATATTAACTAAAAGTTATAATACTTGGGACCAGCATTATAAATACCCAGTCTCATACAAATTTAAATAATGGGCCAAGGAAGAGAATGTTCTCAGGTCTCTGAAGAAGATTCCACCATCATTGTAAGGATGTGCTCGCTCGTTTTGTTTGGAGAAGATAAGAAAATGTGTGTTTGATTTCTCCTTCAAGGAAGCCCACCTCCAGATGCTATTATGGTAGTGTCAAGTCGGCCTGGTTTATTTCCATCCTCTCACCCATGGTGTGAAATAGTTAACTGGCACTTGAACTACAGTGTATGTGTGGGCTCAAGTGTGAAATGGGCAGACCGAGGGAGAACAGCATCCCAAAAGAAGAAGGCCGGTGAGCAAAGATGTCAGTACAGGGAGTGAGACAAAGTACTACAAAAAAGTGGGCTACAGCTGTGGAGAGACACAGCTCGGAGCTGTTTCCACCTTGTTTTATGTGTGAGCGTAACTAGAGCTTTGCATTAAGTTCTCTGGTAGCCTCCTAAGTGGTTTTCTTACGTCAGCATGTTGTTCTCAATCTTCTTCTCTTCTGATGTTTCTCCAACTCATGACCCCTTCAAATTGGTGCTTGCATTTGCCCTCAATCAGTGTTGGACCTGAATTCCGATATTCTGCTGAAACAGTCCAGCTGACAGGATGCTTCCCCAGACACACTGAGGCAGAGGTCCTGAAAATAGACTCTGAAGGGAAGAAAATGAAACTTAGAGTTTCTTCAGTTTGACTCAGATCTCTTCAGTTGGTAGAAATCACGTTTTTCCCAGTGGAATGCAAAAATGTAACAGTGAACAGAAGAATTTTTTTCTCCCAAATCATTAAAAAATGGAGATGAAATAAGTAGGTCTTCAAGAAACATTGGTTAAATAGAGGTCTTTGAATTCATTTTTAAGTAACTAAACAACTAATTAAGTAATCATTTAATAAAATAATTTTAAGAGCACCAACTAAAGATGGGGTGAGAAGAACAGGTAACATGGTTGTCTCTCCACCAAAATGTCCTCAACATACCAAAGATGGTAGTATAGACACTATCCATAAAATATAGCAAAAGCCATGATATATTAAAGTGAATAAAATCAGAGTCCATAAAAAGGAAACTGAAATGAACTTATCTTTTAATTAAAGTTTTGAGGAGTGTGTGTGTGTGTGTGTGTGTGTGTGTGTGTGTGTGCGCGCGCGCGCGCACATGCATTCGCTCACCACAGAGACCACATGTATCAGATAGGTCATCCTGGACTGACAGGCAATTGTAAACCATCTAAAATAAGTGCTTGAAACTGAATCCGGGTCCTCTGCAAGAACAGTGTCTTAATTAGTGTTTCTAATGCTGTGAAGAGGCACCATGACCACTGCAACTCTTACAAAAAAAAATTTACTTGGTAATGGATTGCAGTTCAGAAGCCTAGTCCATTGTCATCATGGCAGGAAGCATTGTGGCCCACAGACAAACATGGTGCTGGAGAGGTAGCTGAGAGTTCTATATCTGGATCGACAGGCAACAGGAAGAGAGACAAGGGGCCTGGCTTGAGCATCTGAAACCTCGAAGCCCACCCCTCAGTGACACACTTCCTCCAACAAGGCCATACCTTGTAATAGTGCCACTCCCTATGAGCCTGGGGGAGCCATTTTCATTCAGCCACCACAGGCAGCATGTGATTTAGTGGCTAAGCCATCTCTCTAGCTCAGGAATTATTTTTTAAAATAAGGTAATAGTCATAGTTTCCAACAGATGAAGGTGTCGAGTTATTTAAAGGACTAGACTATAGAGAATGGCAGCAAGTGAGTTTTATGAAGAACAAACAGATCCACAAAAAGAAGGCATCATACATTGTAGTAAGAAGCATGGATGCAGCCACTGGCAGAGCGGTTACAAAGTAGAAGGTGGATTGAAAGGAATAGAGACAGAGAAAGCAATTAAGATGCTACCATGGACCTTGAAAAGCACTGTTCATGTGACTCTACAGTCCTCTCATCACCCAACAGAGAAGAGGGAGCTGCCTTGTGTTTGAATTCTTACAAATTCCCATTGGGGAAGACTTTTAGTTGAACTACAAGCTTAGCTCATTGGCAGTATGGCAGTCTTCTAAACTAGACACAAGCAATGCTAACACTGTTCCTGGACAACTGGATGACTGTTTGGAAAAAGCACACTTCCCTGAAGTGACACGCATCAATGTTAGTGTGGGTATTTGCAAAGATTTCCAGGAGGTGAGTGTAGTGGCACACATGTATAAGTCCCAGGACTAGGGAGGCGGAAGCCTTCCCGAGGAAGACTGAAAGTTCTAGGCTAGTCTGGGCTACATAGCAAGATTCTGCTTTAAAAACAAAGGTGTCAAATAAAGGCTGAAGGTCTTTGGTCTAGTGTGGGTGAAGAGAAGGAGACAGACAAAGCCAGTGTGGTCTTCCTCATCTTCTCTGGGATGACATTTCTGTGAGTGTTGGGTGGTGTTGCAAACCAGCACTTGGAAGATTGCAATAAGATAAAGCTATTAAGTGATTACATGGTGCGGTCTGTCATTCACAGTGAAAAAGCCAGCTGTTCCACCGCTTCTTGTGACTTTAGGAAGTATTTCTGGACAAGTAATCACATCTGGACTCTAAAACTGCTGTGTCTTAAACACCACAGAATTAGCTGTGATTTGCTCTAGAAAAACGATTAATACCACAGCAGGGCCTGAGGGTGACAAAGCCCCTGATGCCAAAATCACAAGTCCCTATACTTAACACAACTGTCCTGTGATATGTGAGTGAATAATCTCTAAATCACAATCTTTTCTATAGAATTTTAATACCCATGCATTGTTAAATTAATAATTTAAATAGAGGTAAATTACCCCTCTAAATGGTTGGATTCTGGGAGAAAGATCAGCTTGTAATGCTGGGTTCTCTTCTAATCTGACAGATGCAGTACACTGTGAGTGAGCCCTTCGGGGCTCAGTGGGAAGGTGGGATATTGAGTAAGTAAGTCGGGCCATTGGCATTACTAACTGAATCAGTCAATGGAGCAGATGTAAGTCTGTACGACATATGATAGGCTAAGGGGTATTAAACGTTTATTGTTGGCCACGTTGACTTTGAGATGCCTATGGGGTTGCATGGTGTAGTTTTTAATGCACAATTGGTAAACAAGTACATAGTGACATCTCCGTTTCTGGAGAACATGGTCAGATGCTTGATGTTGCTATCAATAAATTGTGGTCCCTTCCCAGGGCTATGTCCCGTCACTTCACCGCCTATAAGACAAACGAGAGTCATCCCACTCAACTCCGTTTAGCCACCAAGCTTAGAGGGACAGCCCAGGTCTTCATCTTACTCTTCGGTAGAGATCCTACATGTCCCGCGACAGGGTTATGGAACGTGCTTTCTCTGGCTCTGTCTCTGGGTCCACCGGATGTCTGGACAGACACAAGCATCTTCTCTTTCCTCAAACATCTGTTCTGTTGGGCCTCCAAGTGAGAGGGTGGGCACTTGGTGGCTGCCTGGCTCGGAAACTGTCCATTATGAACAGCAGATCATCTTGCCTTCCATTAAGGGTGTGATTACAGCCAGATGCTGTGGTGATGGGTACACCACTCCCTATAATAACCGTAATTATGAGCCTGGTGCCTCTTCAGCGCAACAAACTCTGAACTTCTGAAGGCAGAAGAAACACGGAAGTTGCTTATTGGAGGCCGCAATCAAATGGAGGAGGAGAACTTTTTTAAGAAGAGGGAAATTCCTGCCTGACATATTGGCTTCTGTGCAGCATGCGCTGCCATCTCTTGGGGTGGCCCGGGAGCCCAGAACACACATAACTCTGGCTTCACATTCTTGCTCCCCTTCCTCCTCGCCTCTGCTCTTTGCTCGGCCTCGCCTCCCCTTCTGCTTCTTTCTCAGCTGAGAGAGAAAATAAGCACCTGCTTGCTCACCAGCTTGCTCCCCCCGCAGGGAGGGTTTGCCAGGAGGGGCGCCTCTCCTGCCGGTTTGGGTGAAGTTCTTGGAATATCCAGGGAGAAGGGGGCTGTAGGAAGCTAAACTTGGCTGTGCGCCACATGACTAACAGCCACCTGGCCTGCTGTTCCTGTGGCTCTATTTGTGGAATACGGAGCTGTTTGGGGTGTAGTTGTGCACAGGCTAAGTCTTTCCGTATAGGAGCACATTTCAAAGGGAAGAAATGCTGAATGGGTGTGCTTGGCCTGCTTTTACAAAGTTGCAGGCCTCGCTCGGGTGGCTTAACGGTCGAAATTTGGAGTTGATATTTCACAGTTTGGGCTAGTGCACCCGTGAGGGGTGAGGAGAGGCCCTGGGCACAGCTGTGTCCCTCCTTCTCCCTGTGATGCTTCCATCTTCCCTCTGCCATGTGTCGCTCCACATGCTGTCCTTTCTAAAAGTGCCTCCCTTACACTACATTAGAGATGCACTCCGTTCCACCATGTTTTAGCGAGGGTTTTACTGTTGTGAACAGACACCAGGACCAAGGCAACTCTTATAAGGACAACATGGTTCAGTCCATTATCATCCAGGCAGGCATCGTGCAGGAGGAGCTGAGAGTTCTACATCTTCCTCTGAAGGCTGCTAGCAGAAGACTGACTTCCAGGCAGCTAGGATGAGAGTCTTAAGCCCACACCCACAGTGACACATCTACTCCAACAAGGCCACATCTAATAGTGCCATTCCCTGGCCCAAGCATACCATCACACAAACCATCACACACCATGACCTCATGCTCACTAATTACCTCTGCTTGAATAAGGTCATATCCCGAGGTGCTAGAAGCAAGCAGATACATATATGGATGTAATGGGTTGGGGAGACACTTCAATTCTTGATGGATTTTTGTTTTTGTTTTTGTTTTTTTTTAAGCCTGCCATGGGCCAGGCGCTGTCAGAATTCTGAAGACAGGCTCATGAGGAAGAAAGTTTCTGTTTCACTACAGCCCACTGAGGGATACAAGAAAATACAAAGAAAAAAAACAAAGAAAAAGTATAAGATCAATAAGATGAGAATTATCACGATAGGCTCCTGAGAGGGCTGTGGGGGTGCACAGGCAGAGAAGACAGTCTCCCTGCACACACAGAGGAGGCTGCCCTGAGGGAGACAGGTCTAGAGAATGATAGGCTGTCACAGTAGGAAGGGTGGGTGAGGTAGACAGGAAGTAACAGAAAACAGGAAGAGAGGCGAGAAATCCCGGCACATAGAGAAGTGAAGAAATTCCCTGGGTTGGAGTACAGTGTGTGTCCATGTGGTCCCGTGGAAGAAATGGGGAGGAAGAGAGATGAGATTCTGCTGGAAGGAAACGGATGCAGGCCTGACAAGCCACTGAACAGTTAGGACAGAAGCCAGGGGTGACTTGGGAGGCACGGGAGATTCACATTTAGGAAATGAAGTGAAACTGACCGATTCGGGAAACCTCACTGGCTACAGTCTTGGAGCAAGAGAACAGCGTAGGTAAATAGTTCAAGGATGTTTCTGAGGTCCTAGCAAAAGAAGGCTGTGACTGAGCAAGCAGAAGTCTGTAGTTTGGGGCATTCAGATCCCATCTTGGGTTTCCCAGAACTTACATGCCTCTTTGCCTCAGACACACATGTGACCACTCTAACGTCCTACACTGGTCTCCTCTCCCTTGTTACCTTATTGGTCATATACTTACACGGTCTTTATTGTATACCACTAAATGACACCACTACATTTAAAATATTAAGTCACTTATGTGTCAAAAGTATATCATAGGCACGGGTATTAGATCATTGGGCAGAAGATCTTGCCTAAAATCTCACATCTCATTCTTGGTAGTAGCAAGATGTAACACTGGCTGCCTTATGGTTTCATTGCTGTAAAGAGACATGATGGCCAAGGCAACTCTTATATAGGGCAACATCTAATTGGGACTGGATTATAGTTCCAGAGGTTCAGTCCATTATCATCATGGCAGGAAGCATGGCAGCATACAGGCAGACATGGTGCCTAGGAAAGAACTGAGACTTCTACATCTTGATCTGAGGGTTTCCAGAAGGAGACTGTCTTCTGCAGGCAGCCAGGAGGAGGCTCTCATTCCACACTAGGTGGAGGTTGAGCATAGGAGACCTCGAAGCCCACATACACAGTGATGTGCTTTCTCTAACAAGGCCACACCTCCTACAACAAGGCCACGCCTCCTAATAGTGACACTTCCCATGGGCCAAGCATTTTCAAACAACCACGCTGGCCATTTAGGTTCAGATATTACACTTTTTTGTCAGTGCTTTAGATTAAAGACACATTAGGAAACTATTCTATCATGACACCACACCTAAGTCTTTTAACTATGACTACACTGCCTCTTATGAACAAGCCTGTCTTTTATCATCATGCTTAACAGAAATACTTATTAAATGATAATATATATTATACATATATTATATATTATATATTATATATATTATATATATTATACATATATTATATATATACTATATATACATACATATATATATAGATATAGAGATATATAGATATAGTGAAAATGATGGGAAACTGGAGTTTTGAAGCTGCAGGTGTTAGACATGACTTCTGAAATTTTGAGCTTGGATAGGAGGCGAGGCTGTTGTCTGAGTTGGGGACCACAAAAGAGAAAGCTGCTTCTTAGGGTTGAAGACAGAGAGACGTGTAAGTGTAACAATGATGCTGAGCAGCCTGGTGGGGCACAGCAGGTGTGTGGGCATCTGTCACATCAGCCTGGCCTCACCAGGTTCACATCACCCAGTCCCATCGGGAGGAGAAAGAGCGTCAACACAAAAGCTTCATCCCATAAGAGATGAATAACTGTTATTAGCTTTGGACTCTAGGCATTTTTATGAGATCTTAGTTCCAAGGCTTTGAGGTTTGGCAGGAGAAACATATTATTCACACACAAAACAACTGCATTAAAATAGCATTAAGCATCTGGCTTACAGTGACAAGACCTCGGAACCCAAGAGTGACGACGCAAAGCCTGTCCTGAGCTCACCCCCAACCCCAGGCTTGGTGCTGCTCTTCCTGAGAGACACAAAGGACTCCAGTATGCAGAAATCACTTGGGGAACCAGGACAAGGTAAGAAGAAAGGAGGATGATTCAGGGAAGACCCACTGCATCGGCCCCCATATCCTTGACCAAGGCCTGAGAGACATGTGTGGTAACACAAGCCCAAAACACTGGTCCAGACACCATGTCCCTGATCTGGGACTGTCTTAGTTTGAGAAACACTTCTCTTTCTCCTAGCTAGCTAAGCAACAGGAAAAAGCAACTGCGCTCATTTCTAAATTGATCCACATCAGTCTAAAATACCATCTATTCTTGGAAGTAAATTGGAGACCCATTTCATCTACCTCTCTTCCTAATTGGGAAAACGAAGAAGACTGTAAGCCACAAGTCAACAGCTGAGCCGAGAAATAAGTACCAGAACCAGGCTGTAGCGAATGGCAGGGTCATCACTTTCCCAGGGTGCTATAAAACAATAATGCTTGTGAAGCCGGCTGGAATTGCATTAAAACACCGCTGGAAGTGGGAGCCATTTGGGTGTTCCCTCTGAGAGGTCACTTAGCAAAGCAGAGACAGCCTTGGCTCTATCATGATGCTATTCTTGTGTCACAGCTGTCGGTCTGTGACACCCCCACCAGAGGCTGCTGGTGACAATATGACAACCCACCAGCCCCCCACCCTTTTTCTTGAGATATCCTTTAAATACAATGTTTAGAGGCAGGTCGTGAACAGGCTGTAGCAAGCTCAGAGGAGTTTTGAGGGTGTGGATGTTAAATCCACACCAGGGATGTATGCTACCCTCAGAACAAGGCGTCACATGGCCAGGGACAGACCATACCAGCCGTTTATTTATTTATTTATTTATTTATTTATTTATTTATTTTGGTAGCGCTTTGTACAGTTCTGTTCTGACTGGAATATTATTTAATAGTTTTTAATGAACACATTAGCTGCAATTTAACGCTAAGTTTGAATGGAAAGCACACAGATTTGACATGTTTCTTGGCAACAGCCTTTGACAAAAAAAAAAAAGTGTCTGTCTTTAGTTTTGTGCTGGGATTCTTCGGTGAAGTCTCTTGAATTAAAACATCCTCTTTGTAGGTTGAATCTGAGCTTTTTAAAAAACACGCTTTTTAGTGCATACACCCCCCACACACTCACATGCACACATGAATCTACCTATCCAGGTGAGGGCTCGCGCGGTCCAGGTGTAGTCACTGACCCGTGGCAAGCCATGGCCTCAAGGTGGCAGCAGTGAGACCCGCTCGTTCTGTAGAGCAGGCTTAGGAGCTCTAAATCCCCCATCCCAGACAGCATTTTCCCCTGAACTTGGCCTGTATTGAGAAATGAAAACTCAGTGTGGAAAACACAAAGAAATGTTGACACAGGCGTAAGGGCCAGGGGAGGAAATGACTATCTAGAGGAAATGACTACCAGCAGTTCTCAACCTGTGAGGTCATGACCATTTTGGGGATCAAATGATCATTTCATAGATGCCCGAGACTATCAAAAAACACAGATATTTACATCAAAATTCGTAACAGTAGCAAACATTTCAGCTATGAGATATCAATAGAAATAATTTTATTGTTGGGGCAGGGTCACCACAACATGAGAAACTGTATTAAAAGGTCACATTAGGAAAGTTGAGACCTGCCCCAGGTGGTTACACTGGCCTCTACTCTGTCTCCTTTCCTGTGTTGTAGAGCTGAGCATCCCGCAGTGTGGACACAGCAGGCTATAAATCCCTGGTTAACTATGTAATCAAACAGCACAGGTCACTGGGTTGCATTGATTTGAAGACTTCCAGATTCAGAGGACCAGCAGGTAAAGAACAGCCTACCTTAAGAGTTCATAGGGTGCATTCTCCTGGTACTGTGAGCTTCTGCTAGGAATTACTGAACCGGCATGAATGTTTGGCTTCCATGGAAACATCAGAAATGCAGGCAGGCCTTGTTGTCAGATTTTGGGCGTTGAGCACCATAGTTAAGCTGGCCTATCCACTGACTTTCTGAGTTGTCCGTTCATGCCTCAACACCACTATAAAGGCCAAAGAGAGGCCATAGGCATCTTGTCAACGCTCTCAGTATGCCTAAGGCTGTTCAGCTTTGCTCATGCTGAGACAGGGGACAGGACGAGATGGCTAACTCTTGTAGTGTATTGGCTATTGTGTTGAAAGGCTCCATAGGCTTTTCCTAGGTAGCGGGCTGGCAGAGAAAACCAGAATGTCCAACCAGCACTAGAGTTCACAGAAGTATGTGACTTCATGCAGAGCTACAGAGTTGAATGTCATCTACTGCAGCAGCAGCAGATTCTGAATGGACATGTTTATCAGATATTTTAAACCTAAGGCCATAGATAAACATGTCTCACTGCTTTTCTCAACCATTGTTATCTCTTTAGATAGGACCACAAGCATATTTCATGGAAGATCCCATATCAGTTAATAGAATAAGGAAACTTTCATAAGGAAAATGAACTCATAGGGTTTTATTCTTAAATATCCAGAAACACACACACTTACCTGTCTGCACCCTCACTGTCAACACATTAAAAAAATGAAATATCTTTTCTTGAAAAGGATATTGCAAATGCAAGATCATAAACTGGGATGAGTCTGAGTGAGTATTGGTGTCGAGGACAGCTAAGGGAAGAATCCAGGAAAGCAGAGGCAGAGAAGGCTGTGGGGGTTTTCCTGATGCTTGTGAAATCTGAGTCAGGCTGAGGGTGATGACAAAATGAACCAAGTCGAGGAGCTGAGCAGAGTTGATGTGAAACATTTGTGGGATAAAATATATTTTTCTTTCTCAGTGTTTCAAAAACCAAGTGACACAGATCCCAGAGGAAGCAGATGCAGGCCTCGCTGGGAGACATGGCGGCAGGACATTTTTGTAGTTTAGTTTTTTTGTTCTCATTAACCTGACTCTCAAGATATAACACCTGTATGTGCAGCTAGCCCCTAAGTAGCTCCTGGGTCTACAAATGTGGATCTTGCTGGTATGGGGACTTTGAGTAAAAAAAAAACCAACCATGTTTTTGTAGGCATGAGGCTTGCGCATGCTTGCTGAAAAAGGGAACAAACAGTTTGCTGGGCTATCTAATGATGAGGAAGTGATTTGCAAAACTGGAAAATCCATGTGAGGAATCATAAAGAGAATATAGCACAGGACAGGGATTAGGAAAGACCTGTGTGAGGTGCACACAGCAGAGATTAGGAAAAACTTCTCTGGAACGCACTCAACTGGGGATTAGGAAAGACCTCTCTGGAAGTCCTAAACAATAAGAAATAGTCAGTTTTGGAATGTGAGGTACACACTCAAGCTGAAGGAACAGAAAACGCAAAGGTTCTAAGGAATTACGACTGGCACCCATGCCAGGGACAGAAAGCAAGCTAAGGAAAAGTGTGACCCAAAGAACTATAGGCAACTGAAGAAAGCTGAGGGTTGGAGAGCTGATCTTTCCCATGGAAGAGCAAAACAATTCCTTGTCCTGTGCCAATGGTCAAGACATACATACATATATACATACATACATACATACATACATACATACATGTAACATTATACAGACTGAGCAGGTTATATTTTGGAACACATATGTATACACATATGTCCATGCAATAACAATGCAAAACAAGGCATGAGTTTGAAGGGGAAGCAGAGAGAGCTATACAGAAGGATTTGGAGCAAGGAGTTGCAAAGGGAAAAATGTAGTTATAATCTCAAGAGTTAAAAAAAAAGATATCAAAAAATTTCTGTTGTAACAATTTTCATGGAGCTGTTCGGAGATTAAACAAATGCATGTGACATATTGCCTGCCAATAAATATGTCCTTTGTGTAAAGGGGGAGAAAAAAGGAAAAAAGAATGTGACTCAGGATGAGAAATATTACAAAGGAGGTCTAGAGCTGTATAGAAACCTGGCAATTGGGGGGTGGGGCATATCACTCACAGAGAACTATTTGAGTCTTTGAACTTTATTGTTATATTTAATAGCAATATAAAAAAAGCAGGCAGGAACTTATATGGAATAAGCTTGATTCCGAACTTGTAAAAAGGGGGTAGAAGGGCTCAGAACACTTGTGATATTAGTAAGTGGAGAAGATCTGATCAAAATAAGGTATAAGCCAGTTTCTCTTAAACAGTCACATCCACATGAGAACTTGGGGGTCTTCCCAGAGATTCATCTGCCTTTTGCACATATGTTTTCTGAAGCATAATGCTGTACCATGACTATCTGAATTGTGTGTGTGTATTCCATTTCCTAAGCCTGTGTGCGGTCATGAATGAAGGCCAAATTTAACACGCAATGCATTCTCCATATGGCACACCATTCTCAGTGGTTCTCCTGAAATACCACGTCTGGTGTGTATGCTGTAGACAATCTGAAAGAGAGATGGGGGAATCTCAAGTTTTACTCCAATCCAGCCATAGTGAGAGCTTTCAAAACTTTGGGAACAATCAGCCCGCCTTTCCTGTCCCTATGACAGCTGAGAATCTTGGGTATTAAGTCATCATTTCACAGCCAAGATTTTTATCTCCAGACTGTAGCTCACTCATTTCTGACAAAATGTTGAAAGTAAAATGCATGCTTGCCCACCTCCCTCCCTTCTTCCTTATAAAATACATGGGCTTATCAGTATTGTTAACAAAATCTGCCAGAAACTTTGGGGATGCACTATCCCGTCAAACCTCAATGTGCAAATGGCAGAGTCTGGGAGGCCTTGCTGGCAGGCGTCATAGGGTAATCCCGATTATCAGGGACATGCTGACTTTGAGCAGATCTCTAGAGCAAAACTCTACTATAAAGATTCCTAAACATAGGGTCAGCCAAGGGCATAGACAAGAGAAGAAAGCAAATCAGAGAAATCACAGAAACCTAACTCAGAGTCAGACAAGTCAGTGCTCATATTGCACACATGTTGGGGGGAAAAAAAGTTTTAAAGAAAATAGCCTTGTTCTAAGAAAGTTTGAAAATAATTCTTTAGGGGTCAGACTTGGCGACTTTGAAAGTCTATGGTTGAGCATCATAGAACCAAATGATCCTTCAGGCATCTACTATGCAGTGTTCACTGTCCTAGTTGCTGAGTGAAACAAAAAGCACCTAGATTCATCATGAGCACAGGGCCAGACAGAAGGAAGAACAATCCTGAGTCACTAATCAGTCTGAAACCATGTGTATGTGCTGCTCCCTGGGGCTATGACCGTTAACTGAAGCAAGAGCCAATTGAATTTGCCAGCTAAGACCCCGAGCTCTGCAGGTAGGAATCCTTTCCTCTTTCCTCCACTTCTCTCTACAATTAACTTGCCAGGATCAGTCATTGTGAACCCAACCATGCACACAATCTGACCTGCGACCCAGCTGCTTTGAGCTCAGAGCAAGATGAAATGGTGCATAGGGTTAAGAAAATGAATGGTTTCCATCATAGCAGGTGGGGAGAGGGGTGTTCCTATACCTCTTCATGGCCATACACTATGCTGGATTCAACACCAACACAGCATGTTAGTGTAGTTCCTCTGATTTTATATATAATAGGATGGAGAGGAACATCCGAGTCTGCTTTTCTTGTATGTGGGAAAGAGGAGTGCGCAAATACCATGTGTTGAAGTGGAGGAGGGGAATGGTGGAGCCTCACAAGCCAGAAGTTGGGTGGGGGTGAGGCAAAAACCACAGCTGATGGCGAAGGCACAAGTCCTCACTTAACACTCAGGACCAGAGTGTTTCAAAATCTAAATTTGTAATTCCTCCAGTATCTTCACTTAACAGCCACAGAGCTTTAGAAGGATCTCTGGCAAGGACACCATGCTGAGGAGTATTTGAGGGAAGGAACCCTTCATCATCTCCCCAAGGGCTGAAATAACCCAAATGTGAGGATTTGCATCACTCTCCCTGCTATGCAAATCAGAGAGAAGCCTGCTGGGTGCCCTTGTTTATTTTGGTAAATGTGTGGGCAGTTGAAAGGAAAGGGGCTGTTTAAAATGTATGTGAAACTTTTAGTTTCAAGATGTTAAACTCTCCAAGAAGCAACTTAGATTCCTCAGGAATGAAATAAAACCTTACTTAAGAAATACCTAAGGCATAAACATACTTATGCTCTTTAAGATTTTATTTTATGGATATAGGTGTTTGGCCTGAACATATATATCTGTGTGCCTGGTGTCCAAAGAAATCAAGCAAAGTGTTATCTAATCCCCTGGAACCATAGTTAAAGGTGGTTGTCAGTCGCACTGTGTGTGCAGGGAATTCTGTTTGAAATCTCCAGAAAAGCGGCCAGCTCTCTTAACTGCTGAGCTATCTCTCTGACCTCATGTTTAAACTCTTCCAGGTCATGTTGTTGGCAGTTTGAACAAGGATTGGGAGCTGTTACTTCCAAATGTATAAGAGAATACACCTCACTGATGGGAGAATACGTACACTCCTACGTTAAGCATGCTAGCCCTCAAATATCGTAATTCTAGGTCCTGCCTCTCTTGTCCCTTCTTGGCCTGTCCATGGATTCTGTTATCTAATCTCAATGCTTCAACCAACCCTGACTTCAGGATATAGAATTTATCTGGAGTTTGCCTCCTGGCTCTGAGATTTTCCTCGCTGTATCTGGGGTCCTGACGATTGCTCCTCAAACTTTTCCTTGTCTCTGACACAGAACCCCCATTGATTGAACTACTCACAATTAATGTAAATTGAAAAGAAAATGATGTCGAGCAGCTCGGCTGCTTCCCTTATATGTAGTGACACATAATTGAATTAGATGAACTTTTAATAGCAAATTGTTATTGATATTAGTGGGTGCATTCATTACTTTTCTGTTGCTGTGATGAAATACCACAAACAGACTTCATTTAAAGAAGGAAGAATCTATTTGAGCTTACAGTTCCAGAGGATAAGGGTCTACTGTGGCTAGAAGGCATGACACCAGGAAGGCATGGTAACTCGTACAGAAAGCTCACATCTTCAAATGAGTGAAAGTAACTAGTAATGGTGGGAGTCTTTAAACTCGCAACATTTCTCAGCACCAAATTACTGCTTCCAACAAAGCCACTCCTCCTACACCTGCCCAGACAGCACCAGCTGGGGACTAAGTGTTCGAATACTTGAGACAATGGGGCACACGCTTTTTCAAAGCACCATTGTAAGGAATAACAAAGAAAAGAATAGATGATAAATCTATTTTTTAAAATGGGGCTGGAGAGATGGCTCAGCAGTTAAGAGCACTGGCTTTTCTTCTAGAGGTCCCTTATTTTATATCTGGCACCTATATGATGACTCAAACTGCCTGTAAGTCCAGCTCTAGGGAACTGGAGGAACTCTTTTGGCCTCCACAGATACCAAGCGTACATGTGGTGCACAGACATACATGCTGGCCAAACAACCATGCACATAAATTGCAATATTCTATTTTAATTTAAAAAAAAATAAAAGAATACATATGACAAGAAATGTATTAAACCAGACCTAAAACTATTGTTAGTTAGGCTTCTGCACTTAAAACATCTGGTACTGCTCATATGATGAAATGAGTAGAGAGCTATAGGACAGAATAAAACTTCTCCAAGGAGATGCAAGTACATATGGAAATTTAGTGTATGACAGAATTGTATATTAAATTGCCAAGACAAAATGGAAGAAACATTGTGGCCAGTGGAAAAAAGAAAAAAATGTGCATCTTAACCAAATACAAGAATAAACTCCAAGTGGATAAAAGTCTGGACATAACCGTTTAGTGCTTACAACTACCAGAAGAAAATAAGGGTGAATTCCTCTTAACCTTGATATGGACAGCCAAAAACATCTAGAAAAAAATGTAAAAGATTGACAAGGGGGTTCCATAAGATTAAAAAGGACCATATATGCCGGGCGGTGGTGGAGCACGCCTTTAATCCCATCACTTGGGAGGCAGAGGCAGGTGGATTTTTTGAGTTTGAGGCCAGCCTGGTCTACAGAGTGAGTTCCAGGACAGCCAAGGCTACACAGAGGAAACCCTGTGTCAAAACAAACAAACAAACAAACAAACAAACATATACAAAGATCAAAAGACAAAAAGACAATTGACACATGAGGAAAAAATATTTGTAATATATACCTCAAGCCAGGGATTTTGAGACTTAATACTTAAAGAATTTATGAAATACCAGGGACCAAAGCATTAAGCACAGGGCCTAAATAGGTCTGCACCAGGTCTTCTGCATATATATTAGAGCTTTTAGCTTAGTGGTTTTATGGGACTTTTGAGCATGAGAATGAGTGGGTCACTGATTCCTGTGCCTGCTCTTGGGACCCTTTTCCTTCTGTTGGGTTGCCTTTTTCAACTTTAATATGATTTTTTTTTTTGCTTTATCTTATTATATTTTGTCATGCTTGGTTGTTATCTACTAGAAGCCTGTTCTTTTCTAATTTAAGGCAGAAAGAGAGAGGATGCAGAGAGGTAGGGAGGCGGGTGTCAGGAGCCGTCTGGGAGAGGTTAAAAGCTGGCAGGTGATCTTCCTGAGACGGTTTCACCATGGACTATGATCATGATGGATGAGTCCTTTTTCAGCAAGTCTATTCCTGTTATTAATATGCCTTTCCTGTTGTTATTATTAAATATATATAACAATCACTAGGTACTAGCTCACCCTTTCTGCAGATTGACAAAGATGTACTGTCTTGTAGTGATGCTATATAGACAAATAGATGATTTCTTAATCCTTAACGATGATCGTATGAGAATTCTTAAAATTATACTGGTAATTATTAAGCCCTTTATAATAGGACTGCTATTAAAGCCCTCTGATATAAAAACTACAGTGAGAACTCTGCCAGTCTTCAAATGTCACAAGTTAATTGCTTCTGAAATAGAAAGCAGACATTTACAACTTAGAACACATTTCTAGAGGCTGTAAAACAATTAACACAAAGGTCACAAAGGGAACTAATAATTTGTTGTAGGTGCAAGAACAGAAGGTAAAATGTTGACTGGGTTTATCTATACAAAACTTCAATTTTAACTTAGTCACAAGAATTATAGTTTTCAATGAACCTGGGGAGCTAGTAACAGAAAATAATTGTCTCCTTAGATACCTACTCTTGATGACAATACATGTAAATCTCTCTCTCTTGTAAACTTCTTATTCAATTTATAATTTAAATTTCTGTTTGAACTTTTAGTGAACACTTATAAAAATGGGTGGGGTGTTGCTTGGAAAAACCATGTGATCTGTTCTCCTAGAAAAGGTACAAAATATGATTAGATTAGAGCAGAAAAAGAGAGCAAGATTAGGAGAAAAAAGAGGAAGGAGGAAGAAAGACAGCAGAGTAGAGTAAATTAGAAACTAAGAGAGTCACTTAGAAATTAAGAGAACATATAGTCTGGTATGTTTTTCCCCTTTTACTTTTCCTTGGAAATGAAGATTAGAATCCTTTTTTAAAGTCTCTTCTTCTCCTCCCCCTCCCCCTCCCCCTCCCCCTCCCCCTCCTCCTCCTCCTTTTTTTTTCCTTTTCCTGAGAGTGACTTTCAGTAGCTGACGAGGAGTTAAATAAACTCTCAACTTTAGGGCCTTGTACAAGGAATTCCTGCTGAGAAAAGAACAAAGGAACTTCTTTACTAACTCCCTGCTGCTACAGGAGTATCAACAGTTCCCAAGGCCTGCAGCTTCTGGCTTCAGAGTAACAGAGTCAAGGTAGGTAAATCCTTTTTGTAAAGGGAAACCCTGACCTCTTGCATGACCAAGTCTTGCTCCCACTGATACTCTTTCCCCTTGCTACCCTCAAGATTTCTAGAGCTGCTTCCTGCAGGTGGGGAAAAACTAGGAGTAGAGGGAGGGAAACTACAACGGAGTATGTTTTAAAACAAAAGAATCTATTTTCAATAAAGGGAAAAAAATACATGAACTACCAAAATCAGTAGAAAAATAAGAAAATATGCAAAGACAATTTTAATATATTTTATTCATGAATTTTATATTCATAATATATATTTGCTTAACTTGCTTTTATTTTTTTATTTTATTTTTTATTGGATATTTTATTTACATTTCAGATGCCATCCCCTTTCCCCATTTCCACCCCCCCCAGAAAACCCCTACCCCATGCCCCCGTTTTCTTTTTGCTTTCCTACACTTTTTAAAAAATGTTAATCAAAGGCTTTATAAGTTTGGTAATGCTCAATCAGAAGTGTAACCTCATACCCAGCCTAGATATATCAACTATCTTTGACTGGTGGAGATGAAGAGCTCCAAACTCCAGAGACCCTTCCTCAAGTCTTAGGACATTGTGGCCACCCAAAAATCACAAGAAACCATACCTGGATGCAATCAGCAGAGGTTTATTAGGGGAGGAGCCGGCGGTCAAAAACAACAAGCTCTTTAGCTCCAAGAGCAGGGTTTTTGGCCCCGTGTGGTGGGTTAAAGGGTCTTTTATAGCATGGGGTGGGGGGAGGAAGGCATTTTCGCGAGCTTACACATGAATGGTTGCATTTTCGCACGCTTACACATGATTGGTTGTTTTACAAATTTTGAACATAGCACTGGGAAGACCAAGGGAGGGGTAACCAAGAACAGTGGAACATTTCAGAGAATCTAGCCCAAATGATCTAGAGTCATGTGAGATCACTCTGCACACTCATTCTTCTCAAAAATGTGGTTTTCACCATGCTATTGTGTCCTATCCTGCCATTTCAGATTACTATCTTTACTTTTTCCGGCTATAGGGTTATAGCCCCACCTAGGTGGTAGCATCTTTATCTGTAGTCAGGAATGCCTTCCTGCCTTGGGCGAGGCTTGGGGAATGTAATACAGCAAGTGTCCTTCACCTGGAATGTGAAGGTCTGAAATCTTATTTTCAGTTCCGAGTTCTGTAAGGCGAAAAATCTACACATATTTCATAAAATGGCCTTTATAATTTTTCACTCTACAGAGACACGTGAACATCTGCCTCCATATCCCCCCTCTCTTTCTCTCTCTTTCTCTCTCTCATCATGTAGCTTCTCCTCTCCTTCTTCTCCTCCTCTCCTTACTCCTTCTCTTCCTCTCCTTACTCCTCCCACCTTAGCTCCTCCTACATATCACCCTTCCTGTTAAAATAAACATTCATTCTAAAACCAAGAAAAAAGCCAGGTCCAGAACTAAGTGTTTTACTTAGGAGAGATGACAGAGGTTCTGGTTAGTCAACAAAATGATGGACTGGGTATTAGGACTATCTTGTACCTCACTGGTACAAATTGGCATAATTATGCTCTAATTGTATTTTGAGAGAAAAGTTTTATAAAATATATATTTTAAAGTATGCATGGTAGTGAAATAAATATAAGCAGACACTGCAGCTTTTCTCACCTATCAGATAAAATTGATTTGAAGTCCGACAATATATTATATTGGCAAAGCTAATGAGAAGCGGATACATGCACACACGGCAGGTAGGGATGGCTGCAGATTGGCTGAATCCTCTCTGAGGGGAATGTGGCAGTGACTACCAAAAAGGTTCACACACTCGCCCGCCTTTCAGTCCAGCAATCCCACCTCCAGGAGTCCAAATACACATTTCCAAAATTACATATGCAATTTACTCTTTGCAGCATTGGTTGGAAACAGCTCAGGCATTCGTGAGAGCAGATGGATAAACTCTACCTCATACAGACATAGTCAACCAAGTATTAGACAGGTGTGACTAACCAGTGGTAAGGATTCTGTGACATAAGCAAGGCTTCGCAGGATATGACGCTAAGCAGAAAAACGTGAACACATTCACAAAATGGTGCCTTTTGCGTGAGGCTAAAAAGGGAAACAAGAAGCTATCCACATAGCTGTGTGATATGAGAAGGTAAATAGAAGAAGAAAGACCTTGTCACTGAGGGGAAGAGAAGGGGAAAGAGGGAGGAGGAGGGAGAGAGGAAGAGGAAGATGTCTGGGAGGAGGAGCCTCTGAGGGAAGGGCAGTCCAGCCCCTAGGCTGGAAAGTTCAGGGCTGGGGGCAAGGTAGGCCAGGTAAGGACTGAGGGATTCTGGGAGAACCTGGAGGCCAAGTCTGCTTTGGTATGTAAGATATGCACCTCAGTCCCTTGTGGGGTGGGGTTGGGTAAAGGAGGAGGAGTCTAAACCAAACAATAGGTAGAGAAAATATACTGGTAACCTGGAACTTCTCTTTGTTGCCAAAACAAAACATTAGGGAACCATGCCTGTTCCCGGAAACAATGCTAGTGAAGTCATGCCTACTGAAGGAGAATCTACAACCACTGATTTAATAAAGCAGCATAATCCCTAATAATAATGTATACACACTTGTATACCCACAAGTAAGTGTAGTCTTCAACCCTCATCAAAGGAACTTCTCTTTGCAACAGATGGAAACCACTACAGAAAACCACAACCAATCAAAATGGAGAGCTTTGCAGCACCATAGGAATGGATACACATTCAAAACACCCATGCACCTAAGGCTCCAGTCATGTTGCAGAAGACACTCAACAAATCAAGCCCGGGCAGCTCTAGCTTTGAAATACTTAGAAATGCACAGCATTATTTTGAGCGCAGTTAGTGCCAGAAGCTACACCCATGAAGTCTTACCAGCATGACTGCCTACACATGAACTGAGCTAACATGACACCAATGGACATGTCAAACTGGACAGAGAAAAGCTCCTGAGGCCTCAAGCCTACAGAAAGAACTAGAGGCAACCAAGGAAAGCCGCAAGAGGGAGAAGAGGTCTTCCCCACTGCCAAAGAGTCAGCCCTGAAAACACACTGTGTGGACTCAACAGCTTATACTAAGCAATATTGATGTGCACACGTATGTGTATGCAATAACAATTAGTAAAATGGAGGTCATGAATTTGAAGGAGAGCAGGGAGGGGTATATGGGGCAGGATTTGGAAGGAGGAAAGGGGAGAGAGAAATGTTATAATTAAATTATAGTCTCAAAAAATTTAAGTAATAGAGAAACTATCAAAAGATACAATAATCTCCTGAAGACATTATCCTGAACATGAGGGAATTTAAACAAAATAATGTCAGGAATAGGCTATTAAAGGATCAAAAAGAATATCCATGATTATAGCCAGGCATGGTGGTACATGCCTCTCAGCCCAGCACTCTGGAGGCCAAGGCAAGCATATCTCTCTGTGAGTTGGAGGTCAGTCTGGTTCCATACCAAGTTTCATGTCAACCTAGAGTACATAGTGACACTTGGTCTCAAGGAAGTACAAATCCATGATTTTGTTCTGATATAAATAACCAAAAAAAGTTAAGAGATGAGAAGAGAAAGCTTTCCCTCACCATTGAATTCTAATTAGAAGCAATGGTGAGGGAGAAAGTCAGTATCCACACAGCAATCATGATCCTAAGAAAGAATCACGAACAGGTAAGAAATAAAAGGGACGATAGTCACATGATCCCAAAATATACTCCCAACAAAACCTTGCTAGTTACAGGGGCAGTGCTCTACCAGAGAGAGACCTGGCCAAACAATCAAGGTCAACGTCGGTGTCACCGCAACACAGCATCCTGGGGCAGGTCTTGCTGCAAAACACTCAGAAATGCACAGCATAACTTCGAGAGTTAACAAAGTTAACAAAGACACAACACAAATTTATTCATGAGGAAACCTTAGATGAACCCAAATTTAAATGTTTCTAGAAAAAAAAAAAAATAACTGGCCAGCATTTTCTCAAAGAGTCATGGCTGACAAAGGAAGATTAAGGACTCATTCTGAACTCAAGTGACTGACACCAAACAAGCAAAGCAGCCTGGGTAAGGACTGAAGGAGGTCTCCGTGCTCAAGGTCATGTACTACAGAACTGGTCTAAAAGGAGACAGGACAAGAGCGTGTCCTCCTGGCTGAGACCCTGGGACTCAGTGGGAAAAGCGGTAAAATTTGCATAAAGCTTGTTGGCCATGAACAGAATCGTATCAATATTAATTTCCTGTTTTTGATCACTGAAGTTATGTCAGAAGTGAACATTTGAGATCTGCTGTGCTGTTTGGAGGACTTCTTATAGGGATAAAACTCATTTAAAATGAACGTTTAAAGTTTTATTTTAAAAAGTCTTACGGTAACAGCGAGGAAAAATAAATTCTCCTTGTTGAAAATCTAGCCTAATGTTATCTGTAGGGCTATTTATTAAGCAATAATACATGGTGGCAAATGGGCTTTGTAACCATCCAGATGTGGGCTTAATTCTGCCCTTGTATGATGCCAGACTAGTTAATCTCTATAAGCCTCAGTTTCCCTGTCTGTGAAAGGGGTGGTCATAAGAATACCTACTCGATTGATTATAACAGCCAATATTTATATCTACATGGTGATTACTAATAACCAATAGGTAATATTTGTAAGAAGTTTATTATGAACTCAGTCGACATAATTCTTAGCAGTTGTTATTGTTATTGGAATGACTGGCCACATCAATGACTAATTGTCTCCTTGTAAACAAACTACCTACTCTGCACTGACAGGTCTCTTACAGCCAGACGAGATACCCAATAAATTATGTTTCTAATATTTTGAGGTACCTCACTGTAACTAGATACAATACATAGATACTTAAACTTACAAAAAAATTGATCGTTTTAAAGTTTGACTTACAGGCTTCTCTTGAGGCTAGTTTCATCTGGTTTCCTTTTAGTGTTGGAATGACAGATCTATGTCACAGGGCAATGGTTTGTGTACTGCCTTAAGATTTAGAAAGGGCTACTACCACTGGGTGACTTAAGCATATAGAGAAGGCTGGCACTGAATCTTCCAAAGGGGCAGAGAGAAGCCAAACTCCCTGGTTTGTCTTTTCTAAGCAGATTCTGAACTACTCAGATGTGATGGCATAGATCAAATATTTGAGGTTAAGGATGACTTGCAGGTTCATGCTTTCTCCTTTAATTCATCTTTGAGATGAGTCCAGGATAAATAATGAGCAAGCACAGAAGGGGTGTGTGGCTAAGCACGATCCTGTTTCAGTGCTAAGGTCAACACCGAGATGGCTGGTGTTTCTAGCAATGCATTCATCCTGTGATAGGACCACCACAAACAACTCGTGCTACTCCGCTGTCTTCTAAATATGTCCAGTAACGATCCAAGGCTAAGAACAAAGGCCAAATTCCTGAATAAATCCTCTTATCTTCAAAATCTGATCTAAGGTTTTAGAAACCCTCACTTCTGGATATTAACCAAGGAGAGGTTTCCATCCAGGCACTGAGAAGGGCAGGTCAAATTCATGCTAATTTTAACCTAAGCAGGGATGTTTGCTAATCTCTTCCTGATTCCTTGTTGACCCCTATGAGCTCTGATGGTAGATTCCAAAACTCCTTCATGTTTGAGTCTTGGCCCAGCACTGCTCCCTTCACTGACAGCGACTTCTGACAGTGGCTAAGATCCAGTGTATCCAGCCAGGATCATCCAAACCACTGTCCCATCCCCACCATCATCCAACCTCCTAGTTCCATCCTCCAGCCATAGGAGCAGTCGACTCCTTTCTTTACGACTTGCCTTCCATCCTTCTTCCTACTCATCCAGAAGAGTCCCCAAGCTCCATGCACTGTTTGGCTGCGCACATAGGTAGACATGAAGACGTGAAGCTTGGCCTTCATGTGGGTCCCGAACAACTATCCCCAAAGCTGTTGCCTGTCTGTGGGATGTGCTCTTCTAGCTGGGCTGCCCTTGCTGGTCTCAGCGTGGGAGGAAGAACATATTGAAGTGCCAGGATTGGGGACTACCCAGGGGGCCACACCTGCACAGAGGGAAAGGAGGTATGGGGGAAGGGTTGTTGGAGGGGATGACTGAGTGAGACAAAAATAAGTAGAAATAAATTAATTAATTTTAAAAAATCTACCTTCATCTTGGGTCTTTAATTTCTTGACTCCCAATGGATCCTTTACTTTTTTCGATTCTCATTTTTTTTTTCCTTCTGTTAATTTTAATCTACTTATTGCTTCATTTGCTGGTTTCAAAGAGGGTCTTGCTGTAAGCCAGGAACTCATTTTTTTTTCAATCAGCCCAGGAATAGATTCTAATTGGTGGTAATCCTCCTGCCTCAGATTCCCAATAAGGACTCTCTTATTGTCTGTATTGTTTTTGCTCATTGTCCAGTTTAATTTGAGGGAGAAAAGGTTCATTGTGTCCTGTGACCCATTAAGACAAGACATTCTATAAGTAGAAGACTCTGCCTTATGTAAATTATGTCTCATAATTGGGGTATAAATTTCACTGAATCAGCGAATAGTACTTTATTCATTATTACTTCAGTAAAAGTCCATCTTGAGCAACTCAACAACTTGTGTAGTTCCTATAACCTGCCTAATAAATGTGAAAAATCTTCATAATAAAAAAGGACTTGTTATCTCAGAGTGTCTGCATAATTCTGTTGCTGCTGAGGATTATTCAGTAATTTCATCAAAGTTCTAATCAGGCATTTTGATAGATGAGCGCCGTATCTATGATGGATAAGATCCACTTCTTGCTCTCGGTTTGAGTATATTTTCCTTGAGTTATCTGGGGTTACTTTTTGCAGTGTGTGTCTTACATCATCATAACACCTGGACTTCATCTGGGACTTTAATTTCTGAAGCATTTTCAGATGTAACATATCTTTGTTTTTCTGATAAAATATGTGGAGAAGTGACCAAGATCCAAACCAGAGCCCCAATAAGAAGAAAAGTTCTTTGATTTATAGTCATGTTCTTTCTTCCTTGCCACAATTAGCAATCTTTCCTTTGGGATGCAGTTATTAGAATTGTGTTTTATTTACCTCCCACACTATTCAACTCCTGAGCACTCCTGTTGCATAAGATAAAGCTTTTGCTTATCTGAGTCTCTTTGAGGGAAGAACAACAGAAGCAGTCATTGGTTACTGTACATTTGGCCAACAGGCATTCAGTGAGAGCCAAGTGAGAGCTAGCTTCAGGCAGTCAAGCCTGCACAACTCTTACCCTCATTGTGTAGAGTCCCATGGAAGCGCAGGTCAGTGCTACCCAATATGAGAAGCTAGGATGGGCAGAAACAGCATGCACTCAGGATCCCAGGTGTTTATATTCATCGGGACACAGAACTAAATTTCTCTGCTTGACTCCATCAGTTGGTCACTGGCTGAAATTTATCAGGCTTGTTTTTCACTCTTCATTCTCCAGGTAGAAGTCCTTCCATTTTAAGATGTCACTTTCAGAGGTGACCCTCAATACTGCCTTAGACACAGAGTCCCCTCAGTGGTCCTCTACGCTCACTAAATATGTTCTCCCCAAAGAAACAGACAGCTGTCTTTGATACATTGTCAGTGGAACAGGACAGGACCAGATGAGTGAGCACCACAGGATGCCTTGTGGGCTTCGTCATTAGGAATATACTTGGGGAAGCAGTGTAATTTAGTATGTCCAAGCTTATGCTTTTTTTTGCCTCAAGGGTCAACAGAAGTATATGAAAATTTCCAACTTTCTTCATAATATGCATCATGAAACTGGCTTAATCAAGAAGAATAGCAATGCAGCAAGCAAGTTGTAGAGCTGGATTAAGACACTTGCAGAAAGGGCGTCTGAAAGACAAGTATAACGGCACCTGCCTGCAAGGCCAGTTTTGGGAAGGTAGAAGTACTTAAGGTCAAATGTTCAAAGCCAACCTGAGGAAAGGAAAGAGTATCTTATAAAGAGACTGGACTTTGAATCAGCTCAGAATCCCACTTTCATCAGTGGGAGATGGACACTTTTGTAGATTGGCTTAGGGACATCGATAGCATTTTTTTTTTTTTTTCAAAAGAGCATTTGTCCAGGGTATCTTTTTTCATGAAAAGATACTGCTGATACGGATGGACTGGTGCATTGCTGGGATGACTGGGGGGGGGGGTAAGAAAGAAAAAAGTCATATGCTTTTATACACATGACATTTCTGAGCTACCACAGGTGAGAGGAATCTGAAAGACTGCAAAATGCAAAATGAAGGGCAGTGATTAAAACAGTGTGTGTGTGTGTGTGTGTGTGTGTGTGTGTGTGTGTGTGTGTGTGTGTGTGTGGTTTTCATCTTAAAGCCTTCTCAGAGACTTTGCTACTAGCTCCTGGCAGCGCTCATCACTCACTGTCAAGGGGTAAACGTTGTCTCCATTTGCAAGGATCCATAAGAAGGGAGTGGAGAAGAGGGCTGATGTCTGGAAAGCCTTTCAAATCCAGCCCTGCAACTTAATACACCTGTGTTGCTAAGCCACATAACTTTGTACCTCTCAGTTTCTCTATTTGCAAAGTGAAAATATGTTATAGATCAAAAAACGGTTGATCATACTTGGTATTTATTCTTTTTATCAATATTATATTAATTTAATACATTATACTGCTTTATTCTATTTTATTATATGATAAATACATAAAACAAAATTTATTTTATAAAAATAATTTAATTGAAAATTAATATTTTTTAATAATTAATATTACGGGTATATGTGCATATGAATGCAGGTATCTACAGAGTTTGGAAGGGAAAGTCGACCCCCTTGGAACTGGAGTTAGAGATTGATCCAGTGTGGGTCCTGAGAATGAAACTCAGGTCCTCTGCAAGAGCAGTACCTGCTATTGGCTGCTGAGCCATCTCTCCAGTCTTGCCTGTATCTACTCTTTTGCCATTCTATTTTCCAGTTCTTCTCCACGGGAACTAATAAGGTGTGTTAAGCAACTAAGCTACCTCTACTCTAAGCCTTAGCCATGTGGCTTGCTTTGGCTAATGAGATAGTAACAGGCATGAGACCAGCAGAAGGTTGAAATGGACTTAACTGGCTTATTCAAAGCCTGTACTTCTGCGATAGCCTACTAACAATAAGCATACTGGAGACTGATGGACATGGAGGAGCTGACCTGCTTCTGCCTGCTACCTTATCCAAACTTAGGCTAGATCACGCATCAGTGACCTGAACTCCATAAAGTGTAGGTCAGCTCAGCCAAGATTAGTAAATCTGTTTAGTTCAATATGGCAGATGAGTAAACAAGTTATTTGTGTGTGCAAGTTATCATGAGGCTCTATGAGCTTTTTGTTACACGGTATTGGTGTTACGGTAAATAGCTGACACTGGATATCAAAACCTACCAACTGTGCATCTACCTCATAATAGTAATATTGATGTGCTATTGTTTTCATCGAACAATTACAGAATATGCAAATGTATGGGAAACTAATCTGTGACTCCCAAACAATATCTTTCACTGACGTAGTCCAAAATCATGTCATTTGACAGTTTTTGTGAAGACCCAAGATAATGATGCAGTTATATTTTTAAGCTAATAAATATCCTGAGCTCTGTTCTTAACAAGGTAAGCAGTTCATTTCCTTCTACAAGATTTACATTAGGTAGTTTTAAAACAAAACTTACCAACCGTCCCCCCATCTACCCAACCACACACAAAGACATTCAAACCCACAGTCTACTGAGAGAAGCCAGAGCCTGGCTTCGTCACTAGACCTGAGTGAGTTGCAGGGGTTTGCTGCAGCGGAGGGATGGGCAGGAAACAGTGTTTACCACCATCCTCTGCTCTTGTTGTGTTTGGGCAATCCTCTTGGTGGTTTAATATGATGGGAAATGCGAGCTCTGGAGTCTAAACTCTGGCTCTGCCCCTCTGTAATGTTGAGCAGGTTAAACTTTGTCGACCTGAATTACCTCAGTCCTTGAATGTGAATTAAAACAGGAACCTCCTCAAGTTGCTGCAGGGACCATATAAAGTTATAGCCGAAAAGCCCTCCCAGCTGTGCCTAGCACACAATAAACAGTCCATAAACGTCTGCAGTCACGAGCTACTCCTCAGTTGAGCCTGAGGTCCTGCAGCTCTGCTTCTAGCTTTGTTAGATCCCATGGATCATACTCTTGTCTATGATGGGTGAATCTGAAATGACTTGATTCAAAACAGGTCACCAGCACCACAGCTGTCATACATACAGGTCACCTCAGATTTGACAGTCCAGTGGAGGAAAAGCCATACTCACTGACATAAAAGGAACAGGGGTCAAGGAGAATTTGGACAAAAGCCAAGAATGATTTTTTTTTTTCATGGATTCTAAGCCATCTCACCCAGCCACTATGAAGAAAGGAGAACTCAGAGGCTTTCAATTTTATGCAGTCTCTGCCCATTATCACATAGAAAAAAACAAATGGCTGTCACCTTACCAGCAAGGCAAGCAGACTGGCTATCCTTCCTGTAGACAGACACCAGTGTCCTTGCTGTTTGGACTATTTCTTTTGTTGAATTAGGAAGATTGCTAACCTGACCTATGGTCTCCTCTTAGTGTTGCTCTATTTCTCAGGTAGGGATCAGGAGAGAAGCTACCAAGTCACACTTTCTCCCTCACGGAGCCACATTCTGGTCCTTGTATCTCTTCTCCACTCCTCCTGGTATCAAGGAGAGGTCTATTCGACCTCTCAGAGGCTTTGCAGGTTCTCTTGCCTGTGGGCCCCAGACACTCCAACAAGCCAAGGCATTGATACTCATGCCACAGACATTCCCAATTTTCATCTTGAAGTGTTCTCGGTTAATGCTACACAACCCAGCAGGATGAACAACTCATGCAAGATGAAAGTGAGTCCCGAGTCACATGCCAACTCTATAAAATTCCTGAAATCACTGCCACATTATAAAAGTTAATAATACAAACTCTCTCCCGATATCAATTCAATCTGCTGCTTCCACAGGCCAACCTCAGTTCAGAGTTCAGCTCCACGCATGTCTCTTCCCTGGCTCCGTCACAGGCAAAGGAGACAGCATTTGGGGATCTGGTAGAATCCATTTGGCAGCTGTGCCCTGGGCTACCTGCCAGTATAATATGACTAGAGACTTAACACCTTCAATCATTTATCATTTCAACCTTATGTCTCATTTCTCTCTTCTCCAAAATACCTACGGGTCAAAAGTACACGGGAGAATATCACAGCATCAGCCTTCACCCGACACCCTCAAATCCGGAAGCACAAACAGATTTCCAGTTCACAGCATAGACACTGATCTCCGTCTGATGGCAGTTCCCAAGCAGAACAGGCTTTCCCAGAGCACAGCACGGGTCATACCCCGGACCTCTTAGCGAGTGCCAGTAGCAGAGCACTGTAAAGACTTGGGATTGATTACCCCAGGTCTGCAGGGAAACAAATGAAGGAAATGAACGTCCATTTCCTTCCTATTCATGGCTGATTACAGCCAAGGAGATTGTGCCAACAGTCTGAAAAGAGTCAAGTGTATAGGAAGGAGAGCATCTTCATTAAGACATGAATTCTGCCATGTGTTTCTTACTGAGCTTTGTCCACATAACTGGGTTTCTCTGCACTATGAAAATGGCAACTTAGAAGCCAAGACTGGAGATGATCTTCCCCATCAATGGCCTGCTCCGCCGTTGCCAAGGGTAATCACCACGAAGAGATAACACCATCGGTATTTGACTTTAAATGTTACAATAATAATAAAGCCTACAGTCGCCTTCAGGTTAGTTTATAATAAAAATAACTTCTCAATCCTGGAAAACTTCTCCGGTTTCTCTCTCCTTCTCCTTCTCCACTTAATGACTGAAGTTATTATTTCCATGGTGGTCTCCAAAACCACATTTGGTTTCTCTGTAGATTGGCA
This sequence comes from Arvicanthis niloticus, assembly GCF_011762505.2. Taxonomy (NCBI): domain Eukaryota; kingdom Metazoa; phylum Chordata; class Mammalia; order Rodentia; family Muridae; genus Arvicanthis; species Arvicanthis niloticus. Next base: position 22,497,930 of record NC_133436.1, on the reverse strand, counting down.
TGTCACCTCCAGCAATTTCACCGGCTGACTTTCCCTCTCGGGAGACTATGATTAAAACATCAATCTAGTCTCTGGGTTAATTTAGCAAGAAAGTTACATAAATCTTAACATGGAACTTCTTCACTAGTATCCCCTCTTCTTTTTGGGGGTCTCACAGAAAAATTACCAGAGCGGAAACGAAGTTATATATCCTTGTTCCCTTCCTGATGGTCCTTCCTGGTGTCTCAGTCCTGAAAATGAGGACACGTAAGCCAAGATCTCCTAAGTAGGCTTCCAGTGAGCAGAAATGAACTGGAGAACATCTGGAATTTAAGCCATGTTACCTTGGCTGCCCAGCTGTCTGGCAGTGGTGGCCTATGCTAAAAAAGTATGTGTGTGTTGGGTGGGGGGCATTAGACAGCTAGACAGCGGGTTTACCCAGTAATCCGAAAGGACAGCATCCTGTGGTAGTGCTAATTCACCCGTTTGTACTGCTGCTTGAAAAGCATCCAAAAATGCAAATCCATCACTCGGCAAGCATTTACCGAAGCTGCCTCTGGGCCTAGTATTGGGCTAAATCCTCCCTTTTGAGCAGCTTACAATCTAATTACTGTAATTAAAGAGCAATTGAGTATTAAACTATGTGACACTCAGTAGGAGTCTGAAGCGGGATCACTGTGGGCTGGGGTATTCGGGAGAGATCTCATAGAGGTGCTGAGCACAGTAATGCTGAGGTCGCCACCATTGATTAAGCTCTGAAGCTTAAAAATAAATGAACAGGGGGTGCGCTGGGTTTACCTGTGGAGAGGACCCACTGAGAAAGGCAAACGTTGGCTCTGCCCAGTGTCCCTCATCACAAAGAAAATGGAATTTCTTCCAGATCAAAAGAAAATGTGGGGAGGGAAGCTAAGAGGTGATTGCAGTGGGTGATTCTCAACGGCCTGCATCCAAAGTCTCCAAGGGGACCCAGTCTGTGGGCACCCGCACACAGATGCACATCCTTACACACATATAAACATGGAGAGACAAGTAACTAAAAATTTTTTTAACAGGAAATACAATCTTTCCCGAAACCATTTATTATTTAAATTATGATGGTGACATTGCTGATTAAAAAAAAAAAAATCAGACATCTTTAATTTAGTTTGGTCTCCAGGACAGAAATATCATTGAAAGAAATGACTTCCTACCAATTTGGGCACAGGTGACAGCCAAAGCTGAAGTGGGAATGTTGCTGTGAAGTCAGGAAGGGCTGTTCCCCAAAGGGCAAAGGGCAAAGGGCAAAGGGGAGCCAACTGGTGAGAGCCCTGGAGAAGAGCAGGGCAGAGCTGCAATAATCGATCTACTCCATCTGCTCCAAGACTTTTCAAAACTCAACTGTAGGCTTCAATCTAAGTAGTTAATGGAAATAGCAGTAGTTTGTTTTCTTTTAATTATTAACTTTGCATTTATTTGAATATTTTAAATAAACCATGAGTAGTATGGGACAAAGGCCCATCTGATGAACATTGTGTCCAATGATTTGTTTGTTTTGAACTTGTCTAAAAAAAAAAATGAAAGCCAACAAAGTTGGACACCATAGTAACCATTGTTAAAGAGGGCGAAGGCTTGAAAACCTTTTATCGTGGTCACAAATAAAAGGCATCTATTCTAAACCAAATAAAATGGTACATTATCTTTTCTCCTCGCTACTCTGAAAAGTAGTATATAAAGAAATAACCTAGTTGAAGCCAAAATAAATACTTTAGTGTCTCCAATCTCCCTTCCATATTTATAAACAAACTTTTCAAAAGTCATGGTAACGAGACAAAGCTGAGCAGTGAACCACATTACCCAGCTGCAAAGTCATAGGACTCAAATGAGCATCGTGGCGATCCAACACCCTTCCCACCCCTGATGGAGACGGGAAATGCTTTCTAAAGGGCCAGACTGTGCATGTCAGAGTTCATGTGTAGCACCGAAGAAAGAAACAGGAGTGGCCGTGATCCCGGAAGATTTATTGAAACATTCTTTTCATTTTAGGCTTACAAATCCCTAAATATTATTGAATTGATTTTTCAACCCGTTAGAAGTGTAAAAATCTGATCAAATTCAGACTGTGTGAAAGTAAGTACCAGGGTGGATTTTGGTCCACAGGCCATACTTTGTGGGACCCTTCTCTGGATTTCGGTTTACACCCTTGACTTGTCAAAGATTATCCTGACAGACACTTGTGAAAATGGGAACCATAACCTTATTCAGGATTAGAGAGGTATCACCACTGTGTGTTTGTGGTGTGAGGTTATATGATAGCCCAGACATAAAAACCAATCTGGGCTTTCTAAGCAGTGAGCAGAATGGAGGGGTAGGGGGTGGAGGTAGAATGAGGACACAGAATATAAGGTGTTGTCACCGTTAACCTGTGAGCCCTGCTGAAGGTAAGGCAAGGCAGTTCTTCGGATGAAAAATTTAGCTTCCTGTGGGGTTGGGGCGGGGCTCTAAAGAGAGTCAGTAGGATACTTGCAAAAGGCTATGCAGACCCAGCAGGCCACAGAGCCAAGGCTATGGCCTGGTTAAGAGGCTTTGGAACCTGACCAAAGCCTGGCCAAAGTCAGCCTTTGTCGAATCTCATCACAAAGTTTCCTTACTTGCTGTCTTTGATATGTGGTGTCCAGCGTGTAAGAGTCCACTTGAAAATCAGGTTCAAAAGAATCACATAAGCCTGCTTTTTTTATTAGCTCATGGAACAAACATGTAGGATCCTAAAGTTGTCAAGCTTTCACCACAAGCCATGCCTGCCTGACCCATAAAAATAACATCAGCCATCAGGCCTTTCCTCACTGCACACAATCAGCGCCCTGTGAAGGAAGGAACGAGCTGGCAGTTGTCTGCACGGTTGAAGTCAATGCAGTCTCGTTCCTTTGCCAAAAGGCAGGGAAATCAATTGCTGATGTCTCCTCTCCTCAAGCCTACTCTAGGTCAGCTGATGTGGAACAGCGAGGCAGCACCAGCTCTGGCTTCACCGGAGATTTCAAAACAGAGAAAGAAGCTGTACTTCTTTTAAAATAAATGAAAGAAAAAAAAATAGTCTTAGCTTTTGTTTTTTTTTTACCTATATTCAAATGGTGGTACCTAAAACATTTTAAGTCAAGATGTCTCTATGGAAACGTGTGTGTCCCCCACTTACCCTCCCCTGCAATGCCTTGATTTTATGGGCAAGTAATCAATGTCCTATTGTATTACCACAGGGCATCTGTGATGTCAGAAATATCTTGGACCGTTTTTCCACAACACTATTAGTTATAATGAAATTTACATGATTTTTTTTTTTTTTGCTGAGAAGGATGTCAAGAATGAAAGTACTTAGTTTTAGATCTTCGTTTTCATTTTTTTATTGACTATGCTGTTTAAAATATTCTTACCAAAAGTTATGAATATTGGAACACACAATACAGAGAAAAATTGAAATCAAATAATTTAACAGCTGCCTTGAATTTATATAAATGAATCTTCCTTCCCTCCCTCCCATCAGTGTCTAACGTACTTTCTATTTTAAAAAAAAGTCACAATTTCTTCCCCCACAGACTGATCACTCACTGCCACAGAGAGAGAAAACCAAGTCCACAGTGACTAAATCAGACATCTTAACCAAGTGCACAAAATGTCACCTGTGGAGTCTGCTGGTGTTTGTGTGCCTCCAGAGGGGTAAGCACCAAATAAAAAGATCACTCTTATCCCAAAGAGGAGCTCACTAACTGGAAAGCAGCAGTGGTGACAGGGGCAGGACAGGTAGGAAAACTGTCCGTGGTGGGGGATGTGGTTGGGTGGGAGAGCTCACACACCGCCCGAGAGTCCAATGTCAGCAATCTGAAAGGCAACCGAAATGTTCTAGGTTGGAACACAGTGTAACGTAGCCCTAGGGTGGAGCTGGCTTCACGGGGCTGGAGGGAATTCTCCCCAGGGCTTAGTTGAGCCAACTGGCTGCACTGGAACACCAGCGAGCCTTTAAAGTGAACGAGCCGAATGAGCGTTAAACTGGCTGGGTCAGCGTGGCAATGGTACAGGATAGCACCCTATGCATAGATATGCAAGTGCTTCCGGGTAAAGGACCAGGAGAACATGTGATGTAACTTAAAGAAAACAAACAAACAAACAAACAAACAAATGTGAAGAAAAGGCTGTGATGTAGCCCTGCGTTGCCTGGTAGCCCTGACTGTGGGGATTGCGTAGCATTTATGAAGCCCTGAGACTGATTCCCCAGCACTGGCCGAAACTGGCATAAGTGGCCATCACCTGTAATCCCTGCACCCTAGAAAGGCAGGAGGATCAGAAACTCAAGGTCACTTTCAGCTGTATAGTGAGTCTGAAGCCAGCCTGGGCTACAAAAAGGAAGGGAGAGTCCTTAGAAAAAATGAACCATCTTGCCAACATTTGGGTCGCTGGCTGTTTTCTCCATATTTCAAGTGTCTAAGACAAGAAATGCAAAGATATCTTGACATGACTTTTCATCACTGAATGGACCCAGCAAACACTGGATACTCCAGCAGCTCAGATCTGATCATTTCTCCCCAGTTCCTCCTAGCAGGGCAAGTGTCTCTACAGGCTCTCTGTGTCCCACATCTTCCTATCTTATGCACAAAGGACGACTATTGTTTAGTCTCTTCGGCAGGCACAACCAGTATGGTTCCGTTGGGCACAAGTTTTTGAGGTGTGAAGGGCACTGCATGCAGACGGTTTCGATGTATACATATCTATCGCTCCTCACTGTCGTGTGAACATGTCGTTTGAATTCTGCACACTTGGTGTCTATGATATTCACAGTGATCCTGCAGTGGCAGCCCTGACAACAATCAATCCAGAGAGATTTTCCCACAGGAAACTATGCCTGTGTGCAAAAGCTCTGTCAGTGACTGGAAAGAGAATTTTAAAGGTGGTAAACGGAAATTAAACCATTCAGCCCTGCTTAGGAACCAGGAAATGCCACTTAGCCATCTGCTAAAATCAAAGAAGGGAAAACATGCGTACCGCCGTATTTTCTGGTATTATCTCTCTGCTTCCTAAGCAGTTCTTGTCTCCCAGATAAAATGGCCACATATTATTTATGGCTCTATGCTCTTACTATTATTATTATTATTATATTATTATCATTAATTTTTTCCCTAAATTCAAACTAAATTTACTTTCAAAGGTTTATCATGAGCCCACTGGTCGTAAGATAGCCAGAATAATCTGGTGGTACTCTACAAGGATAAGATCCCAGGTTGTTTCAAGTACAAATAATTCCCTCAAAATGATATGAAGTCAATAAATATAATGATGTCTGCTTGCAGGAGAGCACGGGAGCCAGGAGTGAGTTATGACCAACTGCAAAAAGGAACACACTAGGCAAGGCACTAAAACTTAATGAGAAGACAGTCTTTAAAGTAGATAAAACCGAAGAGAAGGTGCACAGACCATTATTGTAAATTTAAAATCCTGCGTGCTCTTCGCTCATAAAACTTCTGAAATGCTGTTAAAAACACACACACACACACACACACACACACACACACACGCACAAAACCACGCAATTATAAATTTTCTGAAGCATGTAACTGTGATTAGCTGCTCCCCCAGGCAATATAAAAATACTACCGCCACAATCACATTCCAGCCTGTAATGTAATTCAAAACAAACAAGTCGGAGACAGCGCTCAAATGGCAGAGTCAACAAACACAGCCGCTTTGCATCAAGGACTTGAATGCGCTGAAGAAACTGAGGCTGCCCAGGCAGTGGAACAGCGAGGCCCCCTTCTGGGCAGAGACGCACACTGCGCCCAGGGCGACGCGGAAAAGCCGCACCTTGCTCTAGTGATCTTATCGGAGATTTTGCGGTGAGGTCAAATTTTTAGATACTCAGTTTAACCTCTATCATCCGCATTTGGAAGAGTATTGGTATTTCGAATTCAATGGATCATCTTATTCAATCTTGTAACCATCATTGCTGCATTCTTATTCCTAGTAGCAACTGGTTCTGATTGGGGCGATTGGGGGCGGGGAGAGGGGCTCCCTATACAGCCCAAGCCTTGAATTCATGGTTCTTTTGCTTCGACCTCTCCAGCAGTGGGGCTACAGTCCAGCAGCAACTGTCCAGCAGCAACTGTCATCATCCGGCAACTTACATAATGAACCGCTTCATTTCTCTCTCTGGAGAATACAAGGTCTTTGTTTTGAGAGTATAAGGTCTTGGTTTTGTTCCAGGGAAGAAATGGACGTTAAAGGAATAGTAGCTCCATTATAAGGAACGACTCTACTTTCAATTTTCTCCTTTAGAAATCTGAAGTGTGTGTGTGTAAATTGTGTGTACATGTAAGTGTAGGTACCCACAGAGTCCAGAAGAGGGCACCCGCTTCCCTGGAACTGTAATTACAGGTTGCGAATCACCCAGGGACGGGTGCTGGGAACCAAACTTGTATCTTCTTGAAAAAGCAGTATATATTTTTAACCCCTGAGCCATCTGCCCAGCACCCACTATTTAAAGACGGCATGAATAAAACTTTATTGTAGCGATATGCTATAATTAAAAAAAAAGAGAGAGACTCAAACACTTGCTTTAAAAGTATCTGTTTTATGTAAATACTTTTTAAAAAATGTCCTAGGGTAGGGGAGTTAACTCGGTCAATCAAGTGGCAGGAGGACCTGAGTTCAATTGCCAAAATTCACATTTAAAAGAGAAAAGGAAGGGAGGGAGGGGAGGAGGGCGAGCATGGTGGTGTGTGCCTGTAATTCCTGCAGTAGAAGCCACAGACAGAAGCCTGGGCATTCCTGGCCAGCCTACCTAGCCGAATGGTACATTTCAATAAATCTTCTCTTTAAAAAAAAAAAAAAAGAATCAGAAAAGAGGATTGGCACTGAATCTAAGGAACAGCAGAGTCTCCTCTGCCTCCACACTCACACACATGAACTCCCAACAGGCATGGTCATATATATAAAGTCAATAAAAATTAGAATAAGCCCAGGTACATGTGCCCTGGTGGAGTCTGGTGCAGGACCTGGTCTGAATGCACTCAGTAAAATGTCAAAGCTTGCTTGCTTTTCTTTCTTTCTTTCTTTCTTTCTTTCTTTCTTTCTTTCTTTCTTTCTTTCTTCTACTTCCTGTTTGATCTTGATCAATCTTCCAAAGATTTGTACCCATAGATTTACAAAGATTTGCCTTTTTTTTTTTTTTTTTTGGCATGTGTATGTGTATGGTGTCATGTGTGTCAATGCTTGCATTTGGATTGGGGGGGGGAATTCATGTGGACATGTGACTCCTAAGGTTCACACCGGGGGTTCCTCCTAGATCATTCTTCATATTACTTATCGAGACAGTATCTCTCATTTGAACCCAGAGCTTACCAATAAGGGCTAACCTAACTAGTCAGCTTACTTTGGGATCTTGGAAGCCCATCTCTGTTTTCCACGTACTGGAATTACAGGCAGGCCACCAAGCCCACGTGGCACTGATAGAGACCCAATCCTCACGGTTGCTTGCATGGCAAGCATTTTACGACTTGGCCGTCTCCACAGCCACAAAGAGCTTCATTAAGCCGGGGCTAAGGCTGGGGTAAAGGGCAGGCCCTGCTGGCAGATCTCCAGGACCTCAAACCTTAATCCCTCCCCTTCCTGGAAACATTCTTTCAGCTTGGTGGAAGAGCTAATAGTTGTTTACATTGTCAGACTCTTTTTTAAAAAAGCTAATTTGTTTCCTTAACAGAGCAAATGAGGAGAGACGCAGTTTTCACACACAGTAATAACATATAAACGTGACCAGCGATGCCAGTGGCTCTCAGTCAGGAATTCTGTCCAGGTCTCCAAAAGGTACTAGTCTTTGATCATTACAACATCAGGATTTCTGACAATCCTTTTTCCGAACTTTTGATTTTGGAGCTGAAAGAAAAAAAAAAAAAAGTCAGATAAGTAAAAAGCAAGAGATACCAAACTTCCTTCATACTGAGTTTTTAGATGGGACACTGCACTAAGGGAAAACTCACCATTTGGGTTTTCCTGTTTGTAGAAGGTCTTTAGGAGCTCCACAGCCTCCTCAGCACGGTACCCAGGGATGCACTGATGAAGGGAGGAACATGAGGTGAGCATTGGCCATGACTGGATGTGGGCTAAATGCCCCCACGGTGGTGTATACACAGTCACGGCGACATTAATGGACTCCTCACAATGTTCATTACTTGGGACAAATAAAAGCATAAAGACATAAATTTCCAAAAGAATGGGCGTCCAGTCTTAACCTAACATCTCAATCAGCCACTAATACTAATCACCTGAACTGCAGTTTAAGTACGTCACTAGAGGCCAGTACTTAGACCCTCTGTGGCACGTAACTGGACTTCAGAGGGATGATGTAGCGATTAAAGGAGATGTGAACAGGTGCTCATATTTTTACCTGCCATACTTCTCCAAGCATGAGATGCTATACACCTTGGGCTGTACACTATTCCTAGTGGAACAAATCCTGTCCGCAGCTAAGAACGACAAGCTAGTGTAGGATAAAGGGGACAAAGCTAAAACGTCCTGACCCTGACTTGACCGGAACAAGAAACAGAATTCCACCAATCCCTGAGCTTGCCACAGAAACCTACCAATCACTGAGCTTACCCTAAGCTTGACATTCCACAAATCCTCACCCTGAAAATCTCCACTTTAGAAAACCCGGCCCCCCAAGAAACCCTTAAGCCCTGCCTTCTGCTTAGGCAGCCACCCTCCTGGGGGGGTCTTGTGTGAGGTCTGTTGTGTGGTGTGGTTTTGTAGTATTCCTTGGCTCCTCGTAGCCAGAGCAGAGCTGTAACGCATTCACTGGGGAAATCATCCCCTGGTAGAGCAGAACTGTTACACTAGTGAAACGGGAGAATTTAGAAAACAGCCACGGTGTGGTCCGGCTCTGCTAGCTAAATGGACGGCCTGCCATGTTCCCGCACTAGAAGCCGCCAGGGGCCACTAGACATCACTGTGGCGGCTGGTTCCTCTCCACAGAGACCATGCCCCAAAGCATAGATTCTGGGCCAACCCTGTCACCCTCAGGATTCTCTGCTAAGCCCCAGACAATACCCGCCATGCTCTTAGTACCAGTAAAAAGAAGACTCTTAATACTTAAAGATTATTCAATGGGTTTCTATATTTGGAAATGATCAATATACAAGATGCCCTACCAATTAGAATTGTTACCCAGTATTTAACCTTTTGATAGAAATTGCTACCTAGGCCTGCTAGAGATCCATGCTTCTTCCTCCATGTTGCTTCCTCTCTTTCCTCCTTTTTTTCCTTTCCCTCCCGACTCCTCACTCTGGCTACCTCTTCTACTGCCCAATAACTGAACTCCACTGCAAATACAATGTAGCAGGAAAGTATCCTGCTACACACTAGCACTGAGGAAACACTCCTCCTCCACTCCTATCCCCACCCCCACCCTAGCTGGCAGGAGCAGAACTTGCAGGAGCAGAACTTGCAGGGGAAGCCTTTCCGCTGAGAGCTACAATACTTACCTAGCAAAGCAATGGGCTTTTTATACTTTGAAGAGTATAAAACAGTATGTGACAAAGACATTTCTCTCACAAGAGGCAGAAATATTTAGTACCTGGTCCTTTACAGGGGGCGGAGGGGAATTTTGCTATGCAGGATTGAAGGAAGCTGTTGAGCTTGGCTTTGCTCTGGTAACTGACCAGAAGAGATTAAAATACGTGAAAGAAGAAAAACAAAGAGAGCTGTAAGGAACAATGAATGAAACGCGGAGTAAAGATGCACGCTGAACATGTACAGAGCACACTTCCGGGAGAGTGGGGAGAAGGGTGGGCTGTGTGTGTGTGTGTGTGTGTGTTTAAGCATAGGGGAAAGAAATTAAAGACATATGAGATGGGGCCAAATGCTTGGGGATTTTAGCACTCATCTGGAGAGCCTGGAAAGAATCTAACTCATCCTACTCAAGTTTGTCAAACAATACAGCCATCCCTCAAAGTGGAGCCAAGCCAAGCACCTGCAGACTGGAGGCTAGCTGCACAGGGCACTGTGCAAATGAAGCTTCCTTCCTGGGGCCTCAGTTGGCTCCAGCCTGTGATCTTCCCCCATGGTAACAGTAATCTTCCCTTACAAAGTACTGCCCTGCCCTTGCCTCAGAATATTACAGAATTCTCTCTCAGCCTATTTCCTCCTCAATCTTTTCCTCAGGGTCTTAATGCTCTAAAGACCCCACTGAGGCTGCCTCTCCAGCATCCATCGACAGGCACTCACTGATGGAAACATGATCTCCTTCCTAACACAGCTCTGTAGTCACGAGATGACCAGACACACAAGCATCTGCCTTTTTATTCACCTATGCAGGTCCGAGTACAGAGCAATGCAAAAGCCCTTCAAGAGATTCCAACGTGTGGTCCGAGGAGAAACACAGTTACAGGTGGGAGATGATGATGATGATGATGATGATGATGATGATGGTGGTGGTGGTGGTGGTGGTAGTGATAAAAAACAACCCATGGGTCTAGATACCAAGATGACATTCTAAAGAATCAACTAAAGCTATGTGTACGTAGGTTTTAGCAGAAAGTATATCCACCAGATAGTGATGGTGCACATCTTTAAACCCAGCACTTGGGAGGCAGAGGCAGGTGGATCTACGAGTTTGAGACCAGCCTAGTTTCCAGAGTAAATTCCAGGACAGCCAGGGATACACAGAAAAACTGTGTTAAAACAAAAACAAAACAAACAAACAAAGCAAATGTTTGAAACAGAAAAAAAGAAATACTTAAAAAAAATGAAGACCATCTTTTTAAAAACAATAGACCCACAGATATCCCAGTGAACTTTATACTGTATAATATTATAGTATATTATTGCATGCAGTATTAAAGGAATCTATAATTCTGATGTGAGCTCCTACCTCCCTTTTTGTTCTCTGTCCCATGAGCCAAACCAAAGAAAAGAAAGAAAATACAGCACCCAGAAGACGAGCACACTAAGGCGCTAAAGGCTAACAAGACCTTAAAACATAATTTGGCATTAAACCATGGCATTCATTTTCCACTGACACAACATAGCCATGTAGAGAGATGAACCATAAACGAACTTCTCTGGCTGAGAAAGACTGACTACACCGAGACACCTGACAGAACTGCTTGTGTTTTCATGTCACCAACGTGCCTACGTGCATGTGTATATGTGTGTCTGTGATGTGCACGTGTATATGGACAAGCCAGCAAGCAGGTGCACCAGAGCACAAGTTCAAGTGCCTGTTCTCACCTTGCACCTTACTGAGACAGGCTCTCTTGTTTGACACGACATCTAGCGGGCTAGCTGGCCAGGACTCTTCTTGTCTCTGCTTCCCATCTCACCACAGGATCCTCAATTGCATCCGGCCTTCAGTGGGACCCAGGGATCCAAATTCAGGTCCCCAAGCTGGCTGGCCAACACTCTGCCCACAGAGCTGTCTCCTTAGCTCCTCATCTACATTTTAGACAGTCTGATACCCAGCGATGTGTCATAGCTCTGTTCAGAAACGCTGAGAAATTACTTAGGTTTTTCTCATAAAGGAAGCACCATGTGCACGGAGCCAGCAATGTGTGCTATACAAGCAATGTCTGGGCAGCTCTTAGGAATGAAGGAAAAATGAAGCCACTTTATGAGATGTCTTTAACAATCAGCCTCACTCATTCCCACTCATTCTGTTGCAGTTTCTTCTGATGTGATGTTAAAGGCATCTATTCTTAAACACAGCGGTGGCTAGGAAAGCTTATGTTCAGCTGGGAGAATTCAAGGCAAAGAATCTTACAAAACTCGCACTGCACAGGATTAGGACTCTTTAAGTCCTCGACACAGCCTATGAACACTTGAGGCCTTCAAGAGGAACTCCAGAATTTATTGAATCTTACTGTTTTTTTTTTTTTTTTTTTTTGCTTTTCGAGACAGGGTTTCTCTGTGTAGCCCTGGCTGTCCTGGAACTCACTCTGTAGACCAGGCTGGCCTCCAACTCAGAAATCTGCCTGCCTCTGCCTCCCAAGTGCTGGGATTAAAGGCGTGCGCCACCACCGCCCGGCACTGTTTTTTGAGTATGATCCTTTGGGATTAATCCTCCATCTTGGAGAATGAACTGGTATAGAAAAATGGTATGGATTCCGTCATGCAGATTCCTAATGCTTACACTTTCAACAATTAAACCTTTACCAGTGTGGCAAGGAAGCAGACTTTCTAACAGATGAAAGACATGTAAGTTCTCTGGTCTCGGGGGAAGTTTCACCATTAAAAGGCATCAACAAATAGTGAAATTGCAATGGCGAGCAGACAGTAGTAATAGTGTGTGGCACAGTGGTGGAAATGGTGCCTAAATACCGTTGGCTGTGATTAGTATCCCAGTTAGCAATGCAGGCAAGGTTCCGTCATCACACCACAGAGCGGGCACCACTTGTCCCAACAGAGAGAGAGAGTCTCTAAGCCCACACAAGGTGCTGGTGAACTTTTCCAGTGAGATGTAAAGAACTCAACCCGGGGCCCCATGATACTGTCTGATTCTGTCATGGGTTTTTGGAATACTGACCACACACAATTGGTAAGTCCATCAAGAGATAGATAAACAGAAGAAAGGAGGTGTGGAGAGAGGGAAGAAAGAAGGAGGAGAGAGGGGAGGAGGGCACAAGTAGACTGTATTACCTGAAACGGTCTCCCAGTATTGGGTAGGTCAGCAGAGGCAATGTTTAGGACGGAACCACAACCACCAAACCGTTCATTCTGACAGCCATAGACGACCAGTGGGATTTATAGCACAGAATTAAGGTCCTGCATGGGATGTGAAGAACCACGGCAAGAGCAGGCTGATACTAACTACCTTAGAAAGCTCATTCCAGACTTTAAAACAATTAAAACGTTACGGTTTATCTTTAAACTAATAAAATCCAATTATAAAAAAGAAGAGAAGGAGACTTTAGGTATGTAGAAATTAAAAAATCTAGCAAGACATAGGTTGACAAGATGGCTCAACTGATACAAGGACTTACCATGCAAACATGACAACCTGAGTGTGATCCCTGGGACCTACTTAATGGTGGAGGGGGAGAGCCAACTCCCCAGGCTTGTCCTCTGAGTACTGCATGTGTGCCATGGAAGGTGCTTGCCGTTATAACAACAGTAAATGAACAAACAAACCCTGGCAACTGTAAACAGCAGAGACTGTGTGTTTTTGCTTAATATGCAAATCAATTCTCTGCTCTTTTCTCAACCATATTTTCAGAATCATTGCAGAATTGGAAATTTAATGCAGAAATTTTACCTTTTAAACTACATAATATAGTCCCAGGATCCCACGGAAGAAAGAGGGAACTGACTCCTGACTGTTGCCCTCTGATTGCCATACAAATGTCATGGCATGCCCATCCTCCCCCCCCCAATAAATAAATTTAATTAACATGTCAGACTTGGATAGAAGCCTGGTGTGATGGCATGTGCCTATAATTCTAGCCCTTAGAAGGTGGATCAGGAACTTCAGTCCAACTGGATCTTCGACATTGAAAAGAAAAACAGACAATAAAAAAAAAATTAATGGGTTATGTATCTGGCCTATGTTTGCCTAGCATAAGCAAGGCTCTTGGTGACATGAAATAAATAAATAAATAAATAAATAAATAAATAAACAAATAATATAGTCTGCACTCAGCATTTATGTTGCTTGGTCTATGCAAGATACAAACCAACTAAAGAACACTAACTTGCTAATTTCCATTCACATTTAATGATAGTATCAGGAGACATTTTTACTTCTCATTTACCTTGAACTTAATTTCCCCCTTCCCCCCATTTTTTTTTCAGTACTTTGTGGCAGGTATTCATGGCAAAAGTGGATTAACTGAAAATATTTAAATTACACATCATCTGTCATACAGAGGTAAAGCCTAGTCCTCAGGACATCTCTTGTGTTCTACCTTAATTTGGATTTATCCCGACATAAGAGTTTAAGTTAGTTCTGAGCTTTTCTTCCCTTAGTGTAAGTATTCAATTCATTCTTGGCTGTCGATACAGAGAAAGAATAGGAAACGGTGTGTTTCGCAATGCAGTCTCCACACATTAGGGAACTGAAAGCTGGGGAGGGCTATGGCTCAGGGTTACAGCAGATGGAGCACTATGAGAGCCTGGCTTCGATGCTCAGCATTGAAAAGAAAAACAAACAATAAAAAGAGAGAACAATGGGAGGTGTATCCGGCCATGTTTTGCTCACAGGCAAGGTAAAGGCAGGAAGCCAGGAAGCAAAGGATACTCATGAGGCGGAGGGCGGCGGCACACATGATACACGGCTCCACAGTGACGTACAGCACCGTGTGTTCGAATACCACGGAAGGGCTCTGTCCATGTCGATGACACCAATCTAGGACCTGATCAATGGCCACCATCTCAGCATGCCGAGTAGCCTTAAGAGAGAGAGAGACACACATTAATATTGTTTGTTTCGTACAGCTGATGTCTTCAAAATATGCAAACCGTCAATTCAAAAGGCATTCCTACCATTTCTGACTGTATTAGAACATGGGTTTCAGGACACCCTTAGGAGTTGCCCAGTGCAAATAGAATAACCTTAGCAACAGGGATGCCCAATCCAGTGTACTACACAAACCTTGCTATGTTTTCCGTGAGATTCTCATGTGCCTTGGGGAAGTTTGTTTTTCATTACAATATTACAGAGGAAATAAGTCTCAAAAAAGATATCTACCGTTTCTGAATATCTTAATGGGGGATTGTAATTTTCACAAGTTTATGCTCTAGTTTCAAATAGATTTTAAACTAACCTCACTCTAAAGCAAACCTATATTGAGTTTATATTATCATGTTCTCCTTATAGTACAACAGACTGTAAATAAGCATACATTTGAGATTTCAGATACTTCATGGGAGATGGCATATTACAGGAGAAACCACCCAGCATATGGAATTAATTACACTGACATTTGAATCCTGACAGTGTTATACTAATTATGAGTCTCACGCAAACTTTGGATCCTCCATATCTAAATGAGAGTCTACCGTTATCTTCTCCTCTACAGCTCCTCGAGCAATCCGAGCCACACCAAGCACAGTGTAGCCTGCTGCAATTTGGGGACTCTTCTTTCCTCTTATTAAAAATGATTTTAATGCAGGGGTGGAGAGAAGGCACAAAGGTTAAGACCACTTGCTGCTCTTGCAGAGGACCAGAGTTCAGTTTTTATCACCCACACTTAGGTGGTCCACAGTGTCTGTAACTCCAGTGAACTCCAGTTCCAGGAGATCCAACATCTTCTTCTTGCCTCTGAAGGTATCTACAGGCATGCGTGTGGGCGCGCGTGTGCACACACATACACACACATACACACACATACACACACACACACACACAAGCATGCATGCAGATAAAGTTTTCTACCTTGGATATGAGTTCCTTAAGACACAGGATGTTTTAGGTGGACATGAAATGTTCCATCCTGAAGAAAAGTTCTTTAAACTCAGAAAGTAAACAACTCAAAGGCTTCAGGAAATTCCTGAAACTGACGAGATCCAATAGAAACTCCCTCCATCCTCAAGTCTATGTAAGCAGTAAGGCTGATAAGAAACATGCTTATATCAGCCATTCTGCTTGTAAGAGTAAGGGTATCACTGAAGTCTAGCTTGGTGGACCAGTTAACATTATTTGGGTTAATTACAGGAGAGCTCACCTCAGTATGGGACCTGGAAACCTGAAGCTTATTGTGTAACTTGCAGGCATCTCAGCAAGTTGGAGAACATTTCTTTCAAGTACCTTAGGCCACCAAAGAGTGTATAGAAAAATCTCACCAAGAAATGCATCACTTTGCACACTGATTTTAAAAAGGAAACTAACAAAACAGTTCAAAATAAAAATAGCTTAATGCAAACCACAGATTCTCGACACTGGGTGAGGGGAAGAAAAAAGTGCTCATTTTCCTGGGACCTGGAGCACGGTGAGAAAAGCGCTGGCACTGGCCCATAATGCTATGATAGGTGTTGGCAGACAGGAAGATGCCTGGGTGACTACAGAATCAGAAACCCAGGACAGAAGGACTTTACAGAAGAGGCTCTGCACCAATACAAAAGAACTTGACAGTAGAGATTCCTCCAACCGGAGCCTGAAAAGCCCAGATACAGATTCCTGAGAGATGGAGTTCTTAACAGCTCTCAGTAAATACCATAAATACTGGATTGCCTTTGCTAAGTCACTCTTTTACTGCTAAAGACACATAGTAAGCTGTCTTATCATGCATTGGAAATACACAGGGAGAGGAGATTGGGGGAGGGGGATGGAACAGAGCACAGCAGTGTGGGTATCTTAGCCCAAAGCAGAATTCTGGTCTCCTCACTTGGGGCCCAGGGCCTTGCAATCAAAGGGCAATTCTGTGCGAGACACATAACAGTGGAAGAACCCTGCTTAACTCCAAAGTGTCTATGAAATGTAAGTTACTAGAGATTCAGTCATTGGCTCTCATGTTAAACACATTCCATCAAACCACAGAGTAAAACAGGTGCTGTGGCAACTATTTAAAACACAAGTGTTAGGTGTGCACCAACATATTCTCTAACTACACAGCATGCGTGTTATCTGTCTGCCTTGAATGTTTTGATGTCCTCATAACTGCCTTGTGAATCCGGGTTCCTTCTTGACTTGAGTTTTGCTAAACCTCAGGGTCACAGATGGATGAGCTTTAAAGGCCCCAGAGCCCCAGTGCTGACACTAAATGGTTCTAAGCTCCCAAAGCACGTAAGATCAAAGTCCATGGGAACAGCATGGGTGTTATGTTATGCTTGAGTCCATCTGGTACTTTAGAACCATAAAAGGCTTCATGGCACTTTCACCTACTTCCACTTCCCAAATGTGTCTCCACCGTGACACACTGCTGGGACGCCATGGCTAAGAAGCATTGAAACCATGAACTTTCCAATCATAATATTTGTGATTTGGTGATCACAATAATACCAAATTATTAAAGCTGAAACACATGTAGTTGAGGACAGCTCATCTTGGAGACCTTATTTGATTAGATATCCAAAAAAATGTTTTTTCTAATATAATCCTTTTATGTTTCCCTCCCATTTGTACACTTTCTTTTTCTTTTCCTCCCCCACTTAAACAAAACAAACAAAAATCCTTAAAGAAACTAAAAGGAACACATTATAAGTTAAATAGATCTGCTTTGCAAAGGTGAACTTTCAGGTAGAATGTTACAAGGTGCACTCCTTTCTTCTAGGCTGATAATTCTGATGTAACAAAATTCCTTCTTTTTTTTCACTCAAGTGCTAAAAAAAAAAAAATAGTAAAATTTCAAAGATGTAACCATTTCTTAGCTTTTGGCTAAGATCACAAATGTAGAAATAGAAAATTGTCTACTATAATTTTATATCATTTAACTTTTCTGAAAATTTGATACCTAAAACAAATCAATAAGACAAAAATCATTGTATTGTTACAGTCAGAAAAAAAAATCATTTACGAAGGAAGAAAAAAGATGTCGAGCTGGAGAGACGGCTCAGTAAGTGAGGTGCTTGCAGGGAAAGAGTGAGAACCCGAATGCAGACTCCCCAGAACCCATGTAAACAGCCAGACATAGCCATACATTCCCATAGACAACACCAGTGTAGAGGACGGGAAAGAGCAGGATCCCTAGGGTTCACTGGCACCTAGTCAAGCTAAACTGATGAGCTACAGGTGCAGAGAGAGAGAGACTGTCTCAAAATACAGTGGAAAGGCATGGAGAAAGGTATCTTGACTTCAACCTCTATAGACACACATACACACACACACACTAAGCAGGGGTGGGGCAGGACAGGGAACTGCCCCACAGGACACATTGGGTCTTATCTTGACAGCTGGCCCCACTGTGGCCATAGTATGTTTCTGTGTTCTCAGTGATCCACTCACGTTTTTTGTTTGATTCACTTCATTTCTTCCCTTCCCCACAACTTCATTGTTATAGACCATAAGGCAGCCAACAGGAACTTCAATATTTTCAAGTGCTTCTTTGGCCTGAAACACAAAGTGGAAACTCTGAGAGGTGATGTTCAGTGCTAGGAAGGCTATGGATAAAAACAGATGCAGTGGGAACCGAGATGTGGATAATGACCTAGGCAAAAAGACATGGCTGTGCTTTCCCCGGCTCGAAGCTGGTGTCTTTGGGCTATGCTGTGCTGTGTTCTCTGCTGGGTGTCTGTGTAAAGGATCTGCATGGCTCTGTTTCCTGGGATTAAAGGTATGTACCACCATGCCTGGATTTAAGCTTTTCTTCACCTAGAACTTGCTCTGTCCCAGGCTGGCCTTGAACTCAGAGATCTGCTTGGCTTATCTCCTGGGATTCAAGATGTGTACCACCATGCCTGGCCCTAAACTTAGCTGGGTAGGATCTTGCTCCAAAGTCCCACCCCCTTAATCTTCTATCTCCTAGAACACAGGATTCAGCTTCACTTCACTTCCTGGTGCCCCTTTAATACTCTAACCATATATTTTGTATTTTTCCTTTCTAAGGTTGCTATGCTTGTTCAAAATGCTCTTCATTAGACTAATCCAGAGAACAAAGTCTTTTCTGGGCATTTCTGAGACTTCTTTTGTCAATGATATTAGCATAAATTTCTTTACCTTAAATTCAGGCAGACTTTTCAGATAAAAAGCAGCCACATTTTCACCAAAATACTACAAAAACAGTCTCAAAGCCACATACTGAAATTATCCTCCTCTGAAACCTCTTGGGCCTGGTCTGCACAATTCAAATTACTCTCAGCAACAAAGTCTTCCATATTCCTACTAGGATAGCCCAATAAATCTCATTTAAAGCACTTTCACTGCTTTCCAAATCCAAAATCCCCAAATCCACATTCTTCAAAACAAAACCATGGTCAGGCCTATCTCAGCGATATTCCAGTTCCTGGTACCAACTTCCGTCTAGATAGGGCTTTATTACTGTGAACAGACACCATTATCAAGGCAACTCTTATAAGGACAACATTTAATTAGGGCTGGCTTTCAGAGGTTCAGTCCATTATCATCACAGTGGAAGCATGGCAGCATCTAGGCAGGTACGGTGCAGGAGACAAGAGATCTGTATGTTCATCTGAAGGCTGCTAGCAGAATACTGGCTTCCAAGAAGCTAGGATGAGGGTCTTAAAGTCCATGCCTACAGTGACACACCTACTCCAACAAGGCCACACCTCCAAATAATGCCACTCTGTGGACCAAGCATATTCAATGACAATAGGGATACTGAGCTCCATTGTGTAGATAAGGAACCCAAAGCACAGAGAGGTCACATTAACTTACCCATTTAAGACATTTGGAATGAAAGTTTGACTTCCTTTATTATTCCATTAATAGTTGGAGCAACTATTAGTGTCAGGTGCTGAGTTCTCTGTATTGTTCTCCCTCCAAAGCCTCTTTAGTAACCAGTGCGACTTCACTGATTAGACCCTTCATAAGGTTTTTTGTTTGAGTGACAAGAGAAGAGGGAGAAGTTGATAAGAGGAAGAGACATGTGACAAGGCTTTCAGTAAGCCTGCATCCTGGAGCACAGGATAAGATGACACAAGCAGTTTCGAACATGCAGAAGAAAACCAAAGACAGGGGCAGTAAGATGGCTCGGCAGGACTCCCTGTGAAAGTGTGATGATGAGTTCCATCCCCAGAACCCACAGTGGAAGGAGAAAAATCTCGCTCCTCCCAAAAGTTGTCCGGTAATCTTTAGAAATATTCAAGCACACACATACACACACACACATGTGCACCCTCTTCACACACACACACAAACACACACAGACACACACACACAAATGCACAAATAATAACTTATTTTTAAACTCCCGGACCAAATAGGAAGTACAGAGGTAGAAGGAAAGAGATTGAGAGTGCCAGGAGCCTTATCCACTGTGCACCCAACACGAAGCAGAACAGTGCTGTATTGGCAGCCTTTCCGGGCTCCCAGGTCAACAGAGGACTGGGCTTCTTGGTACCTAGTTCCTCTGGGTCCTCTCTTTTCTTTTCTTCCAGCAAATTTATCTCACTAGAAATGATAGGGCTACCTTAAAGAGACATACAACATAATTGATCAGGTGTGACTTATAGGCCAGGGTGCTGGTACTGTGTGGCTGGGCAAACGCAATGACAGTTGAGAGGAAGTGAAGCTTGCAGAACACAGTCTGTGGGGGTCGAGGAACTGCTTCCCGGTACATGCATTTCCTCTACTGACAAGTCCAAAACTTAAGGCTGAAAATCCACATCATTCCATCCTATCTCAGACTTTCCAATGCCCCTCCCACTTCTTCCAGTCAGTCCCTTCCCCTTGTCACAAATGCAAAAGAGTTGGGTCAAAATAGGTCTGACTGTGTAGAAGGCTTTGAACTTCAGAAGCTGGCCTTCTTTGGAAGAGGCCGAAGCTCTGCCACTGAAATGGCAACTTGATCTTCCTTAAACCAACAAATTCTCAACTCGAAAACTGAAGAACAAAGGTCTCTTCTTCCCACCCCAGGCTCCGAGAAACATGACCAAAACAAAAGAAGTATTAATTAAAAAAAAAAAAAAAAGAATGCATTATGCCATTATGGAAGGTAAGGAGGAAGCAGCTTCTGTTTTCACCGGGACAGAAATATAGGAACAGTGCTCATAAAATGTCACCCGGGCTATCTCTGAGGTCAAGACTTTTAAGTAATTTTTATATAATTTGTTAAATGTTCTAGATTAATTTCTTATGAATGTGAACTTTTGTAACCATTAGAATAAAAAGTTGAAATATTTTAATCTTGTAAAGAAATAAGCAAAAATAACATCCCTACATCAAAGGCTGAGCTCAGTCTTAAGGCCTTTACAATGATGCCAACAAAATGATTGCCAACAAATTCCATGATGTTCACAGAATGAAAATTCAGCATCAGAAAGTCCGTGTATACATACATATCATACAAACTTCTATCCCTGCCACACATCAATATGGGTAATAAGCTTGAAAAAAACATGTAAACACGACCAGAACCCTCCATAACGCAATCCTTAAAGGGATCGTGGGAAGGAAATACAAGGGCAGAGAAAAGTATTGTAGAAAGAGTAAATACATCATCGGTGAGGACTGTACCAGGACACGTTTTGATATGACCCTCTACCAGAAACATCAGCTTCCTTCCATGTTCAAGGGCGTCGGGAGCAAACCATAAAATAACGTGGCTTTATGGATTTCAAAGTATGTGTCCACATGGAAAGACAGGCAGGTAGGTTCATATCCCCAGGCGGAAACTAAGGCTCCCTGTGATACATACTACACATCAATCAAACAGTTTCTGTATTTTTCCCTCAACCCCAATTACTATGAGACAAAGCTAGAGAAAATTCCCCTAGAATAAAACAAGCTGTTGCTTCAGATATTTTGAGAGGTGATACAGCTAATGGTGATGAGAAAGCGCGCCAGGCACATTTGCTCAACTACTCTGGTCCGGATGCGGCCGGGAGAAAGTTTGCACTCTCAGCATTCATCTGCCGGGTTCCTCACCATTCGCATTGCCTCCTCCATCCACTTTTCGGTCTCCTGTACCGACACCACGCTCGAGCCGTCTGGAGCAGTGGTGGACTCCACTTTCTCTTCCATATCGCCACGCAGAGACTCCGGGCCAAGGAACTAGAGGACAGAGGCCAGCGGAACTCGGAGGGCGCGGGCCCTTGCTTCCGGGAAGACGGAAAAAGGAGAGGCACCCGGGAGCTATTTGTGGACGGACCCAGGAGTCCCGGATCAGTAAGCGGCGGCTGGGGGACCGAAAGCGTTGCTGCTCCGCTGTAGTCCACGCCCCCTTCCTCCGCTTGGGTGACCGCCTCTGCGCAAGGAAAGGTTTGTGGTTTCTGGAGAGCACCTAGCGCCGCCACCGCGCTTCTGCCGGAGGTCCGGCCCGGGTTGACGGAGGACACGGTGAGCCAGCCCCTCTCCCCTAGGCAACCCACACAACCCGGGGTCTGAAGATGCTGCGATCAATGTGGAATTTTCTGAAACGTCACAAAAAGAAATGCATCTTCCTGGGCACAGTCCTTGGAGGTGAGTGACAACAGGTTTATAGAAGGGGCCGTTGGCAGGAAGGAGTGACAGAGATGACTTATAAAACAGGCAGGGCCCACTGATACTAGATCCGGGATTTGTCGAAGAGATTGGCCCAACCGTCGAAGGAGAACCTCTAAAGTTCTTTTATCTCACCTCTCTGTGCCCTTTGCCCCTCACTCTGCCCCCGTCCTTTTTCCCTCACGGGCCTAACCAATGAAGTTTGTTTTCATAGCACTATTTTCATACAGATACATTTGCCTTCCAATTCTCTTGTTTTTCTGTTAGATTTCTTCATTCTGTTTGTAAACTCCAGTACTCTGCTTTCAACCTTTCACACGAGTTTCGAAATATTCTAGGGCCATTAGCGTAAGCCTGCTCTTTGAGGTGGTGCTTAAAGGTAAATTGAAAACAGCATGTTGCTGTAAAATATACAGTAGATAATTTCTATTCTCCAATTTAAAATACAAAGTATGTATCAACACAATGCTTATGACTGGGTTGTTCTGCAGTGTTGTCAGGACTGTCAGGGTTGTGGTCATTGTCCATTTTGGTGATATAGTTTTGTTCACTGGCTGAGAGGAAAGAAACACATAGGATAAAAATCTTGATGCTGAAATTGTAACTTTGTGGTAGAGCACTTGCCTAGGCTGACTGCATTGGATTTCAGGGAACGAGCAAAAAACACACACACAAGCACACACACACACACACACACAAACCACTTTAAACTGTTTGTCTTGGTAAGAACCCTCAGTTCATAATTATGGGATTTTAAGAAGGGAATCTTTTGAACAACACAAAAAAGTTTTTAAAACTTGAGTGTTAAAAAATGTTATCACTCTCCATATATATGTGTGTGTGTGTGTGTGTATATATATATATATATATATATATATCATAAAATGACTTAAAATATTAGGTCATTGATAAGGCAATAACTATGTTCTGCATATTTCTGACATATAGCACAAATGGATAATAGTTAATAACCACCCTTAGGAAATACTTTATAGATACAATGTGTTTTATATAACTTCCAGTCTCTAATATCCAAGGTATATTTAAATTGTACCAAATATTATAGAATAATTATGCTAAAGATAAAGTTATATGTGTCATGGAAGACATATAAAGAAAAATTTTTACTCTACCTAAGGAAAGGAAATTGTCTCTAGCAACCTTAATGGTTTATGAAACACTTAATGGCAGACCAGAAATAATCATAGGAGAAATTAAAGACTATGGATATAGTAATAGATTTTTTTTGAAACTCTATTGAGAGTTTTATTTTATTTTTTTATTTTTATTTTTATTTATTTATTTATTTATTTTGGCTTTTTCGAGACAGGGTTTCTCTGTGTAGCCCTGGCTATCCCGGAACTCACTCTGTAGACCAGGCTGGCCTCGAACTCAGAAATCCGCCTGCCTCTGCCTCCCAAGTGCTGGGATTAAAGGCGTGTGCCACCACTGCCCGGCCTTATTGGGAGTTTTATAATTGGAGATTAAGAGGAAGGAAAAAACTGGGTGTGGGGGCACACACACTTAATCCTAGCACTTGGAAGCAGCGGCAAGCAGATCTCTGAGTTGGAGGTGTGGTCTACATACTGAGTTCCAGAACATCCAGAGCTTCATAATGAGACCCTGTCTCAAAAAACAAAAACCATACAAACAGAAAACAATACAACAACAAAAGGGAGGGAAAAAGATTCAGAGGTATAAACAAAGCACTGTTGGTTTTTAGCAAAACAGAAAGTCTTAAAATAGTTGAACTTACCTAGTTTTATTTGTAAAGAGTTCATATTTTTTCATATTATGAGGAAATTCCTATCTTACATTTTAAAAAAATATTTATTAACTGATTATACTGCTGTGGCCAGTGCGATTGAATAGGTATGCTTTATGTATTTTTAATCACATTTATTAGAGACCCACTATATATTGAACATCATACGAAGCTCTTTCCAACCTCTGGAAATGACAGCAGGATAGTTACTATTAGGCCATTTTTAAAACGCAGAAACTAGAGTCCTTAGACGTTAAGAAACTTGCCAAGTTATTAACAAGGAA
This sequence comes from Arvicanthis niloticus, assembly GCF_011762505.2. NCBI lineage: Eukaryota > Metazoa > Chordata > Mammalia > Rodentia > Muridae > Arvicanthis > Arvicanthis niloticus. Next base: position 22,473,863 of record NC_133436.1, on the reverse strand, counting down.
ATAAAAATTCAACGCCAAGTGTGTTAGACCCCAACGCATATTATCATTCCATACTCTACCACTCTGCCTCAGTGGATTTTTTTTAATGTTTTAAGAATGAAGACATAAGTGAAATACTGTTAATAGACCATGATAGAGCTGAGTACTGAGCCCAGGAGTATGCAGCAACATGGAGTTATATAACATGAGGCAGATGCTGAGTAAGGTGTTATTATGCATGATCAAAGAGTGATATTTAGTACTGGAAAAACACAACAAGGCAGAACTTTGAGTTGTGTGGCTTCTAAAGTCAGAATTCCTATTTCCCTGAATTTTGGATAGTAATTGCTGCATGTTCATTTACACATTTGAGGCTGGAGAAGAGCAGTGGTTCTCAAGCTTGTTTTATGGGAAATCTTTATACTATTAGAAATTAAGAGCCCTCCACAGCCTCCTGAATTCTGTATCTACTTAAGAATTTGAGGTTAAAACCAAGGGATTTTAAAGTACCTGATAGCTCATTTAAGATAACAATAATAAGACTATTAAGTATTAACATGAAACATTTTCAGAAATTAGTGAGAAGAATGGCATCATTTTACAACTGCAGAAGTCTTTAGTTTGGCTTAACTGCAGAAAGCTAAATTCTCACCCCTTCTGTAGTCAGCCATGTGTGATACTACCCATTAAAACCCTCCATTGAACACTCAGAAAAGAGTGTCGAGCGCCAGTGACAACATTTCAGTATGACACAAATATTGTGGACCTCAGAGATCCCTAAACTGACTCCAGGGATGCCCAGACCATACTTTGAAAACCACATAACAAGAGAAAGTATCACAGAACAGAGGAGCCAGACTCATACTTATTATCTTGCTGATTTTTTTAAAAGCACAGAACACTGAGTTATATCTTAAGCCTAGCAATTTTTAACCTCTTTAGAGATTTTTATTTTTACTTATTCACTGACTTAACATTTGAGCAATAATAATAAGGCCTACTCTAACTCTACTGGACTCTGAATACACAAGGAGGAAGACACCGTTTCTGACTTGGAACTCATGCTATAGTCTGGAGAGTATTCATGGAAATAAAGTAATACACAGTGTGAAATGGCTTCCTTACTATGCCATTATGTGTAATGTGGGCAGGAACTGTGTGCAGTTGTTTCTCAGTCTTTGCTATGGATGAAAACCATTTAAAGTGCTTCAGAAAAAATATAGACTCCTTCTTTCAGATTCTGTTTCTTCAGGTGAAGAGTTCAGGAATGTCTCACTACTCAAATGGAGATGTCACCAAGTGGTACAGTACTGGCTGAGCATGGGCAAGTTCACTATTCAGAACTGAAAAAAAGATTGAACTAGAATGTAAATGTTAGAAGTTGAGGATCTGCTTGATTGGAAGCAATGTTGATGGATTATTTTCAAATTGTTATTGAAATTTAGTGCTATAGAAATTTTTTATCCTGGAAGACAAGACTAAAAGATGGTTTTAAAACAAATGATTTATACAAAGATACTTTGCTTAACTGGCCATGAAAGGAAACATCAAAACATTTTCACTTATTTTTTGGTATTTAGTAGATATTTTAATTGCTAATAATGAAGATTATAGCTATAGAGGAAATTTAAAGTCATTTGATTGTACACATGAAAAAGATGTATATCCAGAGAGATTAAGTGGCCTGCTCCGAGTCACCTCACTTGCTGATCGGGAGCCATCACTAATGCCTCTTTTCTAGTCCAAGAGTCAGGCTGCCAGTGAAGCATATACAGCCCTGAGTGTGTCTTAGCTGATGATAGTTTTCTTTCTTTCCTTAGTAATTCCTAGAGAAACATGAGAAGTCAATTTGTGAAGGTTGTATATGGGATCCTAAGAGAACTAGTCCTTGACTAGGAATATCAGTGCTGACTAAAGAAAAACAGTGTGTCTAGGACTTAAGCCTAAGTTCATGAGTCACTTTTCTAGTGCTTCCAAAATGAAGACCTACCAAGTGAGATACTTACAAAACTAAGGTTTGTCTTATACATTTGAAGTTAGTAGTCCTGATCAAGGTGTCGGTAGGGTTTGTTCCTTCCATCATTTGAAAGGGATCCGTGCTAGGCTGTGCCATGTCATGTGATGGTCATCGATTTTCACACTGTCTTCTGCAACTGAATACTGACTGCCATAAAGAGAAAGCTTCTAGGAACCTTCAAATTGTCTTTTCTGTGCACATATCTCTGTCTAAATTTTATCTTCTTCTCAGGACACTGGCCATGTTGGATTGAGGCCCATTGATCTCACTTTGTATTGACCTTATATTCTAAGGTGCTAGGCCTTCAGTATATCAGCTTGTGGCACGAGCTGGGAGTGGACACAATTCAGCCTGCACTTACCACGTAAAGAGTGTGACATAAGTGATTCATTTTACAATATAACTCGAGAGATAATAATTACTGTGTATGTAACCTTCAATAGTATGTTATGGAGATAAGACACAAGCAATGTATTCAGAACTAGTTGAACCAGAATTGCCTGTTGGAGGGTCACTTTGCTAAATCTAAGTCAATTTCTTCATTTTCTGAGATCTTAGTGGTGAGGGAAGGGGAATAGGTTCTCACAGTACATCCCAAGCTACCCTCAAACTGGTAATCCTCCTGCCTCAGCTAGAATTATAGGTATTAACCTAACAGGTGTGGCTGTGCTGCTGTGATGTTATAGAAAAGACAGCCAATGAACAGCTTTTATGAATGTCTGCCTGCTCTTGAAGCTTAATTCCAATGCGTGTATTTATATGCATAGTAACAGCAACCAGACTACTCCTGTTTATCACACAATTTCATGGAACTATCTAAAGATATATAACATCTTAGATCATCTACAACATCTGTCTTAGTGAAAATAATTTAGGATGTGTTTGTTTGGTAGTTCCTGGTGGCTAGCTTTTCCTTGTGAGAAATGCACTAAATACATAATTCTTGAGGCCATTTGGGAAATACTGTAAGCCACAGACAGTGGAGATATGTGAGAGATGATTAGTCCCCTGAGCCCGTGCTGCCAGGATTTATAAGGAAATCAAGTTCTGGCACACATCGACACTTATTAGCAAACAAAGGTGAAACAGTAACGAAGCCTCTTCTATAAGCTTGTTGAATTCTGATCTTCTTTGGCACTATAACAAAATCATATACCCAAAACAAATGCAACACTATCATTGCTGTAACTTGTTTGATTTGGAAGATTTTTCTGGGTTCCAGGTTAAGCCATCCCTAAGGAGAAAGGCCTTGCTAGAGCTATACATCCATGTTTATAGAAATGGTACTAAAATATCTCAGCTAATCAAGTGTCTTAAACACTTACTGATTTAGTCTGTGAACATCCACTTGTATTGTCCATTGTACTATTTAGTAAACTATCTGATGGTAATCAGAGGTAGTTAGTTAAAACAAGTTATCTTGTATGGGAGACTGCTTGAGGAAAATAGTGGATCAGCAGGAGTAGGAGAGAAATGAGAGTGGGGAACAGGGCCAGTGCTGACTGATCTCAGTGTGTCTGTCGTATGCATATGTGGAATTGTCTAGAATAAAGACAGGGATGAGTTCCCCGGGTTACATTTTAATACTGGAATGTTCATCATATTCTCAGTTAAGAAAACCAGTGGCCGCTCACCCAGTGTGTGACAGAAATTCACTCATTCACATCATCTGTGCTGAAGACCACACGGCCCTGCCATGTTTACACTGTTGGGTTACGATGCTGTCTTCCTGTTCCTTTGTCATTTGAGTTAGTAGGTTTTAGATAGTGTAAATTACATTTTCTCATTTTCTCAGACTTTTTTCTAATTCAGGGGTGGATAAATACATGTCTTCCTGACTATATACCTTTCTTTCATTCCTTTAAATCTTTTATTGTAGAGATTTTTAAACTTATATGATCATTGAAGAAAACATGAAAAATATAGAAAAGCAAACAATTGCAATTATCACAGTTCATTTTACTTTAGAAATCAAATATGTACTTTTCTGTGTATCTATTTCATTAAAATACAAACTTCCTGGATGTTATTTTATCACCTAATCATATAAGTTGGATTTCCCTTGAGTCATTAACTATTTAGTAATGTGGTTTTTAATAGCTACCTAAGATACCATTATGTTAACAGATTATAATTTATTTAAATAATCCTTTGCTGCTGAATGTTTAGAATATGTTCAATTAACTATTAAAGATGCTGCCAGACTTTATAAATTCAATGCCTTTCTGCTCTTGTCTGCTAATCTCTTTTTTTTCTTACTGGCTATATTAAAATATATTGTATACATGTAAAATAAATAAGTAAGTACTACAATCTCCTTTCCTTTTTCAGTTCTTTAATAAAAGTATTTTAGAAGCTGTAAGTCTCAGTTTGTTCCTAGTTTAAACCTCATAATTTAATCAAAAATGCTTAAAATGTTCGTTGGAATTTTTAGTACTCTAGTTAAAATTCTACTTTGTTTTTTTTTTTTTTTTTAATGATTTTAGGAGTATATATCCTGGGAAAATATGGACAGAAAAAAATTAGAGAAATACAAGAAAGAGAAGCTGCAGAATACATTGCCCAAGCTCGGCGACAATACCATTTTGAAAGTAACCAGAGGACTTGCAATATGACAGGTAAGCAGACATGTATGTATTTGTATCTTAAAGTGCTTCTTGGTTTGTATTAATTCATCATCTCAGACTCCAGCTCATGGAAAAGATGAGGAAAGTATGCTGAATCTACTCAATATTCCTGTTAACAGAGATACATAATTTCAATGTGAATTTTTAAAACAATATAAATACTCATTTTATGTATTCATTCAGCAGATATTCACAGTGCCTGCTCTTGAGGGAATAGGCAGTAAACAGAGTAAGATCCCCTGAGCTCTGGCAGATGTTATGGTGAAAAGATGGCAAACAGCCAGTAAGTGACCTTGGGCTGCTGTAGCTCCAGTGCTCTGCAGAGTGGAGAGGACTCATGCCTCTGACCATTTGCTGTGTGCAGAAAGACTACAGTACAGTAGGGAGAACAGATGCCTGAGATGAGAATGTGCTAGGGTCACTACAGAAGCAGTACACAGGCACTGGAGCTAGAGAGAAGCGGGTGAGTGCTAGGACACAAAGAGAGAGAGGCCTGACCCACGTGGCCTTGTAGGTCACAGCAAAGAGTCTTAAGTCTATCACGTTTGCAGCAAGACAACGTAGGACATACATATTACACAATAGTGTCTGCTCAATCACTTAATTAATGGTAAGAATGTAATTGCCAGAGCCAGAAACCTACTGGAAAAAAAAGCCATAATACAATCAGCCTGCTCATGTTTGAAGAGAGCAAGGAGTTGGGCTCTAACTGGTGTGATGCCTTGAAAACTAGTTTCTCAAATCCATGTCAAGTCTATTCTTTTTACTGTTTAAAGCTTGTTTTTTTTTTTCTCCCTAACATTTCTTTCAAGGATACTTACTTTAGAAGGAATTTACAAAGCTAAATGTGTCTGGTTCACCTTTACACGTGGAATTTTTTTCTAGTTTTTAGAGGACTTTATAGCTAGCTCACTTGCCTCATTTTATAGATGGAAAAGCTAAGATCAAAAAGGGAAGATAAGTTCACAGCTACAGCTACAACTACATGTGAGTTTTATATTTGAAGTAATCATACCTAGTCAGATGCCTCTGTTTTGTGAAACCCTAGTCAGAATACTGTCCATAATGACAGCTCATGTGCACATCCAGAATGACAAAGGCTCTAGGGAGGGGCTCATCACCAGATCATTTTCCAGTTTGATTTGTATTATCTGTGTTCTTGAGCTAACCTAAACCTCAGCTCATCCAATAAAATGACCTTCATAAAATTTACTTCAGAAATGTATGGTGAAGGATCAGGTATGTAGCTCAGCTCGTGAAAGTGCTTGCCTAGCATGCACAAAGCTCTTGAGTTCGATCCACATCTTAGCATGTGGGATACTTAGGCAGGAGGATTGTTTCAAGTTTGATGACAGGTCGTCTATAACAAGTTCTAGGCCAGGCAGAGCCATATAGCTAGTCCCTGTTTTAAAAAAAGAAGTAGTTTGTGAGAAGACAGCAAGATACTGCACATAAGATGCTTGGCGTATAGACACTCAGCATGTGAACTTACAAATCACACTGAACATGCTGTGTTACTGAGGACATCTCACTGAATGATTAGAGAATATGAATAGTCTGTTTCAGATTATAATGCAAGTTTTCATAAACTGGTAAAAGATCACTCTTGGGATCTCAAAATACACCTCATTTTGATAAAATCATGTGTCATATTGGTCCCCCAGAATCAAATGGGAAGATATGAGAGCAATGACTTGGGGGAAATGCCTTTGAGGAATAATAGAGAGGGCACAGGAATAGGAAAGGTCTCTGACACTTGCGAAAGGAAGAGGTTGAGATAAGAAATACCTGAGCCAGGCATGGTGGTGCACACTTTTAGACCTGGTACTCAGGAGGCAGAGACAAACAGTTCTTTATGAGTTCAGGCCAGCATAGTGTTTTTAGCCATGTTCACAATACAGCTATAGTGAGACTGTCTAAAAAATTAAAAGCCTGAAATGATTCTTCCCAGTTTAAGAAAGCTTGATGAGTTAACAGGTTTAGTTCCCTGGATAAGAGTTCCTCTCTGAGTCCTCATGAGCGGAGGGCAATGTGAACATAGTAATGAATCTGCTGGTTCAGTCTGCTGTTCTTAGAAGATGGAGCTGGGACATGCTGAGACCATCACAACCCTGTAGATAGCAGACTACAGACAATTAAAAATAGCATAGCATTTTCACTAGGAGGTAAAAGATAGGTTCCCTAAAAAGCTTGACAACTTCCTGGTATGCATTTACAAGAGGCTACAAATAATGTGATTAAACTTCCACCATAGAAATCTTTGGTGGGCAAACCACAGGCATGGATGACTTCAGTTTCCGTAAGACATTGATGTCAGTTTAAATGTTGTAAGATAATGGAACATTCAGGGTTTTGTCTTTTGCCTTTCTTGACTTGACTGAGAAGAGAAACTCATTAAATTTACACATGACATGATGTTTGTTTAGGTGTGTAGCAGACATCACTAATAAAGTTTCAGAATACAAAATACTCTTTGTTTTTTGGACTGTGGTGGATGACTTTTTTATGATGAGTTAGTTTAACAGATTCAGAATGATGCAAAATATTGAATAAACATTGGAAATTCAAATTGAATATAAATTGTAATGAACAAACAGTACATTATGACTTCTAGAAATACTAATTAACAGTAATTGGACTGTAGTAATGAATTGTGTAGTTTGGGTAAAGGATCACAGTATACTATGTGGTAGTCAAAATACAGGTACATTCCTGCCTCTTACATGCTAAGAAGATTCCAGCTTATGTCATTAGGACCCTCTCCCCCCAAAAAGAATGGTAACCCTAGCTAAGGCTATTTCCACAAGCTAATCAATACTTTTGTAAATGTTATAAATTTAAACAAGGATTATAAATTTATAAAGGATAGGCCCTGTGTTCTCTTCAACTTACAGATGAGAAAACTGAGGTTCAGATTCAAACCTACACATTTACATTTCTGATTTTATCCCCTTACCCCACGTATGCTCATCTTATGCCACCTGTAGAGACAGGGGGGCTCCTGTGAAGGAGTAGTTACCCATAAACCATAGTTCAGAGAGCCCGTGTTAACAGGAGGACAGCGTCTCCTCATCCTGCCTTCTGCCTGTTCTTGTTTACATTGCTCCAAATGTGATATGATAATGTTGGAGTAACATAAGCAAACACAGCAAACACATAGTTTATTAGTGTGTAGTGGTTTTATATAATTGGTAATAATAATTGTGGAATCCTCTACCCTGGAGAGTTCCCTAACTCTTGCTAGTTGCTACTATTATTATATAGCCCATAGTAGTATGAATGTGTATAAATGACTGTGTTCATGCCGTTTGTGAGTGTCTTTGTTTTCTGTTTGTGGGACAGTGCTGTCCATGCTGCCAACGCTGAGAGAGGCCTTAATGCAGCAGCTCAACTCGGAGAGTCTAACAGCTTTGTTGAAAAACAGGTAAAAGCACACTATGTTATTTGGCTTATTGGAATGCAGTCAAAGGATGTAGAATGAGCTAAATATGTTTAATGCATCCTTGTTTCCTTATTTTTTTAATACAAACTTAAAATACATAGGCTCAGTTTAAAAAATTAAATACATATTAATTCATATTTAGTTTTATTAACACTCTCCCTCACTACACAGATCATAGATCACATGGGACAATAATATGTAGTCTCTACATGAATATGTTCTATAATTTTACATTATTCAACAGTTTATTGAGTACTTATAGAATATACCTCTGCAGCAGAAATGTAAAACTAAACATCTCTGTGTTCAGTATTGTGCTTCTCATAGTGCTAGCTATGTAGGAGAGTGTTTTGGATAAGGAACATGAATTTATAAGTAAATGGCTAACGATAGACAAATATAACATGAATGTATAATACTGATAAGTTATTGTGGCAGTTCAGAAAACACTACCCACATAGATGACCTAATGTGTGTGTGCGGCATGCACATAGGCATTAGAAATTAAATTCTGTTCTAGGTTGAGGAAACTTCCAGAAACAAACGACTGCTTTTTTTGATGAACAAAATACAGGCAGTGGTGGTTTCAGTAAGTAAAGTGTATGGCTAGAAGGAGGGGGAGGGGAGAGGAGGAGAGAGAAAGGGAAAGGATAGAGAGAGACAGGTGAGGAAGCAAACCCAGGAGCCATGTCTGTGCTCACCACTGAGTTACACCCAAACCAAATAAATCTTAATCAAGTGATTTCACTGAAATATTTCTTTGACTATAATGATCCTTAAGTGCCAAGGGGGAATGAAGTACTATTTGCAGTTCTGTGGCAGCCTTGTGATAGGAGCCTCCCACACTCTCGCATGCTCTCATGCGATTTTCACAATATCTCTGTGAGGCAGATGTTATCATCTGCATTTCGCAAACAGAAACTGAGCACTTAGACAAATTGAGCAGCAAACTTGAGAATTCTTGATTTATTTGTTTCTTTTATAATACTGGAATTGGACCCACATGAGGTAAACATTTTGTCACTTAGCTACATTCCCAGAACTCTTTGAAACATTTTTCTGTTACTCAGAGAATACTTCCCAAAATAATAATGAACATATGCTAAAACTTTTTATCTGATTCAAATAGAATACAAGTGGCAGGTGATTTGTCATTTTTAGAAGTGGACTGAATTTAATCTCTGCTTTACAGATGTAAAGTGTGGCTTATAAATTGCTTTGTATAATTATATAAGAAGATATATAAACAAATAAATCAGTCATATAAACAACTGATTACTGCTTGAATGTGCTTAAATAGAGGAAAGAAAATAGATTGTAATTATCTTAGACTTTAGTCTTATTAAGAAGCAAAGACAGATTCAAATTGAGTTTGCCTTTTATAGAAAAACAAAAGGATAACAGTTAAACATGGTGGCTTTCCTCCCTCTTAGCAAACCTGTATCCTACACAGGTCTCCATTCCAAATGCTTGGAAGGGTTTAGTGGTAGAGCCTGTGCTTAGCATCCTCAAGGCCCTCAACAAATCTCCAGCACCAGAAAACAGACAAATAAAGACCTAATAAAATACCTGTAGGTTTAAGGCATTGAATTGACAAGCAAAGGGGAAATGGGTTAAACATAGTACAATTCAAACCTGTTAATTCCAGGGTAAAAGAAACACTAAAGGAAAATATGGGAGTTTAAAAAAAGATTGATTTTGCAAAACCATGTAAAAACTTACTCAAAACACAAGAATGTGAATTTCTTAAATTCCAGAGTTTAAGATGAATTGTGCTTCTCACTCAGTGCTTATATTTTATGTATGTTAATGTTTTTCCTTTCTTTTCTTTTGCTTTGTAATTACTATTTTGCAATTAGTACGTGTCCATTTGATAAACATTTGTATAAAACAGACTAACGAGGCCCTACAGTGTGACAATTGCTTGTATAATCCAGTCATCTCTGGTTTCATATAACCTGCCAAGCAAGTTGGTTTTCTTTTTAAATTCATTTGCTTATAACTGATGAGGATAAATAAATGATCTGATAGCCTTGTTTTGGCGGGTACACGATAGCAGTAAGGAACCATCATTGATTGGGTATCTGGCAGAGAACTTTAAACATCCTCGTCATAAGCAATAGAATGTTTGGCAAGCGTTGACCTAAGTGTTAGGTAGATAGTGATTTTAGTGACACTAAAAAGTCAAGTTGCTTTTAACTTGAAGTACGTATCCACTTGAAGAGTCCTTTGAAGAAAATCTACACAATTAGTACTTTCCCTGTCCTATGCGATTTCAAATCAGAAAAGATATGTGTGTGTGTGTGTGTGTGTGTGTGTGTGTGTGTGTGTGTGTGTGTGTACACATGCGTGCCTGCATATGCGCACATTTTTGTTTCGTTTGTTTTGTGATCCTGAGAACCAGGACCTCAAACGTGATAGGCAAAGGTTCTACTGCTGAGCTGCATTTAATCAGGTCAAGATTTTAAAACCACTGGCACAGTCTCAAGACGATGACTATCAATGCAGAAGTGCTTCCTGGGTCGCTGCTCACTCTGTTCTCACCCACCAAGTCCCCCAAATGAAATCAGGGTTAGTGAACATGGTTTCAGTTCCTAATTTGCCCCTTTACAGATTATATACTAAGGACATTCTGTCCTCTAATAATGGTTCAGCTTTAATTGAAATAACTATAAATTTTAAGGTCTATTTCACTGTTTAATTATATGGGGGTGGTTAGTATGTGCACATGAGTACTGGTTCCTGTAAAGGCATCAGATGTGACTGGTACTGTAGTTACAGGCAGTGTGAACCACCAGTGAGACACCAAGAACCAAACTCAGCTCCTCTAGAAAGGCCCTCTCTCCAGCCCTGTAACTGAACTTCTTATTATGTCCTATTTCAATAAGAATGATTGCCCTGTATTTTGTATCTTTGTGTTCTAGTAAATAATTTTTATTATATTTTACAAAAATATTTATCCTGAACTGAAAATAGTAAAAATATTTGTTCTGTGACACAGGTGATCTGAAAGTTCTGCATCATATCTGCATAGTGCATTCACACAGACCACTGCTACACTACATTTATTGCTTTTTTATTACATTTGCTTATTTACTTATTTTATTTAGGTTTTTCAAGATAGGTTTTCTCTATGTAGCCTTAGCTGTCTTAGAATTTGCTCTGTAGACCAGGCTAGCCCCAAACTCACCTGTCTCTGCCTCCCAAGTGCTATTATTAAAGGTGTGTGCCATTACCACCCAGATGCTTGTTTGTTTGTTTGTTTGTTTGTTTGTTTTGTGTGTGCTAGTAGCAGGATAATTTACAGGAGTTAGCTCTCTCCTTTCACCATGTTGGTCCTGGGAATAAATTCAAGATCATTAAACTTGGCAGCAGGCCTTAATGCCTAATGAGCCATTTTGCTGGCCCATAGTATGTTTTTTTAAATAAGTAATGTTGTTGTGCTACTATGGAATAATCTCCTGGATACACTGCTATTTTATTTTTTAGTAAATAAAACTTCTGTAGTATATCTGATTTTATTTAAGGAGCAGTTTTAAATATGCTAAAAATGTATACGTGCTTATATAAAGCAATACAATAGAAGTGAAAGCATGTTTAAGTCATCTGTGAATAGGGGAACATGGCATTCAACATACAAGGTTGTATCAATTTGACTTTATAACTGTAAATATTTATGTAATTTTAAAATGATATTGTTAACTATGATATCAAATATTTATAGTAAAATAAACTTGATATTAACCACAAAGACAGAAACTATGCCACATGTCTTTAAATCAGAAAGGTAATTAAATATTCTTAGTGAAATAAATATTCCTGTTATATAGAACTTAAAACCTGTAATCTCTTTTGAATAGTACAGCACTATTTTAGGGCTGCTATGCTCGAACTCGGGGGTGAAGGAGACCAATGACTATGTTCTTTTTACTAATTTCTAGTGTGGACAAAATAACGTCAAAAAAATTAGACTAAAATCCAATAAAGCTTGCTTTGAATTAAACTATCAGTATAAACTTATTGTATAGTTTATCTTTAAATGTATACATATAAATACTATATAGATATCTAACAGCTTTTAGTCATTTTTACCTTATAGTAAGAGGTCTTTAAAAAAGGGCTTATTTTGTTTTGTAATTTTGAAGTTTCCTGTCTAGATCAGGCAGTTGTGTTGCTCTGGGTCTCTGATGGTCCTTGTGGGCCAGGTACAGTGGAGCAAGCGGTTTCCTGGTAGCCAAGAAGCAAGAAGAGTAATACTAGATGTCCCAGGGTCTCCAAATGCCCTGGTAGGTGTCCTTAATGACCGAGAACCTCCCTGTAGCTTCCAACTCAGTAAAGGTTTCACTGCCTCCCACTGTGTCACCCTGATTACCAAACCTTTACTCTACAATCCTCTGAGACAACAGTAAGCCCGACCATAGCACCAGCTCAGCTCACTGAGAATGATTAGAAACAATCCCTGACCAGATCAAAGGCTCTAGTCTCTAGCGTTCCCACCTACCAGGAACTCTTAAAGAAATGGGTAGTTTCAGATCTGCAGTACGCTTAGAACAAGATCAACTCAGAACAGAACAGCTTTTTTTTAAAAAAAAATAAATAAAGAGTAAAGGCTTAGGCAAAAAGATTTCAGAAGCAACCTAAGTAGCCTGAACAACCTAAGGTGATCTGAACAGTAGAAGGGAGAATATCTCCAGTTGGTTGAGCATCAAATGCATGTGTCAACTCATATGCTTATAATGATACAGTAAAACAACAAAAGCAAATTCTTACCTTTGAGTGATCACAGGGTCCAGTTGATGATATACAAGACAATAAGCAGAGGGAAGAAACCTGGCTGGCTTTACTACTTTAGTATGCTTGTGTGTATGCTCAGAAAGAGGACAAAGATTGGAAGAGCGTACACTAGGAAAGTGGTTGTTAGTGTTTCTTAAAACAATTAGACAGTTTTTGTTACCTTGTTGACTTTGTTTCTTCAATATTCGTATGTTGTTTGAATTTTTTAAATTTGTGAGTTGTTTTAATTTTAACTTTTAAAATATAGCTCTATGTAGTTCAAAGTTATACTAACTTACATAGATTATTATTTTCGTGTTTTCTGATTTTTTCCTTTAGGCCTTCAAACAAGCTGGAAATATGGGAGGACCTAAAGATAATAAGTAAGCCCGAGTGTTCTGTATGACAGCACATCCTTGAGCTATTTGTAACAGGAACTCTTTGTATCATAATATATACATGACTCTTCTTTTCCTGCCCCATTGAATAGTCAGGTTTAAATCTAAATATTCGTAAAGCAAAGAGGTCAGTGTTTGTTTCTAGGCAACACTTTGTTAGTGATGGTGGTGATACCATTGTTTTAAGGTAAGGTATGTGCTTATGTTAGGTATTATATTTTCAACATATTTTAAAGGAATTTTTATCCAACCCAAATAGTAACTTTAATTTCATACATTACACAAAATTTCACTGGTAATAAAAATTTTAATCAAGGAACATCTCTAGGCATTCTATCTGTGTCTCAGACCTTAATGCCAGCAAGCTTTCCACCAAATGATGCCTGAGTCTTCCCCTGTTGGAAGACGGCTTAAACTTCTTGAGTGTCCTATATTATTTTTCAGCTGTTGCCCTTTCTCACATGCCCTGTGAACAGCTATTTCAACATTCTCTTTCTCCATTTCTTCCCACCTACTCGCTCTTTGATACTACGCCCTAGTTTCTGCTCTTGTCTCTACCCAAGTGGTCCTCATAGGCACCAAGAGTAGTCTCTGTGCTTCTGAATCCACTGGGGCTTTTTCAACTGGCCACAGCACTTGACACCGTGGACATCTGTGCTCCCTTCTCTGCCCTGAACGCTGCATTGGGCTGCTGGGAAGCAAGTTCTTCCTATTTCCCTGTTCTCTCTACCTCATCCAAATCTCTACTGGCCTTCGCTTTTACCTGTCACTGAATCAGGAGTTCCTCCATGTTCCACCTTCCTAAGTTCTAAGCTTGTTCCCTGGGCTTCTGAGTTCTAAAGATACAATTCACTCAGGTCTTGCTTTGCCTTGTCCCATCCACACATCCATGCTGGAGAGAAGTCCAGGGCCTCATGAACACCAGGCAGGCTTATACCAACTGAGGTACATGCCCAAATTGCTTTCCTCTCCCAGCTTCTAATAGATAATTCCTTTGCCCAATACGTATTTATAAGTAGTCATTCAGCTGAGAAACCCTGGCTAGCCAAGCATGACTCTAGTCTGCTATCCCAATACTGAGACAGGAGGACTCTGAGCTTGAGGCCGACCTTGGCTACAGAGGAAGACCCTGCTTAACAATCAAAAGAGTGGGGAGGAAAGAAAGGGGACATAAATTATATATATATATATATATGTGTGTGTGTGTGTGTGTGTGTGTGTGTGTGTGTGTGTGTGTGTGTTATAAAGAGATACATTAAGTATAAAATATTTTAAATTGATATATTTTTATGTTTGATCCATTTACTATTATATTTTGCTAAAGTTAAATTATTAAAAAGTAGTCAAAGAAATAGGTCATGATTTTATACATGTCTTGGTGTTTTAGTCACAATGCCAAAGGGTTTCTCTTCTCTCTGAAGGTTTCACAAGAAGTATTGTAGCTGTATATAGCACGTGTATGCTGGTGGTTCTTTTGCGAGTCCAGTTAAACATAATTGGTGGATATATTTACCTGGATAATGCAACAGTTGGCAAAAATGGCACTGTAAGTTTAACAGACTTGAGCGTACACCGCTTTGTCTTCTAAGAGGTTCAACATTTAAGTAAATATGACTGATTCTGAGTACTTTGAACTGTTAATCAGCTCTGAGAAACATACTCTAACATCTGTGACTGACTTTGTAGCATTATGATGGCTGTCTTTGGAAAGTGAACTTTTTGGGTATATTAAAGAGGGTTTTCCTTTAAAAGCTTTAACTTTCCTTTAAAAGCTCCTTTGACTTGATGTCTCTTCTACACAGACTGTTCTTGCTCCTCCAGATGTACAGCAGCAGTATTTATCAAGTATTCAACACCTCCTTGGAGATGGTAAGAGTCCCGTCTGTAGCAAGCACCTTTATATTATTGAGGAAAGTTTTAAGTGAACAAGGCTCTGTTTTCCTTTTAATTTTGCTTTTCCTTTGATAGGCCTGACAGAGTTGGTCACTGTCATTAAACAAGCTGTACAGCGGATTTTAGGACGGTATGCCATGTTCCTCTGTCTTTTCTGACTTCCTGGTTCTTGTGAATAAAATAAAATTAAAGGTGCTCGTGGTGTCACAGTTCTGTCATCCCAGGTACTCTGAGGCTGAGGCAGGAGGAGCCCAAGTTCAAGGCTTACAGATAAGACCCGCTCAGTCAAGTTAGTGGACTCTGTCTCCAAATTTAAAAACAGGGAAAGTAGGTGTGGAGTGTGCATGTGTAGAGCGTCTGCTTGCTCTGTGTGCCTGAGGTCTTGCATTCACTCCTCAGTACTGCAGAGCAAGGGGCATGACAGGACTGTCCTAGGAAATGGGTGATCTGATTTAGACACCAACCCTGCATATGTGTTATAATCTACTGTATCAGTGTCAGTAGATTTCACATGGGGAGATATTTTTCAGATTTTATTGGTTATTGACTGATTTCCAAACAAATTAGAAATATAAAAAATATTTCTTTAAAATCTGCCTACCTGACTCTTACACTAATAAGATCTATATTATGACGGGACTTCTCTTGTGAAATCTGTGTGAAAGCTTATTGTTGCTCTGTAGTGATGGCCTTATCTGGTGGCTGGCTTCCCAGACCATTCCAGTCCAGCAGCATCAGGTTAGACTAAATAGAACAGGGTTTCAGATGCCAGCTTACTAGAATAGGAGCACTGTGAAGTGTGCCCTGTCATTTCAACTTATTTGACGCACTTTCCTATATTTCTAGTGTTTCTCTTAAACATTCCTTGTCTCTTTTGGACTTGGAGCAAAAACTAAAAGAAATTAGAATTCTTGTTGAGCAACATCAGTCTTCTTGGAATGATAAAAATGTGTTCAAGTCTTCACTGTGCCAGTTCATGATGCCAGATGAGGAAACACCGTTGGCAGCTCAGGTACTTAATTCATAACCATTTCTGATTGTCTAAATCATACTCCACATTTCTTAACCCTGTTACTCTCTCTTGAAATATGGATTTCTGAGTCTTATACTTTAAGAATCTAAATAAAGCCTTAAACATTAGAAAAACTAATATAATTTATCGTAGCACTTATAATCTTGGGTATTTAGCAGATTTTTATTGAGTCGTTGTTAGGTTTCAAGCTCTTTGATAGGTGCTGTGAATAAAAAGGAGAATACAGGTTCCTTGCCCTGTGGGAGCATAAGAGACAAGTTCAGTTAGAGTAGCTGCGATGTTTATATGAGAGCAAACAGAACCCAGAGGACGGTCATGATATTGAGATCATGAAGAGCTCTGTGCAGCTAGGTACAACATTTTTATTTCTGTTTGCAGAATTAAATTTTAATGAAACTAGTAATGCATTCAAACTTAAATTCATGGCCTCTTTTTCTTTCATTGTTATTACATATATATGTGTCATCCATACCCACACATGCACACATGCATAATTTAAAAGTAAAACCTTTTTTAAAAGAATGAATAATGGCTACCGGTGGCCAACCAGAAGGAAGCTCTAGCCACTCACCTGAGAAGCAAACAAGGCCCACTAATACCAGTCCTAGCGCTGCTGTACCCTAGTGTGCCCTGAGCAGGTGTTACAGAAGTTTCTCATTAGGAACTACACAAATTCCAAAGGGTTTTGGTTATATATTCAGGTTATACAACTAATTTTTAAATTAGTAACTTTTCTTACATTATTTTTATCTATAGATTCAGCTGAATCCATTCTTTGCCATTGGAAGATAACAGCTCTGACCTGTAGCAGAGAAGCTGGGAACAGGTCACTCTCTAGCAGGGCGGCCCTGTAGACTACAGTGTTCATTATCATCGCCCAAGACTTTTCTCTTTGCCTAGACACTGGAATGACGATCTGTTTGGGTGCTGACAGAGACTACATGATTAAGAAAGAAAGAAATAAAAAGAAAACTGGAAGGAGGGAAGGGAAAGAAAGAACAATTCTAATCTATCAAGGGAGTTTTATAAATGTAAGGAAGACAGGGGAGACAAAATCAATGAAAGAGCCAGCCTTGCTGTGCATCAGATCACTGAGTTCTAGGCCAGCTTGGGCTCCATAGGGAGACCTCGTTTCAAACAGAAGACAGAGATTAATGATAGAAACCAGCAAATTATTATAAAATAGATCTCATTGAAATAAGATTTCTAACCCTGTAAAACAATTTCCAAATTTTACAATTCAACAGTGGTACAAAGTAAAAAGGATGTACAGGATTGAATAGAGTGAGTGAAGAGGGGAGCGAGGACCCAGGTCGTCCTGAGTTTAACTGACACTTATGATGGAACAAGGAGCCTCGCAGTGCCTAGAGTAAAAAAAAAAGGGGGGAAGTGAAAAGGAAAGAAAAACAAAAAACCCTCACACATCCTAATAAAACGTCTCAATAGTGCAAGAAGTATGTGCTGCTCCATGCTGTGTGTGTAGTGTAAGTGTGTGGTGAATCCATATAAGTGTGTAGGTGTTACACAAATGTGTAGACCAGAACAGGTGTGTCTCCTCTGTTGCTCTAAACTGGACTGCATTGAGATAGGCTTCCACTGAACCTGGAACTCCACGTTCTGGCTAGGCTGGCTGGCCAGAAAGTTCTGAGATGTGCGTGTCTCTGTCCCAGTCTTCAGGTTATAGTCAAGTGTAGCCTCACCTGGATTTCCACATGAGGTCTGCAGGCTTGTAGTGCGAGGACTCTGACTTTCTGAGCCGCAACGCTCTGTCCCTGTTAGTCTCAACATCTGCTACTTATCTTTGTTTATGGATGCCAGAAACGTCTAAAACAGACCAAATAAAGAAAGCTTTACAAAGTATACATCAATTCATGTTTTAAATACTGTCTACATGGTGACATAAACCTTTATATATACATATTTTTTAATTTGAAAGGTTTTTTTGTTGACAAAACAGAGATATTCAAGTTTCCCAAATGCTTGAGTTTTTACTATGATTACTTTATCCATGACTTTGTAATATTTGCACTCCTGAAGTATAGATTTTTGATTTTACAGGCCTATGGGCTTTCTCCCAGAGATATTACCACTATTAAACTTCTCAATGAGACAAGAGACATGCTGGAAAGGTATGTAGAGTGCATACAGGTGTTACTTGTATTTTCAATGTAAATAAGACCATTTTCTAGTGTTTTCTGAACAAATATTTAATAGTGTATCTGAAAATTACATTTTTGATATATTCCCCTTCTTTAGGTAGGATTTCCTATCTAAAGTAGAAGGAAACAGAGTTGGGTACTTCGGGTGTATCCCCCATTTTTTGCTGCCCTCTTCATTATTATCCATGGTCCCTGTGCCTTAATATTCCTTCCCTTAGACAGCTTCACTTCTTCCTTCATGTCACATATGTATACACTATTTTATGTGTGTACATAAAATGTAGGACCCACAAATGAGAAAAGTGAAGTGCTTGTCTTCCTAAGACTGCCTTCATTTATTTAACATGATTATCACTAATTGCAGCCTCCAGACATTATCACTTTGTATATTTACCACATTGTCTGCACCTTTCCTACATCCCTCTGTTGATGCGCACCTAGGCTTTGGTTGCCTGACTGAGCCATTGTAAATAGTGCTGCAGTGAACATGAGTGTGCAGGTGCCTGTATGCCATGCTGACTGGGACCCTTTCGGATAAACACTCAGGAGTAGCATAGCCACATCATGTGATGGGTTTACTGTCAGTCTTTGGGGACCCTCCATGCTGGTTTCTATACTGGCTGGATTTCTTTGTGTTCTTGCCAGCTGACATTTTTTAAATACATTGTATAAAATACATATTAATATGAAACAAATCTGATGAATATTTTCATGATGTTAGGCTAAACAATTCTACTGATTTGTATGCTTAATTTTGAAAAACTGATAAATTTATATAGTTATTCATGCTATGAAAACTAGATCGTAACTAGAAATGTTATCTCAAAGGCAACCACATGGTTATTGAATTTAGTGGGGGGTAGGTTTTTGTTTAGTTTATTTGTTTTGCCCACTAAGAATGTAAAAAGTAATATACTTCTTATTTTATTCTAGTCCAGATTTTAGTACAGTTTTGAATACCTGTTTAAACAGAGGCTTCAGTCGACTTCTAGACAACATGGCAGAATTCTTTCGACCCACTGAACAGGACCTACAACATGGTAACTCCATAAACAGGTAACATGGCATATAAAACACATATATGAACACATGCTCTTAAAATGTGATGCTTTGGATATTTTGATATTGTTGTATCAGATAAAAAGGAATCTGAGGGCACTAGAGAGATGGCTTAGTGGCTGAGAGCACTAGCTGCTCTTCCAGAGGACCCCAGTTCAGTTCCCAGCACCCACATGGCAGCTCACAACTATCTGTGACTCCTGTCCCAGGGGACCCAACCCCCTCACACAGACAGACAGATATGCAGGCAAAACACTGACATACATCAAATAAAAATAAGCAACTTTTTAATAAGAAAAGAAATCTTAGGTGATAAACTGCACCCTGAGTTTCCAGCAAATTAAACTCTTCTAAACCAATGATTTCATCGGCAAAAGTTCCTTCTGAATTTAATAATAAAATTTGCATTTTTCTCCCCATACTTTTGCTACTATAGTGAAGTATTTGCATTCTGAAACTACTATTTAATTAATTCAAAATCCATTTTTCTTTAATTTTTAGAATAAAAAAACTTGAAAAGGTAGTCACTATTGGCCTAAATTAATAAATGTCTGACCATGACAATAACCAGACACTCTTATAGATTATTGTTTGATGAATTAGTTTCTTGTAGTTATATTTCACTTATATTCCAATAATTATTTTTAGAAAGTTTTAAATATATTCATTTGATGTCATTATGGAATAGGGAAAACCTAATTGGTTCAATTATTAGTAATGTTTGTCATTCTGTTACTACGTAATGGACCTGTATTGTTGGAAGTTTTCTTGTAGTTTATTCTGTCCATCACTTTGATACAAGGATCCTTGGTTAAGAGCCTTGCTTTAAAAGGCTCCTTTTTAAGAACCTCTGGTTTTATATCATACTTGAAAAATGGTGGATTACTAAATCAGGGCTCATTTATTGTACGCCCACCTATTAAATCTTGAGGAAACCGTCAGTATCTGGCATTCATCTAATTCAGATAGGGGTTTCTAATGTAATTCTTAGCCTAGGCCGAGCAAGGCATTGTTTTGGCTGATTCTTGAGGACCCTTCTTTATTATGCAGGAAAGGGTAATTTGCCCTTAATGGTGAGTATTTGGAGTGCTCAGAGTAGTAGGGTTTACTCTTAAAACAATTGAGACCTACCCTTAAAAATACATTTCAGCTGAAGACTAATCTTATCTACTCTCTGTAGTCAAGGTTTTCTAGTGTAACCTGTACTTGTCAAAGTACTAATTATTCCCCCAAGTGAGGTAAAGAATTGCAATAGTTGGGTCCAAAATTGTAATAGTTCTGGGCCAGCCAAGGCTATATAGTAAGACCCTGCTTTAAAAAATAACTTTTATAATTTTATTAGTGTGTGTGTACATGCACATATGTGTGTGCATCTGTGGGGGGGGGAGGCAGCTTTCAGGAGCTGATTCTTTCCAATAATGTAAGTATTGGGAATTAAACTTGGGTTGTTAGGGCTTTTCTTGCTGAGCTAGCTCATTAACCTTTGGTTCTTTTTCTTTAATAGTTGTGATGGCTACAAGCCCCATACCATGTTGTATAGCAGTGATGACATACAACATGAGGGGAGTGTTTCTAAAAGTGCCGAAGGATGAAGTTGGTTGTAGATATGAAATAGAAAACTGTAGATGGGGAAGCATGCAGTGTGTGCTAAGAAAAACAAAAGAACAGAAAGCCACTAAGGGGAGGCTCAAAATGTAACTGAAACACGAAGCTCCAGTTGAATGGAGCAAGTGTTGGTACTACAGGAGGGGAGATGGTACTCTAGAAGTTCAGGAGGTCAACAGCTGAGGTAGTTGGTTTGCAGTTCAGCGTATGAGAGCAAATATTTGGTTATGTTACAACCACTGTCATTCTTTTCATTTTTAAACATTTATTTTAAATTTTTTTAAAATTACTTTTGTATGTGTGTTACTATATGCCATACATGTATTAGCGCTTGAGGAGGCTAGAAGAGGGCTTTGGAACCCCAAGGACTGGAGGCCGATATGGTTGTGAGATGCCTGATGCTGAGATGCTGGGAATTGAACCCCACTCCTCTGCAAGAGCAGTCAATGCTTTTAACCTCTGCGCCATCTCTCCACTTCCCACCTTAGAGGACCCTTAAAGTAACCTTAGGAGTTTTCAAGTGATGAGAGTAAAAAAAAAAAAGTTATTTTAGGTCTAAAGGCAAGGAAGGCTGAATGGACAGTAACCTGACTGACATCAGAATATAGAATTTTAGTCATACTTCAACATTATTATTAACTAGGAATAATATCAAAAATGAAAGAAGGATTGAATGTTAGGAAAACTATTGCAGTGAACTATAACAGTAGTATATTAACAAAACAAGGCCCCTAGGATGGCTCTGTTAGTTAAGGTGCCTGCTGCCAAGCCCCCTGATGCAAGGTCAGTTCTCATTGCCTGCATGGTGTAAAGAAAGAATTGACTCCTCCAGTTTGAACTCTGACCTTCCCTTGTACACACACACAGACACACACACACACTCAGACACACACACAGACACACATATACATACATACATACATACATATATACACACACACACAGACACACACAGACACACACAGACACACAAACACATGTACGTATGCACAATAAATAATAAAAATGTTAGCAGGACAAAGATTATCTTTACTGTTGTTGAAAATTAGATTTTCTTATATTTATTTTTAAGGCAGACAACTAATAAGCTGTTAATTGACACATAATTGTCTAAGTTATGTATATTCTTTCAAAATATAAAATCATTTTTAACTGGAAAAATACTGTCTGACAGCCACAGAACTTTATACTTAGAAAGCCAGGAAAATAAAAGGGTTGAATTCTTCTAACATCAATCTATAGATATGATCAAAATACTATTGAAACCCCACAGGAAAAAATAAATTAAAAAAAAAAAAATTAAAAGAAACCCCACAGGAAACTGAAAGACAGTTCTGTTGGTATGATGTTGTCACGGGATAGTAAAGTTAGCCTGGCCGGATGATGACTGAAAGTTAGCAGGAATAAAGATTTAGGACATATTTGACTGTCGGGAGAGCCGGGAAGAAGGACAAGAGTGTGTGTGTGGGAGAGGCACCATGGCAGGACTTCCCACACCATAAGGAGACCAGAGGCAGCTGGCCAGGGATGCTGCAGACCTTACACATGTACCCTTTGACCTGGAACTCTGTGTTTACACAGGCACTTACATAAATATTGAGAAAACTTGGGCAAGAACTTGAGAGCTGGCTTTAGGAAGCTGGTGACAGTGTACTCATATGTACTACCACCTAATTATTGAAAACAACAGACAGAGATGTGGAAAGCATAAAGGTTCTTATGACAAAAATATGGTAGAGTTGTAAGTTGAAAAAGAATAAAAAATATGAAAATGAAAAAATTGCCAGAAGAAAATATCCATAAAATCAACTATAGCTGTTGTTTTTAGATAGGGAAGTTATGTTTTAGTTTTCTATTAATATATTTCTATAAGTATTCTTCAGTGATATGTGTATACTGTTAAATACCTGTGTATAATTTCAGAAAATAACTGCTGTGGTAATTTGTTTTCAGTCTGTCCAGTGTCAGCCTGCCTTTGGCTAAGATAATCCCCATAGTGAACGGACAGATCCATTCAGTCTGCAGCGAGACACCTAGTCATTTTGTGCAGGTGAGTGAGAAGCTTGGGAGTGCTGAAACAAGCTGTGTTCATGGCTGTTTCCAAGTCAAAAGTAGACTTCCTGCTGCACTCACTTATTTAAAGTAGAGCTTGCAACCATATTCTGAGTGGTAGCGTGCCCACGAGAGTAGCAATGCTTGACAGCAAATTGATAGCAATACCCTTCCCCTGCTGCCCACCTCTAGTTAGACCGCACTCTGAGGAGGATGTCCTGGGGGTTATAGCTCCATTGTTTTTTCCTTCGGAATTCATTCAGGAAAGCATTTTATTAAAAGGATAACTTTGAATCTATGTACTTTTTTCAGTCATTGACAAACTTGAGAAGAGCGTTATAAATTTCAAAGGATTTGGAGTATGGTTCAGTAACAAACTACTGTAGTAATTTGCCATGCAAAGAGGCTAAGGCCTCCATGTACATATGATGACTCCCTAGTGTCATTGTCTGAAACCATGTAATGTGCTTTCTCGAGAGGCTTTATCCTCTTGGGGCAGTGCAGAGCCAATGATTCAGGGCTCCTGCCCCTGTTGAGTCATTAGCGTGTCCTTTAGACCCAGGTGACTCTGCCCTGTGCTCTCTGGTCTCACCTCCCAAACCTAAGAGCTAGCGGTTCACACTGCAGAAGAGCCAGTGAAGAAGGCCGATGGCGCGTCACTGAGCTGTGAGCCTTACGCAGTTTTTCTGCTTCTGCCAATGTCTCTGGCATGACCTGTAAACATCCATTTTAACAAAATAATGAGAATACAACTATGTATAATACAGTTGTTGGGTTGATGTGTACCCGCTTCCACCAGCCCCCTCACCCCCCACCCCCTGCCACCACCACCACCACCACAACCACCACCACTACCACCACCACCACCACCACCACCACCACCACCACCACCACCACCACCACCACCACCGGGGCTAGAGCTGCTGATCGGAGAGGCAGGACTCAGGACTCAGGGAAGTTTGACTGTGCTCACTCCACACCAGCCCTGGCCCAGGATTCCGCTCCAGGAGTGGACACTGCAGTTTGAGGGGGAACTCACCTGGTTCTGAGACTCTTGGGCCTCCAGGCACTGCTGCGGGGAGCTGCGAAAAATCGGAGAACAAGCAAGCGGTGGTGGTGGTGGTGGTGGGGCTGGATCGGCCTGCTGCAAAGGGGGAGAAAGGGAGAGAAACTGCTGTGTCCCACAGGGATGTGAGTCCCGGCTCGCTTGCCTTGGTGGTCGCCATGGTTCGGAATGCAGAGGGGTCTTCTATGGGAGATTTAGACAGTGACTCTATAGGTGAGGACCTGCTCCACTGTTCCCCACTGCAGATCCCAAAGAAGAGAAAATAGTCCATGGTTTTAAGATGTTTATTGTCATGAAGGAAAGTACATGAAAACCGTACCCCGTTTTCTCAGGGCGGGCCTGAGGTTAAATACCTTTTGCAGGGAGGAGGGTCTGGGAAGGAATGCTTAATTGGCTAAGCCCCTCTGGCCTTTAGGTATCCCATTAATATGAAGATCTGTCCTGAGGCCTGCGGTCACACCTACCTGTGGAGGGGCTAGGGGGCATTGCCCTATGTGACTAAAGGACACAGAGAGGGCCGCAGCCTCATGTCAGGAGCCTGGAGCCTGGGAGCATGGCAAATGCCTACCATCCCTTGCAGGGGACCCTGTGGGGTCTCCAGCTGGGTCACCAGGGTTCCAAACCTAGCTCAATCAGAAATCAGGCTGCCTTTCACAGTCCTACAAGCAGCCACAGCTTGAAGGCTTAAGTAATTTTGTACATTGCATTTGAATTTAAACCCATATAACTAATAATGAAAACAAAAAGGTAAGTTTTATTGTCTGTATTTGTAGGCATGATTTTGAATAAGGGCCCATGGACTTTACCAGTCAGCAAATGGATCCATGCTAGTGGAGGCGGGAACTCCTTTGACATGGTCATCTTTAGATACTCAGTCCAACTGCTCAAGAAGCATGCTTTTGGTTGGTCTTCATTAGGATTTACAGACATGACTTCAGGAGTCCAGGAAGATGAGGGGAAAGTGTGATTCCTATGGAAATAGAAAACCTAAGCCCACACAGAAGCAATTGCAAGATAATAAGTAAAGATAAAAGCATAGTCCTGCCCCTGAATTTAGGGATATAACTATCTTGCTGTTCACATTTTTGTTGGCCCCATGTAGCATCAAACTGTGTTTTTTGTTTGTTTTGTTTTGTTTGTTAATTGAGAAAACTACAGAGGCAATGAAAAAAAAAACAGGAAAATCGCTCCTGTGAAGGCCAAGTCCAGTAACTCACTCCACAGTGTAAATGGTTGCAGAGCACTGGCAACATGAGTTTTCGAATAGAGTAGCAGGCCAGTCAGGTGTAGAAGCAGAGTAAACACATAAACACATGAGTGTAGCAGGCAGCTTCATACCACACGAGAACAGTGAGGTAATAGTCATCCGTTTGATTTAGTAAAGGTGTGTTGGGGTTTGTAGGGTAGATTACCATTTTATGGTAAATACAGTTCTTTTGTTTGTTTACCTGTGTGAGTAGTTTAGGGTGGAGACAGCTGAAGACTCCTCTGTGTTTATCTCTGTGTCAGTGGGCCCTGCTTGTGGTTTGGTTTTTAGTTATGGAAAAATCTCTAAGCTTAAGACATTTATGTATTTTTCATTTACACAATAAAATAATATAAGCAGCAGCTGGGTGTGACAGTGCACATCAGTAACCCTGGCACTCAGAGGCTGAGGCAGGAGTGCCAAGCCAAGGCCAGTGTGGGATACACCAAGACCTGCGCCAAAACCAAGCAAGCACACCTTAGCATGTGCGTACTGATGTCAGTTTACACTTGCAGAGATCCATGGATGTGTTAGATGCATTGCAGCTGTAGTGTAGAAGTGCAGAAGCAGCTTCAGGGAAACAAGCACACACAGGAAAAAAAACAACTTGTTTTTTAAAAAAATTTAATTTAACCTTTGTTTTTACACTCCAGATTTTGTCCCCCTCCTGGTCCACCCTCTGACTGTTCTACCCCCACTGTCTCCATGAGGATGTCCCTACCCCACCAACTCCTACCCCACCAGACCTCCCCACTCCCTGGGGCCTCCTGAGTTCACGTCCCATCATTTTAAAGGAAAACACTTTTCTATAGTTCTCAAAATACATTTAAAAGAAAATTTAGGAGCTAGCAATGTTGCTTCTTTCTAAACGGACAAGATGTAATGGAAGTTCTATTAACTTCCACAGCTGTCATAAGAATTTTAAAAAGAGTTTGGTTTACATTGAAGACAAATTCCCTTTTTCCCATTTAATAATGATGCAGTGAAGCCTGTGATCCTGCTTAAAGGAAACATGAGATTTTAGTTAATTGAAACTAAAGGCTTTATCTTCACCATCGGACACTGAGAACCCTTGCTATAAAGTGTGCGTGTATAGTTTGTGTATATGTGTTCATATTAAATAGACATATACTACATATATGAATTATTTGCTATATTTTCTAGAAATAAGAAACTGGCCAGTATATCCTATGACTTAGTATAAGAAAAGCATTCCTTTCCTTAGCTTCTCCTTGTTCCTAAGTACACAAAGCTTCAAGACAGATGCATTGCCTTGTAGAGATGAATTTCACACCATCTAACCTTACAAACTGTGCTGTCATCATTGTTTCCAGGATCTGCTGATGATGGAGCAAGTGAAAGACTTTGCTGCTAACGTGTACGAAGCGTTTAGTACACCCCAACTGGAGAAATGACTGCTTTCTTTCAAGAAAAACTAAAGCAGATTCATCTACATTAAAAAGTACTCTGAGTAAATCACCTATACCTAGAGTGACAATTTGCAACCAAATGCCTAATAAAATATATTCTTAAGCAGAGTCTTCATTTCATAAAGAAGTAGATTCCCTTAGCACCTTACTGTATTTTTTATCAGCAGTCTACTTCATCAGGTGTATCTAACTGGCGCACAGATTACATCAGGATCAATCATGATTTCTTACCGTCTGGATAGCTGATCCGAACCAAGTAGGTACTTTTATACGTACACGGAATGGAATGTGGTGTCCTTTCACACATAAGATGAGGGGAAATACATCTTGAAAAGTAGATCTAGGATGCTGGACTCTGAAATTAGGATGTTTAACTAATTATGGAATTTCCTGGACTCTGAAGTGAGCGAGAGCCAGCCAGATCGTCTCCAGCCACCCTTAGAAGGCTCACGGGACTGGCTCACACAGCCCGGCCAGACAGCTTGTCATCTGGAAATCAGTGCACTTAACTCCTGTCTCTTTCCCTTGCTGCTGTTTCCTCGGTATTTATTTGCAGCAATTGCTAAAGCTCTGTTAGCAACCCTCAGGAGGTTGCATAGAGGTTTTCAGGCTAGTGTTATGTTGTTTACTCGCCATTATTAATAACTACAGAGTTTTATTCATCTGTGTATAAATTTAATAACTTTGTATTGATTTTGAGTATAACTTGTTGCAATAAACTATTTTAATAAAATATAGTTTTGTTTAGTTAATACTTTTTAACCATTAATTTATTTGTTCTTTAGCAATATTTTTGCTGTTTTTTTTTTTAAGAGCATGCTAGTTTAAAGTTTTAACTGGTTCATAGTTGGTGCTTTCTTATAACTTGTTTTTTTTTTTTATTTTCAGAAAAACTGTAAATAAAAATAAGTTATCTCTTGTCACTAGCTTACCTGTGGTTCTTCATTTAGAAGGGCAGAACTGACCGAATCACGTGTCAGCAGTGGATTCACTGTATCTGGTAATAGATTGTTCTCAGAACATAGTTTTATGTCCCTGCCACATTAAACAACATAGCTAAATAGGAGGTGGTAGAAAATGAACTGTAGAGGTCTTTCTTTGTAAAGCTTGGCTGAGGTCTGTAGCAAGACGACTGTGTATAAAGAAAGAGGTCAGAAGAGACACACTTATTTTTAACATTCAATGTGATATACTGATACTGTCGTTTCTGAGAAAGAAGTTGCCTTTTGGAACACACACACACACACACACACACACACATATTCCACTGGCAGAATTGATTTGTATTAGTCTCCTAGAACTGCCGTAGTAAATTACTATTAACTGGATTACTTAAAATACCAAAAATCCTTTTTTGTTTTTTAATTCTGCTGTGAAATCTAAAACCAAGGTGTCAGCAGGACTATGCTCCCTCTGAAGGCTGTTGGAAAATCCTTTTGTTCTTTGCTCACTTTTAGATTCTGGTTGTACTTTTTTTTATTTATTTTTTTAAAAAATAGAACCCTAATTATAACTATATGGAATCGGCCATGTGTCTCGTCCAAAAATGCCCAGGATTTCAATCAGAGAAACATAGAGATCACACAGGTATAGCCTTGTCAGAAGAAAATTGTTCAGCAGAAAGTTATCACCTGGAGTCATCGGCACCTGCAGAGTCAAAGGCGCTGATGAGCTGGCAAGGTTCAAAAGCAGTGAAATGACCTATGCATCTAAAGTTAACTATGCCGCAAAGTTCTGATTTGCTCCTAATGGTGCTAGAACCTTCTTGTCTGAAACAGCTTGGTTAGAAATTGATTTTAAAACAATCTATCATAAAGCCTTAGACATTTTAACTTAAAAATCTAAACATTCTTAGTTACTGTTTCCCATAGGATCTAGGCCTTGTGTCACTTTTCAGGGTGCATATCTGTTCCTCAGTAGAAATCACACACCCTTTTCTGTAACTCTACTGAGAGATGTTCTCTGTTGTCTTTCTGGTAAAAATCACATGCGGCATCCATGTGGGTTATATTAGATTTCCCCATCTATTAGTTCAGACAGATTCACGTTGATCCAACGGTATTTTATTTTTAAGGCAACAGTTTGTCTAGTCATTCCACAGTATTCAGTGTAGCTGTCAAGAAAACTGCAGCTCTCCATCATTACCTTATAAAAGCAAGGTAATGAAATGTTCCACTGGCAGAATGCGGCTTTTGTATTAGTCTTATAAAGCTGCATAGCAAATTACTGCTAACTGGATTACTTGAAACACCAAATATGTATTTGTGTGTGTGTGTGTGTGTGTGTGTGTGTGTATACGTACGTATGTATGTATGTATGTATTTTAATTCTGCTCTGAAATCTAAAACCAAGGAGTCAGCAAGACTCTCCTACCTCTGAAGGCTCTGGGGGAAATCCTTTTGTTCTTTGCTCACCTTCAGATTCTAAGGGTACTTTTTTAAAAAAAATAGAACCCTAATTATGTGTCTGTGTCCTTTCCTATGGTGTAAGTGTCCATCCCCCATGCAACATGAGCTCCTTTCAAAACTTAATTACAATAATTAAGACTTCACTTTTAAGAACACATTTTGGAGGTTCAAGAGATGGCCATATTCAGCCCATTACTGCCACAAAACTGAGCTTTGGTACACACACACCACGTAGGAATGGAACCGGAGGGCGTGCCATCCACTGGAAACCCTTGCTTATCCTAGCCATCAGTCAGCAGGAAATGAGCGTTAGTTAGCTGATTAGTGGCTTGTTTGAATGAACATTGTTGCTTCTACACGTTTCCCCTTCCAGACATAATAAATAGACTTTTTATAGGCGTGTAAACCTGAGAAGAGTGTTTGTTTTGCTGGGAGATAAGGATGGCAAATTCTTATCCTGTAGTGTTTTTTTATTTAACGAAAGCAGAGTGAAGTTTTTCTAATTCATAGGTATTTGAACAAGCTGACCTTTTAGAGCAGTCCTGGTCACCTCTGTATGGCATTAATAAGAAACTGAAAAAAAAAAAAAAACTGAAATGAACCCATACATTTAGAATGGTAAAGTCAACATCAATATCTATTTTATTTAACCCAGTAATTTAGTTTGGTTTGCCTTCAGTATTTAGACAGTACATGTAAAAACAGACTGGCATTCGAACAAGCCGACTCTAAGGGAAAGATGAATTGTAGGACCAATACCTGATACTGATTTTTAATTATCCCAATAATTCTTGTCTTCCATGCCACAGATGATCTTAATAATATGCTTTAGTGATTTTTGAATTCTTATAGTATTTACAGGCACAAATATAGTACATTTCACATGGAAAAATACACCCTAAATAGATTTGAATGTAGATGCTCACACATTTTTATTATGTAGTCTAGTTACTGGCAATACAGCCAGTATCAACCCTCTGAATGCAGAGACATATAACGTGCCTCTCTCAAAGCTTTTGTAATGGCTAATTTTCAAGGTCAACTGGATTGCAATTGCCAAGATACATCTTTGGTCTTGAGTGCTACAGTGAGAAGGTTCACCCTGAATGTGGGTAGCTCCATTCCATGGGTTGGAATCCCAGACTGAATAGAAATGATACAATGGGTGGAAAACAAGCATTCATCTTTCTGCTTCCTGACAACGTGGCCAGCTGCTTCATGCTTCTGCCCACATGCCTTCCTGAACCCTTCAGGTATGAGCCAAAATAGACCTTTTCTTAAGTTGCCTTCATTAGGTATTTTGTCAAAGCAAGGCATTAAGTAATATGGAAAATGTGTACCAAGTAGTGTGATTCACAGACCTTCAGAACTGGTTTGTGGGGAGCACGTAGTAGAGTCTGGAGCTTCCTGCTAAAGAAACACTAGATAAAGGCATGCATAGGCAGGGCTTAATCTAGTGGGAATTGAGAAAATTAGAATGCATAGTGAAGTCCCAGCTCACAAGGTTTCAGGGGGAAATGGAGACTCTTTGGAAACAAAACAACCCTTGGCTGGTTTCCTCTTGGGTCGTGAAAATGGAACTGAAGTGAAAGCAAAAAGGAACCTGAGGAACCTGCCTGACTCCATTTTGAAGGCAGCTGCCATTATGCTGTGTTGTTTAAAATAAGTTACCATTCATTTACCGTAAGTGCTGAGTTGCTGTTTTTAAGTCTGTTTCCTGGAGCCTGACCTGCCCTAACCCATGACCTTGACTTCATTTTTAGACCCTGGCCCTCCTTGGCCCCTTCTGACCATTTCTGACCCTCCTTGGCCTTCCTTGACCCTCCCTGACTCTCTCTGACCCTTCCTGACCTTCTCTAATCGTATGGTGGGGTTGTTTTGTTTTGTTTTATTTTGTTTTGGGCTATTTTTCTGTATTTCCTTATTGCCCCATTGTCTGTCTTCTGCAAACCTGCTTTACAACTACTTGTGATTTTTACTCCTTACAAGGAACCCAAGAAATGGATTCAGGGCTGCCCTCTTTAACTGGACTTAGGAGGCAGTTGCTGGCCAGCTCCTGGTACACACCAGTAAAATCAAGTTTGGCCCCAACATTGTAGTAGCGGTCTTCTTCTCACCCAATGGGATTAATGTAATGAAATGTGGCCAAGAAAATCTTAAGGCATTGTGACTGCTACTCTGTGGCAGGTCACTCATTGCTTGCTGATCTGAAAAAATGATAAAAATTCAGTTTAGTGAGGAGAACAATGAGTTTAAAGCTTCAAACAAGAGGGTCTGAGGAAAGCAACCTCAATTGTCAAAAGATTTACAATGTCCAAGAGAAACCTCTCTGTGCTGCTAACAGTAGTAGTAAATTGTTCAAGGACTCCAACTTGTGAAAATGTACATTAAGTTGGAAAGGTAAGGATCTAAGCTTAGAATGACAGTAAAAGGCTTTACCCAACCTCCTAGGGAAGTTCTTCCTCAGTTTCTGCTACCACAGTCAGCAGAGGCCAGCACTGATGTGGCAGAAAGAAGCCAGACTAGCTCTAGAGCAAGCAATAGCAGCATCCATATAATTTCCCAAATACGTCAAATGTGAAAGTTAAGGGGTCATGGAGGCTTGCACTTCTGAGACCAGGCAACATATGGCAGTGTTGGATTTCTTTCAAGAAGACCCTGAAAGGGCCACTGAAGAGCATTGCTTGAGGCTGTAAAAGCAAAGGCTTACTGGTAATGGAGACTTCAAGATATCAGAGATGTCAGGATCATGAGACATCCACTGAGGAAAGCTACAAAGTAGCCCCAGCCTAAGAGATGGCCTTACATGTGCTGAAACTTAAGGAATAAGGCTATCCAAGGCTGTTGGAGCCCACATGATGATATTAAAATCTCCAGGTGCTGAACATTGTACTTTAGGGTTGGTGGTTCTGCTGGGTTCTGGTCTTGCTCTGACCAAGTCTTTCCTCACTGTGTGGCCCAAGCATATCATTTATCACTTTTGAAGTAGGGATGTTCTCTATCTGTAACTTGGGTTTTAATTATATAATACTTCATAGTTAAACAATATTGTAATGATTTGTATATGTTTGGCCCAGTGAGTGGCACTATTTGGAGGTGTGGCCCTGTTGGAGTTGGTGTGTTACTGTGGGTGTGGTCTTTAAGATCCTCATCCTAGCTGCCTGGAAGTCAGTATTCTACTAGCAGCCTTCAGATGAAGATGAAGAACTCAACTCCTCCTGCACCATGCCTGCCTGGATGCTGCCATGGTCCCACCATGATGATAATGGACTGAACCTCTGTAAGCCAGCCCTAATTAAAGGTTGTCCTTATAAGAGTTGCCTTGGTCATGGTGTCTGTTCACAGCAGTAAAACCCTAAGATAGAAGTTGGTACCAGGGTGTGGGATATTGCTGTGAGACAGAAGGAAAATGGAACAAGGGAAAGAGGGTGGGGTTATTTATCCTGGGGAACAAAGGACTGCATCTGGATAAAGAGACATACAGACAAATGTGGCCCATAGGCCAATGGCAGTATAAAGTTAAAGGGGGAAACCTGTGTTAGGATGAGGTGTTTCATTTTAATTGGGCACATTAATTCGATGGGCCAAAGGGGGCTTTTGATTGCTGGACTTTAGGCTTTAGGAATGTAATCTAATAGGTTTTTTTTTAGCAAGGCAGAGGAAATATAGGAGAAGGGAAAGGCCTGCCAGAGCCACATGCTGAGTAGGCTAGAGTCCCTTCAGGGCTGACCTTGATGATGAAGCTATCCTTGAGTCACTTCTGCTCTCATATGTAACTTCTCGCCCACATTCCTATGACTCTAGTAGAATGTACTGGTTCATCGAGTCGGACTTTAGTAGTATGCATACTTTGGCCTGTCATGAGTGTATGTCATGAGTGTAAAGGTCCAAGCTTAAGAAATTTGAAAACCCACCAATTCCTGAACTTGAAACTCCACCAATCCCTGGGGTTGCCCCAAGTGCAGGACTTGAAATCTCACCAACCCTGGACATCTCCACCCTAGAAAACTCTACCCCCAAGAAACCCTATATAAGCCAGATTCCTGCTTAGTTCCCTGTCACTAGCTGAGACAGAGGGAACCATCCTCTCACGTCTTTTCTAATAAATGTCTTATGTGAGGTTTCCTGTGCAGTTGACTTCATGGTACTCTTTGGTCCTGACTGCCAGGATACCTTCTGGAGCTGCAATGCTTCAGTTTGGGGAATTTTTGCCCCTCTGAGCTGCAACACTTAGTCCCCATCTGGGATTAGTGACATGTGCCAGCACACATGTAGTGGGACAAGTTTTGTCATACAACAGAGAACGAGGGCTGGAGTGATAGGGTTAACATAATGTATTTATTTGTGTGTCAAGTTATGAGGTACTGTGATGGTTATTTTTCCTTGTCAATCTAACTGGGTTTGGAGCAGCCTACAGGAATGCCTATGAACATACCTGTGAGGTCATTTACAGAGAGGTTCGACTTTAGTACAAAAACTAGGTAGGTAACATCATTCCATGTTCAGGGTCTGACTGGGAAGGAAGGAAGGAAGGAAGGAAGGAAGGAAGGAAGGAAGGAAGGAAGGGAGGGAGGGAGGGAGGGAGGGAGGGAGGGAGGGAGGGAGGGAGGGAGGGATAGAGAGAGGGAGAGAGAGGGAGAGAAAGGGAGGGGAGAGAGGGGGAGAGAGAGGGAAAGAGAGGGAGAGAGAGAAAAACAAGTGTTGCCAAACCCTCACCTTTCAGCCTCATTTGTAAACCCAATACAACCAGCTGTCTCACACCCCAGATGTGCAGTCCTCACCATGGTGACTGTATCCTTACATTGTCTCACACCCCAGATGTGCAGTCCTCACCATGGAGACTGCATCTTACATTGTCTCACACCCCAGATGTGCAGTCCTCACCATGGAGACTGCATCCGTACATTGTCTCACACCCCAGATGTGCAGTCCTCACCATGGAGACTGCATCCTTACATTGTCTCACACCCCAGATGTGCAGTCCTCACCATGGTGACTGTATCCTTACATTGTCTCACACCCCAGATGTGCAGTCCTCACCATGGTGACTGTATCCTTACATTGTCTCACACCCCAGATGTGTAGTCCTCACCATGGAGACTGCATCCTTACATTGTCTCACACCCCAGATGTGCAGTCCTCACCATGGAGACTGTATCCTTACATTGTCTCACACCCCAGATGTGCAGTCCTCACCATGGTGACTGTATCCTTACATTGTCTCACACCCCAGATGTGCAGTCCTCACCATGGTGACTGTATCCTTACATTGTCTCACACCCCAGATGTGCAGTCCTCACCATGGAGACTGCATCCTTACATTGTCTCACACCCCAGATGTGCAGTCCTCACCATGGTGACTGTATCCTTACATTGTCTCACACCCCAGATGTGCAGTCCTCACCATGGTGACTGTATCCTTACATTGTCTCACACCCCAGATGTGCAGTCCTCACCATGGTGACTGTATCCTTACATTGTCTCACACCCCAGATGTGCAGTCCTCACCATGGAGACTGCATCCTTACATTGTCTCACACCCCAGATGTGCAGTCCTCACCATGGAGACTGCATCCTTACATTGTCTCACACCCCAGATGTGCAGTCCTCACCATGGTGACTGTATCCTTACATTGTCTCACACCCCAGATGTGCAGTCCTCAACATGGTGACTGTATCCTTACATTGTCTCACACCCCAGATGTGCAGTCCTCACCATGGAGACTGCATCTTACATTGTCTCACACCCCAGATGTGCAGTCCTCACCATGGTGACTGTATCCTTACATTGTCTCACACCCCAGATGTGCAGTCCTCACCATGGTGACTGTATCCTTACATTATCTCACACCCCAGATGTGCAGTCCTCACCATGGAGACTGCATCCTTACATTGTCTCACACCCCAGATGTGCAGTCCTCACCATGGAGACTGCATCCTTACATTGTCTCACACCCCAGATGTGCAGTCCTCACCATGGTGACTATATCCTTACCTTGTCTCACACCCCAGATGTGCAGTCCTCACCATGGAGACTGTATCCTTACATTATCTCACACCCCAGATGTGCAGTCCTCACCATGGAAACTGTATCCTTACATTGTTTTTTGTTGGGTGTTTAATCCCAGTTAATTCGGAAGTAACCAATACAGCTACTCACCAGCTGAACCCTGTATAAAATTTGCTTTAGGCATCTTATTTTCTCCTTTTACTTTCAACTGTATCGAGCAAAGAAAAGAACACTAAGAATGTAAGCAATTCACTTTTTTTTTTCCCCCTCTCAAAAACACTTTCTTAAACAGATGACTGAACAGCTGTGTCAAGATTCTTATAAGACTGCTTTGGATTTTGTTTGGTTTTCTTCCTTTCTAAAATTTTGTAGTTTTTCACCAAAGAGTAAGCATGGGCTGGACCTAGGCCCATCCCCCCCCCACACAAACACACATTTATGAGAGATGTGCAGCTTAGTCGTCATGCAGGTCCCCCAACAACTGGAGCAGGAGGCTGTCCCTGACTCTGTCGCCTGCCTGTGGACCCCATTCCCCCAAATGGACTGCCTTGTTTGGTCTCAGTGATCAGGTGTAAAGTAAACAAATATATTATCGAAAAGAAAAAAAATTAAAATGAATTTTTGTGTGTGTTTTCTTGGTGTAGAATTTGATCATTTGAACGTATGCATAATAGCTCTATAATAAAATATTGAGATTTAGGATTAACTGAAATATTTTTCCCCTTGAATATTTTTTGACATAGTTTTGAATAGTTGATATTATCAGCCAGGTGTGGTGGGGCACATCTGTATTCCCTGATGCTTGAAGACTGGAGAAGTAAGATTGCTTGAGCCTAAAATTTTGAGTCCAGTCTTGATAGTTGCAAGGTCTTTAGTAATGGGTAATTTCTTAAAATATCCCAACCTTAACGAGAGATTTTAGTGGATATATATAGAGAATGGTATTTTATTTTACACTCTACTTTAAATATTTATTTATTTATTTATTTGTTTATTTGTTTATTTATTTATTTTTGGTTTTTCAACACTGTTTCTCTGTGTAGCCCTGGCCGTCTTGGAACTTGCTCTGTAGACCAGGCTGGCCTTGAACTCAGAGACATGCCTGCCTCTGCCCCCTAAGTACTGGGATTGAAGGCATGAGCTAACATTACCCAGCCTTAAATTTTCTTTTGTGAACAATGAATTTGAATCATAATACAACAAAAAAGATATGACCATTTAAAAGTATCTGTTTTGTTTGAGATGGTCTGTGTGCCTATGTAGCACACGCTGGCCTTGAACTTGTAACCCTCTCTAGTGCTGGGAATACAGGTGTACATCATCACATTTGACCATGTTGAACATCTTTTGGGAATGAGTTCTTTAATCAATTTTTCTTTAAACTTATATCAGAGTCACTATTATTTTTAGCTCATTTTACAGGAACATAGTAGTAGTTTGAATGAGACTGGCCCCTATAGGCTAATCTGTTTGAATACTTGGTTCTCATTTGATGGAAGTTTGGGGAGAATTAGGAGGTGCTACCTTGCTGGAGGAGGTGCGTCAGGAGCCTTCCCTGGTGTTTCTCTGCCTACTGAATATGGATCCATATGTGATCTCAGCAGCTGTTCTGAGTCTACAGCCTTTCCTGGTCACCATAGACTCCAGTTCTCTGTAACCACAGGCCCAGTTAAACTCTCTCTCTTATAAGCTGCCTTGCTAGCCGGGCAGTGGTGGCACATGCCTTTAATCCCAGCCCTTGGGAGGCAGAGGCAGAAGGATTTCTGAGTTTGAGGCCAGCCTGGTCTACAGAGTGAGTTCCAGGACAGCCAAGGCTACACAGAGAAACCCTGTCTCAAAAAAACAAAACAAACAAACAAACAAAAAGCTGCCTTGCTTACAGTGTTTTGTCACAGCAACAGAAAAGAAACTAAGACAAAGATCTAAGTAGAGGGTTTTTTTTCTTTTTCTTTATCTTTTTTCTTTCTCTTTCTTTTTTTTTTTTTTTTTTTTTTTTTTTGAGTTTGGATGAGAAAATCCCTCCATAGATTCAGGTATTTGAACTCGTCATGTTTAGCTGGTGGCACTATTTGGGAAGGGTTGGGTGAAGCAGCCTTCCTGGAGGATGTATACCACGGGGCCGGTAGGCATTGATAGAATAGAGCAGTGGTTCTCAACCTGAGGGTCTTGGCCCCCTGGCAAACCTCTATCTCCAAAAGTATTTACATTGCAATTTATAACAGTAGCAAAATTATACATATGAAAATAATTCTATGGTGGGGGAGCTCACATCAACAGGAACTATATACTAAAGGGTCGCAGCATTAGGAAGGTGGAGAACCACAGGTATAATGCTCACCCTACCCAGTTCACTCTCTGCCTCGTGCTAGCAGCTGAGGATGTGGTTGTCTCCAGCTGCCGTGTCTGCCTGCTACTGTATCTTCATGCTATGATAGACTCTCATAGAACCCTCTGGCACTGTAAGCCAAGATAAATTCCTCCTCCTGTATATTGCTTTAGTCGTTGTGCTTCATGACAGGAACAGAAAAGAAGCTAATGACACCTTCCCAATTTTCAACTAGGTTTGCAACCTGAGTTTTACTCCTTATTAAAAAAATAACCCTACCCCTCCGATCTCAAATCTCTTTCTGTCCCCAAATTGGAAGAATATATATG
Source organism: Arvicanthis niloticus (assembly GCF_011762505.2). Taxonomy (NCBI): domain Eukaryota; kingdom Metazoa; phylum Chordata; class Mammalia; order Rodentia; family Muridae; genus Arvicanthis; species Arvicanthis niloticus. The sequence goes on along the minus strand of NC_133436.1, from coordinate 22,436,011 downwards.
AAAATATTATCAAATAATAGTGGTGATCTAGGTAGTGACTTGTGTTTCAAAATGTCTACAGCAAATAGAAGCTTTATACATGAAACGATAATTACAGAGTTCACTGGACACATATAGCTAGTCAAATTCATCACACACTGTCTGCATTACATATGAGGATTTAATAAAAGAGTGATGTGGGTATGAGGGAGACCAAACACATTCTGGATGGCTTCAACAACTGTAAGTTACGTTTCCTCACAGACCTGGAGGACAGAAGTCCATGATGAGGGTGTTTCTTCTGCATGATGCAGTTTCTTCTGGACTCTTCCCCTTGGCTTGCCGACGAATGCCTCCTTTACATGGCTTTCCCCTGTGCTCTTGCATCTTTATTGTCTCTCCCTTCCAAGACACCAAATCCTCTGGAATTAGGGCTAGTTCCATGACGGTTTAATCTTAATCATCTCAAGGGCTCTGTTTCCAAATACAGCCATGTAGGGTATTAGGGCTTCAGTAGAAGACTAGGAGTTGGGAGAAAATTCAGAGCTGAGCATCATCCGTTTCTAGCTTCTCTAAAATAAATAAATAAATAATAAATAAATGAATAAATAAATAAAAAGATTTCCACCTGTGAGTGACATGTGAAATGGATTCAGTAAGAAGAGACACTGAGGGAAAGCATGTCCAAATGGTAACACGAGCAGTTTAAGAAAGAGTTTAGGAAGAAAGAGAAAGGAGGCCACATTGCCTAATGACTTCAGGTTTTGTGTCATTTTTAGCCTGATTTCTTTAATGTTACTTAAAAAAAACAACCCTGACATTTCCCGTGGTTAGTGGTACCTGTAGCACATGTCTCTCGGCTGCAGGTTAAATCACATTACTTAGTGCGAGAGTCCATCCCCATTTACAGGGCATCTGATGAACACTTAGCCGAGGCAACTCCACTATGATGCCATTTGGCTTTGAAGATGTCCACGTCAGCGGCCGGCCATGCCCTAGTAGTTCTACCTGCAATCAGAAACAGGGACAATGTACAAACGTTCCCAAATACATCACTGTGATGTCCACTTGCTAAGGAGTTAAGAGTTTCTTAAAAAGTACTAGGCAGGGCTCCATTTTTACCTTTAACACTCACAGGCTATTTTACATCTTACTCCCTTTGTTCCCACGTTACCCTCAAGGCATGAACAAACCTGTGCACAGACTGGGAAAGGAAAATGGAGAGCCAGAGTCGGGGAAATGCTTGAAGAGGATGGGAGGCGGGAAAGAACTGGGAGCAATTTGTCCAGTTCAGGCCTGCCAAGTTCTCACACACAGAATAGCGACTTCCTTCTCCCAGGCAGCCAAGACTGTTAGATTTTCCCCTGATGTCCTCTGGTCAGTAATGTATGGATTCAACCAATGACAGCTATGATCGTTTTGTAGTCTTGGTCTTGCTTATTCTAAGTGAGTTCACATAAGTAGTTCTGGGAACACTCTAGGGTTATTTGAACCATAACACTTTATCATATGGAAACCACAAAATAAAGCCCTAAATTCTAATTGTATTTGTTAATGCCAAGCAAGACATAGATTTAAAAAAACAAAAACACTGCCATATCTAGATGTGGAGGCTGTGCTGTAACACTGAATTTGAAACCCATCTTTCACCCTGGTCAACCTCAAGTGTTAGAACTAAAATGAGAAATGGAAACACAAGGAGAATAACACGACATTTCACTACAAAGACATTACCCACTTCTAGAAAAGGGCCCAAGATACACTGCAGGGCACTCCATTGGGTCTGATGACAGCCTTAAATAATCACAGAAGAATGATAACATCTTTCTTTTAATCAATGTGTTCTGGGTGAGGTGTTCAGGGAATGCGATGGTTTGTATACGCTTGGCCCAGGGAGTGGCACGATTTGGAGGTGTGGCCTTGGTGGAGTAGGTGTGTCACTGTGGGCATGGGCTGTAAGACCCTTGTCCTAGCTGCCTGGAAGCTAGTCTTTTTCTAGTGGCCTTTCATGAAGATGTAGAACTCTCAGCTCCTCCTGTACCATGCCTGCCTGGATGCTGCCATGCTCCTGCCTTGACGATAATGGACTGAACCCCTGAACCTGTAAGCCAGCCCCAATTAAATGTTGTCCTTATAAGAGTTGCCCTGGTCATGGTGTCTGTTCACAGCAGTGAAACCCTAACTAGGACAGGGAGGCAATTTATGTTCTTAGAAAATCTCATTTTCGGTGAATGGAGTGAACTTGAATCTCACAGTAACTATGAGAAATAATGCCTATTTTACACTGTTATGTGTAGCGGTACTAGAGCCTACAAGTTCAGTTTTCTTAGAATTTCAAAACATTGTGGCTAAACAGTTGCCAGCCTTGCCTTGTCTAAGTTCATTTAAAAGTGACTTTTTTTCTTAGGTACATGATGTTCATCTGAAAGTTTCCCTTAGAAGTTAAAACAAGTTATGTTCTCCCCAACATGTTTCACTCAGCAAATTAAAGGAACAATCAAGATAAAATTCATCCTTACCTCTGTTTCCCCCAAACTACCTATGGGTTGCCCAAGAAACAGCTTTCCTGAGATGGGCCATTTAAGAAAAATAGCATAGACTAATTTCTTCTCAGGCTTAGATGTGTACCTGGTTAGAAAACAAACAAACAAACAAATAAACAAACAAAACCCCAGCATAGTAACAAGTTACATCCCATGTTTATCTGTATTTATCCATCATGTCTGGAATTATTTTACAGATGCTTGACAATATCACCACTAGTAAAATAAAAAGACCCACTTTCCCCCATGGTATGAAAAGTGCCTCCCCTTTTCAGAACCTCCAGTGTTCAAAATAGTTGTTTTTTGCTCTGTCTTGTGCCAAAGTCTTAATCTGTAGCTCAAACGAGTCTGGAACTCAGGACAGCCCCAGTGTCTTCTCCTCCTCAATGCTGGCATTACAGGAATGCTGCCATACCTACCTAAAGGGAAGTCTGGGGTGGGGTGGAGGCTTCATGAGCTAATATCTCTATTCAAATTGCTCACATGGAGCTGAAAACAGTGTGTAGAGATAAGCCAGCAGGGGCTGCACAGCTTTCTACCTACAGACATACAGTGTGCTCACTATTAAAGATGCAACGGAAAGCTAAACATGATTCTTGCTTTTCTGTGGCTCAGGCTAGAACAGACTAGGTAGACAGTCACACAAATAAGGTGTAAGTTTTGAATCACAATTTGCAAGAAAAGGAAACATAAAAATTGTAATAAAGTGTTTTGTTTTGGTTTGTTTTGGTTTGGTTTTTTTAAAGATTGGGACATCAGTCGGGCATTGGTGGTGCACGCCTTTAATCCCAGCACTTGGGAGGCAGAGGCAGGCAGATTTCTGAGTTTGAGGCCAGCCTGGTCTACAGAGTGAGTTCTAGGACAGTCAGGCTTACACAGAGAAACCCTGTCTCCGGAAAAACAAAACAAAACAAAACAAAAAAAACCAAAAAAACAAAAAAACAAAAAAAAACAACAACAAAAAAACAAAACAAAAAAAAGATTGGGCCATCAGACAGTTTCTTTACCAAGACAATCATGTTTAACCTGAGAGTCACAGCACAAATGAGAACAGTGGAAACCAGAAGGGGACAAAGGGACAACCATTCATTGTTCACCCAATTTCTCAACAATACTTATAGAAATCTACAAACAGCCCTCAGTGTTGCAAGGCTAGAGATACAGCATCAAACGGTTCCTGACCTCGAGTGCCCACATCCCAGCGGGATAAACAAAAATGAACAATAAACAGATGTAAAGCACTGAGCATCGAGCACATAGCTCTAATCCCAGCACTCAGACAGATCTCTGAGAGTTTCAGGCTAGCCAGGACTACACAGAGAAAACAAAAATACGCAGAAGAATGAGGCCTACTAAGGCTGGAAAAAATAGGTCTGGGGCGGAACACTGAGCAGAACAGGCAAGGACAATCTCCCTGAGATGTCAGCCATGAAGCCCAGAGAACAGGATGCTCCATGAGAACATGTCGGTGGAAAGCCTTCCAGGCTGAGAAACAGGTACAAAAGCCACAGAAGCACTAGTGTGCTTGGCCTGCAGACACAGCAGCAGACCAGTTGGGGAGCAGGGAGAGAAAAAGCCAAAGAGAACAGAACAAGCAAGGACTAGAGTTCCTAAGGCCAAGGAGACTTATGCAAAAGGCCTCACTTCTCCCTTGAGACTGGAAGCCTTGGAAGAATTTGTGTACCGGAGTGCTCTAAGCCAGGCATGACGTCAGTCTGGGTTACGTCATGACATGCTGACAACACAAATAAATCAATAGCTTTCTTGATTGCTCTCCTGAGATATATTAAGAGGACAGTTGGCAAAGGGCTTGCCTTACAAGTATGAAGGCCTATGTTTCAAAATCTGAACACAGTGGTACACCTCTAACCTCAGCCATGCAGCATGAATCCCTGGAAGCTTGTAGGCCAGCTAGCCTGACCTATAGGGTGAAGCTCTAGGCGTCACTAGAATAAGAGAAGCTGGCTAAGCAAAAGGTGGAAGGTGTCTGAAGACTGACCCCAAGGTTGCCCCTTTGATGGGCCCATGCATGCTGTGCATATGTGTATATTGTACCCACAAAAACATTCAGATTCCTCAAATCTCATCTCCAAAGGAGTGATAAAAGAAAACAAAAGACAGGCCAGAAATAGGATTAGTCAAGAAGGCACTAAAACAATCCAGGGGTGAGACAAGGGAGAGCCACCACAGAGGTGAGGCGGCCAGAGTCTATATACATTTCAGAAATCAAAATAATACATCTGATGATGAATTGACTGTTGTTTGAATGGTTTGAGTGAAAATGGCTCCCATAGGCTCAAAGGGCACTATTAGAAGGTGTGGCCTTGTGGGAGAAAGGTGTGGCCTGTCAGAGGAACTAAGACAGAAGTTGGTACCTGGAACTGGGGTTTTGCTATGATAGCCCTGACCATGCTTTTGTTTGGAGGAGCAAGGACTTTGGAACTTTGGATTAGAAAAGCAGTTGAACATTTTAAGTGGGGCTCAGTGGGCCATACTAGTAGGAACATGGAAGATGGAGGTGTTGGGGGGTGATTTGAACTGTGAGGCCTGGCTCTGAAGGTTTCAGAGGAGAATTTTGGTATATGGCCTAGAGACTTTCGTGTGATGTTTTGGTGAAGAATGTGGCTGCTTTCTCCCCTTGTCCAAAACTCTGCCTGAGGCTAAACTGAAGAGCTATGGATTAACAGCTTTGGCAGAAGAGATTTCAACTTAGCCTAGCACTGACTGTGTCATGGGTCATTAGTGGCCACACTTACGAAGATCTATAATGAAAAGGAACAAGTTGAGCAAGGAAACGTCCAAAATGCACAGTTTGAGGAGGAAAGCGGCACCAGGAAGTTTATCTGGGCTAAATCCTTTGCTCTAGGAGATAAAAAGAATAAAGAAAAGCCTGATGCTAAACAGAATAAAGGGAGTGGTGACTTTAGAGTAAGACCCCACCCAGCTAAGCTTCCAACTCCTAAAAAGGAATTAAAAAAAAAAAAAAAACCCTTAGGACTGTGCATGGTGGTATGTGCCTTCAATCCCAGGACTGGGGAGGCAGAAGCAGGTGAATTTCAGAGTTCAAGGTCAGCCTGGTCTACACAATGAGTTCTAGGACAGCCAAACTTAGGTAGTGAAGGAAACCATCAAAACCAGAAAGCTAGTAGAGATGTAACTGAACAAAGGGGCCATGGTCCAGCCTTAGCTAGCAGCAGAACTTGGCAGCTTTGGCCAGGGGATTCTGGCTTTAGAGCCAAGGATGCAAAAAGGAGGTTATGGAATCTCCCTCTTTGATTAAGGAATGCCGCCGAGGCCAGGCATGTGGGAGGGGTGTCCCTGCATGGAGGTGCAGAGAAGCCATTGTGTGGAGCTGTGAAGGTGAAGCCTGGGTTGCCTTAGAGACCCTGTGATCTTGGAAATGCCGGAGTTGTGGGACCTGTGGGAGGAAAGCTGCAAACACGGGGTAGAAACAGCCAAGAGAAAGAAGTGTGTTGCAGTCAACAAAGGTGAAAGGAATCGGAGATTGAAAGAGTGCTTTGACATCAGGCGTGGAGGTGCGGTTTGGAGTTTCCCCTGCTGGCTTTGGTCTTGTTTTGGTCCAATGTTTTCTCGATAGACTCCCATTCTGTTCCCTCCATCTGGAACGGTAATATAAATGTAGTGCCATCTTTTGTTGTAAGTATGTGATCTGCTTTTTTTAAAAATTATTATTTTGAACATATACGGGATTATGGTTAGATTGCTATGAGTCTCAGAAGGGACTTTGGACTTTGAAACAGAGTTGAGACTGTGACAGAGTATGTATGGGGACTTCTGAAGTTGGATTGAATATGCAATTTTGCATTCTTATATGGCAACAAGCCAACGGTGGCCAGGGAGTGGAATGTGGTGGCACTAGTAGGAGGTGTGGCCTTGCTGAAGAAAGTGTGTCACTGGGGGTGAGCTTTGAAGTTTTAAAGGCTCAAGCCAGGCCCCTTGTCTCTCTCTTCCTGCTACCTGCCAAGCTGGATGTAGAACTCTCTGTGCCTCTCCAGCACCATGTCTGCCTGCATGCCACCATGCTTCCCACCATGATGATAATGGACTAAACTCTCAACTGTAAGACAATTCCAGTTAAATGTTTTCCTTTATAAGAATGCCATGGTCATGGTGTCTCTTCACAATAGAAACCCTAACGAAGACAACTGTGGATATAGGAGAAAGGCGGGTTAAAATCGCCAAATGTCAGGTAGAGGATTAAGCTAGACACTTCAAGATGAGAGGCTGGAAAGATCAGGAACAGGCTAACAAGGAGCAACCAAAGAGTCTGACCATCTGAGGCCAACCTTGCTATGGGCTCAGAAAATGAGAAAGCTGGCACCGACTCCTGGGGCTGCAAGGGAAAAGCCATGGTGGGTCTTAAAAAGGGCAGTTTGCGGAGGGGTGGGATGGAATCCCAAACTGAGTGAGTTCAAGGGATAAAGAATAGAGCTTCCAGCTAGAAACAGCAATCACACATTGTTCTGCAAGATACTGTGTTATGAATAAAAGGAGAGAGTGGAAAGGTGGGTGGAGACAGGGTGAACTTTTAAAGATAAAATAAATCACATGTTTCTATGTGGGCAGGAATGGAACTAAGAAAGAAGGGGACTGGAGATGAGGCGTGGACATAGGAAGTTGTGCCATCTCCTGGCTGGAAGAACTTGGGATGTGAGGGAGAAAATGAGGGCTGGGCTTAAAGCCAACTGTGAGCCAACTGGACACTGTACATATGTGACCGCAGGTGTAGTCACACTTAGCAGTGCCTTAGAAAGATGCGGCTGCATTTAACCAATCTTCTGCAAGTGAGTATAAGAATGGGAAGGAGAAAGAACACACAGGAATTAATAGTAGTGACAGATCAGTACACCCGTCATCAAGTCCCCATTCTTCCCTCCCCCTTGCTCATGTCTCTGTGATTTTGACTACTCTTGGTACCTCATCAATAATACTGGTCTCCGTGTGACTGGTCATTTCACTTCACACAAATTCCTAAAAATTCCATCTGAGTCACAGCAGTTCCTTCCTGTGGAGCTTTAATCTGATGCTATGTACTGTAATGCTAAATGATAGCCCCCAAGACCTGGTTGCCTCAGGGACAAGGAGATCCTTGGCCTACAGCCTGTAGCTGGGCAGAAGAAAGGTGGGTGGGGTTTTGGTCCCCTGGGGCTGGGGCTCTGAGAAGAGACAGCACACGGAGGACAGAGAAGGAGAAGAGTGGTAAGAGATCATAAGAACTGGCCACAAGGCCTCGTCAGTTGGAGTAAGAGAGCCCCAGATGGAACATGGCAAGTTATATCTCAGGGTTATTGACAGGGAAGTAGACAAATGAGCTTAGAGGGTTGATATCTGCCCAGCTCTGGTGTTTTAAAGGCTTATCATAAATATAAAGGTTTTGTGTTCTTTATCTGTGATCTAAATGATCAAATGTGGGGTAGAAACCCCCATTTAATTTTAACTACGATACCTTCCTTTTCAGAACTGAATAATACATAGTGTGTATGCACGCCTGTTTACCTTTACTCTCTATAAGTAAGTGGACTCCGTTGCTCTCACATTTTAAGTGTCTGGGGATATAGTTCTTCTGGTATCATTCTTTTGCATATATCCTCAGAGGTGGAACTGTTGGGTAGCCGAGTGATTCTGTTTTAATGTTTTGAGGGACTGACACACTGCCAGTCACATCTGCTGAGATTTGGCACACTCACGACCCTTTAGTGTACAGGAGTTCCAATCTCTCCAAAATCACCAGCTGCCCCTTTTAAAAGAATAGTTATTCTAAAGGACTCGGGGTGATTTCTGGCTGTGGTTTTCACTTGCATTTCACCTGCAGCCCCTTCATGTGTCATTAAGTATCACTTCTGGTGTTTCTCCACCATCATGCAACCCTTTCTACCACAGCTTGTGTGTCTGCAGGACCAGATAGTACTTCTATTTTACCGTTTTTTCAAAATCCTCTATTGGCTAACTTTAATTTGCTGTTTGTTTACTTTGCCCTTAGGGAATCTCTTGCTTGCCAATTTGGTGGAATATAACATCGCCAAAACCAGAAATTTTCCTAGTGATGAAACACTAGTCTGCTCTACATTAACCCCTTGATAACCTTCAGTTATCTAAATGCCTTTCAATTTTGTAACAGGAGATTTAGCTAAATAGTACACATGACTAGGGGGATATCTAGGCATTATTTAAGCAGAATTCAATAAACATTACATTCAATCACATGCTGATTCTTATTCCTCCTCTTTGTATTTGAGTCAAGTTGGAACATGTGTGGTCATGCAGCAGTAAGCCACTCCCTCTTTTTATCCTGCTCCTTCTCTCTCTCTCTAGCTCAGCTACTGAGAGCTTTCCTCTATTAAACAGTGCTTGTTAACCAGGAAAACTTACCACACGTCAGGAGTGACAGTGTCATTCTGAGACCTCCAACTGTGGGTTCCATAAATAGCTTCCCCGTTGACTTTCAGCCAGGTTCCCATTTGCCTTAATCGCTCCTCAAAAATGACAGGAATGATGCCATCTACGGTGGGACCAATATTCATCAGAAGATTTCCTCCACATGCAACTGTTTCCACAAGTTGCTAAAAAAAATAAATACAATTTGAAATAGAGAAAAATTAAGAATAGTTTTTAAATAGAAAAAATTGAATCAATATATAAATATAATATATTACACACACACACACACACACACACACGCGCGCACACATAATTTCATAGGAAAAAGATTCACAGAGGATAATGTCGAGAGTTTGTGGCACTACACAATCCCAACTGTAAAGAAAAAAAAATCCTGTAACCCCCTCATTATAAGAATATTCCAGAATAATAGCCCCACAACATATTTTACTGTACCTTCACCAATTCTTCAATTGTAAAATAATCACCGATTTCAGCTTCCCGCCTGTAGCCCCAGGAAAGCTTATCTATTGTCATGCAGTTTTCCCATTTGTGTGGCAAGAGATGTCCTGGATTATAGCGGTCACTGCAAGTATAGTAGCCACCATGTTTGCAGATAGAACCAGCTCCCCATCGATCATTGGTGACTACTGTGTCCCGAACTGGGCTGAAATGAAAAGGGCAGTTTCCCTTCAAGAGAGAGCATTCTTGAGACAGAGGGCAATGTCACCACAAACAGATCCACCCACTTCTGACAAATGACTGTAAGAAAGCAGAAAGGCTCTGTCTCTAAAGCCAAATAGATCTGTGATGGATGACTGGAGTCTCAACTCACATTCCAGCTTCCAGGCCTGGAGCAAATTCCTCAACCTCTCTGAAGAGTGAATTCTTTCACTACTGTTTTAGTGCAGATAACCGGTATAAAACCCAGAGTCGGGAGGTGAGACCATGGAGTGTGTGAGAACACTATACTGCTACTTCAAGTTTCCACGCTCACGTTGCGAGAGTGGAATGGCAGCCTAAGCTGAACTTATACTTAAGACAAGTGTATCCCATTCCATCCCCCCATCCCCACCCCTCACTGCCAAGGACTAAATACCCTTATAGGTCCTCATCCTATGAACGGTGTCTCCTACTGGAAATTCTCTGAAAAAATTGAGTGTTGACATCATGTAAAATACACTCCCCAATTTCTTACGTCTGGTGGATCAGGTAGAGAGAACGGGACTTCACGTCCGGGGGCAGTTTTGACTCACAAATTAAAGCAGATAGTCCCAGTCATGTCTTGATCCTGGGATTGCTAAATTGATTACAAAATCATTTCGGCAGTAGTTCACATATTTCTGATCATTTCTAGTAAATACTGACCAAGCTAATAAGCATGGCTTATAATGATTTGGTCCTTTCACAGCACAAATGAGCGTACAACCACAGGAATGTAAATGCTTATATATACATAGGAGTGTTTAAGACAAGTACAGGTGCAGAAAAGTGTACAGACCTTTCATTGTACAGCCAGGCTAAGAAGCCAGTACTGTTCCAGTAGTGATCTGGTGCATCCCCATCTCCGTCTGACCACAGAACGTCAGGCTGGTACTTGTTCACCAACTCATAGAGCTCAGGCAATGTCTTAGAAATGGGAAATCGCTGCTTTTGGAATGAGCTGGATTTATCCTCCAGGAAGAGTGGGTGGAACCATTCAAAAAGAGAATAGTACAGACCAAAGTGCAAGTCACTCCTGTTCCTCACGGCCACCTCAAGCTCCTTGACAATGTCCCTCTTCGGCCCCTCATCAACTGCATTCCAGTTCCAAGAATAGTCTGAGCCCCACAGAGTAAAGCCTGGAACAGGACGGAAGACAACCCTCAGAAGTGTTACCACCTTGACGCTGACAAATTTCACCCCAAGAGAACATCAACACAATTCGAAATGAACCTACAACTCACTGCTTCCCCAAACAACTGTTTCTTGACCCACTCTGCATTCTGTCTTGTACTCATCTGGACAAACACACACACAGGAATATAAGTAATTATAAGTAATGTGAGATTGGGCGTTTCCAACGTTTCAGGATGACGACTGGAAAAGCTGCACACGCCATCTCCAGCTACAGAAGCTGAGGTTCTTGGGGAACAGCATAGTGTCATCATGTCTGTAGTGTTTCTGGCTACACCCACCAGCCGATGGTTAGCCTAGCATCTAAAGCAAAATATACAGCCAACAATAGTCGTCGGTAAGAGGAGGACACCTTCCACATCCATCCATTACACTAAGCAATGATCTCTACTTTTTGGAACAAAGACCTAAGATGTAACATCTGTGGGATTGGCATGTGTCTTCTGGTGAGTAAGGTCCAGTGCTTGGATGAGTTTCCTCACAATGTGATTCTCAGAATACTCACAAGGACAGGGAGTAAATCTCTTGTGACTTGATAATTAATTGAAATGGAGAGGGAGAAGATTTGCTATTGCCCAGTAGTTCTGTACTTTTTATCTCCCTCATTATGGCGATTTCAGTATGCTTGGCCCATGGGTAGCAGCACTGCAAGAGGAGCGCCTTTGTTGGAATAGGTGTAGCCTAGAGGGAGAAAGTGCTTTGAGGTCTCCTACGCTAAAGCACCACACAGTCAGTGTGGAGTCAGAACCTCCTCCTGGCTGTCTGCAGAAGAGAGTCTACTTCTGGCTGCCTTCAGATCAAGATGTAGAAGTCTCCACTCTTCTAGCACCATGTCTGCCTCCATGCTGTCATGTTTCCTGCCGTGATGATAATCAACTAAACCTCTGAAACTATAAGCAGTGTAAGGGTTTGTATATGCTTGGCCCAGGGAGTGGCACTATTAGAAGATGTGGCCTTGTTGGAGTAGGTGTGGCCTTGTTGGAGTAGGTGTGGCCTTGTTGGAGTTGGTGTGTCACTGTGGGCATGAGTTAAGACCCTCACCCTAGCTGCCTGGAAGCCAGTATTCTGCTAGCAGCCTTCAGATGAAGATGTAGAACTCTCAGTTCTTCCTGCACCATGCCTGCCTGGATGCTGGCATGCTTTTTACCTTGATGACAATGGACTGAACCTCTGAACCTGTAAGCCAGCCCCAATTAAATGTTGTTCTTTATAAGACTTGCCTTGGTCATGGTGTCTGTTCACAGCAGTAAAACCCTAACTAGGACAGCTAGCCCTGATTAAATTAATTTCCTTGGTCATGTTGTCTCTTTGCATCAGGGAAATCCTATCTAAGATACCCATCTAACTCTAAAGTCATAAATGTGGATTATACTCTTTAAAGTCTGCCAATATTGACCATCCTAACAACTGAAAGGGTAAGGAAAGTAACAGAGCACTACACAACCACTTTGAAATGATTCATATTTCAACAGGAATTGGCTCTTAGGTTGCTCATTCTATATAAAATATTAGAATATAAAATATTAGAAGAGATATATAAACTGAAAGGCTGAAGAGGCAGTGTAAAATCCACAGAAATTTCAGCTCATGCCTTGGGCCATTAGAAACTCTGTCACTGTTCCATTAGCCTTAAAGAAGGGTAGACAGATGCTTTCCAGACACCATAGCTGCTCACTTTACTCTCATGTCAGGACGAGCCTGAGAACTGAGCCACACTTTAAATTCATTATAAGAACTTCCTCAAATGCCTCACACTTTCTCTAAGGATGCCCATGGGAAGCCTGAAGGCAGTGTGAATATTTAAGGCCACCTCTGCCTCACAATTGCTCAACCCAATAGGGCAGTATGGCAACCCCTTGGCTCTTCATGTCAGCACATCACCCACAGTGAGAGCACAGTGATTCTCCCCCTGGCTACAGCCAGCAGTACATTTTCTGAAAGCAGGGGAAACTTTTGGCAGCACAGGTCCTTGAACGGAAACACGTACCATCTTCATCCTCTGGTCTCAGCACCTAGAGCAAACATTCTCAACCTGTGGGCTGAGCCCCTGAGGTGTTGCTGCATATCAGATATTTACGTTGCGATTCATAACAGTAGCAAAATTACAGTTACAACGAAACAAAATAATTTTATGGTTGTAGGTCAGCACAACATGAGGAAGTGTATTAGCGGTCACAGCATTAGGAAGGGGGCAGCCATCGGTTTAAAAGTATGTGAGCTTTCTTTTTCATGAACTCACTTTGTGTCAGAGAGGGAAAAAGTTCCTGGACAGCAGGGATCCGACACACTCCTATCAGGGGAAACTGTGCAGCTATCAGACTGCGGCCAACTGGGAAAATATTTTAAGGTGATTGCAGATTTTTGGTTTGAGTTCATCTCTTCTGTCTCCTTCCCACCCCTGAAGAATATAAGACAACTTTTCAAGATAAAGAAGACCATGCAAAGGAAACTACCTGGTACACTCATGTTAATCTGAGATAGCATCAGCCAGGGCTTCTCTGGTCTTATGGACACTGGGTAGTTCTAGCAGAACACCTTATTGATGCAGGATTTCTGTGCTACCTTAAATTCTTTTAATGTTTCTGGGCACTATTATAAAACTCTAACTCTTTTCCCTTGAGGCTTCTGTCTTCCTCCCTCAGTAGTAACTTAACCACTACTTGCATATCTAAAAGTTATGCACAAAGGACAGCCAACTTGTGTGAGTCAAGACTAAGGCAGCATAAGCGCCATGATGTTTTCAAAGAATGCATTCAAGAACAGAAAGGCAGCCGGGCAGTGCTCACACACAGCTTTAATCCCAGAACTCATAAGGCAGAAGAAGTTGAATCTCTGAGTTCAAGGCCAGCCTGGTCTACAGAGTAAGTTCATGGACAGCCAGGGCTTCATAGAGAAACCCTGTTTCAAAACTACAACAACAACACACACAGAAAGAAGAAGGAAGGTAGGAAGGAAAGAAGGAAGCAAGGAAGGAAGGAAGGGAGAGAAGAAAGAAGGAAGAAAGGAAAGAACAGAAAGAAAAGTACAACTATACTATACTCACTATATACTAGATAGATAGATAGATAGATAGATAGATAGATAGATAGACAGACAGACATAGATAAAGTATAGACTATACTCATTCTCTTCAACCAGCTTTAAATAAATCTAGTTATTTATTTGAATGATGTCAAAGTTAGGGTTTCATTGCTCTGAAGAGACACTGTGACCAAGACAAGTCTTAAAAAGAAAACATTTCATTGGGTCTGGCTTACAGTTTCAGAGGTTCAGTCCATTGTCATCATGGTGAGAAGCGTGGCAGCCTGTACTGGAAGAGTCCAGAGTTCTATGTCTTGATCCAAAGGCAGCCAGGAGGGGACTCCTCTGCACTGGGCAGAGCCTGACACAGGTCCTCAAATTCCACCCCCACAGGGATACACTTCCTCCAAAAAGGCCACACTACCTAATAGTGCCACTCCCCATGGGCTAAGCATACTCAAACCACCATAAGTGTTTACATGTGTACATAAAAATTGTGCCCATCTTTCCTCTCATTCTGTGGCACTAGCTGTCTGGATCCATAATGCTTCCCAACTTGAGTGGAATATGTGGGTCTTAAAGTGGGAACACTTGTCAATCTCCACCTATGGTTATTCTGAGAAACGTGGTTTCACCAGATGACCTTGCTTTAATGTCTCCACCCAAAAATAACGATCCTTACATTCCCTAGTCACTGTCAGCATATATCCTATGTGCCCTACTTACCTTCGTGATGTTTGGAAGTTAAGACCATATATTTGGCACCAGAAGCCTGGAGAATATCTACCCACTGGTTTGCATTAAAATACTTGGCTGTAAATAGCACTCCAAAATCTTCATACTTAAAACCAGGCGGATAATTATTGTTCATAAAGTTCACAAACTTGAGTCTCTTCTCCTTTTGCCAATACCACCTGTGGCAGAAAAAAAAAAAAAAAAAAAAAAAAAGAACACATGACCACACAAACACAAATGCTTGAAATAATTAATTCCTGGGTTCACCCAGTAACCCCCCAACCCCCAGCCAGGTATGCAGATTATGGATAGAGTCTTCCCCTTCTCTTATCAGTATGACTTTGCACTAAGGACATCTTATGCAAAATGGCCATAGTCTCTACATTTTTCTTTGTGAAGTCCTCCGGTAACCCAGCCACCAATTCTCCTAATTCCTCACTTTAAGTCATGATACCATCTATGCCTTCACACATTAACTCACTGTGGAACTTAAGGAGCTAAAATTTCAAGACAAGACAACATGCCTAAAACGTAACACACATCTGTCCTATTCATTAACAGAAAATATTTTGGTTAGATAGGGGAGACATTTCCATAGGCCGAGCAAATCCCACAGTCGGCACTGCCTTTGCCTGCCTGAGATTAGGTTCAAAGACCTCACAGGCTGCAAGCAGCACCATGTCCTCTATGGGACCCAAAGTCGCATTCATACTTCCAAAGCATCAATCACTGCAACCCATGCTGACTGGCGGGTCAGACAGATTCTGGGGTCTTCTAATGGAGAGAGAAGCTGGTTTTCCAGTTAGGAATAGTTAAAAATTGAACAAGTTTATGTTACCTGTCTACCATCATGTGACTGTGAAGATAATATGAGCTAATATTATTACTGTCCCTTTTATCTGCTTTGAGTTTTTGATGCTTTAGTATGCAAAGATCTTAGCTTTATACTGAACCGGGCGCATTTATTTTAAAATTTCTTATTTTATGTTTAATTACATGTGTGTTTGTGTGGGGGCGTGTGCATGTGAGGGAGGCATTTAGGAGCAAGAACTTCCCCTGGAACCAGATGGTTGTGAGTCCCCAGGGTGGTTGCTAGGAGTCAGACTAGGATCCCCAAAAGAGCAGAGTGTCTTAGTGTGAACAGACTTCATGACCAAGGACATAGGTTCATAGGTTCAGTCCATTATCATCAAGGTAAAAAGCATGGCAGCATCCAGGCAGGCATGGTGCAGGAGGTGCTGAGAGTTCTACATCTTCATCTGAAGGCTGCTAGCTGAATATTGGCTTCCAGAAAGCTAGGATGAGGGTTTTAAAGTCCATGCCCACAGTGACACACCTACTCCAACAAGGCTACACCTACTCCAACAGGGCCACACCTTCTAATAGTGCCACTCCCTGGGTCGAGCCTATACAAACTATCACAAGCATTATGGGCTCTAACCACTGAGACATTTCACCAGTCCCTTTGGGAATTTTTAAATTCTGGAACTGGCACTCCCTTAATCACACACACATTGCCAATGAGCTATATCCTGTAGGGAGGCTCACCTGCAGAGAGCCTAAGAACTCCGATGAGCACGTATATTCCGTGTTGATGCGGGAGGTCACTCTCAGTCAAGAAACTCTGTATTCAACATCTGGAAGTGCAAACCGATCCTTGATCAAAACAGTGACAAGCAGGGAGCACTTGTGCCAAGTGGGCTGGCTACTGCTGACTGTCACTGCATGGGAGACACAAAGCCCAGTGTGTGTGTATACACTTACCAGAACCATTCACTACCAAAGCTGGGCACGGAGAACACTCCCCAGTGGATGAAGATGCCGAACTTGGCCTGGTCGAACCAGGCTGGCAGCGGGCGTCTGTCCAGAGACTCCCACGTGGGGTCGTAGCGAGGGGCTCTCCTGGCCCTGCATGGCAGCGTCAGGAGCAGCAGCAGCAGCAGCGGCTGCAGGAGCATCAGGAGCCCCGGGCGCATGCGCGCCAGCCTGGGGGGTCTTCGGGGAACTGCAAGTCACCAGGAAAGCCGGGGACCTTCTCTGTCAGAGGCTGCCTAGCCCTGGGCTTCCGTCTTCTGCTAAGTGTGCTCTGCCCCTGTCACCTGACCAAGACCGGCTTGGTCAGATGACCGCTGCGGTCTGGAGTAGGGAGTGGCTGGGAGCTCTAATGAGCTCTGATTGCCTGAGGGCCCCAAGACGGTTGCATTTCTCAGGTGCACAACCGAGGAAGTCAGTTTCTGCCTTGCCTCGGCATTTTTAACAGCTCTTGGTTCTGTTTCCCAGTCAGATCTGATCTACTTAGCCAAGACGCCCTGTTTGTCTTCCACTTAGACCTCCCTCCCTCCCGCGGGACTCATAACAGAAACCTCTCAAGAGGTCAGCGCGACCTCCAGGCCTTGGTGGCTGTATGTCAGAGCTGTATGCCCTACTGTGGGACTGGAGCCTAAGACAGGAACCTCGTGGGCTACTCCTCCTGGCCCAGAACTTTTGAGGAAGCTCCCATGACCCTCAGCCTTTGAATCTGCCTCTACCAATGTCGAATTTGAAGCAGATAAAATCCAAATTTTAGGTTCAGCCAATCTGGGCTGAGGTAGAGATTTTTGCTTTTCGACTCAGGCTCTCGGTATTTCTGACTTTGATGTCTAGTGGAACAAACTTTTCTGAGAAATTGCATTAGGAAACTAGGCAATCTGAGTAGAACGTACATTTAGGAAATTTGCATCTAAGAAGCGTTTGGGAACCTACTGGGTTGGTTGATTGTTTGCCTGGCTTTGCAGGAAGCCCTGGCTTCTATTCTCCTCACACCAAATAAAACCAGAGTAGTGGTAAACACAGCAGCGTGGACACGGAAACAGGAGGATCGGGGTCCAAGGTCATCTTTGACTACATAGAGAGATACATGAGACACTGTTTCAAAAATCAGGAAGGGAGGGAGGGAGGCCGAGAGGGAGAGAGAGAGGGAGGGAGGGAGGGAGGGAGGCAGAGAGGCAGGGGATGAAAGTACTATCTGGAAGCTGTAATTAAATAATAAATGTCCTAGAGTGTTCTCTCTCTCTCTCTCTCTCTCTCTCTCTCTCTCTTTGTGTGTGTGAGAGAGAGAGAGACAGACAGAGACACAGAGAGAGACACAGAGAGAGGCACAGAGAGAGAGAACACGAACCTGCAGGTAGACTTCAAGAAAGGAACGAGTCACTTAGAATAATCATCAAAGTACATTTTCAGGAACTGTATTCTGAAGTTGTTCAAATGCCACCAGCCTAAAGCCAGACTCTCCACTGCTTCTGTATTAGCAAAACCCCCTTATCCTTCTGTGGCACATTTCAAATGCTACCTCTTCCAGGATGCTTTTTGCCATAAGCATTCCTCGGGTAACATCCCACTTCCTCCCGTGTGCCTCCAAGTGACACTTTATCCTAACCACTAACGCAGGAGTCCACAGGTGGTTTTGAAATTGGGTGGCCAGAGATCCCAACCCCCTTAGCCTGCAAGTCTCTAGAGATCATTTACGACATCTTTTTTAGTGTCATGCCTTTATGAGCAGCAGAGCCTGGCATTGAGCAACACTTACAATGTGTTTCCTGGAGCTCCTCAGTTTACTGCAGTTCTTGCTGAATGAACAAAGAAGGAAGCGACACTAGGTGGCTCTTGCTTGTGGTTCTCTCTTCTGCACAGCTAGGAGCAACAGAGACCACTGCCTCTCCACAAGTGGGGACACTGCTTCTCTGCAGTCAGATGTCTCCGCAGAACCTCAGAACCGCTGTAAGATACCTGGGAAAAGCAACTTACAGAAAGAAAGGTTTCCTTTGGCTTAATGTCACAGTGTCTGTTGTGACATTAGAGGAAGGCATGGTGGCAGGGGCGTGGCAGCTGGTCACTTTGTATCTATATCCAGCAAGTGGACAGCCATTAATGCTGATGATCAGCTCATTTTCTCCTTTTTATTTTTCTGTCAGACCTCAACCTATGGTACGGTACCACTTATAATTACCATAGGCGATCACTGCAGCATTTTGAATAAGAATAACCCCCATTGGCGTATATATTTGAATGCTTAGTCCATGGTCAGCGAAACTGTTTGAGATGTCTTAGGAAATGAAGCCTTATTGGAGGAGATGTGTCCCTGAGGCTGAGCTTTGAGGTTTCAAAACCCCGTGCCATTCCTAGTTAGTTTTCTCTTTCTCTGCTTATGGGTGAGATGTAAGTTCTTAGCTACTGCTTCACTGCTGTCTGCCTGCCTGTCTGCTGCCATGTTTTCCTACCACTGTGGTCATTGTTTTAGTTGGGGCTTCTAGTAATGTGATGAAACACCATGACCAAAAAGCAAGTTTTGGAAGAAAGATCTGATGTCAGTCCTGTACTGGCTCCCTGATTGCTGGCTGAGTCTCTGTGAGCCCCATGAGCCCAGGTTGGTTGATTCTGTGGGTTTTCTTGTGGTGTCCTTGACCTCTCTGGCTCCTACAATCCTCCCTCTCCATCTTCAGCAGGGTTCCAGCAAGCTGCACCTCAGGCTTGACGGTGAGTCTCTGCATCTGTTTCTATCAGAGAGCGTGAAGGCTCTCTGATGACAGTTGGGTTAGGCACTGATCTGAGTATAACAGAATAGCATTAGAAATCATTTTCTACCTAGGTCTCTGGGCTCTCCAGCCCCTGGTTTCTAGGCCCTCCTGGCAGTATCAGGAGTAGGCATGGGACTCAAGATGCACCGGTCATTGGTTGGCAATTTTTAGACCACCTTTACCTCAGGATACCTTGTAGGCAGAAAAAATTGTAGGTCAAAGGCTTTGTGGCTAGGTTGGTGTAACAATTTCTCACTGAAAGTCTTGCCTGCTGCGAGCTGACCTTATGGAGACATTTTCTTAAACAAGCATCCCTCCTCTCCAATAACGTTAGTTTGTGACATAAAATTATCCAGCACAGCCATAGACTCTAATCTTCTGGAATAATGAGTCCCAAATTAAATGCTTTCTTTTATGAGCTGCCTTAGCCATGGTGGTTTATCATGGCAATAGAAAGGTAACTAAGACCCCCCACCTTAAGGAAAGCCAACTCACAGACCTGCTCTGAGGTTTGTCTCCTAGTTGAATCTAGACACTAACAAGTTGAAAAATCAATATTAACCACCACAATTGGGCTCAAAAATCTGATGTGCTATGAACTACCACTGTATTGGCCCCAGTTTCACTCAAAACAATGACAGACCAGTCTTAAAACCTAGTCTTAAAACCTCCAAACAATCTAATCCAGTGCCTGCTGATCCCAAAGGCAGAGCAATAGACCTGCATCTTATTTTTTCCCCAAAGCAAGGGTTCAATGAATACAGAATACCCTTTAATTTTGTATCATATGCTGAGTGAGGTCCACTTATGGTGACAATGCTGTACTAGGGCACCAAGTGAACCCTATATAACGAAGTATTTTATCTTCTGATGATTATTTTAGCATGTATAAATTCCTGTAGTATTTCAGGTTAAGATTGACCACCAGATCTGAGCCCTTTATATCATTTATTTCACATCATCATATGTCCGGGACATGGAAGGGTATCCTGGTTCTTGGGTTGTGGGTTCAGCCATGTCCCCAGAACCCAGGCTCCTGTCACGAGGTCTAATCTCCATTCAACCTGCATGTGGGGAGCCGACAGAAGGCGGCTATCATTCTTGCAGCCATCTTGAGCCATATACTCTTACAGAGTATATTAGCCTACAACAGCTGAGCACACTCTGATAACATCTTGTTTTAGATACCCAGGATCTTCCCTTGGGTGTGTGAGACTTAAAGCTGTGATTTAAAGCCGAGACTTAAGGGCATGACTTAGAGATCAGATTTAGAGACAAGGCCTAAGGGCATGACTTAAAGGCGAGACTTAGAGGCGTGGCTTAGAAGTGAGACTTATAAAAGGCGAGAGGCAGACAGAAGAGTTCAGTACAACTTGGAACTAGGAACTAGGTTAGAGAGTACAACTTAGAGTGAGTTATTAGGCATTAGGTGGAAGACACTTGGACTAGAGAACTCAGAAGAAAGCAACAGATTATTAGGCATTAGACATTAGGCACTTAGCACTTGGAAGAAGTAACTTGGAACTTGGAGGCACTAGGGACTAGGAACCAGGGACTAGGAACTCAAGACTTGGGACTTGGAGAGAATAAGAGAGACTGAAGAATAAACGGGATTGAATCACACTCTGTCTGGTCTCCATTCTTCAAGTCCGTCCTCACTTTCTCTCTTGCTGGACCTGGACCCTCAGACTGGAGCAGCTTGAGGCAGTGCAGGCTCTAACAGTTTAGCCCTCAAGGCTTTTGGCAGTGTGGGTTCAACACTGACAGAGTGGCCCGTGACATTTTGGCCCCCAAACATAGGGCAGCTCAGGCCGCAACATTTTTGGCGCCTAATGTGGGGCAGCTCGGGCCACAACACCTGCACCCTTCAATCACATACACAGGTGGAGGGCGTCAGGAACAGGCCCCAGGCCCTAGAGAGATTTACATACTAATAAGGTACCTGAAGGCCAGAGGGTGGAGCCAATTAAGCATTTCTCCCCAGCCCCTCCCCCCTCTTCCCCTCCCTATTTAACTCAGGTTCGCCTTGGGTTTTATGGGGCGCACATACAGATTCATCCACCATCCGCCATACCAATAAACCAGTTTTGGAAAACCAAGGACTTCCTCGTATGTTGGGGCCATGCCGTGAGGAGCCATGAAGAGGCCTTTACTAAGCAGCTGGGCCTAACTTCCAGCTGGAGGAACCCAGGGCCTTCCCAGCCAACTACACACAGCATGGAGTGAGGAACCCTGCGGTTCCCCAGCCATTTTTTCCTACAACATATATAATGCATATACTATCATATATACCATACATCATATATCATATATATTAGGTCATTTATATCATTTTATATAAATGCAAAGAAATGTTGAATTAGTACATACAATCTTATCCTAAAATCATAGTCAATAGGAAATACTAAAAATGTCACAGCCTTTACTTAGTGCCCTTGAAGATTCAGGGAAGCCCTAAAATAGCAGGTTGGGAACTACGATTATAAAGAACATCAAATTGCATTGGAAATGAGAAAGAGGAAGAGATTCTAGTAGAGGTGTGTATCTGTTAAATGACAGAAAGAATGAAATCTGTGATATGATTGGGACATGGTCCCTGATGCACCTACTTTTAATAAGGATTCTCAAAACCTTCAATGCCCCCTTCTCTTTCTAGCCCATCATCCAAAGATAGGCGAGAAAAGATGGTAAATAGGACAGGGGGATGTGGACCTGGTTAGAAGGAGTTCTTTGGGGCTATTCCAACTTTGTTTGTCAGGACACCAGCAGTCCAGTTCATTAATGTCAGGATACCAAGCAGGAATCAGCAGCAGTGGTGTGATCCAACAGAAACAGCCAGGCCTCCTCTGAATCAACAGAGTCAGCAAGAATGAGCAGAACCAGTTGGAACACCAGGAAAAGTTCTTTGTCGTGCTTCTTTTAATAAACTGAAGATCAGGGAGACCACCGAAGCATTGCAAGGCTAGGTATTCAAGTGTGCTATCACTGTCTGCTGAGTCCTATTTATATTCTCTCCAAACACCACATGTCCTCCCAAGGGTCTTGCCTCAGCAAAACACCATGCGAGTCTGTGTCACATGACACATCTAGAAACTTCCACTTCAGCCTACCTGCTGTAGACTCCATTTCATCTTTTGAGGGCTAATTCTTTGCCAGCTCGTCTTTGTGCTTAGAGCCTCTGCTCACTGAACAATAGAACCACAGCTCATGGAAACTTCCATTCTGCCCTTGCAGATGCCAAGGAGGATCACAAAAAATCTGAAAACACTAGATTCTCCAGGTATGATGCATGACTCATTTAAAAAAATTCTTTAGGGGAGTGTTGGACATTGGTAGGGAGCACAGCTAAGGAGTTCTGGTGTGACCTTTGGCAGATATCACCTTGAGGTGCCAGATGAAAGAATCATGAGGGCTTTGTCCCTATATCAACAGATAAGTCATTCTGGGCAGCAATAACCTGTTGACAACTGTGGGTAGGCAGGGTGCCTGGGCAGAAGAGGTTGGAGATTGGTGGATGAGGGGTAGTTCTCCATAAATTGTTGTTGCTGCCAAGAGGAAGCAGTCCTGACATTACCATCCTTGGAGATGTCACCAATTGCTGAGGGTGAAGCTGACATTAGAGTAAACCTCTGGAGGATCCATCCACTCTGGATTTGTGTGCGTGATCTGGATGGCAGCCACCAGCCAGTATCAGCACTTCCCAGAACTGCTTTGAAGTGGGCAGTGGAAGAAATGAGAGGTTCGCTTCACAGCTGACATCAGCACACACACAGATGCACTCTGTGTCTCTCTCTCTCTCTCTCTCTCTCTCTCTCTCTCTCTCTCTCTCTGGTAAAAAATCTCTGAGAACCTAGCTGAGCCCTGTCCAGTCTTTATTCGTTAAATAACCCAGGTTTGTGACAGAAAGTTCAGTCTTTTGCTAGCTCATGGGAAGGGACAGAAAAGTAAGGAGGGTATAAGCAAAAGCGTTACAAAGGGGGAAAGGCACCAAGAACACAGAATCGGGGCAACCAAGCTACTGGGTTAGCAGGACTTCTGGTGGAAAGGCTCACCTGTGTTAGACTCTGTGTCATCCTTTGCCAAGCTAGTCTTTGTGCTTAGAGCCTCTGCTCACTGAACAATAGAACCACACAGTGTACTAAAGCTTCCACTGTGCACAGTGGTGAGCTAGTATTACCGTGGCAGTCAGAGAAGCATGAGGAGCTTTCAGGAAGTGCATTTCTATCCTGGCTTCCATTTTAGACTCCCATGGCAACTTACAGGCTGATAGGCAAGGTTAACAACCTTAGAGCCGTGTTAGACACAGCGCGGCTGGTTTTCTAGCTTTCCTGGAATGACTTTGATGTCTGAGTGACACATATTGGAGTCAGAGTATCTGGAAACAGAAGAATTCTTGCCCGAGTGGCTCTCCATGGCAGGCTATCTTTTCCAAAGAGTAGTGTTCAAAGCCACAAGTCAGAGGAATTCAGCTCACTCCTGGCTCTACCCTGCAAGATTATGTATCCTAGCAACTTCAGGTTTCGTTTGGGAAGAACTAGAGGCAAGGTGTAAGCATTTCAGGACCAGAGGAGGCAGGAGCAACGTGCTCCTTACACCACCCGGGGGATGCTGAGGACCCCTATGCCCAACATGCCTGACCAAAGTGCAAGGCCTGGCAAGGCATCTTCAGTACTGAGCAGTTCTGTCCCAGAGGGGGGAAAAAAAAGAATATTTTCTAATGGGACTGCTTCACTATCAGTATTTGTCCAAATTTAGTACAAATTGAACAATGACATATGCCACCAAGTAAGTATATGTACATGCTGTGCCAGGCTGCTAGGCAAACAGCTCAGCAATAAATACAACAGAAGATGCACGTTTTCTCTTTCCCACAACAGGCAGCCACCGGTAAGGGGAGAGAGGTCTCCATCACATGCCATGTGCTTCTAATGACCCTTGTGACTTAAAAAGGCAACACCTCCCTCTGTACCAGTCAGAGTAGGCAGGGGAATTTCTGCTAGCCAGCCCTGGTTAGGAGGAGGAGGGAGGAGGTCAGGCCTCAAGAGGAAGAACAAAGGGAAAAAACTGTTGGAGAAATGAGACACGAGGAACAGCGTGGGCATCTTTATTTCAAAGGAAGAAAAAAGAACTTAACACAGCAGAAGAGAGCTGGAAAAACATGAAAAGGTGTTGGGAGAAACAAGGTGACCCAGAACTGATGTCAAAAAGCAACTGGAAATGAAAGAGAAGCAGATCATACGGAGGAGCTCTGAGACTCTAGGGTGAAGACAAAAACGTTATTCAGGAGCTCTAAGACTCCAGGGTGAAGACAAAAACGGTATTAAGACTAGAAGGAAAGCCTCATGAGGAACCAAGGGGCAGTAGGACAGATAAGAGTGAAACCTAAGGCTAGACTAGACCTTCATCAAGCTTGCCCAAGAGAGCTGTAAATGTCCGGAGTGCGCATGCCTGGGAGACCCCGTGCAAAGAGCCGGTAAATAAGAATGAGAAGGAATGAGAAAGGACTTCCCCAAGGCCCAGTGACTGCTGACTGCTTCTGAGGGTGGGGAGGGCATAGATTCTCTAGTGTGCCCTCAGGCCTTTCCACCCTCACCAGTTCCCGAATAATGACTCTGAGACTTAATTATTTATGGATAAATGCCTAGGTCTTAAGCTTTGGCTTTTTCCTGTTAGCTCATAGCTCAGTTATTCCAATTAAACTAGTCTAAGTTCTGCCGAGTGGCTGGTTACCTCTACTCAGTCATATGTTGGACTTCCTAGAGTCTGGGTGACAAATCTTCTCGAGCCTCTCACTTTCTCCCAGAGTTGTAGCTCTCACTCGGACTTCCACCTCTTATTTCCTGCCTTTTGCTAATAGGCCATTATCTTTTTATTGACAGGTGATGCTTCCACACAGTACACAAGAAATTGTCTCTACACTCTAATGCTAGAATGTCCTTCTCAGTGAGCAGTCCACCTGAGCATAAAGCATTGCAAAGGTGCACAGTTGTGTGATGTCACACGTGGGTCATCTGCCTCCCTCTCCTTTAGAAGAAAAGCAGACTGAGGTCATTGAAGCAGAGGACAGGTTAAGAATCTCTGGGCTGTGGCATGCCTCGCACTTTGGCCTCCACAGACTGCTACTGCCTCCATAACAACAAAAGAGTAAAAAGTATTGGGGTGGAGCTCAATTGATACAGAGCATCACTGTCGTGCATGAAGTCCTGGGTTCGATCCTCAGCACCGCATTCACTGAACGGGGTGGCTCGACTTGTACAGTTCAGCACACAGGAGAGGAAGACAAAGGAGCAGAAGTTCAAGGTCATTCTCAGCTAACTAGTGAGTTTGTGGCTAGCCTGGGCTATACAGAAACATGACTTCAAAATGTAAGCACACACATACACATAGGCACACACACATGCACAGGCACAGACACACATATATGCACAGACACACAAATACACACACACAATATTGACATACAGGTGGATAAAATAATGTGTTACATTTTCTTTTATGTATCTTTTTTTTTCAATTCTAATTTTAGAATAAATCAAGTCATTTCTATGGGTCTCTATGCACAGAGCCTTTAGAGCCCAATCGATAAGACGATCCTAATAACTGAGAGTCACAAAATAATAAGTTCTAAAAATACGCTGAGATTAAATTAAATATTTATATTAATATGAGGCAGGTTAAGTGCATTCAGACAGCAGCAGCTGGATGCAATGGTCATAAGAAGTACATAATTCCAGAGCGAGGCGGGTTTTAAGGCGCTGGCTGGTATGTGTTATTTTTGCATGCAATATGATAGGCACTGTTCCATGTGGATTTTTTTTTTTCATTAAATCCCCATAAGATACCTTCAAGGTTTATAATTTCTTCCAAATGGTACTGCAGGAAAACATTTACTGGGCCATAAAGATGGCTTAGTGCCTAAGAACACTTATTGCTTTTTCGGAAGCCTCAGGGGTGGTTCTCAGGACCCACATGGCAGCCATCTGTAACTCTAGTTCTAGGATGATCTGATGCCCTCTTTTTTTGTCTTCAGAGACAATGTATGCACCTAATGCATATACATACATGCAGGTAAACATTCATACACATATAATAAAATCAAAAATAGTTATTGTATGTACGGGTGATATATATATATGTATATATATATGTATATATATATATATATATATACACACACATATATATATATATCTCACATGCATCACGGCACACATGTAGAGGTCAGAGGACAACTTTCAGGAGTCACTTCTCACTCTCTACCATGTGAGCTCCAAAGATCCAAATAGGTTGTCAGCTTCAGTGGCAACTACGCTTGCCAGCTAAGCCACACTGCGCTTAAAAGATGCCTTTATTATTCTTGTTCTACACATGAGGATAGAAGCACAGAGACTTAAGCTCTCTCCTATAATGAGAATCTTGGTTTCTTTAAAGACCAAGCAATGTTATGCAAATGTTTTTGTTTTGATCCCAGATGTGGGATATAGGGTTGCTTACGATTGTCCATATCTGCTAACTATGGTTTGTCTCGTGCTCTAGGAGGGGCGTGATTTTTACCAGCTGCAGAGAGTTTACATTTGGAATTCTGTGGACTCTTAAGAGGGTATAAATGTAAGAGCCCAGAGAGGGACTGTGACTGCTACTGCTGTTCCTGCTGCTGCTGGTTGCTGCTGTTGCATTTGTTGCTTTTGCTATCGCTGGATTGCTGCATTGTTGGTTGCTGCATTGTTGGTTGCTGCATTGTTGGTTGCTGGTTGCTGGTTGCTGGTTGCTGGTTGCTGGTTGCTGGTTGCTGGTTGCTGGTTGCTGGTTGCTGGTTGCTGGTTGCTGGTTGCTGGTTGCTGGTTGCTGGTTGCTGGTTGCTGGTTGCTGGTTGCTGGTTGCTGGTTGCTGGTTGCTGGTTGCTGGTTGCTGGTTGCTGGTTGCTGGTTGGGGATATTCTACCAACTACAACTGGACTGGCCCTTGAGAAACTCAATGCCTCTAATCAGCAGGAAGTAGTCTAAAGAGGTTTGTACCCCCTTTCCTCTCTCGTCTTCTTTCTCACCTACCTAGTGTTGGATGGTTGGAAGGAATTGGGGTGGAGAAAGGTGGTAGGTATAAGAACCCAATAAAGTGACCCTAAAAGTATAGCTACATGCATCAAATAGCCCAGAGCCTGCATTGCCATCATACTGTTAGATGGAAAAAAGCCATGTAAACTCTTGTGTTGTGTGAATGAACCGTGCACTCCTTCACTCGCCCATCTGACCATTACTTTTTTGTTTTGATATTTAAAAATACAGTTCTGCAGCCTTCATTTTGTGCAAGACACTGAGCCAGGCAAAGGGAAGTGATTGTTCATAGCTCTACCTCTCACATGTCACCTCTCTAGTGGACTTGAAAAAAATAGCCTTCTAAATATTATGTTGCAAGCAGGAGTTCGTATGGTGAAAGGCAGGATGCCCTGGAAGCTTATGTCATGAGACCCTAACTGAATCTGGATCAGAAAGAGCTTCCTGAAGAATTAAAGTTTTGATTGAGGCCTTAAAGATGTGTAATTGGGCAAAGTGTGGAGTGAAGGTGTTCTGGACAGGGTCAGCACTCTGGATTACCTAATCCAGAAGTAAATTACCTAATCCAGATGCAAATTACCTAATCCAGATGTAAATTACCTAATCCAAGATGTAAAATCACTTTTCACAAACCTTCCAAAATGAAGACAGAAGAAACTCCCGAGGAGATGCTGGTGTGACACAGACAGACATGTGGAGATTTGAACAGGGGAAGTGGTTGGGAAGAGGGATAGGTTCAAATCAATGACATTTCTGTAAACAAGAATGACATAAAATATTAAATAAACCTTTAATAGCTTCCTGGGGAGGCAGACAGAGGAGTTAATCATTTGGAGAACCTGAGGGCTGGTTAGTGGAGTAAGACGGTCCTGTCTTGTGGACATTCTGAGAAGAAATTGTTATGACATTCTTATGACCAAAAGCCATGTAACACTGAGTTCTATAGAGCTGTCTTAAGGTGACGTGGTGCTAAACATAAATTACAAGGTGTGCAGTGGCCAGGTGATGGCCACTTGAAGGAGACGCTCTGCTCTCCAGGTTGGTACTAAGCTGGAAACCCCCTTCCCATAATTATATGGAGAATTTCTTGGGACAGGATGTGGCTGCATGTGTGACACAGAGGACTGCAATGACTCAGGGCTTGCACTTAGAGGACTGCATCCTTTGACTTTGTCATACACCTGCTTCATGCACAGGTACAGACACATTGGGAGATTATCAGAAGGGATTTTGTGCATGCTCTCCTGGGGCAGGAGGAGCACATGGCAGCCTGGGCTGTGAAACAGCAAAATGACAACAAAACAAATCCCATTTCATTCATTCTAAGGTCAATAACATAATTTTATGGCCCATATTATCGTCTCAGCCAGAGCTGCTCGGGGGTTCGCATACGAGAATGTAAGGCCATCAGTGGGGGATTTTCTGTCTATTTTATTTTCCCAATTTCCTCTGACTATTACTTTTATTCATGGAGAGTAAAAAAAAATTAAAACTCAACACCAGGTAGGTCAACATCAATTAGTGGAGTAAAATGGGGTTGCAGAAATGGAGCATTTGTTACAATTTTTGGAACATACTATGGACTCTTGCTTATTACAGAAGCCAAGGTACTAATTAATATAAAGCAGGGGAAAGAGTGGTCCCAAAATTGTGTTACTTTTGTTGAAAACCAACCAACCAACAAACAAATAAAACACACTTGAGACTCCTACAGCTTATTTATCGATTTCTGAATTGCTTTGGATATTCAGAAAGTAGGTTTTCTGGAAAAACTCTTAGTGCACAGTGCTTGCTGCACAAGTCTGTTGATCTGAGTTCAGATCCCCAGAACCTACTCAGAAGCTGGGCTTGGTGGCAGAGGTCTGTAATCTCAGTATCCCAATGGGAAACAGACAGAAAATCTCCTAGAAACTTTCTGGCTGGCTAGCTTATAGCATGCAGTGCAACATCATAAATAAGGAGCCCCTGCCTCAACGAAGTAGAAAGCAAGAAGTGACAACCAGTGCTGTGCTCTGACCTCTACACATGTGCTATGATTGCATGAACGCACCCACAAGCCCCTGACACACATCATACACTCACACAAAAATAGTTTTTAAAGATGTGCTAAAATATAGCAGGATTTTTTCATATTTTTGTTCTATTTACTTAAAGTCTTAGCTTATTAAATGTACTCATTCAACAAAAAAATTTTGAACCACTGCCGTAGGATAATGTATGTCAAGTCCAGGAGGCTTAGGGCTTAACTAGAGGCTGCTGTTGACTTTAAAGAGTTGTCTTTCAGCCTAGGAAAGGTGAGTTCATGTAAAAACAATTAAAAGGAAATTTGGAACAAAGTCACAATTACTGACAACTCGCAGGGCCATGAGACCCCCCAATCCCCAAGCAGAGCAGAGAAAACTGCTGTTTCCAGGGGACTGGTTTTGCTTGTTTCACTTGTATCTGTTTACTACCCATCACTCTGTGGGACTTCCTTATGATTACAGTCCCAGCCACTGAACACGAGAGAGGCTGAGACAGTGTTTGAGTAGCTTCCCCAAAAGGCTCTATGCTATTTTCTAGGGAATGGAATCTCCGTGATCATCAGTGGTCATAAGGAGTCATCGTCAGGGGTCACATGTCTGGTAGCGTTCCTGAATGCCAACATGCTCCTATCCCAGAAGTCAGGTCTTTCACTTCACACACATGGCTGCCTTCCAGAATTCCAGGGCACTGACCCATGGCTAGGTTTGGAGCAGATTCTTCACTGGCTCGGGGCGTCTGTTTTGTCCTTCCCCTGGAGTAAGGACTCAATGCCAAAAGAAGAATGTTTATCTATTTTTTTTTTAAAACCTTCAAACACAGATGTCTTACCAAACCCCCTTCAAACATGGATATTGTAACTCTACTAAATCTCAAAGGAGGTGATTATCCATGCTGCATCCTTGAGGCCCCATGGCATCTTCAGAGGCACACATACCCACAAACCTCTCAAGGTGCCATACCTACATTTCTAGCAGTGGGCAGAACTAAGTGAAAGTACCCAAAAAAACCACACAGTACGGGGGCATTTATGGGCCAGTTTAGAAAACTCGAGCTTTTTTGACAAAGAGCAGATCAGTGGTTGCTTGAGGCTGTGAGTCAGGAGAGAAGGACCACTGGATCCAGGAAGAATCTTTTGGGGGTGGATGCTTTCACTGTCTTCATCATGGTAGTTTCAAAGCTCTGTCCATCCACCAAAATGCAGCAAATGTATTTTGAAGTAGATAAAACCTATCGAATGTAAATTAAACTAGATGAATTTGAGTTTTAAAACAAGAAGAGGAGCTATCACTCAAAGGGAAAACCAAAAGATTGCATATATATATATATATATATATATATATATATATATATATCCACAATACAAAGGAAGATATTGAAGAGGGTTTCATTACTGTCAAGTTAAATATGTGAGAATGCTAATGTACTTTCTACACGAGGTCCAACATTTCAATGTCATTCTTGTTACCATCTAGCTAAGAGAATTCTGACATAATGCTTCCTTTAAAAAAAAAAAGTAGAACATGTTATTCTAAAGGTAGTCAGCAATAGTTACATCAAAACCAAGAGTCAGCTGCATATTTAACAGTAAAATTCCAGAGGCATCTCAATATAATTAGAAAAAAACTGTTTATTATTAACATTTTCTGGAAATTCTGGCTCAAAAATAATTCATTATTAGGAGGGGGAGAAAAATGACACGATAATCCATGTCTGTAGTCTGAGCACTAGGAAGTAGAAGCGAGAAAATCAAGAGTTCAAGGCCAACCTCGGTTGCAAAGTGAGTTCAAGTCTGGGCCATTTGAGATCTGATCTCAAGAGAAAAACAGGAGGAGGAAGAGGAAGAAGAAGAGGAGGAAGACAAAAATACTTTAGGCTACCACTGTATTTGGCAGCATGAACCTAGGAGAGTGGAGCCTACAACTGAGTTGGACTAAAATCTCTTTCAATAGCCAGCTTTATTTGGGGCATCAGACAATTTATATTCTGAGGGCTAAGCAGGATCATGTGAGCAACGTTCAAGTTGTCCACAAAGTTCAATGGAGTTCAAGTTGTGTACAGTCATAAGGGCAAAGTCACATACATTTAAGATTGCATACAATCAGGAGAGCAGGTCACATGGGTTTGGGCTTATACACCCAGGATAACTAATGTTTGGAAACACCATTCTGAATAACAATGGATAAGATGATGGGTAATCTGGAGTGAAAGCCACTTCTTTTATTTCCCCTGGAAGGGGCATCAAAACACAACCCAAGAACAACCCATGCCATGGAGGAAGCCATCACAAAACTCTTGTCTTGTTTACTTGGAGATTTCTCCCATGGTCTGGGAAATCTCCTCACACAGCTTTATTCATAGACTGGGTTCTATCACCTTTACCTTTGGGTACTTGTGAGAGCTAAAGTTATGTTTTAAGTTTTAGTTACTGTGCCTAAGAGATCTATAAACAAAAATGTCTCTAACCTGTAAGGCCCACTTGCCCAAGGACAGATAACTTCCTGGGATGCTGAGTTTGTTGTTCAAGTAAGATAACAAGACTCATGTTTTCCCGTCTGTGAACAAGGTTGATTGCACCAACTGCACAGGATGTACATAGTTATATGTAGGTAGGAAGTATGTTGGGATGTATGCTTGTTCCCTATTGGATGAAGGTGGCAAGTATGTTACCTTGTGGGTTTTCTCTTTATAAGCACTGGACACAAAGAGAGAGGGAGGGAAGGAGGGAGGGAGGGAGGGAGGGAGGGAGGGAGGGAGGGAGGGAGGGAGGGAGAAGACAAAATGCTTTATAGCAAGACAGGTACCTGGCTGTTGCTAGGTAACTATTGGGCAGAGCCTAGAAGAAATGTTAACAATGACTCCAAGAGGATTTGTGGCCATTCTCTGGGAATCCTGAGTATGGACCTGGCTGGTGTCCTTGGTCTTTGCTAGTATTTAATAAAGCTTACTTCAAATTTGATTCCAAAATTGTGGTAGTGATCTTCTTCTTGTCTGACAGAATTAACATAATATGACTGATATGTTTTGTAAAACGTGGTCTGATGCTGTGGATGGGAGTGCCTTAGCAGGTAATGTAGAGGCATCCCCCCCCCCAAGGTACCAGCCATATGACGGGTCTAGTATAAAATAAAGTTTATTGGGGGGCATGAGAAGAGGGTAGAGGTTGAGAACGGAGTAGATGAAGAGAAAGGGGACAGAGAAGGACAGAGAAAGAGAGAAAGAAAAGGCCAGCCAAGAACACTTGGAGAGACTGGGGGTGTGGTGGTGGAGGGAAAAGACCAGAGAGAGAGAAAGAGGCCAGAGAGAGAGAAAGACCAGGAGAGGAGAGGAGAGGAGAGGAGAGGAGAGGAGAGGGGAGGGGAGGGGAGGGGAGGGGAGGGGAGGGGAGGGGAGGGGAGGGGAGGGGAGGGGAGACAGAGACAGACAGAGACAGACAAACAGGGGAGGAGAGGAGAGATGAGAGAGATGAGAGAGAGAGAGAGAGAGAGAGAGAGAGAGAGAGAGAGAGAGAGAGAGAGAGAGAGAGAGAGGACAAAATGGCCCTTTTACAGCAAGCCAGGTACCTGGTTGTTGCTAGGTAACTATTGGGCAGAGCCTAGAAGACATGCTAACAAGGACTCCAAGAGGGACTCTTAGAACTACAGAGTTCAGCCAGGTGCTGATTGGCAGTGATGTGGAAGCAATCATTTTCTTTGTATGAATCACTGTCTTGAAAGAGTCCATGAGCAAGCAACAGCAGCAATAATGTAAAATAGAAACTGACAGGCAACAATGGAGAGGCAGAGTGCATTTTCTACAAATATGAAATAATTATTGTCTTCTTGATAGCAGAAGTGCTCGTACAATCAATAAGGCTAAGCTCCCTGAGGGCTGAAAAAGACCAATTGTGGCTATCCAGTTCGCCCACATGGGAGACAATTAGTTACTAGGCACATAAGGAAATATTCAGTCATCAGATCTTATTTTAAATCTAGCTAAGTGTATTTGCCTTTAATCCCAGCACTCCAGAGGCAGAAGCAGGTGGGTCTCTGAGTTAGTGACCAGCCTGGTCGACAGAGTGGTTTCCAGGATAGCCAGGGTAACACAGGAAAACCCTAGCTCAAAAAACAAAACAAAACAAAATGCTAATCTAACAAGAAAACTTAAGACTTTTTTCCCCTCATAACTTAATTTTTTAAAAAGTATGGTATGCCAGCAAAGCATGGTGGGTAATAGCTGATACTGAGCAGGGTGATATCTTGTGAGGTATACTGCAAACTGCATACAGTCTGGGAAATGCAGTTTACTTGCCTTGCTGTTCTGAATAAATTTCATAGAAGTGAAAGATTATAGAGGGAAGCAATTCAAATACTTGTTCCTTCTTTGTGTAAATTCTTATTTCCTGGGACATGTTTTCTATCTATATTTGATTGCATTGTGAATCATGGCTTCTTTGTGTTTAACTCTTTAATACATCATCTTTTTATTTAATACATCTTTTTATTGATGAATGTTCCAAAGGAATGTTTAAATTTCTTTTTCTGAATACTTTGGAAATAAGACACAGTATAGACTAATTCGCATGGAGTTTTGCTGGTGCCGTTATGATGGACTAAGACTTAGATGTACCTGGGACCTCTGAAGAGGCCATATGCTATTCTGTGAGCCTGGCCTTCTGTCCTGCAGCTCTGAATGAGAAAAGATGTGATAGAATATATCTTGCAGAGCTTTGGAGCCCGGATCCCTGAGACTGCTGCTTGTAAGCTTTGTGTCTTGGGACAGCCTCCTCTTTCTCTGCCTTAACTCTTAAGCAGTAAACTAGTAATATGAGGTGTCTGTCTTGTACAGACTTAGTTAGGATTAAATGTGCTGTCCATGTAAACGAGAAGATGCTCACAGCTTTGACCACATCATGTAACTGTTAAATCATTCGTGTGCCAATGCCACATAGCTATTTATTATTGTATTATTATTATTATTATTATTATTATTATTATTATTATAGCTATGTCTAATCTCAAAAGGGTATTGAATAAAACAAGTTGCCATCATTTCTATTCCCTTAAAAAAATTAAAATTTAATGTCAAGCCAGAACATCTTCATGTGACACCTGCTTCTTTTCACATCTACCAGCAACCGATCCATATTTGGTATTGTCTCTGTTGTTTTTCTTTTTTTGTTAATGTTTATCTACTTATGTGTGTTGTGGGTGGTGAACACATATGTATGGAGTCAGAACACAACTGGTGGAAGTCAGTTTTCTCCTTCTACTGTATGGGGTCTGGAGATTGAACTTAGGCCTTCAGGCTTGGGGACAAGTGCCTTTGTCTGCTGAGACACCTCCCTGAACCAGTATTTGCATGTTTAAAAGCCTAGAGCAATTTTTATATACCCATATAAAATGTTTACACGTATGAGTGTTTCGATTGCATGTATGCCTGCATACCATTTGTATAGATGATACCCTTAGAAGCCAGAAGAGAATGTTGGATCCTCTGGAAATGGAGCTACATGCAGTTGTGGGCCACCATGTGGGTACTGAAAATCAAACCTAGGACATCTGGTCGGGCATTGAGTGCTCTTTATCAACGAGCCATCTCTCCAACACTAGAGTAATTATTTAAAATGTGACATGGCCTATGTCACTCTCCTGTTTCAAGTCCCCCGTCCACTTCTACTTGGACTAGAGGATGAACACTCACTGACATCTCTGTCACCTGTAGCTCAGCACTCTCTCATGACACCCAAGCCCTACTGGCTCTCCTCTTTGGCTCCTTTTGATCCTTTAGCCCGACATGGACTCCTTCTGCTGTGCTTCTGGTGTCTATGGTGTGACTTCAGTCTCTTCAAAGCTTCTGTCTTTAGACAGGCCTTCTCTGACCAGTCTGGCTAAGTCAATCGCCTTCTACATGTTTCCTAGCAGATCATCCTGGATATTTGCCTCTAAGTAGCAACTCATGAAAGCTGCCTTGCTTGTCTGTCGCTATGGTTTGATTATGATTTGTGTGCTTCTCCCGGGAGCCTCATGTTTCCAATCTAAGCCCTATCTATCGTCAGGGACCGAGGACATGGAAATTTAATCTGACTGTAGTGTTTGCAAATAGGGCCACTGGGAGGAGATTAGGATTGGGTAGAGTTACCAGGACAGAACTCCTATGATTGGGTTTTAATGGCTTTATAAGAAGAGGGAGAGAGACCAGAAGAGGCCCACAAATTCAGACTGGCTCTCTGTCTCTCACCATCGGATGTTTACATTATCTAGGACTTGGCTAGCAAGAGTGCAGTCTCAGACCCCTTGACCATGCACCTCTGAACCACGAGCCAAGGAAACTTCTTTTTGTTCTAACTCAGTCAATCCAAAAACACTAATACCTCAGCTGCCTTGCTTCAGCCTTCTTCTCTGCTCTCTATACAATGTACTTCCAGCACCCAAAACAGTTCCCAAACAATTCCCAAACCAAACCTCAACCTGGCAATCAAACCCTGAGGTGGAATGCGACTGAGGTACAGTAGGGCAGGAAGTGTATAAAAAAGTTACTCTGGCTTAGTTTTCTGCTGGTGCCGTCTCACTAGGAGGTTGAAGGTCATTTCAGCTACTTCCCCTTCCTTGGGAAATTTGAGCTTAAAGCAAAAAGATCAAACATTGTCAATACCTAGTGATCAAGCCCAAACCACCCTGCTTCGTGGTTATTCTTCTCTCCCCTCCCCCTTTAATTCTCATGCAGCTGGAGATGGGAAAAGATCCACGAAATGCAGGTCTGTCTCTGTCCTAGAGAGGAAGACAGACTGTTGCTTCCCGAAAGCCAGATGAGAATATTTCCGTATGTCTAAAGCTTTCCCCTGGTAATGCAAACCCTCAAGACAGAGAAGTTTAGAACAACAACATCACCATCATTATAATCATCATCAACAACAACAATACCACACACAGACACACACACACACACACACACCCCACACCGTTTGTCACCATTGATGAAAGTAGACTGGACTGTCCCCAGAGGGAAGAAAATTGAATGGGATCCCCGCCCCCACCTCCCCTTTACTTTCTTTCCAGGTACAACTTTACACACAGCAAGTTTCTCTTTTCAGCACACAATTCTGGGACTTCTGACAAATCCAGGCGAGCAGTCACCATGACGATCACATTTTAGAACAGTCCTGTTATCCCCAAAGGTCATCCTACTCCTTACTTCTAAGCAATTGGCAACTCCTCATCTATTTTTACTTATTTATTTATTTTTGGTTGTTTCTACAAATGTTAATTAAACTACATGGTATAATATGAAGCTGTAAATCCTTAGTCAGGCATCTTGTACTGAGTGGAATGCCAGACTCTTCCCATGATGCAACAATATGTCTTCTCTTCCTGTTGTTGAATAACAATCCTTGCATTGCTGTGCCTACCGAGTGGTCTTCTGTTTTCATGAGCACTAATAATGGTCGCATAAACACTTGCTTTCACAGCTTTGTATGGATGCAAACTTTTGTTTTGTTTGGATCCATCACTCAAAGTAGTGTCATTAGATCATAGAGTGTGTCCTGAACAGATTTCTCTTCTCTTCTCTTCTCTTCTCTTCTCTTCTCTTCTCTTCTCTTCTCTTCTCTTCTCTTCTCTTCTCTTCTCTCCTCTCCTCTCCTCTCCTCTCCTCTCCTCTCCTCTCCTCTCCTCTCCTCTCTTCTCTCTTCTCTCTTCTCTCTTCTCTCTTCTCTCTTTTCTTCTTTCTATCTTTCCCTCTCTCCGTCACTAGATTTGCTCATAAGTGAGTGTGTGTGTGTGGGGGGGGGGGGCATTTCCTTGATTAATGTCAGATGTAGGAGGATCCAGTCTGCTGTGGGTGGTGCCACCTAGAGGTAAGTGGTTCTGGTTCTGGGTTATAAAGATGGCAGGCCCGAGCTAGCCAGGAAGATCGAGTCAGTAAGCAGTACTGAGGGTCCCTGCTTCAGTTTCTGCCTCCAGGCTCCTTCCTTGAGCTTCTACCCTGACTTCTCTTCACAATGTCTGTAAGCAGTAAGGTGAAGTAAACCCTTCCTGCTTTAAATTGTGTTTGGTCACTGTGGCAATTTGAATGAGAATGGACAGCTTTGATAGGATTAAAAGGGTTAGGAGGTGTGGCCTTGTTGGAGTGTGCCATTGGATGTGAGCTTTGAGGTTTCAAAAGTCCATACCAGGCCATTTCTCTCCTCTCCTCTCCTCTCCTCTCCTCTCCTCTCCTCTCCTCTCCTCTCCTCTCCTCCCCTCCCCTCCCCTCCCCTCCCATCCCCTCCCTTCCCCTCTCTCTCTCTCTTACCCCTCTCTCTTTCTCTCTTTCTCTCTTTCCTCTCACATTCTTTCTCCCCACAGATGAGAATGTAGAACTTGCAGCTACTTCTCCAGCACCATGTCTGCCTATGTGCCACCATGCTCCCAGCCATGATGACAATGGACTAAGCCTCTGAAGATGTAAGCCAGTTGCTTTGGTCATGGAGCCTCTGTACTACAATAGAAGAACAACTAAGACACTCATGGTCTTCATCACGAAGAACAAATAGAGAGTGAACAAGGGCAAAAATACAGTTTCATCTCTAAGAAGCTACATCGGCATTTTCTAATGTGGCAGGGCCATTTTGCATTTCTACCAGCCACAAAGTTTAGTGAATTGAAGGGAAGAGCTGAGGAGCATCCAGAAATTTCAGACAGCTCTGGTTCCCAAGTAGTAAGGGGGACCTTTGGGATCTGAGTTTCCCTTTCAGCAGACAGTTGACGTAAAAGGAGATGGGGACATAGACAAGATAGTTCTGGTTGCCAAACTTCCCAGAACCTTGTATATGAAGCCTTGGAGGGCTCATCAAAGTCGCCGTGGCAAGGCTTGGAGCAGGTGACAAGAGCCATTGCAGAACTACCTGCCTTTTGAGGAAGACGAGAGAATCAAAAGCACCACTGTGGTTGACTTGCAACAGGGAAGTGCTGGCCTATTTTTCCAGACTGATGAGTTCAGAAAGTCCTTGTTTGGTCCAAAGAGGACTGGATTCTAGAATATGGCATTGGGGTGATCTTTGAAAGTGGAAATGAATTAAATGTGACTGAGATGAATTTAAAAAAATCATCATGTTTCCTTAATGTCTTAGAGTGGTAGACTTTGCTCTCACTACATGCCAGTCTTTAGGTTTGGCATCTGATAGACAATTTCTTCAATCTTTAAAGCAATGAAACAAATCAAATATATGCATCAAATGTCAAAATTGAAGCAAAAGATACTGATGGATCAGGTTATTATCTTCCCTAAATCTTTTTGCAGCAGTAGTTCTCACCTCCCTGATGCTGCAACTCTTCAATATACTTCCTCATATTGCGGTGACCCCCCAACCATAAAGTTATTCTTGTTGTTACTTCATAGCTGTAAACTTGCCACTGTTATGAATTCTAATTCAAATGTCTATCATTTCTGATGGTCTTAGGTGACCCTGTACAAAGGTCATGTGACTTCAAGGGGGTTTAGACCCACACGTTGAGAACCAATGCTTTACATCCTTTTTGTCATGGTGGACCACTCATTTCCCTACAAAGCTCCAGGCACATCTATCTATCTTCTCTCTACTGTTCCCTGCCATTCTCTGAGCTCGCCTCGTACCCCAAACTTTGACAACTGTCATCCTGCTCTGCTTCTGCAAATTTATCTATTTATTTTATTTCGTTTGTTTTTGAGACAGAGTCTATCAACCTAGGCTAGACTGGCTCTTTGGAAATCCTACTTTCTCAGTCTCCTGAGTGCTACGATTAAGATATGTGCCACCACTCCTGGCTCCATGGGTTTGTTTTTATAGACAGAAAAATAGAAGGGAGGAAAGGAAAGAAATGGGGACGAAGCTTCTTAAGTTGGCAAGCAAATACCATACGGGAAAATGTTGCAAACCCAGCCTCACCTTCAACATATTTTCATAGAGCTATGATGTCTTAGACCAAAAGAGCCTTAGTGGTTGTTTTCTCTATGGGATGATG
This sequence comes from Arvicanthis niloticus, assembly GCF_011762505.2. Taxonomy (NCBI): domain Eukaryota; kingdom Metazoa; phylum Chordata; class Mammalia; order Rodentia; family Muridae; genus Arvicanthis; species Arvicanthis niloticus. The sequence continues at coordinate 22,396,853 of NC_133436.1, read as the reverse complement.
TGGTGATTGGAATACATTTGACCCCCACAGACATGTGTTTGAATATGCTTGGCCCACAGGGAGTGACACTAGTAGAAGGTATGCCCTTGTTAGAGGAAATGTGCTACTGTCAGGGTGGCCTTTGAGGTCCTATGCTCAAGCTCCACCCAGTACGGAAGGGAGTCCTCTTATGGCTGCCTGCAGAAGATAATCTCTTTCTGCCTGCCTTTTGATCAAGATGTAGAACTTTCAGCTACTTCTCCAGCTCCATGCCTGCCTGGATGCTGCCATGCTTCTTGCCATGATGATAATGGATGGAACCTCTGAAACTATAATCCAGCCCCAATTAACTGCCCTTATAAGAGTTGCCTTTGGTTATAGTGTCTGTTCACAGCAATAATACCCTAAGACAGATGGCAGCGTATTTTCACTCCTTTTGTGGCATGACAGTATCCAAGAAGCCCAGTTCCTCAATTATCTGTGTAACTACCGGTTCCTGTCCGGAGGAACATCCTTTAAGAGCCTCCTCCAACAGTCTAGGTAACTCTTCCTGGTATAGACGGCATCTTCCATCTACAGTTCAGTGTTGCCAGTTACTATGGATTTATCAGTAATTACTTGTTAATGTCTAAATCCCCAATATACCCCACTGCTAGATTCATTGAGACCAGAGAGACACTGGCGAAACAAAGGCAGAAATCAGCCCTTTTGGAGCTTTGAGGCTCAGAGGCACCTGGGAAGCCAGATTCGTGCCCTTGTTGAAATGCAATCTCAAGTGAAAGGGACACTGAGAGAAATACGCATGGGTTTGTGGATCTGAGATGGGGTGGGGAGGCACAGAGGATGACCGAAAGGCTAGGGAGAATCAGCAAAGCTGCTCACACGGGGACACATGTCCTGAGGGTTGGAGGATAGTTATGGCCAGTTAGGCAAAATTAGGAAGGGACACCTGAGGGCCAAGAAATGGGAGTATGAAGGTATAACAGTGGAAAACAGAACAAAGGAAAGCAAAGCAAAGCAAAGCAAAACATGTTTTATTCAGGAACTATAGTGGAGTCTAAATGCTGTCCTAAACTTTGTCCCTGCAGTGATTGTGCATACTCTGCTCTCTAGCATAATTGTTTCAAGGACAGAATTTAGGACAGGATTCCAGAACACTTGCTTAGCATGGCCCAAAGAAAAGAAAAAGTCACCTATGTGTCCAGGATACTTGTCTTCAATGTGTCTATTTCTTTTGCTTCACATTGGGTCTCGATGCTAAGACCTCTCGAGTACTGCATCCCTCAACTCTACTCAAGGCCTTCCTGAAAGATTTTACACAGATGACCAGGGAGGTCCCAGGAGCTCTGTCAGAAGATTATTCAGTGTCTGTGATGAGGGCGGAGTAGAGGAAAGTGCCTGTGGAGGCAGAGACATCCAGGAGAGAAAAATAAAAGATGAAAATTACAATTAAGGAGGGAGTGGTGCATAAGTCACAGGAGGGAAGTGAGTTTGAAGAGTCCTAACGTCAAGAATGGGCTAAGCTAGACTGTTGTGCGGGAGAGCGACAGTTCAGCTTTTGGTGTGTTAGTGACCTCGAAGTGTGGTGGAAACACCAAGAATGGAGACTTGGGGCTGAGGGTGTAGCTCAGTTGCTCGAATGCTTGCCAAGCATACAGAGAGTCCTGGTTTGATTCCCAGTGCCACATAGAGAAGCTTTGGTGGCTTACAATTGTAAGCCCAGCTCCCAGGTGGTGAAGGTCAGAGGATCAGAAGTTCAAGGTCATCCTTGGCTACACAGTAAGTTAACAGTCAACTTGAGCTACATGAGACTCTGTCTCAAAAGAAGCGGTTGGGAGATGGCTAAGAGGTTAAATCTCTTGCAATATGAGTTTGAGGACTGGAGTTTGGATCCCCTAAACTCATGTAAATGCTGGGTGAGCATAGCAGCTTGTTCAAAATTCTGGCCTCAGAAATAGAAACAGGGATTCCCCAGAACAGGCTGGCTAGAGACCAGCCGCATCAGACTACTCTGGGTGACTGAGAGATCCTGAATCATTAAACGAGCCAGAAGAATGATGTGGCATGGTTCTCAGCATTAATCTCTGGCCTGTATAGGCACTTATACTCAGGGACATGTGCATCTATATGTGTGTGTTCCCATTTGTAAATATACATATGAACACTACCTACAGCCCTCATGCAAGGAAGGAAGGAAGGAAGGAAGGAAGGAAGGAAGGAAGGACAAAGAAGAAAGGGCCAATAGATCACTAAATGTTGGGATCCTGAGCTAAGACTGGGATGGAGGTGGCCTTTGGGGACTTGTTGGGAGCCGACTTTTAGCAGAGAGCAGCTATCATCTTTGCAGCCATCTTGAGCCATATACCCTGACAAGAGACTTGTTTTTCAACAGTCTACAACAGCTGAAGCACAGTCTGATAAACATCTTGTTTATCCCACCTATCTTGTTTTGCTGTTTAGTGACCCCAGCTGCATGGTGCACGTGGTAAAGAGTCTTTAGCTGTGCTTCCCTGCTTGTGCTTATAAATACCCAGGACTTTCTTGCAAGGGAGTGAATGAGAGACAGTAAACGAGACTTGACTACAGACCCTCTGGTTTGTCTCTATTCTTCCCCCCACTCTCTCTCTTGCTAGACCCTGACCTGTAGACCAGAGCAGCAGAGCAGTCCGGGACACTTTGGCCCCCAAGCGTGGGGCAGCTTGGGCTGGGGCAGAGACTCATCTCTGCACAGGTCAAAGCCATGGGTAAGATTTCCCAGGCAAAGTCTGTCAAAGGCAAAGATTAGAAGCATCGATGGTGGAACTCCAGGTAACTCGAAGTAATGCAAGCAAGAGGATGGGAAGGAGACAGGACTAGAGTCACACCAGGGGAGACGAGTGTTCTAGAAACCAGAGAGAAAGAAGCCAATGTTCAAGTGCTTTCAAGTCAGATCAAGCAGCAGAAAGAAGTTCTTAGGCTTGGGCATCAAGGAACAGAAAGAAGTTCCTAGGCTTGGGCAAATCTCTGAATTGATGGCTACCAACATCGCTCTACAAAGTAGTGAAATCAGAACTCACACTGCAGCTACAAGGGAAAGCAGAGAAAACAGAGAACAAAAGAACATGGGACTGGAGGTGTGGAAAGGGTGCGGGAATAAAGGGCATCAACTGAGGGAAGAGTACAGAGGAGGAGATACTAGCACAGTGCCTGGCTTATAAAAGGCACTTGGAAACATTTGAATATTTGAAGTGCTGAATTGCTAAACAGGTAACTAATGTAAAGATGCCAGGGAAGACTTCTTGGGTTCTAAAGCGTTTTATTAGCCATTTATCTTCACAACAGATGACACAGAAGATCAACCAAAGGATGGAGAGAGGCAGAACCTGAAGGATGTATGTATGCATACTCATGAAGCAAGCAACGGGAGAGAGATGTGGTATGTCTCCTGGGTGGCCACCTGGAATGCAACGAAGATCGGCCCCCAAGCTGGGGAGAGAACACCAGAGGACATGGTCAGAATATGAACACTCACAGCAGCAGGTGTGGGATGCAGTGGATGACAAACTGGCAAATGCGACGGCACGCTCCATTCTAATGTAAGGTTTCAGTGTTATACTCTCATGGACTAACCTAATTATGATCCGAAACAATCCAAGGGTGATTATTTGGGCTAAGTATAACCTCTAAGTGCCCCTGATACCCTATCACTGCCCTCTCTGAAACCACAGAGCTTTCCTCTCTTAAACCACACAAGAAACCAAGAAAGTGGAGTATGTTCAAAGTACCATCATTTGTTTTACATAATTGTGTGTGTGTGTGTGTGTGTGAGAGAGAGAGAGAGAGAGAGAGAGAGAGAGAGAGAGAGAGAGAGAGAGAGATGTGCATGTGCAGGACAACTTGGGGGAATCGTTCTCTTCTTCCGGAATGGAACAGGGACCCCCAAGCTCACTGTAGCAAACTCCTTTACCGACCCAGCAGTCCCACCTGGTTCTGGAGTAGTGCCGATTCTCAAACTGTTAGCAGGAAATAGTTAAAAGAAGTCCAGATGATTTCTGCTGACTGTGAAAAGATCCACTCCACTGCACCCCACCCCCATACACACAGAGTCGCTGTGAGAAAAAAAGCCTTTTGCAGCTTGCACTGTGAATACCATGACCTAGTTGTCAGGCCTTTTCAGTGCCTGTGTTTGTCTAGCTTTCCTCTCTTAGTTCTTGGTTCTCTTTTACCTTATCTTGGGCTTATTTTCTTGTTAAATGACGTATTCCATACGAATCGCACCTGAGGTATGGAGGGGCGTGGCGTTGTAATGGCTGACTGTGTCCTCCCTTCCCCTTTCTGTCTCCTTCTCTTCCTGCCGCTGTCTATGGTGCCTTGTGAAGCCCAGCAACGCGCCTCCTCTGTCAGAAACTTGCAATGATGGTCAGCTACTTAGCTCTCCTTTACAGCTTTGGGCCAGCTGCTACTTGGGGGACCTAACTGTGTGACTGATAAGGCTGAGATTTCAACTAGCAAAATTCAACGCCCCCTTTGCCAGGCATCCCGGCTGCTCTTCCTTTGAAAAGCATCCACTCAAACATCACAGCTATGACACTGATCTTTTTTTAAAAACCACGACCTTTGAGTCTGACCCAGCACAGACGGAAGCCCAAGAGGGGGTGGGGGCTGTCTCTGAGAGACAGAGAAGAACTTTTGACAAGGGCAAGAGGTGGTAGACCAGGGAGGATCAAAGGACCAGACTTCACAAGCGACTCCAGATCTGCCAGGAATCCTCCTGCAAACCCAGTGCCCTTTGGCTTCAGTGTTTTGCACCTGTAAACTATATATGACAGTCGTCATCGGGTCCTTGTCCTATTATATTACAAGCCAGTCAGGTGTGTGCACGCGTGGGTTCCCACCCCTCCCTGACCAAGTGCAAATGAGACTGTTAACTCTGACCTTGCATCTCAGCTCTGCAGCTAAAGCCCCGCTTCTCTGAGACCCTCTGGGTGAGCCGCTCCGGGCCAGAGGAGACAGACCCCTGTCTTTACAATATAGGGGCTGCGCCTCGGGGCGGAGCAGTCGGGGCAGGTTCTAGGGCACTAAGGGTGGCAGGCTCGGAACCCGGTGGCTGTCGCTGGAGGGAGCGAGAGCTGGCTGTAGGCGGCTCCTTCCTGTGCAAACTTTTCTGTGCTCTTCCTCCTCCCGCGCTGCGCCCCGCTGCTTGCGGCCGCCTCCCCGCCCTGCCAGCCGGCCGGGGGCTCCACGAGGGGCCGCGGCGGACAGCGCAGCCCTTTGGGCCGGCTCCACCCTGCCTAAGCTCGCTCCCTCCTGGCGCCTAGAGCGGATGGCGGAAGCCGGCAGGAGCCCTGCTATGTCCCCGGACCAGCCAGCCGGCCAGGAGGTGGTCGCGGAGGAGCCTCAGGACCCGGAGCCCGAGGCTCCCGGGCCACCCATGCCTGCCCTGCGCTGGCTTCCCGGGGATCCGAGTCCCCGTGGCCGCTCCCAGAGCGACCTGTCGTCGGCCTCGAGCCGGGGCCGCCCGCTCAGAGTTCACATCTCCGGCTCAGGTAAGGGTGGCTCTGGATAGCTCGGGGTGGCCCAGGGAGGGCTACCCACGGGCAGGTGAGGGTCGCGGTGTGGCTATCTTCCCTGGATGTCCCGGGGCAGCCGTGGGGGGTTGAGGGGCGAAAGCAAGGGCGAAAGCCGTCGTCGCCACTTCGCCTCCTCCTGCTGGGCTGCAGAGGCTTGGTGTCCCTCGGATGAGCGGCTGGCGACCGGTGGGTGCGCCCGAGTGGGTGCTCCTCTCTTCTGCGCCGGTGCAGCGCGGCGCGGTTTCCGCGGGTTCCCCAGGACTCCCGCTTGGTTGTGCAGCGCCAGGCGGCACTGGTGTTGGCTTTGGTTCTTGGGCTAATCTTCAATGCCCTGTGGTCCCTATGAAGGGTGTGGTCCTCTCGCTTCAGAGGTTAGCACAGGGCTTGGACGGTAATCCTACTCACCTCTGCTTCTGAAATAGAGATTTCTTGGCAGGAACGGTTGCTGGTAACAGGACAGGGGATTCCAGTTTCCCTGACTGTGAAAAACCCATAGAGGTGTTAATGAGAACTTGGCCTGGCTCTGTGTGTATCTGCTGTACTGTTCTCTGGAAAGCCTGGAGCCAGTATTGCTGCTGTAGAGACAAGCCTCTGCCCTGTGTCCTCTAAGGACAGGCAAAAAATGGGAACTTCATGGAGGCCCGATGCTGCCCAGGCTGCGCTGTGGGATGGAGATCGCTGATCTTTGTCTCTCATATCTCAGTGGTCAATGTGGAGCGATGGTATGGCATAGCTAGTGATGATAGTATTGTCATTATTTAAAATATCCTGAGAACTGGAGAACTTTTGTCTTTTAGCCCAACAGTTTTCAAGGGCAGTTTTTTGTTTGTTTTGTTTTGTTTTTGTTTTTGTTTTTCAGTTTTCAACCTGTGAGGGTTGCATGGGAATTAGACAAGGACGGAGGACGTGAGAAAGACCAGTTTCAGGAAAAACGCTCGCTGATGCGACATGCACACCCCCACGTTCCCCTTCTGTGCCTTTCCCCACGCTCTGGAGTTTGGGTTCATGCCTTCTTTGATGATTTTCTCAGTTTATTTATTTGTGCATGCACACATGTAGGCACACCTCAGAGTGCATGGAGAAGTCAGGGGCCTTGGTGATCAGATCCAAATCCTGCTGCAGGCTTGGTGTCCGGTGCCTTTACCCACTAAGCCTCCTCTCCAAACCCTTCTATGATCTTGAACGCAACCTCATTTAACCAAAGCCAAGTCCTTGCTTGAAAAAAAAGCACATTTCAGTGCTCTCTACTTCAGCCACCTAACTCATTTACGATATGGTCTTTGTTACCCAGTGTGTTAAGGAAGCATCAATGGTGTTTCCGATCTGGTTTTGGAGATCACCTTGGATCAAGGCAGACATACTGTTAACTTCAAGTTGTGAGATGTCTACCGCAAAGAGTTACTTTGTGAAAAGTGTTAGGTGGAAAAGCGTTTTTGTTTTGTTTTGTTTTGTTTTGTTTTGTTTTTTTGCCTTCTGCTTTGGGGCCAAACAGAATTGAAGCTGTAGGTGATCTTGATTGACTATTTGAAAGATTAAAGGATTACTGATTCCGATGACCCAAAGAGACAAGTGAATATTAGTTTAGCTGGCGACAGTAGGTAAACAAGCATAACTGTCTCATGTTTTCATCTTTAAGGATGGGAATTAAAGCTGCATGCTGGCAATAGCACGGAGAGTCCTTTAAGTGTGCATGTGTGCTCATGCACTATCCCACAGTGTCGGGAGCAGCTATTTCTCTCCAGGGAATCTAGTTTCCCTGTGTTGATATAATGGATAATAGGAAGTGACAGCTTTCGAGTCACTTGTCCCCTGCATCACAGAATGTTGGTGCCCAGGTAGGACAGTGAACTCCTTCCAGTGAACTTCCTGTATCTCACTTTCAGAATTAAGCTTTGAGTCTCTGAAAGCAGGCTGGATATAAGCATGAACTCACCTTTCTTTGAATCAGGAGGACAACAAATAAACCCCTTCCTAATGCCTTTCCCATGACAGCCAGAGTCTCCGAGCAGGCTGGCATGCCCAAGTTGTCTTAGGAGCACACTAAAACGATTAATCTCTTTATGACAACAGTCTTTGGCCTGATGCTGAAGCAGACCCAACTTCCCGGCCTTATGAGAAACTCTGGGCATGCTCAGAGGTGGTATCTACAGCTGGGTCCCATGATTTCCAGAATCAGTCTCTGGACCAGCAGTACCGGCTTCTTTTAGTCTCCCTCCCGCCCAGGCACACCTACTTGATCTGAATCTGCATGCTGAAAGATTGAAAGATTTCCCAAGCTCGTTTCTTTCTTTCAAGTTTATAGTCTAAGAAGTCTTCCTTTCAGACACCAAGTTTCAAGTTTCAATCTTAGCGATGCATAGGGTCACTTGGGGAAATTGAGAACAACAAGCAAGCAGTTTCTGGATGGGTCCATCTCAGGGATTCTGCTCTTGATTGGCATTAGGTACAGCCTGGGCATCAGGTAACTGTAAGGCTTAGCCAAACTGGAAACTTGCCATGCCTTTTGCCATGCAATATTGGAACACTGTAATCAGAGTTGGCCTGAGGAAAGGGAAGCTGGGAGCACAGGTGCCTGCTTCCCTCTCTCCCGGTGCCACACCCTCGCAAGTATCTTTCCTTGCTTCCAGTCTCGATTCCACTATTTGTCAAAGAGTTCTTCCTGTGGGATCACTTAAAATAACGAGGTATTTCCCTGGTGTTAGCCCTCGATGTTGGATGAACGTCAATCAAGAAGGAAAATCATCTTTGGCAAAGCCATAGAGGAGAGGAGAAGAAATGCAAAGAAGGATTTCCTTCTTGGGTTATCAGACAATAACCACTTCAAGACAAAGGACCACACTCTCATGCCTTCAACTATCATCCCATCTCCTTCCCTAGCTTTCTGCCCTTGAAATTCAGCCCCCAAAATTGCTAACTGCTGCATTTTGAACCATCAGTGCCAATCATTCGTAAAGGCCTTATCAGGGCCAGCGGAGGATCGAGACATCCCGAGACATCCCTCTGCTTCCATGGCTGTCCTGGGTTTTTGCCAAATTTTCTAAATAAAATTATCTCATAGTTTAAGGGATTTTATTTACTTTTGGATTCACGAGCTAATTTTTCTGCATAAAAACGCATACAGATTGTCAACAAAAACTATTGCTTCTTAATTTAAAATCCATACAAAATGGGCAAAGACCCAAATACTTTTGAATAAATCGACTTTGAAAGTCAAACTAGGCTTGCTTTTGAATCGTAAGAGCTCAGATTGAGTTTTTTGTCTTTTTTTTTTTTTTTTTTTTTAATTTAAACTTACAGGTCTATGAAGTTAACCAAAGCTCTGGATTTCTAAAATCTAATGTTCTTGTAAATAAAAATAATGGTCAAAAGTGGAATCTTGAAATGAAGTTCTCATCATATACACTCAAGGTTTTTCTTTTACAATGGTCTTGCTGGTCTTGTTCCTCGCTCAGAGATTTACTGGAGTGGGCTGTTTCTCCTTGTGCTTTTCTCCCAGGACTGTTCAGTAAGCAGAGGCTGTCAGGATACTGTGCAGGTTGTACTCTTGTTGTTAGCATCCAGCCAGTGTTGGTTCAGCTGTGAGAGGGACAGACACTGTTTTTGGACCCGTGACTCTATCTCATCCAATGCAAGATGATGGTCTCTGGGCTGGCGATGCCCTTAGCCAGCCACCATGGGCATCTGCTAACTTTACATTCGGGTAATTCAGAGTGGAAGGGTTTGTGTTTTTTTTTTAGTTTTTACCAAGCAGCAGCCATCAGGTCTGAAGTTTACTTTCAGTCTTTGCCTGGTCATACAACAGCAAGCCTACCTGGATGTCAAACATGCCAATCGGGACAGCGTAAAAGGAGGGCAAGTGCAACGGGTGCCAGAACATTCTAAACCAGCTCTGGTTCTGCTCTTGTCAGTGTGGGCACCTGGTGTAGACAGGTGTGCCTATCCCATTCCCTGCTTCCAGGAGGAAAGGGAAATGCCTTTATCTCTGCAGCTAGGCCAGACAGAAGGTGTGCCTTGGCATGTTTTAAAAGCCTGCTTCATCTGTGAATGAAGGGGTCTCTCCTCAGTCAGGATGCACCGGGCCTGAGTCCAAAACAAGAAAGTTGTCAAGAATTTAGGCAACTGGTTCCTCTTCTGCATCACTTTCTTAAGGCTGGCCTGACCTCAGCAGGACCACAGCTTCTGCTTGACGCCCAATAGCAGGCTTTCTTCCTCTCCAGTTTGAGGCCTTTCCGGCCCTCTCCTGAGCTCCCACAGTCAGTTATAACACCCAGAGCAGGCACAAGACCCACCTCTGGGACACCCAGACCCTTCCTTTTGTGAGCTCTTGAGTCTGTGGTTGCCTGGGGAAGGAGTCTTTGTTAAAATTCTTGAGAAAGAACCTACTGTGGGAAGCTTCCTCTTACAGCAGGCTGTAAATAATAGGTCATAGGGAACCCTGTGGATTGGCTTCCCGTGTGAGCCTATCCAATTCCAAGCTGGTTTCAGCTGGTTTCAGAGGGTCTGGGACCCACAGTGGCAATGGGTCCACTTAACTGGAACTGAGCATGAATGCTGTCCACCCACTCATTTGTTCTTTTGTTGAAGTCGTATTTCTTGATGTCACTATGCGCTAGGCACGACTGTAGACCCAGAGCATATGGAAGCAAGCAAATATGGTTGTACAATCTTAGTTGCAAGGCTAAAAGCACAAAATCTTGATCATGGGTCCCTTAGGGGTGTCTCTGCTGCCTCTGTCTTTGGCCCTCTCACTTCAGAAAGGGCATGACAGCCAGAGACAGTGTTTCTCCAGGGATCAAAGATGTATCATGCACTATGGGCAGTTACCTTGTGATAATATAGTCATTTATAAACTAGGTGCCTGCTACAGGTAGAATCTAGCTCACCACTCCTCTATTGTGGCTCAGAGACTGGTGTGAAGCTGGGCATTTATTGTGGGCCCTATGTGCTGCAAGAGGTGCTCTAGGCACGGGCCCATACCTTGATGTTTCATGTAATTCATTCAGTCAAAGCTAGTGGGCCAAAGACAGAGGCAGCACAGACACCCCCAAGGGACTCATGATCGAGTGGGGGAAAGAGGGCAAATAGTAAGTTAAACATGGCACAATAAGAAAGTACGAGCTATGATCAGGCTCTGTGGCAGCTGTCAAGATAGCCCAGGACAGGTCCCCAGGAAGGACCTCCCAGAGACTGTAGAACTGCACTCTTGATTTCCCTACCCCATACCACCCAACCTCCCATTCCTGCCTTCCTCTGCAGAAAGTGGAACACAAACATGGAAATAGACACATGGAGAAAGAGAGTGCTTGGAAAAGAGTCAGTATATTAAAGCCCGAAACAACTGACATGACCAGAGATGACTGGAGGCTGCTTGGCTTGGCTTGGCTTGATGCCAAAGAAGAAAGTGAAGGATGTAGCAGGGAGGCTGAGGGCAGACTCTGAGGTGGCTATGTCTGACTGGTTACAGGAACACATTGCTAGTGGTATTTGTGAGTCTGATGGAAATATATTCTGAATGTGTCTCCACATGTTCAACTGAAGACAGTGAAAGAACGCAGACAGAGGAGACAAACATAAGACCTTGGTTATCGTCTCTATGATCTTGGCATGTTCCTTCCCTCTCTGTATTTGACTTCCTTATAGCTGACCTGGAAATGGTTAGTAAGAGTAACACCTTGCTTACTAAATGACTGTGGGGGTGAAAGGTGAGAAAAGAGATCTTGAACTTTACGGCTCTGGGTAAAGTGTGTCATTTAGCATACGTCTATCAAAAGGTTGGTTAAGGTACATTAACATGGGTCTCTCACCTTTTGTACACTATGAGACCATCTCAAACAGAAGTCAGCTTTCTTTATTTTTGCATTCTTGGTGCTTAGGGTAGGCCTGGTACTTGAATATAGTACATTCAAGTGTCTGCTAGATATTTAAGGAACTGATAAATGGCTGAACGAAGTCGGATCTTTTAATATCAAACATCTGCCAAAAAGTGTGTGCGCGCACACAGAGAAGAGAGAGAGAGAGACAGACAGAGAGACAGAGACAGAGAGAAACAGAGAGAGGCAGACAGACATAAGGAAGTTAAAGTTTTGATTCCCAAATGTTCTAAAGTGAAAAAAAAAAAAAAACAAGCAGAGGATTTAATTTGCTTTTTCAAGAGCTGCTCATGAACTCACCAGAGCCTCCAGAGAAGGGGTCTATTGCACAAGGCTCACTGGGCCACAGTCACAGGAGACAGTTTGTGCAGAGGAAGTCATGACTCTTTGTACCACCTGAGGCCAGTGGAGATGAAATCCCAGACACAGGGACTCTGCAGGCTCATGGGAATGCCCTGCTGTCACCAGATCCAAGAGTGTGCTGCAGGAGAGTCAGAAGGCAGCAAACTGTCTGATGCGGTCTTGAGCTGGCTGCACACACTGTCAGGGTTCATCTTCACAGCAACCCCTTTTGAGATAAAGGAACCTGGTTTTTAAAATATGGAGGAGGGCACTCACATCCCTTGGGTGTCAGGGGGATCCTAAACCCAAACCCACATCTTCCTTGATTTCAAAGTGCACAGTCTTTGTCTTTTGTGTGCTGGAGTATCTGCCATTCCCTCATAGAAAGAACTCAGGGAACCCCCGCACCCCCTACCATCAAAAAGGAGAAACCTACATCATATTTGAAAACTCAGATATACCATTGTGAGTAAGTGCATCAGGATGAACAACTCTTTTGGACCAACCTCATGGCCCAGTGTGAAGACCCAAGTCTAAATTCCCGGAATCAGCGTAAAAGCTGAACACATAAGAATCAGTGTAATCTCATGTCCTACTGTGAGATGAGAGGTGGAAACAGGGGAATGCCCACAAGTGTGCAGGCCTGCTAGCCTGGCATATGCAGTGGAATTCAACAAAACTCTTACAAGCACAGGAAGAGAGCACCAGCACCTGAGACAGTTCTCTGATCTCCACATGTGTACCCTAGTACATGTGCACTCACATCCACACACATGAACACACACACAAATACCCACATGCACACATGAATACATACACACACATGGATGCTGTCTCTCATACATGCACACCCACCCACACATGAATACGCCCACCTATATACATGCACATCAATGTTTTCTCTCTGTCTCTGTCTGTCTGTCTCTGTCTCTCTCTGTCTCTGTCTCTGTCTCTGTCTCTCTCTCTCTCTCTCTCTCTCACACACACACACACACACACACACACACACATCAATCAGAAACTCTTCTGCCAAAAATAAAATCTTTCAAGTCCTTAGCCAACTGGCTGTCCACTCTAAGGCATATCTAACACATCAAGTTTTAGTGACATCTCAAGCCAGTACCCTTCAGGAAGCACTAATTAGATTCGCCCTTTTAATTGAAAACTACCCAGGCTTAGAGTTATGAGTACAACTTGTGTGTAAGGACCACAGTGCATCTCAAAGTTCAAGTGTACTTTCAGATACAGTGAAACTCCAGAGAGAAGAAAACACCCAAAACAGGGAGGCAGCTTCAGTGTGTGAGTCATCCATCGCCTTTGATCACAGTAGCTGAAAGGTGCACGAAGCAGTAGGCTGAACTGACTTGCCTTAGGAAAGTGTCTTAACTTACTCTGTGACCAACTAGCTCACCCTTGACATTTATGAACCTTACCTTGCAAGTTTTTTGGTGCCTCTGTGAAGTCTTGGGGGGAAAAAAAGAATGAAAAATAACTTATGTCTCCTAACAGGAAGACTCTAAGACTTAAGAAAACTTCATCTTATGAGAAAGGTCATCTCAACGACTCTGTCTATCTTATTGTTGAGATCATTGTGTCCCTTTAGGTCTCTGAACTGTGGTTCAAGAATGTCAAAGGCACAGGTAGGGCTTAGCTTTGAATCAGCAGCTCTTATATCTGCAGCATAAGTGTATCTGTCTGTCTGTCTGTCTGTCTCTGTCTCTCTCTCTGTCTCTCTCTCTCTCTGTCTCTCTCTCTCATACACACACAGAGACACCCCCCCCACATATATGTGATACATAATTTATGGTTGTGAGCCAAGCCGAGTGAATGTCTCCATTTTTCTTCAGTGTTCATATATTTTTACCTACCTGAATTGTTGACTTGTCTTCTTTAAGTGTGTAACTTCTCTTGAAGCAGACTAAACATCAATAATTAAGGTATTGTAAGCTCTTTTTCCTCAACCTACCAGACACTATGTATTCTAAATTTCCACTCCAGAAGCCTTGGCTGGCAGAGAGGCACGGTGATATGACAGAGAATTCATCTGAATTTGATAAGTGAATTCTTTCTTTCACAGTTGGTATATCAGAGGAGTGCTCGCTTATTCCAATTATAATATTACTGGTCACAACAGACTTTGACTTCCAATACTTCCCAGCATGGTGCTTTTGCCTAGGAAAATTTATGTTTAATTGTGACCTCTCACTCTCTCTCTTTGTCTTTCTCACTCTCTCTTTGTCTCTGTCTCTGTCTCTGTGTCTTTCTTTCTCTCTCTCTCTCTCTCTCTCTCTCTCTGTGCATGTGTTTATCTTTTTTAATGTGTGTGTGTGTGTGCAGGTGCATGTATACATGTGTGTATGTACATCTGAGTGTTAGGTGTCAGTCTTGAGCATTGTTTCTCCAATGTCATATACCTTATTATTTTTAAATATTGTTTTAAATGTCTTTAAATATAAATATTGAGTTTGTGTGTGTGTGTGTGTGTTTACAGGTCATGATACATGTGTAGAGGTCACAGACAGCTTTGAGGGATTCTCTTCTTCAACAATGTGGATCTTCGGAAATGAACTCAGGACATTAGCTTTGGCAGCGAGTGCTTTTACCTTCTGAGCCATCTCAGTGACCCCTTCCATCTTAATTTTGAGACAGCCACTTCTTGGCCTGGACCTCTTCCATTAAGCCAGACTGGCTGGGCAATGAGCCTCAGAGATCCATCCATCTCTGCTACCTCAATGCTGAGATTACAATGGCATGCCACCCCACCCAATGGAATGGTTTGAATAAAAGTAGCCCCTATAGGTCCATAGAAAGTGGCACTATTAGGAGGTGTGGCTTTGTTGGAGTAGGTGTGGTCTTTTTGGAGAAAGTACATCATGAGGAGTACATACATGTACTTTGAGGTCTCAGAAGCTTAAACCTGGCCTAGTGGCTCAATTCACTTTCTGCTGTCTGCTAATCTGGATGTAGAACTCTCAGCTCCTACTCCAGCCTCACATCTGCCTCCATGCCACCGTGCTTCACACCATGATGATAATGGACTGAATCTCTGAACTGTAAGTCAGCCCCAAATAATTGTTTTCCTTTCTAACAACAAGTCTGTGGTTATGGTGTCTCTTCACAGCAACAAAATCCTAACTAACATCCAGTTTCGTTTTGTTTTTTTTTAATCTGAGTTCTGAATATAGGTCCTATGCTTGTAAGCCAGACACAGTTGCAAGTACCAACTGAACTGTTACCCTAGCCCCGTGGTGGCTGTTTTTGTTCCCTTACAGAGGCTAAAATTCAGTGTAGCTCTTCAGAGCTCCTTTTGCAAGTCCCAGATTACTACCATCAAGGAAGAGTTAAGGCATTGCACAAAAGGCAAGGGTCATGACCATGTGGTGGGAACACCTTCTTATGTCTTTGCAGGGTGCTCTCATGGTAATAAATGGTATTTGGACAGCTAGTTCCCCAGACACTCAGTGGGAGAGCAATTCCAATCTAGTGTGTGTGTGTGTGGCGGGGGGTAGTTTAGGGCCTTAAGGAAGGAGTTAAAATGGAAGATACTCTCTTTCCCTACTGCCTTGTATTTCTGGAGGTCTGTCTATCTATCTATCTATCTATCTATCTATCTATCTATCTATCTATCAAAGTGTGTATGAACTGCTATAATAAAAATGCCATAGAGTATTTACATAGACAACACAGATTTACTTCTCACAGATTTGAAGGCCAGAAAGTCTAAGATCATTATCCCAGCAGATTGGGTGTAACTTGGACGCTAGTTCTTTGATATCAAGCTATCTGCCAACAACTAGCTCAAAGTGTTTATCATATGTATACAGAAACAGGTAAAAACTTGATTCCCAAATGTTCTGTAGTGAAAATATAATCAAATACATGCTGGTATTTGCTTTTTCAAGAGCTGCTCATGAACTCACCAGAGCTTCCAGAGAAGGGGTCTATTGCACAAGGCTCACTGGGCCACAGTCACAGGAGACAGTTTGTGCAGAGGAAGTCATGACTCTTTGTACCACCTGAGGCCAGTGGAGATGAAATCCCAGACATAGGGACTCTGCGGGCTCATGGGAATGCCCTGCTGTCACCAGATCCAAGAGTGTGCTGCAGGAGAGTCAGAAGGCAGCAAACTGTCTGATGCGGTCTTGAGCTGGCTGCACACACTGTCAGGGTTCATCTTCACAGCAACCCCTTTTGAGATAAAGGAACCTGGTTTTTAAAAATTGGATCAGGAGCTAGGCAGTGGTAGCCCAAGCTTCCAAAAGGCAGAGGCAGAGGAGACAGAGGCATCTGCCTCATCTGAACTCATCTCTGGGAGTTCAAGGCCAGCCTGGTCTACAGAGTGAGTTTCACAACAGTCAGGGCTACACAGAGAAACCCTGTTTCAAAGCAAGCAAGCAAGCAAAACAAACAAACAAAAATTGAATCAGGACACCCATGTTCCTTGAGTGGCAGGGAAATACTGGATCCAAACTCAAATCTTCCTGACTTCAAAGTGCACATGTTGTGCTCATGTGTATCTGACTACGTATCTGTCACCAGTCGTAGAAACAGCTCATGGACACCACTTCAAAATGAAGACAATGGCACCATATCATAAGGCTTTGCAAATGCTGTTGTGTAAGGGGCTATTTCTTGATTCATGGATGGCTGCCTTCTTACTGTGTTGTCACATGGTAGAGAGAGTAAATAAGATTTCCTTTATGGATGTTAATCCCATTCATCAGTGTACCACACTCCCCACTTCCTCTAATCCCAGTTCCCTCTCAAATACAAAGGGTGGCTACTATCACCCTCCCTAGTCTTACCCAGTTGTTCCATAGGGCACCTCCATTCCTGTTTGGATTCTCAAACCTCCAACTGGCCCCACTGTGTGAAGCAAGACCCACTTCCCCATAAACAAATGTGTCCTAACATTTTTCTTATTCTACTCCTTTTCTACCCTCTGACCTTAACCGATGTGGTGGTTTGAATATGTTTGGCCCACAGGCAATGCTACTGTTAGGAGGTGAGGCCTGGTTAGAGGAAGTGTATCACTGTTGGAGTGGGCTTTGCAGGTCTCCTCCTATGCTCAGGCTCCACCCATTGTGGAAGAGAGCTTCCTCCTAGCTGCCCTGATGCCATTACATTAGAGAGCAAAGTCCCAAGATTTGGATTGTAAATGAGTAAAGACATTTATTTCATAACACTATCTGTATTATCCATTCATCTGTCCATCCTAGATTTCTCTGCCTTTGTATACACACGTTACTATCAAAACTCCTAAATTGACCTGTCTTCAAACTAGCAGCGAGACTCACTGGGGATCTTGGATTGCAGTTCTAAAAGCACCAGAGACAACTAACCGAGCTCTCTTGTCTCAACATACACTGAGATGTTGGGACACAGGAAGTAATGTATCCATGTGTTTATACAGAAGACAGTTCTTGAATGAGATGTGGGAGAGCTGAAGGCACATGAAAAACCTTTACTGTCTCATGTCCAAGGGCTGGGAAATCGAGTTCTTGGCTTCTGGGAGGCAAAGATGTCACTGAGGAAAACCAGATGACTGTTGTGATGGCCATTCTAGGTTTTCCACTTGATTAAGATCTATAATGAAAAACTTAGACCCAGGCATGGTGGTACATTGTTTTAATCCCAGGGGACAGAGGCAAGCAGTTCTCTGAGTTCAAGGTCAGCCTGGGACAGAGCATGTTCCAAGTGAAGAACAGCTTAGGTCCAGGCGTGTTGGTACACACCTTTCATCTGGGCCATACCTTCTGCTGGAGGAACTGAGAGTTCTACATCTTTCTTGATCAGAAGGCAACCAGGCAGCTAGGAGGAAGCTCTCTTCCACAATGGGTGGAGCCTGAGCATAGGAGGAGACCTGCAAAGCCCACTCCAACAGTGATACACTTCCTCTAACCAGGCCACACCTCCTAACAGTAGCATTGCCTGTGGGCCAAACATATTCAAACCACCACATCAGTTAAGGTCAGAGGGTAGAAAAGGAGTAGAATAAGAAAAATGTTAGGACACATTTGTTTATGGGGAAGTGGGTATTGCTTCACACAGTGGGGCCAGTTGGAGGTTTGAGAATCCAAACAGGAATGGAGGTGCCCTATGGAACAACTGGGTAAGACTAGGGAGGGTGATAGTAGTCACCCTTTGTAGAATGGAACCAGCCTTTGGATCATGAGTCAAAAGATCAGATTTTATGCTTTGGAGATTAGAAATAACCCAGAAGAAGATCTGGCATGAAGGCCAATAATTTCTCTCCCTGAAGAATATAATGTCCTTCTTAATAACTCCATTCTAACCTGTTTGGTACCTGTTACCATGGCACCATTTAGATCCTGTTTCCATTTGGAGTAGCTCTCAATGTCATCTTATAAAGGATCCCCATTCCTCTGAGACTATCATGGGGGATCAAGCCTTGTCTTTCCCCAAATGTAGCCCTAAGACCAATTTGGACCCTCATTCTCTAGGGACCACGTCCTCCCAGATGGTGAGCTTATTTCAGGAACCTGTTGAGGCAGTGAAATGCCATTCCTCTGGCCTCATTTGATCAGATACATCTCAACAAGAATTGGAGTTTCCACAAGGTCACCTATAATGACCCACCTCAAGATTTGAAGGCATTCACTGGACAACCACTCCTTAGTCTCCGAGAAGTTAGGTTAGAGTTTGGTCATTGTCAGGGAAGAGTGGCAATAAAGAATATGATATTATAAATTCAAGAGTTCTGAGAAAGGGCTAGTGTATTGACGTGAGGATGAAGAGATTGCAATATTACCGATGATGAAGCCAGGCCCTACTGAGAAAGTGACAGCTGAAGTCCCCAGCAGGGAGCACTGGGTATAGCCAAGGAGAGAACTTTCCTGCAAAGGGAGGAACAAAGGAGTATGCCCATAGTCAAGGGCAAATGCCTGGGTTCTGAGTAGTAAGCACGGAATGAGGTAAAAAGTCACAGCGGGGTCCTGAGGCCATTACTTTCTTGGAATGACACAGCAAAGCCATCAGAAATGCCATGTTCTTTGATGAAAAGCCAAATTTGACTTTTTCTCTCAGGTCCCATACCAGCATAAGATCAAATCCACCTCCAGTATGTAGGGTGACCCTCCTTATGCTAACTATTTCGCAGCAATTAGAAAACTAATCAAAAGCACTCAAGATAATATGTTAAATTAGCTAACTCATTTAGAGAGGCTTCTCTAACAAGCAACATTTCTTTCCCTAATTGAATAAACAGCCACATATGTTTGTCCTACCTTTAGATACCTTCTTAAAGTAAGAAGTAGCAAGTACAGGTGTGCCTTAGATAAAATGTGTAATTCTTGCACTTGCTAACCTCATTCCTAGCTAACCCAATTCAGGCTTGCCATGACACATAAATATAAAGAGATGTCTTTTTTCCCCTCAAAATTTGGAGATATATATATATATATATATATATATATATATATATATATATTCATTCCTTTGAAATTCTACTTCTTATTCAGAAGCTTCTTGACTATACCTTGACAACAGTATAGATCACTGTTCACTCTCTGAGGTTGTAGATAGTCTGATGATCTAACTGTGTGCTTTCTACAAGCACATCCCTGTTAAGTATCCAGTGTTTCCCTAAACTTTTAGTATTACAGTTGCATTGCGAGTTCTTTTAATGTCCCTGTGACTAATACATGAGAGAATCAACTTAAGGATTTCAGAGGTTTCCACCCATGGTCTGCTGGCACCATGTTACTCTGCGGTGGTGAGGGCTAAGTTCTTGTTGAAGGATGTTCCAGAGAGAATCTGTTCACTTCCCAGCATCCAAGAAGCAGAGAGGGGGAGAATATAAGTGCTCGCTGGCTCCCTCCTTGTTCTCTCTACCTTCTCTCCCTGCAGAATTCTACCAGTCATATTAAGACAACACCTTCTCCCACAGATACTGTTCCATATGCAATGTGTCACTGGAAAGACCCTTACAGATGCTTTCAAATGAGTGCTTTATTAATCTCTTAGGAATAGCTCCCCTCAGTTAACATTAACCATCGTCACAACAGAGTTCACTGAGACTTGACCATACACATCTTTCTGCATATATGGTCCCAATTCCATGAGAAGACTCCCAGTCCACAGGACACCTCCAGGTCTCTATACTCATGCTCTTAGCAGAGTTCAAAAAAGGCTGTTCTCTGGTCAGTACTAAACATCATTAATATCTGGAGCTTCTGTTGTGGCAAACATTATTCCATAAGATGTGGGCAACCATAGTGATGACTTGGCTCAGGACCATTCCTATGAAATTTTGAAGCAAAGAAGGAAACATTGTGTGCCCTCTACACTCACACCAAAAAAATCCAAACAAACAGCCCCAAGCAACAACAAAGACAACAGCAGGCTCAACTCTAGCTATAATTGTTGCTTTTCTACTTTGTGAGAAGACACCATAATCAAGGTAACTTATAGAAGAAAGTTTATTTGAAGCTCAGAGTTGCAAAGGACTGGAGCTCATGGCGGTGAAGTGGAGGTAGCAGGCCGCAGGTGGCTGGAACAGGAATTGAGAGCTCTCATCTTGAAGGAGGCAAAGAATGCGCTGGGGATGACGGGAGGTTTTGGAAGCCTTAAAGCAACCCTCCTCTCACCCTGCCTCATGATGCACCTCTCCCATCAAGGCCACACCTCCTAATCCTTCCCAAACAGTTCCACCAACTGGGGACCAAGCATTCAAACATAGGAGGCTGTGGCGGCCCTTCTACAACAGCAAGAGGGATGCAGAAGGGAGGCTGGCTAAACCAACCTAGCAGTTGATCAGCTGCTAATGGAGAAGAGTGAGAAGTTCCTAGTAAACGACTTAGCAGGGTTCTTGACTCCAGCACCGATGAGAACACACTTGACCTCTGTCGAGAGAAAACAACACAGTAATGTTCAATTTTGAACTGGTTCAGGCCTGCTAACACATTGTCTTTTTATTGGAGGTTGCAGCCCAGCAAACAGCCACTACCAAGTGACTTTACACCAAGGAGGAGTGTGGTCCAATGATGCACAGCTTTGGGTTAGGATGGCTCCTCCTGTCTGCATCTGTCATTTTTCTTGTTGCACAGCTGAAGAAACTGCCTTTGCTCTCCGCTTCTCCTTCTCTTGCAGAGCTGGATCAGAACCAATCAGAGTGCCTTCAGGGTGCCCATTCTGAGCTGGCTAATCTGTGGGTCCAAATTGCAATTCTTGGGTTCCAGATAAGACACCTCTGCTTCTGCAATGTCCGTGTTCAAGTTGATTGACAGCTGGTAGGTCAGGAGAAGGCCTAAGTGAAGTTGGGCCAAGTGGAGGATCTTTGTCACGCCAGTGAGGGTGTGAAAAATCACATTTCTGACTTGCATTTCTGTGATCACTATTGATGTTAGTGATTTAGTGGCTAGCCATTTGTGTTCTTGGCATCAGAGGTCCTTCAGTGGAACGTCTTGCATCCTTTCTTAGTTCTTGATTAATAAATAAATTGGTTAATAAATAATCCTTTGGCTGCTCTGTGAATTGGAAGTACTTTTCAATTGCTTTCACTTTGTTCTTGGTAGGTTTTGTTATTCAGGAAAGAAATGAGTTTTGATGTGTGTACGTGCGTGTTGATATACATGCACACAGGATTTAGAAACAGCCATATATGTCTATACTTTGCTTTGAAATGCCCTTCAATAAAACAAACAAACAAACAAACAAACAAACAAAAAAAACCCAAACCACCCTCTGGTTTTGATAACTCTTATCTTCCCTTTCTAGTGTGGGAGGCTTCCTGCCTTGCTTGTCTCCTGAACCTGAGCCCCGCAGAGCTTAATTTTAACTCAGCAAACAGAGTTTTTCGGTCAGGTTACCTTGCCCGTGAACACCTGTGAAACTGAGGAGCTTTTCCTGAGGGCGGCCTGAAATGTAGGGCATCACCTCGCTGGGAGCAAAGTTCTGGCTGTTGGAATCTTGGCTGCAGACCTGGAGGTGTCACTTCCTCAGAAGCCCAAACGGGATCGTTTTAACACCAGCTGCTTCATGGTGGTTTCTTTTCCTCCTCTGCTCAAAGCTTTGCTGTATTCGCTCCAAACAACCAGCCTAACTGACTGTTGAGAACTTGTGTGGAGAAAAAGCCCAGGGATCTCTGGTCCCCTTTTCTCTCCATAACTCCCAACAGAGAGAGTTTATAACTTTTTTTTTCCTCCCTGCCTTTTTGGTTCCAGTTTGCAGTGTTAATTTAGGAGCCTCAATAGAAGGACAGGTAAAATACACCCTACCATTATAATGCAAAAATGGACTTGGTCAGACAGACTTGTCCCCACACCATTTGAGAGACTTCTAATTCCTACCTGATCCTGTGAGCTGTCTTGTTGTCTTGATATAACGTTGACATTACCGCCTGCCTCCCCAAAGAGATAAAATCTAATCATCACCTCAGGATGGTTTCATGACATATAGTCTTGTCACAGACACAAAAGATTTTAGGACACTGTAATGTCTAGCTTTTTTTTTTTTTTAAACCCTGTTTTCTCAAGTTTATATTTCACAATAAATTTTTTAAGAAAATTAATTTAAAAGAGAGAGAGAGAGCGAGAGAGAGAGAGAGAGAGAGAGAGAGAGAGAGAGAGAGAGAATAGGGAATTGAACCTTTTACCCTTAGTAATTGGCTGTTGGCAGCATTTTGTTGAAGTAATGGAGTGATCATAGAAAGGATGAAAACTCGCAATTTTAAAGAAATGACTTAATGAAGGGATATGGTTTTAGGGGTTCCATCCAGTAGACAATCGCCAACCTCCCTTGGTTGCTCCCCACCCAGCTCCTTCAGTGCTGGGCTTTGAGCGCACTAAGCCAGCCCTTCTTCACCCAAGCTATTCCCCAGCCCCAGGCACTCTCTAGTTCTGATTAGAATTTTGTGGCACCAGTTACAACACAATCCAATCTCAGCTCATTCTGGATTTTCTTCCTTTAACTTCACTTACTGATTTCAAAACACAAGGGTGTATGGACTTTGGGCCCAGACACCCATGATGCCTCCTGGTGCCAGGCGTGAGAGATGAGGCAGGGACAGAGAACAGCTTATGTAGGGAACAGGTCACATACAGTCAGGAAAAGAACATTTACTAAATGGAAGGAGAAAAGCCAAGGCAGCCAGATTGATAGAGGATTAATAATAATAATAATAATAATAATAATAATAATAATAATATAACAATTGAAGAACAAACAAAAACTAGGATGAAACACTTTGCATTCTGTATGTCAAGATGAAGAGGGGAGAATGAAAAGAACAAGACACTTGGGGTAACATTAACTGTCCACTTGTAGGGACTCTGTGTAGAAAAATCAATACAACCCCTCTAGATAACAGTTTAGATTTCTTGGACTCTTCTGGCAGAAGAGCTGATAACTTTCTAACTGCTCTCAAATTTGAGCCTCTCAGCTCAAACACTAATTAGACTGTAATTCCACAGGATGGAAACCATGGTTTCACCACATGAGTGGACTCTGTGGAATCAAGACAGACTGCCAGCCCACGCTGTGGGGGTCAGTCACTGCCATCTAGACAGCGTGTGCACGTGTGTCATTTAAAGGCCAACACTGAACTTGTAAAAAATAAAAGGCATGCTCCACTGGGCTGCCCCACACCAGTGAGTATATGGGCAGCACCAGTTGGAATCATATGGATTACAAAGAAAGTTAAAGATTTAAGAAGAACAAAAACTTGGAAGGCATGGAGATTTTAGAACTGAAAGGAGTTAGTGGAGGGGGTGAAGATGTTCAAAACAATGTGACTGTGCATGAAATTCTTTAAAAGTTAGTAGAAATACTTATTACGTTGCAAGAGAGAAATAGGTCAGAGACTCATCAAAACAACCCAGAGAGATGTGGGAAGACCTGATGCTGTCCTGTCTTCCTCCCTCCTAGACACCACATTTCTCTTTGAAATAACAAGAAGGCCAGAATGAAAGGACTTCTCGAATCCCAGCTTCCATTAAACAGGGCAAGAGGAGCTGGCTGGGTCCTCTGAAAAATATTCATTTAGTTTAACAAGGTTTTACAGAGTAATTTTTTATCTAAAGGGACAAGACTTATTAATGGCTGTGTGTGTTTGTATGTGTTTGAATGTGTATGTATGTATGTGTGTGTGTCTGTATATGTATGTGTATGTATGTGTATATGTATGTGTATGCATGCATGCATGCATGTATCTATGTGTGTAAATTACTTTAATCCTTTATGTCCTTATAACTAGTATTATAGAGAAGTTGAAGAAGGTTCTCTGTCATATTTCCACCTCTTACTCAGTGAGTCCAAAACTGACTCCTCCCATTTCATGAATGCAGGGGTGGTGTGGTGAGGGAGGCTTCTGGAGAGGATGTAGCAGTAAACAGAATTGGGGCTGGCAGCCTGTGAGCACTGAGGCTAAATTAATGTAAACTAGGTCTTCTGGCTCCAAATTCTGAGCTACTAGAGGGTACCCAGATCACTGGATGGGGGTGTTCTCATAACTGTGGGGGCAGGAGTTTGGTGGGGTAAGGAGCGAGACAGACTCCTGAGGTAGTGTCAGGTGTGTGGGACAGAGAGTCCCAGGAGTGCCATGCTTCTTGTGCTTGGGCTCTGCCTTTCCACACAGGCATAGTCTAGTCTAGATGTAGTGAGCGTTCCACCCAGAAACTCCTGTCAGACTCTGATGCTCTCTATCTCACCTGGAAGCCATGCCGCCACCTCTGAACTGCAGCGCTTTCAAATATTTTATTTTTAATCTGGAGACAGATATCGAAGGTGACACTTTTGAGGGGAGAGAGAAGACTTGAACAGGTGAAGTTTAGGCCATGGCCCATAGATAAGCTGGAGCCATATTCCATCCATGGAAGGCCCCGTGTTTTTCTTTCTCTGTTTACTTCAGGTTCTGACAGACACCTCAGAAGGATAAAGATCATTCAGGTTCAGGCCCAGTTGCTCCTGCTGGGACCCCAGACTGAGCACCTTCTCTCCCCACTCCTTACCCCTCCCTTATACACACACATATATATGTGGCTGGTTTCCCTTGTCACCCAGTGTCACACATATCTTTGTTTGTTGTTCTGGATCAGGAACTTGCAAGTTGAAAGTAAACTAAAGGGATAGTTTAGACTTTATTATAGTCTATAGTATAGACTTTATTTGGACTCTTACTGAAATCAACTGCAAAATAATTTTTATTAGACTTTTGCTTACATTACAAGGTTAGTATCCATTGTTTTTTTGATATTAGATGATATCATGCTCATGTTTTTGAACTGTATCTCCATCTGTTTACATCGAAAATATTATGTGAGAAAAAGCAAATCTTCCCCCTTTTTCTCCAAAATGTTCCAGTATCTCCTTCACCTTTCCCGTTCCCTTAATCCTAGAAATACATCCTTCCTGCGTTAGAAACATTACATCTAGGGGCTGGAGAGATGGCTCAGTGGTTAAGAGCACTGGCTACTTTTCCAGGGGACTGGGATCTGTTCCTGGTACCCACATGGCAGTTGACACCTGTCTGTAGTTCTAGTTCCCAGGGATCCAACACACACACACACACACACACACACACACACACACACACACACACACAAAGAGAGAGACAGAGAGAGAGAGAGAGAGAGAGAGAGAGAGAGAGAGAGACAGACAGAGACAGAGAGAGACAGAGAGACAGAGACACACAGAGAGAGACAGAGACAGAGACGTGCAGGCAAAATACCAATGCACATAAAATAACAATAACTAATATTTTTTAAAAAAGAAAGTGAAACATTCCATCCTAAACCTATGTGCAGCTGTAGTAGGCTTTGAAGATAAATCATGGGTGCTGAGTCTAACAAGGACCAAATTAAATGTTTTCATCTAACCAGGTTAAATTCCACTCCCGTAGCTTTTGGCATCCATGATGGAGAGACAGAAAATGCATGCACTACCTTGCTTATTCATATCCCTTTCACCACTTTCCTACCATTTTTGGAGAGGCAAAGAGGAGGAAGGGGAGGAAGAAGAGAAGGAGAAAGAGGAAGAAGAGGAAGAGGATGAGAAATGTTGAGGTAAAAATCGAGCTGTTTTTTCACCATGAGGACATCTTAAAAATCACCCCACTGTTCTTTGTTTTCCTACCGGCCTTTGAGTGTAGGAACATCTATACTGTCAGATCCTTAAAGAAAATTTTAGTACCTGGCTGCAAGGTATGACTCAGTGCTGGTGATCAGGTAG
This sequence comes from Arvicanthis niloticus, assembly GCF_011762505.2. Lineage (NCBI taxonomy): Eukaryota > Metazoa > Chordata > Mammalia > Rodentia > Muridae > Arvicanthis > Arvicanthis niloticus. The sequence continues at coordinate 22,370,926 of NC_133436.1, read as the reverse complement.
TTTGATAATACCTGAACAGCAACCTGCTAGAGTAGCCTGACGCCCATGGGTGACTTAGGCCTCACCAGCCTGTTACTTTGGAGGAGAGATCTAATACAGAGCCCAGCAAAGGGATCTGGTACAGCTGGCAGGCAGAATCGGACTCAGTAGTTCTCAATGCTTTTTGCCCGTCCCTGGATCCAAGCCCCCCATGGTAGTGATGGAGGAGGATGCTGTGTGAGGTAAGGAATGACCTTCTTCTGTGAGGGAGCCTGGAATGAGAGGGAGATGGCAACTATAACATATGTATGCTTTTATAGCCCACGGGAACTAGGCCTATTCCAATTTATATGTGAGAAATTCAGAGTTCAGATCTCCTGGTCCTACTGGGAGGTCATCATATCTCAAAATTCTCACAGATCTTCCTGAGAAAGGAAAAAGGAAGGAGAGAAAGCGGCAGGCGATTTATGGTTCTTTATTACTTTGTGATGCTGTGTGATGTCTGTGGTAACTCTAGCTGACATCTACCCCTCCCCCTCTCCACTCCTAACTCTTGCCAGGTCTGAAATGGGAAGAAACAATGGAGGAAGGAAACGAACACAATTCCTTCTAAGGAAGGCACATAATTCATTCGCAGGCATGTTAGATAACCCCTTCTCTTTCCACTGTTTGCCTATAACAATCATCGTTAAATACGCCAGCTATTTCCCACTACTTAGAAAGTGAAGGGTGCTAGAAGGTTCGTTATTAAAATACCAGGCTACAGATTCTTCTCTATATGGGAATTGTTTATGATAACAAATAGTTTATGTGTGTTTACATTTTAATAATGATTTATGAATTTTGTTTATTAAAATACAATTGTTTATATTTTGACAACTACAGTCCAGTGGTTGAGTATTCAGGGAAAAACCGAGGAAAACCATGTTGTAAATCTGCTTTTAAAGAAATCACCCTATAGCTCTAGTGAGTCCATTTAATCAGTAGGTTAATTTAGTAGAAAGTAAAGTAATTACTTGATTTTGTATCTATTAACTCTGAGACAGGGTCTTGCTATGTGCAATTTGCCTATCTCCCTTCCCTTGGCTTTCTGGATGCTTAGAATCAGGCATGTGCCAACACTGCAGGCTTGTTTTTAACTTTAGTCATATGTTTAAATTAGGTTAATTTATCTACAAACTATATGATTGATAGCCAATTAAAAATGGCTAGAGGGCTGAAGAGATGGCTCGATGTGTAAAGCACCGTGACTTCAGAACTCACATGTAGAACTCACTCTGAGCTACTGTACTTCCATAACACCACAATTCCTCCTGAGAGATGGGAGGCAGAGACACAAGAGATTCCCTAGATGGAGCCAGGTAGCCTTAGGTATGAGCATCAGCAAACAACAGACTCCATCTCGAAAACAAGATAGAAGATGTGGACCAACATTCGAAGTTACCCTCTGATTTCCCCATGTAGGCCATGGCATGCTTGCAGTGCACACACACACATACACACCCACATATATACACACATGCACATATACACACATGCACACATACACACGTGCACACATACACAATTCACACATACACACATGCACACATATACAATGCACACATACACACATGCACACATACACAATTCACACATACATGCACACATACACAATGCAGACGTACAAACATGCACACATACACACATGCAGAGAGATACACATTGCACACACACATTCATGCATACACACACACACACACACACACACACACACACACGCACGCACATGCACACGCACACACACACCAGGATTTTTACAAATGGAAAGAAGCCAATGGAAGTTTGTGGCATCTGTCTTGCACCCTCTCACTTTGTGTCTACCATTTACCCATTTATTCACATTCTCTCTATATAGACATTTATTTTGGTCACATAAAAGGCCATTCCAATGACCTTGAAACCTAATGTAATGTGGATATGATAGGAGAGAGACCTGGCCTAAATTGTAGTTGGCAAACTGTGGATACCTGAGTCCGGCTGAAGCATGCAACAGATAGGGAAAGGGGGACCTTGGCAGTGTGCATGCACAGATAAGTCAGGTAGGACAGGAGACGGTAAGAATCCTGGGTCACTGGAATACAAAATGCAAGCTGGCCAGTATGCGTGCCTACATCCATGCAGACTGCTATGCACGAACAAAGGGCACAATGCCAAGAGTTGAAAGGCTTCCAGACTCAGAACCAGGAAGGACTCTGGGGATATCTAAGTGGTGAACTGGCCAGACTCCTGGACCTGGAAGCCAGCCCAGTTAATCAGGTTCAGGCCTAGTTAGACTTAGCAGCTGCCAGCCAAAGCCAGACCCAGCCCACCTCCAACACAGGCAGTGACTTGGAAGGCCCTGATCACCTCTCACCTCGGGAAAGTGGTGCGTGCGTGTGTGTGTGTGTGTGTGTGTGTGTGTGTGTGTGTGTGTGTGTGTGTGTGTGTGTGTGTCTAGCGACTCTGAGAATGGTTTCTTCACCTGGAGACCACATCTTAGGGTTCAGGATGTGGTAGTTTGTCTTTTTCTTCCAGTGATGTTCCACCATGTCATCCATACCACATTCTCTAACTCTTTGAGGTTGATGGGTGTGAAGCCCCTCAGTCCATCAAATGCCAGCAAGTGGTTCCTGGATATGACAAAGGGAACCACACACACTTCTTCAGGCTTCCTACTGTACATCTGTACCTCATCCAGAATGACACTGCCCTCATCCCATCCCAGGCACAGGGGCCACAGGAAAATAAAGGTACCTTTGGGAAAATGACCAATTAAAAGTTTACTTTTCTTCCAGGATTTCTGTATTGGTGACTTTATCACATATAGAAAAACAGAATGTGAAAAACTGTATTATTTAATTTGATCATAGAATGCTACTAGTATATAGCACGGCTTTTTATGAAAACATTTATTTAAATTTTAAAGAGTGTTTGGTATTTCCACTTGGAGATGGCATCTCACAGGCTGTTTACACAGTTTCAGGCTGCCCTTAGTCTGCTCATGATTTCCTTGGAAGTTCTAGGTAGAAGGTAAAATCAGAGACAGGTGTGTGTGTGAGTGTGTGCGTGTGTGTGTGTGTGTGCATGTGTATGTGTGTGTGCATGGTGTGTGCGTGTGTGTGCATGTGTATGTGTGTATGTGGTGTGTGTGTGGCGTGTGTATGTGTGGTATGTCTGTGTGCATGTGTATGTGGTGTGTGTGTGTGGTGTGTGTATGTGCGTGTGTATGTGGTATGGTGTGTATGTGGTGTGTGTGTATGTGTGTGTGCATGCATGTGTATGTGTTGTGTGTGTGGTGTGTGTATGTGCGTGTGTATGTGGTATGGTGTGTGTGGTGTGTGTGTGTGTGTGTGGTGTGGTATGTGTGTATGTGTGTGTATGTGTGTGTATGTATGTGTGTGGTATGTGTATGTGGTGTGTGTGTGGTGTGTGCATGTCTAGCTACTCTGACAATGGTTTCTTCACCTAGAGACCACATGCGAAGCCACAAGCTGTAGGTCAGAGCAGGGTTGGGAAGAACCTGGGGTTTCTCTTCTCCAATTGTTCTTGCGTAAGAAAGGCCTAGCTGGATTCACAGAGGCCCTGAGCCATCTGCCTGCCACCTGCTGCACAGCCACTTAACACAGCCACACTCTTCCAAGCTCCCATGTCAGGCCTCTCCTTTGTTATTAAACATAAAAGTTACTAAACTGACCCAATTATACTGAAGTTTGTAGTTGCTCATTGTTTGCATCTCTATACACATATATTTACACACATATGCTCATATACACACACTCACACTCATACACACACTCTCAAACACATACTCACGACACACAATACATTCACATACACACACACACACACACATATATATACTCACACATACACACACACTCCCCCACACACTCATATACACACATACGCTCACACACCTACGCACACGCATATACCCATACACACAATACACCTGCACACAAACACTCATACACTCATATATACACATACACTCTTAAAGACATACTCGTATACACCTATATACATACTCACACAAATACACTTCTATGCACACATGCTCACACAATACATTCATACACATATACTCACAATGCTCTCACACATACATTCACGCATACGCTCATATAGTTACACACCCACTCACATACACTCACACATACACTCACATTTATATACTCGCATACATGTATACACTCACACACATACATTCACACACACATGCACTCACCTATATACACTTACATACATCCACAGATATAACCCTCACACACATACACTCACATGTATACACTAACACATATACATTCACACACATACACTCACATACATACATTTGAACACATACTTACACACATATATGCACTCACCCATAAATATGCTCTCTCTCTCTCTCTCTCTCTCTCTCTCTCTCTCTCTCTCTCTCACACACACACACACACACACTTAGATTGGTAAATTTTCATCAAAGTTAAAATCATGTTCTCTAGTGCAAATCCATTATCAACATTTTTTCCCAAAGATTAAATTATATTTGCTCTGTTCATGAAATTTCATTTCTAGTAAGCCAGGAAAACTCAAACTCAGCTCATTGAAAATTAGTTAATTTTAGTTTCAATCTATATATTAACTGTATGTCCTCATACACTCACACAGATAATACCTGAGGTAAATGAATAGTTCTAATATGATTACTGGTTTTATATATTTTTATTCTCCAACTATAGAGCCCTCTGATAGTCCTTTTAAAAATTATGTAAGTTTATGGAACCTCATGAAATGAGGAATTCTCTAGTTTTTAAATCTATTTTGCTTTTTTGTTTGAGGCAGGCCACATTCATTACTCACTATGTTGCCAAGGTTGGCCTCAAACTTGCAGCAATCCTCCTGCTTCAGCCTCTCAAGTACTGGGATTATAGTAAGTGAGCTACAGATGTCAGTATTTAAAATTTCTCTACACAAAACAGATAAAAAGCAAGGGGTAATTGCAGGGCTTGCAAAGCAGTGCATGGGGCGGTGCTGCCCATGAGACACGTTGCTGTGCTTGGACCATTTTGGTGTTCAGCCACGGGCAGGTGCCTGGCAAGTACCAAGGCCTGTCAGACAGGATTCTCGGAAGGGCTGCTGATCAGAAGTGGGGGCTTTGGCAGAATCTAAGTGGCCAAGTTACAGACAATAATGGGCCCTAAAAATAAGAGCTGCAAACCTAGCACAGCAAAGCCCTCCTGTGTGGGAGGTGTAATGGGAATTGTATCGATGGCTTTTTTTTTTTTTTTAAAACCCAGGCACAGGAGACAGGATCACATAGGGATGCTTCCATTTCTAACAAAGGACTGCGGTGTAAAGCATCAATCCATATTGGCAGGGTCCTCTAAGCTAAAATGATGGCTCAGCTCAATAGATATGTGTGAGGCATTTTCTGATTGCCCCTGCTAAGAACAGACTGGAGATTGACTTTCATATATTCATTCTCCCACCCAGGTCATGTTTAATGAGCACCTACTATAGGATGGGCATTGTTCTGGTTTTGTCTGGAGAAATCAAAAGCCAAACTGAGACCAGATTCCCTGTCCTTACAGTCCAGGAGGAAGACAGCAAATACAGATGAAACATCATTGTTTAAGTACATGTAATCTGCTCGGAAGTGGTGAGTGCTCTAGAAAGAGCCAGAGGTAGGACAATGTGAGGAAGCTTGAGGGTGCTGAGGAGAGGCAGAGCTGAGGAAGGCGCCTAAGGTAGGGTTGCATAGGGATGTTTAGAGTCTCTGCTATGAAACCAGGGTAGCGAACAGAGACTGAGAACAGGCAGCCAGCAGAAACAGAACATTCCAGGAAAAGCAGGAGCAGAGACACTCAGACACAGAAACTGCTAAGCTTGGCCCGTGTGTTGCTGCAGGGTGATCTGAGAGAGGCATGGTAGAGGGGGGCCTCTGAATTCCCACTTCAGCTTACACATTCTGAAGAGCTGGAAGGCTCTACTCAAGACTTTGCTTGCCCTCTATGCTGGAGGTAGACAGGCGTGGGCAGGGCAGAATGAGGATGCCAAGACCATTCTCATGCTCCAGGCTCAGGACGTGTGGTAGGGATGACCATGTTGGGAAATGGATGCAGAAGGTGGAATTGACATGATCATCAGTGAGGGTGACACTTAGCATGGCTCTGAGGCGCTGGCCTGAAGTTATGGAAGGATACGGTTAAAGCCGGTGGCGGCTTTAGGTGTGGTGGGTTTGGTGTGAATATTGGCAGTTCATACTGAACATGAAGCATCCATTAGACATCAGGAGGAGATACTGAGTACATACAAGGCCTGTGTGTTCCCCAAAGCTGCCATAGTATGTCACTCAACAACAGTGACTCCATGTCCTACTGGAACAGGGATCTAATATTCCAGAATCAGAATGTGAGTAGACCTACATTCCGTTCAGAAGGTCTGGGAAGCTTTTCCTTGCTCTTTTTCATCTACAAAGGCTGTCGCATTCCTCAGCCTCGCTCCAATATTAGCTACTTTTCTAGGTGCAATGACAAAAATTACCTCAACAGAGACAGCTTAAGGAAGAGTTTGCTTTGGCTCAGGACTACAGAGCACTGACCATTATTACAGAGAAAGCATGGCAGCAGGAGCTGGAGGCCACTGGTGGAATTGCACCTGCAGTAAAAAAAGCAGTGGGTGATACACACTTGTGCTGTTTGTCCTTTGGATTCAGCCCCAATCCTGGCCCACAGAATGGTGCCACCCACAGATAACGGTGTGTTGTCCCACTTCAGGTAACCCAACTAAGGTAATCCCTCTCTGGCAAGCCTGAAGGCTAATCTAATACAGATCATCTTTCAAAGGCGTGTCTATAGGCTTTCTTCCTAGGTGACTGTAGATCAAATCAAGTTGACAGTCGATGTTTAACTGCCTCTGGCTTCTTCTTCCATATTCAAAGTGTGTCAGACTATCTTTGCTTTGTGACCACTTTTCTCTCTCTGACTCGGGCCTTACCTTCCTCTCAAAAGGAGCCTCCTAATTTCTTGAGGCCACATGGATAATCCAGGATGCTCTTCTCAGCTCATCTTTAAAGTTGCTGGAGTCTGAAATTCTGTGGTATTAGTATACATCTATAATCCCAGCACACAGAGAGCAGGGGCAGGAGGATCAGGAGTTCAAGGCCAGCCTCAGCTACATGAGCTTCCGTCTTCTAAAAAAGTACTTAAAAGGGAACTTAGTGGTCTCCTATCATAGGACAGGGTAAAGCTGGACAAGGAATTGAGGGACTCAGTTTGATATCTTTATCACCCCACTGTTAGCCTTCTCCTGTCCCCACCCTAACTCTACTCCCAGATCTCCTCCGGCTCTGAGTGTCCCTAGAGCCCAGCCATCTTACTGGGGCATCCCAGAGACAAAGACAGAACTTCCCTTTTGTGGGGCTCCCACATAAAATCCCATGGAAGGGCTATGGTTGCTGTGGGTAGATCACGTGGCTCATTGGATAGAAACTGGTGTTGCCCAAGAAAACCAAATGAAGTGGGGGTGGTTTCCAGAGTAAGGGATGGGGAACAACACTGTTTCTAGAAGCTGAGAGGAAAGGATGTGGATGTGGCAGAGACTACAGTCACACCACAAACACGCCAGACTTTTATTTTTAAGCTTATTTTTTTAGTATTGAAAATAATCTGAAGTAGATAGAATTCTAGAATGATCCTTTAAGCGTTTACTCTCAGTGCCTCAATTATTCCCAACTTGTGGTCCAAGATTTTGCTTTTGGACTCATTTGATTCCTCTCCCCATTTTGGAATATCACAAAACAAATTCTAGACATCATATGGACTGTAAATAGTTTAATACTATCAGGATTCCTTAAAAAAAAAAAAAAAAAAAAAAAAAAAACCAGAACCACAATACCATTATAGTGCTAAAAACTTGAACATGAATCTGTTACAGATTCAGTATTAAAATTTACCAGTTATCTCAGAAATGACTGGACAGGACCCAAATCTCCTTGTGTAATGAGTCCTTAGATTATTACTCTCAAGATTTTATCCACAGTCTTCATTTCTTTTCTGTTATTTTGTCAGAATATCCTGACAAATGCAACTTAAGGGCAGAAAAGACGTGTTGCGGCTCCTGACTCCAGGTTATGGTTCGTCATAGCAAGGAAGCTGAAGTTTCAGGCAGCAGGAAGAGAAGGGATACTCAGCTTTCTTATACCTCAGCATTTCCTGCCTGGGGAATGGCGCCACCCTTGGTGGTCCTCTTACCTTAATTAGCCCAATTAAGAGGATTCCTCACAGGCATCCTGGAAGGCTAATGGGAAGTCTCTTGTTGAGACTCCTTTCTCCGGCGATTCTATGCTGTGTTTTGTGGACAACCTGAACTGTCAGAGCAGCCAGGCACTCTGTTCTGTCCCCCCTACCTCCTCATGGTGGCCATGTCTCTTCTTTACTTGGCCGGCTTTTGCTCCACTCACACTAACACTTTCTCTTCTCAAATTCTCTAACTTTATGCACCACTGTGGAGTAATTCCGGTCCCCAGTCCCTGGAGTCATTCTGAAAGCAGCAGTTGTGGTTTAGGGGGGTTTGTTTATGAACACCACAGAGCTCTACATAACCAGTGCAATTCTGGCTTCCCTCTATCGCTAGTTTCCCAATCTAGAGTGGAAAAACAGTCATGTTTCTTCTCATAGTTCTTATTGTTTCTAGTTTTGATCCTAGATTTTCAAATGCAGGTTTGCTTCAAGCTGGGGCTTCCCTCCTCTGGTTCCCTCAAACCTTGTTAGGACCTACAAATTGATGAGGTGAAGGTGAAGTATGAACTTCCCTCTTCATGGTTGGCTGTGTTCACCTTTTGACTTCTCAGCATATAGCTTGGATACACCAGAGCTCTGAATATTCTTGGAGCTGGGGGTTGGGGAGGGTGAGAGGAATGGGGTTTTGAAAAGGTTGAGGCTTCAGCCCTCACACTTAGAAAGGTCCTAGCCACCCCTCCTGCTCCTTCAGTACCACAGGGAAAACTTGGAAACAGGTACTATGCCTCTCTTTACATAATAGCAATCATGCAGTTGCAACTGTGTGTGTGTGTGTGTGTGTGTGTGTGTGTGTGTGTGTGCGCGCGCGCGCGCTGTGTTCGTGTGCATGCAGATGTATGCACCCATACATGTGTATGTAAAGGCAGATGTATTCTTTGCTGGCTTTCTACGTTGATTTAGAAATGAGATCTCTCATCAAACCTGGGTGAAGCCCATTATGTTAGCGAGGCTGGGGGCCACTGAGACCCTGAGTTCTCACTATTTCTGTCCCCTCAGCACTGTGTTTGTGTTTCTTCAAGCCTTGATTTTACACAGGTGCTAGCAATTTGAATTCAAGTTGTCATGGTTGCATATAAATATTTCAGCCCACCGAGTGGTCTCTCTAACCTGTAAGACGGCTTTTTGTTTTCATTGTGCTAAGAATTAAAATTAGGGCTTCACGGCTCCTGAGTAAATATTCTACCCTAGTCATATTCCTAGCCTTTTTTTTTCTTTATACCTTACACACTTCTCTCTTGTGGCATACTTCCCTTTATCAAGGATTTTCAAGGAGCCAGGGTACCCAAGTACTTCCTTCTTGGTCAGTCTCACAAAAGATCCCTGGCAGTGAATGGAACCTTCGGAGTTTAGATGCTGGTTCTAGGTCCCGTGCCAACCGGCAGGAAGGACGGCTCATGTTCACCTCTGTTAAATGGGCTCTAAAATGTTTTATATCGCAGAACCATGACCAAGGTCAAGTGAATCAGTGAGATTGTAGAGCCTTTTTCAGGCTGGACATAGAAGACGAATCCGCTGCTGGCTCAAGCTGGCTGTAGCCTCCAGCTGGGTAAGGGGGACTTGGTGCAGAGCTTCGAGGCTAAGTTTGGGAAGGAAATCTCTTTCCCTCATCCCTCTCTCCAGTGTTTCTGCTATTTTCAGATAATATTTTTTCATATTTGATACGCTTTTGGATTCTTTCTCTCTCTTTTTAAAAGAATGGCTGTACCTCAAGCCTAGCATGTCCCTTGTATTCTGTAAGAGTCCAGTAGATGGCTGGCACCCTGAACTCTGCTATAAGCAGACGAGAAAGGCCACTATGAGCTTGGTGGTTATTTACACTTATCTGAAGGTCACTACAGCATTCTCACAGTGCCCGTTTTGGATTTTTGTGAATCAGTGCTACAGAGGTGATCTGGCATTGTCACAGATAATTCAGGTCTGCCCACACTGCCTCTTTCTCTACTGTCTTCAGGTGCCTTTCTCCCTAGAGAATGTTTGTCTCTGTCCTAATCCTCCCAACTCCTTCCTAATAGGGCAGTCTAGCGTACATCTGTGTCCATGAGAAAGGACCACACTTCCTGCCTCCTTTACAGCTTGGTGAGGCTGTGTAATTCATTCTGCCAGTGGACTCAAAGGGAAACCTGTGTCTTCTAGGGGCTGTGACAACCGAAAGCTCATGTGTGACTCTGGCTTTCCTTATCACCCGAAGAGGTCACAGGTTTAGGACAGGACATCTGTACACTAATAGAGCATCCACTGGCCTGACTCTGAGGTATTGAATAAGGACAATTTCCTTGGGGAGTAATCTGTCCCACAATATACCTGGTACAACTGAAAAAATACACTTTGCTGATACGAGGCCCACAAGCCTGGAAATAATTTGCAAGCATAGCACAGTTTAGTCTCTTCCCAGTGTCACGCATTCCATCTCAAAAGTCTCTCTGCCTAGTCTTTGATTTCCAAACCTTCCTGCTATGTGGAAAGTAAATCTGGAAAAGTTCAGTGTGCCTACTTTTTTCTTTAAGATTATATACAAGTATGCTTTAACACACGATATGTGTAGCTTGGTAGGTGGAGTAACTCTATCTGGGTGGCTGTCTTGTTTGAGTTTTAGATGTTAATTTACATCTATAATCTGATTGTGCTTGTCACAAACGATGCTTCCCTCTCATTCTTAAATGTTGCATCAATATACTTTAAGATTTCATTTTGGAGAACATGAAGCAACTCCAAGAGAAATCTGAAGAAGTTGAAAGGGTAATAATTGATACCAGGGATGGGAAAAACACAAGAGGTGGTGCTCAACTGATACAGTTGGAGAGGTTGGGTGAGAAAGATCATTTGATGGAACATTTGTTAAACAAGATCTCCAAGGGACAGGGAGGGAGATTTAAATTTTTTGTTATCAGAGTAATTTTGTATTAGTTCATGGCTGCTTCAAAGGAGCTGATAGTATTACGTGTATGTGTGTGTAAATGTGAATGTGTGTGTGTGTGTCTGTATGTCTCTGTCTCTTCTCTCTTTCTCTTTCTCTCTCTCTCTCTGTGTATATACATGTCTGTATGTCTCTCTCTGTGTGTTTATATCCATCATTCCATGTAGAGTCTAGAATAACACCTTGAGTTTCATTTCTCAGATGCCACCCACATTTTTTGACATAGTCTCCCACTGGCCTGTGTCTTAGTTACTTTTCTACAGCTGTGACACGACACGATTAAGGAAACTTATAGAAGCAGGAGTTTATTGGGGGCTCACAGGTCCAGAGCCTTTGAAGGGAGTGATACTCAAAGTTATACTTCTTTAATACATGTGTGTTATGGCATGTATACAGCCATATTCATGTACACATAGTTATGAACATCAAACAAACACACACATACAGTATATATATATATGTATACACACACACACACACACACACACACACATATATATATATAAGGAAATAGAATTGTTAGAATTGTCTTTTAAACATTTAGGGCCATAAAATTGTACTCAAATGTAGACATGGCATATTTATAAAATCAAAGAGAAAATAACCTATTCAATGTTCAAAGATGTCAGGAGTACTTTGTTCTTTCAGTCAGAGAACAGTTCCTCCTTCAAAAAGTTTTTCATGAAATATCAGAATAATGTTTCTTATCCACCTCAAACTCATATTTGACCCAAGATAAGCATTGGTATCCTCGAAGCATTGTGAAAGCAGCTTGGTCTTCATGTGGGTCCTGAACCACTGGTGCGAGGGCTATACCAAAAGCCATTGCCTGTACATAGGATATGTTCTTCTAACAGGGCTGCCTTGTCTGGCCTCAATGGGAAAGGAAGCACCTAGCCTTGATGTGCCAGGGTGGAGGGATACTCAGAGGGCCCCACCCGCTCAGAGGAGAGGGGAGGGGTGACTGAGGGAGGCAGTGAGGGACATGTAAAGTAGATAAATAAAATAATATTAAAAAAAGAATGTGAAAGCTCACGGTAAAAGTGCTATGTAGCTAAC